>NC_135506.1:19509613-20109613 GCF_052857255.1 Amblyomma americanum | reverse complement strand
TAAGGATAAGAGTAGTCAGCGACAGTGCACAAGTTATGCACCGTTAATGCAACCAGTTGAAATAAGTGTAAGAGGAATATTAGCGCTCCTACAACATATAGACGAAACAAAGGCATGCGGTCCGGACGGCATATCACCCCGTTTACTGAAGAGCTGTGTGCATCCTATTTCAGAATATCTATATCTAATTTATTCAAAATCTTTGGATACCGACTATCTTACCTGATGACTGGAAGATAGCTCATGTTGTCCCACTTCATAAAGGCGGATCAAGAAAGGACGTCTCGAATTACAGACCTATTTCTCTAGCATCAATTTCATGCAAAATCTTCGAACATATCTTATACACAGCTGTAATGAATCACTTGGTAAAAAACGACTTATTAATCAAAGAACATGGGTTCCGCAAAGGTCTGTCTGGTACTACACATCTTGTAGAATTTTATCATGAACTTGCATCTGAAGTTGACGACGGGGGGCAGATAAACTGTATATTTTTGAATTTTTGGAAGGCGTTTGACATTGTGTCAAACCCACTACTTATATATAAATTAATAATGTTAATCTTAAACACGGCTGTAGTAACGTGGATTGAAAATTATTTGTCTAACCGCCGCCAACGTGTAGTTCTGAATGGCAAGGCCTCAGATTGTGTTGAAGTGACATCAGGTGTCCCTCAAGGATCGGTCTTGGGGCCGCTCCTGTTCTTGATGCACGTAAATGATATCTCACTTAATATTTCATCAAGTGTACGTCTGTTTGCAGATGACTGTGTTTTGTATAGAAAAATTAAGACTGCAAGTGATGCTCTTCAACTCCAAACTGATTTAACGCTAATGCAGGCTTGGTGTTTGAAATGGAAAATGTATTTGAATACAGCAAATTGTGCCCACCTTTGCTTTTCAAGAAAAAAGAACAAAATTCTCTCCCAGTATCACATAAATAATGCAATAGTTAGTCAGCAATGCACATATAAATACTTAGGAGTTATAATATCGGATGACTGTTCATGGAGTGTACATGTCGATCATGTGGTTAGAAAAGCTGCATTTCCTGCCCACCTTTGCTTTTCAAGAAAAAAGAACAAAATTCTATCTCAGTATCACATAAATAATGCAATAGTTAGTCAGCAATGCACATATAAATACTTAGGAGTTATAATATCGGATGACTGTTCATGGAGTGTGCATGTGGATCATGTGGTTAGCAAAGCTGGTAGTGCGCTGGATTTCCTTCAACGTAATTTAAAGTGTTCGAAACAAAACCTCAAGAAAACGGCTTTCATGTCGTGTGTGCGACCTATAATGGAATATGCCTGTGTTGTATGGGACCCTGCACAGCAATCCTTGATTGACAAGCTGGAGAGGGTCCACAACAGGGCAGCAAGGTTTGTCTTGGGAAGGTACTTGCGAAGAGATAGCTGTACGGAAATGAAAAACTATTTGCAATGGGAATCCCTAGCTTCTCGTAGAAGGAAGTTAAGGCTAAAATTATTCTACTCAATATTTAACAATAGAACCGGCATAAATCGGGAAATTTATTTTAAACAGCTTTTTTACGTTTCAAAACGACATGATCATTCTTGCAAAATTCGAGAGTACCGTGCCACGACAAACTTGCTTGCCAATTCATTTTTTTGTCAAGACTGTGCAACAATGGAAGCAGTTATCGGAAGTGCAAGTGTGCTCTGTTAATGAAGATGTTTTTTTTTTCTGCAAATTAGTCACCCCCCTGCTGTAACGCCTTCGGGCAATGCGGGGTAATTATTGAATAGAGAATTACAGTTTGGTTTAACAAGATCATGCCATGCTCACACCTCGCTTGCCTGTTTTATGATAATATGTGCTCCCACGTAAGGCAAAACATGGGCACACTACGGAAGGTATTCGTGAGTTTCTGCGGCTGACGTAAGAACGACGTGCTTGAGGCTCGCAGTCGGCGAGTTTTCCTGTTAGAGAGGAAACGGCAGTACTATCGGTGGTACTTCTTCGGCCATGTAATGTTTTTTTTGTAATAAGGATATTCCTCTAGGAAAATAAAGAGATGACGGTGAATGTGTGGTACAGTTGTTATGGTGTGTAGGTATAGCAAGTATAATTAGTAGGTACAGGGTAGTATGTATTCTAGTATGGTATGCGTAATGAATTGTTAATTGTGATTTGCGGAGTTTAACGTCCTGAAGCGACACGTGTGCTATAAGAGACGATTTAATGGAAGGCTCCGCATTAATTTAAATCACTTCGGGTTCTTTAACGTGCACTAATATAACATAACATAGAACCCAGGTGCTTTTATTTCACCTCCATCAAATTACGGCCGCCGCGGCCGGAACCGAACGGATGACCTTAAGATAAGCAGCCGAATTACTAAAGCGACAGATCCGCCGCGGCGGGTTTACTGTTAGTAATAGTAAGTGCAGCAGTACAGCACAGTACTGTTTGTGTAGTAAATACAGTTGAGTACAGCAGTATGTAGAGTATGTATTTAACAATTTTTCCGAGTTTCATTGTTGCTGCTTCGTTTTTTATCTCGATGAGTGATGTCCTTTTTTTTGTTTGAGAGGTCGCCATGGTCGAAAAAATGCAATATGCCTCCTCTAGAAAGTAGTTTGGCAACTCTGTTCTAGTGGCAGCTTAAGCCGTTTTGGTTAAACAACTTACTATGTGACTCGCCGTAGCCAAACTTATATATAGCAGATGTTGTGCAATCTATGCAACTATCCGTCTCGTTCCCTATAACGTCTTCCAGCTAAAGAGGGTAGAGAATTTGAAAACAAAAACAAAGCGTTCTTCCTAACTGAAATCGAACGAATGTTTGTTGGGAGTTATATAAAATAGCGGCCACTGTCTCTTTCCGTGCTCTTTAATCGTTAATTTACATTGAATAATTAACTTCTTAAATACAGCTTTCAACGCTCAGGTGTGAATTGGAAGTTGTCAAGCGCTATGAAAATGGTCCGGCCCAGGTGCTTTCGATTAGCTAGCCTTAGCGCAGCTCTTTTTATTCCGCAGGAATGAGGCTGCGAAATCTGAAAATACTGCGTGACAGCTCTCATCATCCACGATTTGGTAAAGCGCTGCCAACTTCTCGTCTCGTGCACTGCTCACGACAGAGCTTCGCGTTGCTGCTGGTTCGAAGATTTCGCCAGCAGCTGATAACGCGCGCTTTCAGCAGCGGCAGCTGCTTATTTCGGAATCAGCCCAACGCTATAAGCTCTTTCGTGCATGGGCAATGCAGAAAGGCAGCGTTGGCAGCGCTTTACCAAGCCGCAGATGAGAACGCTGAAATAGCGGTGAATTTCGTGGGGTATCATTTTGACGAATGGAATGGGCTATACGCTATGGCTACTCCGTCGGGAACACCTGTGTCGGACCACTTTCATGGCGCTTAACAACCTCCCAATTCACAGCTCAGCGTTTAAAGCCATAATTATAATGTTAGTCGTTTAATTTTAGTTACCTACTAAAGTAGGAGGAAGGAGAGAAATAGCAGCCGATACTTTACATAACTCCTAAGAAAATTCACTTGGTTTCAGAGCCGAAGAACGCGGATTTAACAAAAAATCTTGCCCCGTTTCGGTTGGGACATTCTGTTAATTCAGTGTTTTCACTTTTGGCACATTGGGTTAAGCATGACATCTGCCCAAGCGAGCAGCCAATAACGAGCACAACAGTTATGAATATCTAGACTTTCTAGAATTTTATGCTCTCATAGGTGAAATGAAGGAACATCTTTTTTTTTTTTCAGGATTCTACGACGACTTTTCTCATGCCTGATCCACCACCCGAACGGGGCGGAATAAAGCGGGTTTTGGTCCCGCCGAATTTCATTCCTTAGATGCCTCTTCCGCATTCTAAATAATATGTTGTGTCAGACGGTAGTAACTTCTCGAGTGAGTTTTGCCACGGCGAAATGCTTCATCTCCTGATGACAGAAACCTTTCAGATCAAGACCCATGGAGTGCACATTCCCACCGCTAAGTTGAAGCTATTGCAAACCTTTGTTTACCACCACTTATTTGTAATTTAGCTTGACAGAAAAACCTGCAATATTTTAATCTACGCTTTTACCTTGTATGCTCTTCACTACCTTTTAAGCAACTGTAGCAATAAAGACCCAGTCCAACTTGCGTTTAGCATTTCAGTATATTTGCTGCTTCTGATTCAAAGTTTATTGGACTGCTTGTACCTTTAGAGCTATGGTTAATCAAGCTGTGTTCTTGACGAACTACATTTTGTTTGTCTGTGTTACAGTTTTGCGTTCATATTTACCCAATAACTGTCCGTCAGTGTATCTTCTTGTTACCTGTGTTGGTATGCTGTGTATTTCTGTTTGCCTACTTTTAGTGTTATGGTATACTGTGTATTTCGGTTTGCCTACTTTTAGTGTTCTGGTATACTGTGTATTTCGGTTTGCCTACTTTTAGTGTTGTGGTATACTGTATATTTCGGTTTGCCTACTTTTAGTGTTATGGTATACTGTGTATTTCGGTTTGCCTACCTTTAGTGTTATGGTATACTGTGTATTTCGGTTTGCCTACTTTTAGCGTTACGGTATACTGTCTATTTCGGTTTGCCTACATTTAGTGTTTATGGTACAAAGTTTGACTTTCGTCTCACTTTGTACTAATTTGGGGCATTATTGTAGCTACCTTCGAGCAGTTGTGTGTTGTGCCCTGAACAAATACAATTGCATAGGTAATAACAAAGGTTAATGTGCAGCGATCGATTTACCTCAATTCTGAGTTTGAAGGTTTCTTCCAAAACGCGAAATGTGCTTCAACAATGAGAACTGAGTGCTGGGAACGTATGGGCAGTTCCACCTTACAACACGGAGTCCCTGAAAACTGTCTTCCGAAAGCGGTTTTTGTGACAGCAGCCTTCAGGCGTATGACGTAATGACCGAAGTATAGGGACTTCGGAATTCTTCGTTGTCTGTAGTATGTATATTTGATTCCTGCACGTTGTCACGATCAACCGTGGTAATGTCCGCCTTTCAGTGCCTCTTCTTTTACACACAAACGGATAGATTGCCGGGAAAACAAAGGTTGATGTAAACGCACGCAATGAATAACTTTCCATTAAATACACGGCTTGATATATTGCGCAGTACCTTGACGTGTGCTCGAGCCCTGGCCTTTTCCTAGTGTTTAAAAGCAACGCCAATCTAGATCTGGGCTCTAGATCAATGCTCCCAAACTGAATCTGGGAATCTTCAACAACTGCATTGAAATTTTGCAAGAGGAGAAGCTCTGTTAAGTCTCCAAGAAAGAGGCGGTGATTTGTTTAACGTTCCCACTCTTGACTGCAATCGCAGGAGGAGCAGTGTGCAATCCTGATGCCAGCTTCATGAGTTCGGCGTCCGGCTCCGAGTTGGACGATGACGAGGCTGGAAGAGGAGCGAGTGCCGTCAGCGAAGTCCTCTGTTCCTCTTCTCAAGACAAACAGGGCGGACTTCAAGAGCAAGGACCACGCTACAGCTGCCCCTACTGCTCGTACACTTCGAACACGTGCTCTAAAGTTACGAGGCATGTCCGATCTCACACGGGAGAGAGGCCTTTCCCGTGCGCCTACTGCCCAGCGGCGTTTAAGACCAACTCCCACCTTATAAGGCATACGCGCTGTCACACCGGAGAGCGACCGTATAAGTGCGACTTGTGCTCTTTTGCGTCTTCTCGGCCCGGCCCTCTAAATGAACACAAGTTTACGCACACCGGCGAGAGACCGTTCAAGTGCGACTTTTGCTTTTATGCTGCTACCAACCGATTTAAAGTACGCCGTCACAGGCAGAGACATATTAGGGAAGGGGGCTATCGTTGTTTGGAGTGTCCATTCGTGGGCTCAAGCTGGGACGGTCTCAGAGCGCATATGTCCTGCCACGGGATGTAAAACCGTGACATTTGGAAACGCACGTGTATTGATCCTGACAAATCCCATGTGCATATCTTGCGCGGCAGTACACGCTTATCTATTTTGACTACTGGCTCAAACGTGAGTACTATTATGCTTCCCATCTGGCCGACAGTTACTATTTTCCCGCCCATATCTCAACCAGAGACCAATGGAAGGACGCTGGAGTAGAGTAAGGTCGGTCGCGTACTGTCGCATGCTCCTCTTGAGCCACGCTATTTCAGTATTGCACTCAGAATCGGTACTCCTATTTCTGCCGGAACAACACGGGGTTGTGTGCTGGAGGACGCCAGTACGAATAAAGTGAACGCTACGACCACTTATCCTCTATCACCTCAGCCTCCCCCCCCCCCTTTTTTTTTCTTTTCTGCCACAAACAGTATCGCTCCGCTGCAAAAGACTCATCATGATCACAGCCGAGAGTGTTTCTTGGGAGGCCATGCGCTGGTCACTTTTATTCTCTACTTTTGAAGTGAAAGACGGTGAATTCTGTTACCGCTTTTGAGCTTTCGAAAGCAGATTACCGCAGGAATTTAATTAATCCCTGTAATCACGGTAGTTACTGTCCGAATTGAAAACAGATAACGTGTTTGTTGCAACACCAAGTCCTAAGATTAAAGGACAAGTTACACGTGCGTAACCATAAATTCAGTTTAAGTGCGGAGAAAATTGAATGACCCAGCTCGGCCATCGAAGTAGGGCGGTTTCAAGCTGGCATTTGGCCCGGTGAATGGTTTGTGTAGGTATAGTTCTATGGCGGATATCCTCTGTATGTTCACTAAAAAAAAGGGGGGGGGGGTTGGCCTTGTTGAATATATAATGGTTTGTGTAGGCATAGCTAGATCGAGGATATCCCTCTGTGCATTTTCAACGAGGGGGTGGGGGTCAGTATTGTTCTCGTTGTTGAACAGTGGGCAGTGGCATTCTAGGTAGTTCTGATAACGGTCGGCGAAGGAGAAGTAAGTTTGAGCATGTAGGGCACTTTTAAGTACGTCCTGGCCTGAAGGGACGGTGTTTATCGGTTGTGTATGCGCTCTTTGAAGATTGCCTTCGAATGGTCTTGAAGGAGCTTTCGACGTGCTTGAGGTCCATGACCATCGCTTCACAGGAATGTACGTATAGATATGCTTTGGTGTCGCAGGTCAAGCCATGTGCTGTGCATTCCTTACAACCTTGGAGCGTCCCGTTTGTAGCGATGGATCAGTGTATACTGAAACAGGCCGGGAAGAGAAAGGAGTAAAAAGTTAGGAGGCAGCAGAAAAATATAAAACGATGTAAAGAAAAAAAATACAACTAATAGACCATGCTGAACCAAAGAAAGCTGTGGTTATGCCAGGAAAGGGCCCTTGCACATGGAGAGAGATTGATGCGTTAATTGTGTCATTAATGGAGCGTTTCTGCTACCCTGCCCCTCAAAGATTGAGTACGATAGTGCGGGTACCCCAAGGTGGATATGACGCCGCGTGCTGGCTGAACCAAGCCACCAGAAACACAGCACGCCAGCCGTTACGAGGGAGAGCTGGCTGCGTTGTATAAGAGCGCGGCTTCAGCGTCATCATCAGCATGACGCCTGTCTCACATTGCGCCATTTCCTTTCCCCAAAAAACCAATTTCTTTTTCAATTTGGCTTTCTGCAATTATCTGCAGGTATTGCGCGTCGTTTGGAGCCGGGTTCGGCTCCATATCTCCGCGTACAAGGAGCAATAATACAGTTGTAAATATCACCGGAGCTATATTAAACATATGCTGTCTTACTTTTGTGTGAGCGCCTTTAATGTCGTTTCAAAGAAAGCAAGATATATAACAAATAAAAAAACCCTACTACTGTGTGTGTGTCAGTATGGCTATCCGTGGAGACCGCCAGTCGCTCGACCGGAAGCTTATAGCCAGGGAGATGTAGCTTTTCGCTTTCGACCAGCGTTAACCAGAGCTAAACCACCAGCAATTTTTTGCAAGAAAAACACAATTTTTGCATATCCTGGCAAGAAAACCACCGCCCATGATGACAATTGTGATTTTAAAGTCGATGTGAAATGTTCGATGCTTTACCATAGTTGCAAATTTTACTAGTATCCTACATTGTAGGGCGGCTCTAAAGGTTGTGTTGAGATTTTTTTTTCATCAATAAAAGGACGTGTCCGAGCTCTGATGTGAAATAAACGTTTTATATAAACAATATTTTATTGTATTCAAATATCAAGTTTCGGCATATATGAGTTAACTGAGTAGTCATTTTGCGACAGAAAAGATTCGCAGTTTTTCACGTTCTAATTAGTCCATCCCAAGCTTCGAGCTAGCACCTTCTGATATAAAAATAATCAGTGACGTTCCAAAAGCTTTGCCTGCCAAACTTTTCTCCTACTGTCAAAAACAGCATCTTTTAATCCAGATTAGAGCGCTGAATACAAATCGCTCTTTTACGTTCCATGTCACCGGCGTGTTGTCGGTAGAGAACTTGCAGACATTGCAGCGGGCCTCTGCGTGTCTTGCACTTTCCCGCTCTTTCAGCTTTCCAGCCGTTGTGTACAGACCGCTTTTGCAGCTGCTATCCGTAGGTAATGATCTGCAAAATGGCTTTTATCTCAAAGTAGCACTGAATTTTTATCTGGGTTGTTGATATGTAACTGATACTCTAGCTTTCGTCTCTCCTGCGAAACTCATCGGTCAATTCATAACAGGCCACCGTCGGTTTACTTACTATTTTCTTTGTTATTGGCTTTCGACTTCACCATAAGAGTCCTTGTGGACATGCTTGTGATTCTATTGCTCATTATCTGTTCTTTACCGTAATCTATTGCTGCTGATGTCGCTGACAGGAAGAATATATGGAAATGGAACGGGCCTGCCCACTGGCTCTAGCCGAGCCACAATCGCTGCTACATGCGTGGCAAAATGCATGACTACTATCCACATATTCTGACGCAAACAATTTGGAGCTTCGAATCCTTTTCTGAGCAATTCACTACATGCACTCTGGTTTAATAAATGGTTTTAGTTGTGAGTAGCGCATTGCCCAACTGTTGCCGCACTGTCATTCACCTGGATGCTTTGTATTTTTCTTTCTTTCCAGTCTATCTTGATCTTTTGCCTTCTCCATCACGCTGATTCTGTTGGGCCTATGCTGGAGGGTCCATAGACGTCTCTTGGGCGTCCACAGGACGTCCAAGGTAGTTAGCTTTAGTGCCCATTGGAATATATCTTTCGGCTCTTTCCCTCACTGTCTTTTCTTTACTCCTTGGTTTCCTTCTCCGGCCCTATTTTGTTATTTTGTTTATTTTGTTATTGAAGGTGATGTTGCGTTTTTACATGTCTTTTCATTTTCATTATAGGTTCTTGGTGTTTCATTTTACCGGGCGTTTTTAGTGCGCTAACTCTAAAGCTTCCAGTCGCGAAAAAAAAACAACTCGTGAGGGTCTTCAACCCGCCGCGGTGGCTCAGTGGTTAGCGCGCTCGGCTACTGATCTGGAGTTCCGGGGTTCGAACCCGGCCGCGGCGGCTACGTTTTTATGGAGGAAAAACGCTGTCAGTGCACGTTAAAGATCCCCAGGTGGTCGAAATTATTCCGGAGCCCTCCACTACGGCACCTCTTTCTTCCTTTCTTCGTTCGCTCCCTCCTTTATCCCTTGCCTTACGGCGCGGTTCAGCTGTCCGCCGATATATGAGACAGATACTGCACCATTTCCTTTCCCCCCAAAAAAGAGTTATCTGAGTGTCTGCAGCCAGCTAGACTGCAGAAATAAAATTTACACTCACATCGCACAGCACAGGGGCGGTTTTGTAGCGAAAGCTACACTAGCCTAGTCAGCGGCGCATTTCGAGTAAGCGTCGCTAGTCGCTACTGCGCATTGGCCACTAGTTTCATCGAGCACAGGTGTTGCGCAGCTGCGCCGCGCCTTTCCTCAATATCTAGTTTTCAGTTTCCTCTTCCTTTCTTTTCTCCTTTATGCTTTCCCTTGCTCCACGGTTCGGGAGTTGTTGCGACTGCAGGAAGAATGAAAAAGAAAGTGCGCGGGCCTGCCCACTGGCTCAAGCTGAGTCACAATCACTGCCACGCGCAGACAGTAGGAGAGTTCAGATAGACGAAATATTGAAAGGACGCGTGTCGCAACAACCGCGTCATCTGAAGCGACGACGACGGTCTGGCAACAGATACCCCGGTGGCAAGGAGCCCTCACCATATGTGGGAGAGCCTCATTCAAACTACATCAAACGCACATGAACCGCCACTGCTTGGTGGTGATGAAAATCGGGCTGGCTGCCTTGCGACAAGGCGCGGGTGCAAGCTCCCGTTTTCTTCCAAGCCAGAGCTGCAACCAATCCGTCGCCAGAGGGCGCAGCAGCCTGGCAACAGCTAGTGGAACACTATCAACAGCAGCAGCAGCGCGTTTACCCTGGTTCTTTTCACTCGTGCTTGTGCGCTGCAATCGACACGAGCATGACGACTTTGTCTAGTGCGCGGAAGTTACTTTCTCTAGAAGAGAAGGCACGAATTATCAGCGCGGCATCCAGCGGCAGGAAAAAGGGAGATGTTCCAGCGGACTGCGGCATCTCACAGAGCCCGCTGCCAGCGATCCTGAAGTCCAAAGACGCGATAGCCCAAGCTCTTTCTTCGGGGACATCCGCGAATCGGAAAAAGCTGAAGCAAGCGGCTCACGAGGACCTTGAGAAGGCTCTCTACACATGGTTCCTCGACGTAGGCGCAAAGATGCCGATCAGCGGCAACATGCTGCTGGGACTATACTGTACAATCTGACAGTGTTTTTGGGCTGTTTTCGCTTGAATGAAATTTTTCGTGCGCCCCGTCAGTTTCGTTGTAGCGAGGTTCAACTGTACTAATATGTAATCTGAAGAAAAAATATTCTTCAGGCCTGATGGTTGCCCTGGGCTTTATATGAAACATAAATCATAAGTGTTTAAGTCATAAATATAACGAATGTAAGGTTTAAAAAAATTGCAGATTTCTGCTTACAGGCTCAGCTGATTATAGAAAGCACAAAGGATCGACACCCAGTTTATTTGACGAGACAGAACTGGTGGCGATGAAGCTGGCCAAACCCGTTAAACGTGTCGTCGCTTTGCGTCGTTTGCGGTACCCTCCCCTGCGGGACCTAGCACATTAATCAGAGCAGAACAAGCAGAGCACGTACAGACAGTCCCAGCTACGCAAGCCAACGGTTGTCCGAAAAAGGAGCTCAAATTCCAATCGCACTTGAGAAAATTGCTTTAGCTAACACAAATAGAAGACAGTGCCACCGCGGTGGCTGAGTGGCTATGGCGCTTGGCTGCTAGCCCGAAAGGTGCGGGTTGGATCTAGGCCGCGCCGGTCGAATTTCGATGGAGGCGAAATGGTAGAGGCCCCTGTACTGTGTGATGTCAGTGCGCGTTAAAGAACCCCAGGTGGCCGAAATTTCCGGAGCCCTTCACTACGGCGCCCCTCATAGCCTGAGTCGCTTTGGGGCGGTAAACACCCGTAAACCATACAAGTGTGTTAAGGGCGCTCTCAGGTGGCAGGTTGAAAGATTACGAGACGACGCCTGCAACCATCACAAGAAGTCGAACGACACCAGTCACTGCCATCATCACGCCATCGATCACTCCATGTCTAGCACGATCATCCTCCTATTAAACATTCTGGGTAGCAAAAGTGCTGCTGTCGGTGATCAGGGCTAGACGATTCAAAAGCTAGCAACCCACACAAGCCTAGAATGCAACGCAGCTTTGTCGTGGGAGCAGAGAAGCTTCGCACTCCACAGAGGAGCCGCACTAACGCTGAAGCAAAAAAGTAAGGGAAAGCTGTCCAGCCAGGATCTGGCCATTGTACTGGTTCAAATGGGGCGGCTAGCAGCAGGTAAGACCCATCTTAGAATGACCTGCAGCTGTCCCGGAAATGAATTTATGCTTTAACCATACTCGCCCCGCCGCGGTGGCTCAGTGGTTAGGGCGCTCGACTACTGATCCGGAGTTCCCGGGTTCGAACCCGACCGCGGCGGCTGCGTTTTTATGGAGGAAAAACGCTAAGGCGCCCGCGTGCTGTGCGATGTCAGTGCACGTTAAAGATCCCCAGGTGGTCGAAATTATTCCGGAGCCCTCCACTACGGCACCTAATTCTTCCTTTCTTCTTTCACTCCCTTCCTTATCCCTTGCCTTACGGCGCGGTTCAGGTGTCCAACGATATATGAGACGATACTGCGCCATTTCCTTTCCCCCAAAACCAATTATTATTATTATTATTATTAACTATACTCAATAAAGGCGACAACGACCGTCTGTTCTTTTTGACTGTTGCTATAGGGCATGAATCGGCACCTCTCACGGAGTCTTAAGACGCAAAACGATGTCGTGGGGCTATTTAGACAGCTCCGTCTACTTATCTGGACATTGCTTGTCCATGAGGACTTTGCGCTTTAAGAAAAAATACCAGTGCAAAAAAACACGTGCGTATGAAACTGTCGCTAATAAAAGCACTACGGCCAAGGAGGGTCTACGTTGTTGTTTTATCAGATCGCCCTTTACCTTATCAAGGATTGCTGTTGCTTCCAATTGGAGGAAGCACACTGTTTTTCTGTAATCGGGGGGGGGGGGGGGGGATTGCGACCGGTGTTTTTCCACTATGCGATAGCGATCGACATATCTACCTACACAAACCGATGTTTCTGTGCAAACGGAGCGGCGATACGCTCAATGGGGTGGTAAGCAACAGCCCTGATTTACGTCAGTACAGTGGTGTTGACTGAGAAGATCGTCATGCAGGATCGAGGATCAATAGAGCTGTACAGGTTGAGGGACCACGTCGCTGGTGTCAACTGGCGACCGACGCACTTCACCGAAGCTGTGCCTAGTGCCCGCGTCTGCGGCCTCTGCCGCATGATTCCAAAGCGAACAGCGCTCCTTCCCTGCTCGCACTATCTCTGCGAATCCTGTGTGAGAGCCAGCACCCGAGATGGCGACGGCTTTTGTCCCCTGGACTTGGAGGCCTTCGCCGAAGAGGAGTGCGGCTGGAGTTCGTACCCTGCTAGGAAAGCTGCGGCTCTGAGGGTAAGGTGGACTCAACCCGTGGCTGTTAAAGAGAGGGAAACTTTAACGAAGGGAAAGGCGGAGAGGTCGGCCTCTGAAAACGGGAACCTAGCCCGCCCCGCCGCGGTGGCTCAGTGGTTAGGGCGCTCGACTAGTGATCCGGAGTTCCCGGGTTCGAACCCAACCGCGGCGGCTGCGTTTTTATGGAGGCAAAACGCTAAGGCGCCCGTGTGCTGTGCGATGTCAGTGCACGTTAAAAATCCCCAGGTGGTCGAAATTATTCCGGAGCCCTCCACTACGGGACCTCATTCTTCCTTTCTTCTTTAACTCCCTTCCTTATCCCTTCCCTTACGGCGCGGTTCAGGTGTCCAACGATATATGAGACAGATACTGCGCCATTTCCTTTCCCCCAAAAAACAATTATTATTATTATTATTATTAACCTAGCCCGGTATTATACACTTCAGGAAATGGTAACCGAAGAAAAAGGAGAGGCAGTGGGCAGATTTAACATGATGACGCAATATAATACGTCACTGTCAGGACGTTATAACTTCCTGCTGGGTCCTGCACTTTCCGGTGTTTATTTCTCATAAAAATGAGCGGTTGCGTTTTGGCGTTTTTTTCTTTTTTGAAATCTGGTGTTTTCAGTATAAAACTTTACATAAAGTAAAGCGTTACAGTTTAATTGTGTTAAATCGTTGTCATTTCACGCATTTTAATGCTCGCATGTCAGAGCTGCCGCAAATTATTTCTGGGGATGAATGGAAAGAACGATTCGGTTTCTTCGTTATTTTCTTTTCAAGGCTTACTGCTGGAATGACGTCCATGGCTGTAACTTTGTGGGCCCCGTGGAATCCGTCCTGCGGCACTTTGACACCGAGTGCACCTTTCACGCAGCCGAGTGCTTGCAGTGCGGAGACACAGTTTTGCACAACGAGCTTGTGGCGCACCAAGTTTCTGGGTGCAGTGGCGGCACGCCCTCACCCACAGCTGAACACAATGACATACTTGCTACGCGTCACGACAAAGAAGCCCTGGAGGAATTGAAGGCCCTGGTGAGAGACCCGCTTCAAGAACAGCTGCCAGCTCTTAAGAGCCAAATGAATCAACTCATGGAACAGCACAAGCAGGAATCCACGGATCTGCTGGAAGCGATATGTTTGCTTACTGAGTCCATTGATAACATGCCCAGTGAGCTGACGCAAATTCTGGGCAACATCTGCATGAATCTGCCTGCAACCCGGATGTCTGAGCGAACTTCAGCAAAAAGAAACAGAAGCCGTGGTCCTGAAGTTGGGTCCGGGGTACCATCTATGCCTTGGCTTAAGGAGAAGAAACTTATTCTTCGTAAGCTGGAAACGTTAGCCTCCTCTTCACTAAGCACCTTGGAACAGCTACGACAAAGCGTCCAGCCGGACACTTGCCGAGCCGTCCTTGACACAAGTTCAAGCCTCCTTCCTGTTATGTATGACCACGTGGAGGTCTATAGACTTTTGTTACCAGCGGAATCCCCGGATACAACAGTTGCTGAGACGTATCAGTTGACCCTGAGGAATGGTGACGAAATACTGAACGCTACAAACAAAGCACAGAATAAGAAATGGGCGGAGAAAACTGTTTGGCACCGGAGGGATGCGTATTTCACCCTTATAGTCGAAACTGTTGGGACTTCAGCCGGTGCTGCCTTACAGCTATCCTTGATATGCGTTGGCCTACTTAAATCGTCTCCATTGTTATCGTCGCAATGCAAAGCCATAGTGCAACATAAAGACCGTGCGAAGAGTTATGTCATGCCGAAGGCATGTCCTGCGCCCTCTCAAGATTCCACGTATTCTTTTTGCGTCTTCTCGACGGAAATTAAAACACTAAACGATGAGGGGTTCCTCAAAAACGGAAAACTAAAGTTCCAGTTTTTCCTTTACCAGGAATCGAGGAATGAGCGGGAGCGTCATCAATAGTCATGCTGCTCTCAACCAGTAGGATTAAGTGGTCTGTGGTGCTTGGTACTCTTGGACTTCTTGAGAGCGAGAGCTTCACTATGCCTTGATGTGTCAATGTCATCGGGTGTTGCAATTTGACCTTCAGCACGAGGTGCGACGGAGGTGTGGCTGTGACGTCAGATCACGTGATTCGCCGCTGCTCCGACCGCGGTGCGCCGACCGCCGCTTCTCCAGATGGGGTCATGTGATTATGCACGTGCTGAGGAAGCGACGCCGCTCTCGCGTGCAGTTTCGCCATGGATGAGAGCGCGGCTGACAGTGGGCCTGAAACGCCGGCGGGGAGTTTCAAGCTTCTACCCAAGAGTAGCCAAGTGTAACGTAGCTTTTGCTTTGTTTAACTAGGTTTAGAAGAGTTAAACCACTGCCACTTTTTCCGGCTGTGATTACTGTTTGTGAACCCGACTGTATTGTTAACCTTGCCACGCAGTTTTGCTGATAACACATATTGCTTTTTCCATTGGAAAACATCAATGTGCACTCATTCACTTTGTAATTCTGCTCGTTATCGGTTTGAACATTGACCTTTTCGGAATAAATCTTATTAGAGTTGCGTATCGTGCGATGTCATTGCACGTTAAAGAACCCCACGTGGTCGAAATTTCCGGAGTACATCACAACGGCGCCTTTCATATCCTGAGTCACATCGGTATGTTAAACCTCCTCAAACCAATGAACCATGAACAATTTCTAGCATCCGTAAATTTGGGATGTCTTCCCTTGTAAGCTTCTTTATACAAATCACTATTTCACTCATTCAAAGTTTGGAGATGTTATGCACACACACGTAAGAAATGAATATTCTGTCCGGGTAACTATAGTACATATAACTACTATATCTGAGGGCGCGTAGAATGCCTGTAGAAATACTAAAACAGAGCTTGTCTTAAATTCACGTTGTCTTGAGTTTTCCACATCCTTCACAGTGACAAAGTGTGCCTTGAAGATTTCACTACAGGAAATAGCGTGTGTTCAAAAAGAGCACTAAATGTTTGCCATAGATTTGCAGCTCTTCTGCACAACTTTCGACATTTCAGCACAGGGAAATTTTTCTTGCCAAAATGAATGTTGTATGTCGCCGCTCATTTTGAACCAGCTGTTTCTGGCGCATTGTGTGCTGGGTTGAATTAATTAAACATTGTCGATGGTTATCAGTTAGGAATACTAGAACTTGAAGTATCTCTATAGGACAATTTATAGGACATGATTCTCTTCTAACACCTTCGAAAGGAAAAAAAAAGAACACTGATTTAGAGAAATTGCGCTGTTTGAAGTTGTTTGCTGCTTCCTTCTGTACAAATATTATCGCTTAGTCAGTGAAACGTTCCCGCTGCACAATTTTATTGGAATGCCATTAACACGTCCTAATTTGCAACTGTATTCAGCGCAATTGCGTGCATGTGCGACCTGATTTCACATACTGCCAGAATAGCAGCTTGCGCATATTGGTTATCCTTTTAGAACTGAACAAAGCTGGTCGAGGGGCATAAACAGGAGACCAGATTGTTGAAAGTTAGTGCTTGTGCCCTGCCTGTGTTCTTTCGTTCTGCGCTGTTCACTTGCAAATATCACCCACTGGTCTTTTAAAAAATACTTCCTATTCATTTAAAAAGGCAGATTTTGAAGTTCTCATTGATACTGAAGTTGCAACCAATGATAAACATGTTTATCTGTTTAGGAATGGCTCCAGCTGCAGTACATATGAAATAGAAAAACTATCTGCATTATCACCGAAATAACATAATTTTTTTTGTGATAGAGGAATCCGTTAACGCCGCTGTCCTCTGAGCGCCGAAAACTTAGCTTTTTTTCATCGCCTGCCTGTTAAAGAGCAGAAATAATTAATTGATACTCCACACGAGCTCATGAGTGAACATACAAAAATGTAGTTTATCTCACCTCCCAGAATATAGGCATAAGCATGAAATACGTTACAGGTAAGTCGCAGTAAAATTCTAGAATGGCTCACAGATGCTGCGACCCGCACTGCAGTACTTGAAGAAAAATTTCAAAATTTTCCGAGAGGTTCGTCCTCAGGTTTCGCTGCAGGTTCGTCTCCGGTTCCCCGCAGTTCTCTGACGATGCTCTCCTCAATTTACTGAGGATGAGAACGTAAACTTAGACATGGTTGCCACTGGAACATCTCAGAGCAAATTTTTGCTGCGAACGGAGTGAGGGATTGCAGCGCTGCCATTATTTATCGATCGCATGTTAAGCAGGGGAGACAGCCGCTCCCTTAATTTCAGCTCTAATTGTAAAAAGCAGTTGCCAGGAGCATTTGGAGTAGCTGGAGCAACTGGAAGCTGGAGAGAGAGAGAAAAAACATTATTGAAACACCAGTCAATGAACGCCAGGAGAGAAGTCCATCTTCCCCGTCGCCCCTAGCCGTCGGCCGGGATTCCTTGGTACAGAGCAGCAGCAAAGGCTTGACTGATGATGTCCTGCTGGACGTTATGGTCTGGGCTGCAGTGCGAAAACTCCCAGGATTCTAGAGTGCACGAGCTATCGTACTTAGTCGGACATGTCCGCACCATGTGTACCAAACTTGCTGCCTCGTCACAAAATTTGCACATTGACGTGATGATTTGAGGATGCCATTTGCTGTGGAGTACTGGGTTCCAGCTTGCAAAAGCGCTCCATTTTTCTGCTCTTCGCCGCAATAATTGTGTTGGGGTGGAACGCGTGCTTGCAAGTCGTCTTGAAGAGCCAATGTATTTCGAACATTCCGTTCCTATCTGTGTGGGGGCTATAAGGTGTTAGCAAGTGAGTGATAGCACTGTCGCTTATTGTGGGTGTTCACCGGGGTCGTACCTGTGAAGGAACCAATTTGGGAAGAAATAAAAAGGAGCAGAGATAAACAGAAAACAAGTAACGTTTTCCCTTGGTCTCGCTGAGTACCGCACAGCATAAACATGCTCATTTAAAGTTTACTTACACTCGTGGACAATAGTGCGAAGTAGAGTAGAAGCGGGTGCTCTTCTGTTAGTAGTTTTCAGCGGAGCGAACACCTGCAGTACTTCGTTTGTGCATGATATCATAGGGACAGAAAACTTCTGACTGTTTCGTCAAGTTCCGTCTCTCGGTGTGGCTTCGATCTCTGTATGCGCCTCGCTGCAGTTTTCGGGACAATGCCCGCGTGAGCGTGCCGAGAATGAAGCTAAAAGCATTTCATGCTTAAAGCGGCCGTAGCGGAGAGGACGAGGGAGTGGCGAGCACTGGAATATCACACGGAGCTCTCTAATAGGCCGTGCTCTATATTCGCGTGCCCTCGGCTTTGGGCGTAAAGCTACGCTGTTGAAAATTCGACTGCGATTCATGCTGGAAATCGTGATGGACGTGATGGGAGCGATAATGGGCGCCCTAGAAGCATGTTGCTGACTGTGGAAGTAATACTAGGCTTGTTGGAGACACGATGGACACGGTGATGGTGGCTATAGAACTCTTGGTAGCGGTACTGGAGGTCATGGTGAGTATGCGGTGGGAACTCATGGTGGTGAAGGTAGGGACAAAGCTAAGCCTGCTGGGTATCTGGCGGTCATAGCGCGGGAGGCTGGAATCATACTGGTGGCGATGGAAACAGAGCTGGGTTGATGAGACAGTATGTAATGGGTTATGCCAGACAGCAGAGCTAGGTATGTTCACTGATACCTCACTCTGACTGTGGGATTACATAATTATAATTCCAGTTGCGAAGTGGATGGCAGATGCGCGCACCACGTGTTGCGTTCGCACTCGGGGTGGCCTTCGGAGTTTCGGGCGATACGTGCACGGTGACGATAACCGTATCTTATCTTCGTTTGGATAGCGTACGCAGTAGAACTGCGATAAATACCCGCTAATTACCAAAGCCACTCTTTTACAAGCCAACTTAGTGAAGGCTACTGACATTTATGCTTATAAGCTAATAAAGAGGTTTTTAACTGCAGTGCTGAACGGTCAAGATGCCTCGCAAATTTACGCTGACTTGCACAGAAGCTTATTACATCGTCAAGCGTTCTAGAGGATTCCTTCCTCGCGTACAGAGGATGCAAGAAAAAACATTTCGCACACATTTCGTAGTATGTTCAATGATTTCGTTCTGAGGGACACGCATTAATAGCGTGAACTTATCGATGTATCTTGAACAAACCGAACACCACTGCCACTAACTTTACCGTACGGCTATATAAATGTTCAACTCGTTGTGTTACGCATACGTGCATCTATGGTTGATATTACAGCTCTAATATTTTTTTCTATTTGTTACAAAATATCTCTGTTAATTATGCATAGGTTCGTTTGTCTATGAATGTGTTTAGTGATTACATAACCTATCTGGGTTGTTATGGAGTATATCTTTGCCACTGTACCCTTGGAGAAGGAGGCCTCGGTCAAGCTGAGTTTGCGCAGCCTTTTCCTCAATTTCCTTTTTCAGATTGCGAAATTAAGAGATTTGATTGATTGACTGACTGATTGATTGATTGGTTGAATGAATGAATGATTGATACATTCATTCATTATAACACCCCTCCGAATGTAACGCGCCCCGGATTTGTACAGCGCACTGGCTGAAGCGTGGTTTCAGTTCTGTGTCCGATTGTAACGGGCATGTAGTTCGAGGTTCCATTTCATGACAAACAGTACGCGTTAAAAGTAGGTAAATTACGTGTGTGCATCGGCATCGCGCTCTTCAGAAGAGACAGTTTACAAGGAACAGTTTGGACTGTCCACGAGAGGTGGCGCCACTGCGACGGCCGTCATTTCTGGCCTTCGGAGTTGCCTAACAGCATCGGCGCGCAATGCGACTGCTGCTGCGCAGATTGTGTACGAATTCTAGTGACTCATAAACTGTATTGGTAGGAATGTCCTGTACGTTGTTGAAGCAATGTTGAGGGAAGCAAAGCTAATAATGCTCTTGTGGTTTTCTTTCTGCACTTCTCTTTTCCCACATCGGGCCATTTTGGCTACACCGCGCCAAAATACGTAAGCTTTCGAGAAGCTTACATACGAAGCAACCCCTCCAGTGCACGTAACTCGCTGAAATAGCCAAAATTTGTTGGGCCACAGCACCAATAACTGCGTTTTCGAAATTATAAAAACTGATATGGGTATTACTTACGGTGGGCCCCATGCCTCTCACTAAATGAGCAGACTAAGACTAATGATTAAAAAGTTAACTACTCATTATTAGTTAAGAAGATACTGTTAGTAATCATTATGTCTTAGCTGTATTCGGATGCGCTAAACCGCTGACCATGCTTTTCTGAAGAAAAAAAAAGCGGCCTTCAAACTATAAAAGCATATTTTTTAAAAACTGCAGAACATCTTAGGTGCACTCGTATCGATAGTGCCAGCCTGACGTGAGCCAAATAGTCGCGTTTCTCAAATGTCTAATGAAATAATTGAGAGATAATGGAGAAATCGCCATCTGGGCCGTTTGAAAGCATCCGGTTTCAAAACCGAAGAGCTACAGGGACCACGAACTTTAGACAGAATTTCGAATCTATGAAATCGGCGATGAACACTCTTGCAAAACTGGCAAAAATGGCATAACTAGAAGCACGCAGTTTTTGGCACTAAGCTCTATGTGCTAGCATGGCAGCGACTATAATGGCTGCTCGCGTAGAAAACAAGCTAGAAAAGTTCGTCCGTCACTGGTGCCTGAACATTAAGTGATAAAGCTGCGCCCTTTTGTCTTTTTAATGGGAAATCATTACTAGTCCTGTTACGAGAAAAGCCGGTGGCGTGTGTGCGCGTGTACTGGTAGATAGCACAGAAAATCCCAGCGATGGCAAGAGAAACAGGGTGACGTCATCAAGCAGTCGTATGACGCAAACAGCAAGACGAGCACTCGCCATTGGCCGACCTACTTGTGGTGCCAGTTTTGCCGATATTCGTACCAAAATTGTGACGCAACCGTTTGTCGTACTGCCCTCCGGGTGGTGTCATACGATTTATCGTTGCACACAGGTTACATCTGCTAGTCAAGTTGAAGGCTATAGTTTGCGGCAGAGATTCGAAGCGACGACATATGCACCTTCAACTCTATGCCTTCCCAGACTTTCGTATGGAAGCCACGTGATGAATGCAAGGCAGCTGTAACGAATTCTAATCCGCTTTGCATCCGCTCATGTGACTGACTCATTACAGTGACGGCTGGCCAGAGCGCAAAAGCAAAAATCACAATGGAATGGCATACGAATGAAATCATGTCACCCGTCGCTCTCCGTTGATAACGTAGCGGCATATCGCACACTCACGTGCCGTGACAAAGGCGTGCAATTACAAACGCACTCACTCACAATTATCTTCTCGCTTGAAATGTGCGCGTTATTCATGTGTTCTCCGCAGTATTTTTTTTTGTAGAAGCGGCTCCTATTTACATACGCAAGTCCAGTTCTAAAAAATAATCGGTTCTTGGTGGAAATCTTATAATGAACTGCACATGGTGGAAATCGCACTGTCGTGCTCGCGCAAGCGTTACTCTACAGCGCAGAAAGTTGCTGCTCACATTGTTGCTGTGTAAGGCAGGCCACAGAAAACGGATGCAACGTCATTTGGCGGCTATTCTGCCTCGTTATAATGGAAAAAATCATGTAACATCTCTCTTATATTTTTACAGAAAAATTGGCTGAGGTTAAACCCGGCTGAACCTACTAGACAGTGGAAAGCAAGGCCGGCGATATTTATAGCGCAGAATGGTGTGGCGTCATTGCTACGTCATCGCATGGCGCCACCATCAGGCGATGCGAATCTCAGTTCTAAAGGTCAAGGTCAGAGATCAAAGGTCAAATGGCGAGGTCAAAGGTAAAATGACCGCTTGTCAGTGGTGATTGATGCTAGTTGGTTATTGGATGTACCCCAATAATATACTTACGTATATCGTGGCTATGGCAGAATGATTTCGTCCTCATTTGACCTTGCTAGGCTTTGAAGGTCACAGTGATGAACCGACGCTAAATCAGAAGTTGTACTTAACGTAGTAGAGCTTTCGCTCTCAGACCTTTAACACCAAAGCCTGAATTTGTCGGCGATCCACTTGCGCAGCCGACCGTCCTTAGATTGGTTCGCGGCGCTGGTGGAGCGTCGCGGATTTCGTGAAAATCGACAATATACAGCTTGTAGGTGGAAAGTTCACTGACTTGTCCGAAGAGCACTCGCACCGACCATAAATCGCTTTCACTAAACGGGCAGTCGGCACTGTACTGTGCACTTTATTGCATTCATAGGAAAATCACCATACGAAGCTGTTAATCGCAGTGGTCCGTAAAGAACCTTGGGGATTAGGAACGCTGGCAACAATTCAAAACGGCTCCAGATAAATATTACGTGACACCGCCACTGCGTGCCTCTGTCTTCGGTTCGAAGACATCTCTGTTAATTTAGTGCAGATGATTACAAAACTCAGCATGATGATTCGCTCATCGGTTTCGTGTACGGTCATCTTTGCCCTGGCACAAATGAGGACAAGGGGCCTAAGCGTCACCGAAAAGCAGCCAGTGACTGCAATCCGGCGGTCATGCGGGTCCGCACAACCGCATGGAAGTTGAAGTTGAACCAACTCGAGGCCGGATCAGGATTTGGCCGTCCGGCGGTTGTCCGGTTCGTGTGGTCCGGTCGCTCGCACGTTGTACGGAAGGCGCAAAAAGTGATCGAGCAAAAGCCCTTAGTCCCCACCCGTATTTGACGAAAGAAGCCTCCGTGGCACTGGATATACCGGGGCTGGTTTACAAAATCGGACCAAGTGCGCGTCGCCGGCGATGACATTCAGATACCGTGCAATATACGACCCATGCAATGCCATGGGGCGTCACTGAAAGGTGCCTGCTGGCTGCTTCCAACAATGTGTTCGGTACGGTGGGCCATGCAGTTGCTCTACGACGGAGGCCGACGTTAGTTGCTAGGACTGCTGCCTGTATGATTTCTGCTGCGGAATGCAGCAGATAAGGTATGCCTTTGTAAAAAAGTTAGCCCGTTCATGAGCTGTCCAGAAGAACCAACTCCACATACGCCGAGGTCGAAGACAAACACAACAAAGCTGTAGCCACTAAGTGGTGCGCGTGGACGAGGGGCGAAATACTATGCCACTCAGTGCAACATCGTCCTCGGCTGCTTTTACGAATAGTGCTTCTTCTTCAGAATTGGCTAAATCTTTGACTGTAATGCCTAGCTCGCCCGGAAATAATTCCAGCATAAGCCGCTGCGGCATACGCCAGTATTAACACACGCAAATTGCTCTTTGCACTGCGGGCAGTCCTTAGCCATTGAAACGGAATAATGCGAGCGCTTAGCCTTAGGAAGATTCTCCGCTTGAAAAGCAATGAATGCTTCCGTGGACGGCCAAAAATATGCATTGAGTACGCTCTACAAGATACACAGCTCCAAATGAGTGCACTGTGCACTTGGGATCGCGTGTTTCGTTCACTGAACATGAGCCCACCTGGTCCTCGTGTTTACTTTCCTGCGTAGAACTATGAAAAGTGCTGCTGAAAAGAACAGAAAAATATGTAGTGCTGAATTATGCCATGTCCTAACAGCGATCAACTTTTTCTTTCAATGGCGTACGCACAAGCCACAGCGAAATTGTAAGCTGTAAATTGCGAGGTTTCACGTCCTGAAGCGACACATGAGATCTGATGGACGTGGTAGTAAAAGGCTCTGGATTATCCTGGTTCACCTGGTGTTCACTCATGTTCGCGTATGTGGCACAGAACAGGGACGTTTTCGCGTTTCGCCTTCATCAACCGACGCAGCCGGTATTCTATCCTGTGGCTTTAAGGTCAGTAGCGAAACAAAGAAACTGAGCCACCGGAATCGCACCTAATGCCTCACTATTTACAGTAACGCGATAATTACTTCAAATATCCTCTAATGTCATGAGCAGAAAAGATAGTAAGAACCGATAAAGGTGATTAAGCGAAGCGAAATCTGATCAAGCTGCGCGTTCCAGGCCGCATTTCCTGTCCAGGTACCCACGAAGGTCTGACAATGCGTCTCCTGTGAGTTTATAGAGTGCTCTGACATCCCTGAAAATTCTGACCCAGTTCGTCTGCAACCGCCGTTGCCTGTATTACGACACAAGCGCCAAGGAAAACGAATTTATTTGAAAATCACCTCCTGATTTGAAAATGCTAGCCTACAGAACTTACGTATTGCCGAAATTAGAGTATGCAGCCATAGTATGGGATCCCTTTCATCTAAAACATAAACATAAACTTGAAATGGTTCAGAGGCGAGCAGTGAGATTCATTTTCAACAAGTTCAGGCCCAGTGATTCCCTGTCACAACTCATGGATGACAACCATATCCCTACCTTAGAATTGCGAAGAACTATAGCACGACTTAAATTTCTTTTCACGATGTATGACAAGTCGCTAGAATTTAATGGACGGCCATTCATTCAACGTTACCTGCCACGCGTGTCAAGGCACCGTCACGCTCACAATCTGCTGCCTTTCCATGCCCGTACTAACTTGTATAAATATTCTTTTTTTCCTCGCACAGTTAGTCAGTGGAATGGTCTCCCCTCTGAAATTTTTTCCACTGATAATTTTGACCAGGCGCTGCTGCTGTATTTTGCGTCGTGACATTCTGTGACGTTTTTTCTGCAATTTCATCAGGTTATCATTATTCTGAGGGGTAGCGTATGCAAGTTCATTTCTGTGAGATTACGGAAAAATCATTCTACATAACTGAAATGCGTGCTTGTTCACTTTTGTTCTATTCCCATGTTTCGGTCTCTTTCACATGTTAAACGCAAGAGCTTATTTATAATTGATGTTAATCGAGAGAAAATGTTGTACGACACGCCCACCTGCTTGGTATCGTTGAGACAGCAGTATTTGTAAATAAATAAAAACATAATTAAAGTGAGTCGATGTAATGTAAACATACGGCGAGCGGCCGGTGCGTCCAGCTCTCTCCCGCAGTGTACTTATCAAGCTCCCCAGCAGCTGTGCGGCCGTTGCTTTGCACACCGTGTATACCCTCAGGTCACAACAATCTGCACAACTGATAGATTTCACCTCTGAATGTCGAAGCCACAGTAGCCCTTTGACCCGTGCCCCGGAGATGGGGTGTCTGAGTTCGCTACACGCAAACGGTTTCCCTTTGAACCGTCGCTATAGATCAGTCAGTGTTGTGCCGAACGCTGATATCTTCTACCTTCGTAATGCCGTAACCATAACACGAAAGGACGAAATCATAAGAAGCTACGATCAGCTTTTGTGAGGCGTGGAGGTGTGATTCATGATCCAGAAAGGAAAATAGTGGCTCCGAAAAAACACACACAGTAGAAGAACGACGTAGGACAAGTGATTCATGGCTGTGTGCGAGCTGTAATGACGGTTATACAGAGCACTAGTTGTTTTCAAAACCTTTGTTTCTTTTATCTATAAAAAACATTTATTGCTATGGCAGTATTATACGATAGTGACCTGTCTTTTAGTCCCCATAGCAACTGAAGACGGGTGAACGGCCTGCCAATGGGGACATGTGCGATAAGGGTATAAGAGAAGGACTTACTTTCACATCAGTGCAGCAGTTGGGGGTGAGAACCCAGCCATGCCATATCAGGAACCCAGGGTGCTGCACTTACTGCGTGACCACGTAGCTGGCGTCAACTGGCGACCGACGCGGCTTGCTGAGGACGTGCCCGGCAATCGTGTCTGTGGCCTCTGCCGCACGATTTCCAAGCAGACGGTGCTGCTTCCATGCTCGCATTCCCTGTGCGAATCCTGCCTGAGAGCTAGCGTCCATAAGTGCGGCAGCGTGTGTCCCTTGGACAGGGAGGCGTTTTCTGAAGATGAGTGCGGTTGGTATACGTACCCCGAAAGGAAGAAGGCTGCTCTGAAGGTGCGTACCAGTAGGATTGGTTTGATATCCGCCGACTGGGAAATAGCAGATTTTATTGTCCGGTTCAGTGTGCTTGGGATACTCTATAAGTCCGCAAAAGCAAACGAACTGTGCGAGTCACTCCGCAGCTAGGGCGCCTGATGCTATTGCCTACCCACCCATTGTTGAAAAGACTCCATTTTAAGCTGCTGCTGTGGCTCAGTGATTATGGCGCTCGGCTGCTGACCCGAAAGACGCGGGTTCGATCCCGGCCGCGGCGGTTAAATTTCGATGAAGGCGAAATTCTAGAGGCTTGTGTACTGTGCGATGTCAGTGCACGTCAAAGAACCCCAGGTGGCAGAAATTCCCGGAGCCCTTCTCTACGGCATCCTTCATAGCATGAGTCGCTTTGGGACGTTAAACACCCATAAACTAAACCAAACCAGACTACATTTTGGGTCCACAGTTTAGGTCAGCGTGCCTGGGATGTGAACACGAATTTCCTAAATCTCTACCTGAAATAAGACTTCAACATCTTGTAGTGGGAATATTTCGGATATTGAAGCAAAGTGTGAAAAATATCGACTTTCGGAAAACTATCACACCATCAGGGCACTGCATATCTGCTTCAAAATCGTGTTCTCGTCTCGTCCCTGAACAGGTACGTGGTGTTCTTGGGCGCCCGTTCCGGGCGGCAGGGCTGTGACATCTTCTGAAAATGGCGCGTGGTGCCGCGATTACGCTTTACGAATGCTGGTCGTTCTTGCGCTGGTATCCACTCGATTTGTGTCGACTGCGCCCAACGTTGCTCGTGTACAATCAATATGGTGCAGTAAGTGCCGCACAACTTGACATCCTTTACTCTCGTTACAGAGGCCAGGTTACTGTTTTCGTGTTACTCAGGGCAGCTGCTCTGAAGTGTCCTGTACTGACTAGTATCTAACCCAGCTTTTTATGAGTCTTGATATTCGTCGAACTTGAGGATGACGCCAAACACGGATGACGTCGAACCGTCGAGCACGTTTTGCAGCGACAGCTGTTAAAGGGCCGTTTTCCGGGGTAACAGTCGACGTAGTGGTAGTGGTGGTAGTAGTCGGCGTAACCGGAGGATGGTAATCAAGGGGAAGGAGCTGGGCTATCGTGGACGGAGGAGGGTTTTACGAGTGCGGAGCATTTACCGTCGGAGGGTTCTTGCCGTGGATGAGGAAGAGAGAGGGTTGCCGTGGAAGAAAGCGGGCGAATATGGCGATAGCGGACGGATGCCTGAAGAGAGGCTTAGCGGAGCTGGCGCCGCGCGCCTGGAGTAGCAGACTGGAGAGGAGTGCTAGGCGAGGATCGAGTATGTGCGAATAACTCAAAATATTGCTCTATATTGCTATACGTACGTGAATGTCTCTCCGATTCTTTAAGTCAGTGCGTCGCGAAATGAAAAAAATTTGACAGCTCTCGCTGAATCGTGCATTGCACAGTGGTTATCGTCTTGTGAGTTTTTTTTTAATCAGTTCTACTCAAATCTGCCACGCGAGACGGAACGGCGAGTTGTCACTGATCGTGCACTAAGCAGGGTCCAACACGTGATGCTACCACTCGTGCCATCTGCCGGCATGGCTGAAGGCAGAGGATTGATAAGTGGCGGCTTGAGCTTGAATAAATTTCAAGCATTGAGACTTACTCGTGTGCTTGCGCTTTAAGCTCTTCGTTACAATAAACGACTTCTGACATTTTTCTTTTCAAGGCCCACTGCTGGAATGAAGCCCACGGCTGTGATTTCGTGGGCACCATGGCTGCCGTCCTGAGACACTACGAGAATGAATGCACCTTCCATGCAATTGAATGTCTCCGGTGCGGCGACGGAGTCGTACACAAGGACCTTCCGGCACACATCCTTGCTGGGTGCAGCGGCAGCACAGCTTTAGCCACTGCAGAGCAGACGTCTTCTCAAGACAGCCATCTTACCGTTCAAGACGTAAGAGCAGCCATGGGGGAACTGAAGGCGGTCATAAGGAACCCGTACCAAGATCAAGCGCCTGCTCTCCAGACTGACATCAACCATCTTATGGAGCAATACAGGAATGACGCTACGGAATTGTTGAAAGCCATACGTTTGCTTACTGAGTCGGCCGATAACATAAAGCGGGAGTTGTTGCTTATAGCTGCAAACATTCCTTCGAATCTTGCTCCAGACCAACAGTCGCGAGGAGATTTTGAAGAAAGCACAGCTGGCTTTTCTGGAGGCGGAGCAACAGGAGAGGCCATGCCTTGTCGCTTAGAGATGTTGCTGATCCTTCGCAGGCTCGAAGTATTAGCCAAATCGCCGCTAAGCTTTATGGGACTCTTACGAGAGAATGTTCATTCAGAGGTAAGCGCGACCATTACTGGCATGCACCCGTCTTTACAGATCGATATGTTGCATGGTGGGAACGCTGCTGAACGCCTGTCTACAAAAGCGTCTCTGCTGAACTATACCTACGAGTTGAAGATCGCAAACTGCACGGGCATGAGAACGGTAGAAGCCGATCGTCTTTCAAGTAAACGGCACGAGGTGGCTTTTTGGCATCGCAGGGACACGTATGTCGTGGTTGGCGCCTACACTCGCCCGATGAAAAGTGGTCTGGACTTGACGCTCTCCTTGAAGTCGTACGGCCTCCTTGAGTCTTCTCACTTGATATCACGTCGATCCGAAGTCAGACTCTTGCATAAAGACGAAAGCAAGTGTCGCGTCTTGAGGAAATTGAAAAGGCAATGCCGGCACGACGCAACTTGCTTCCAGTGCAGTTACAGTACAAAACTTGACGCACTCACAGACAAGGGATTCTTCGAAGACGGAGAACTGACGTTCGAACTGGCCTTATACCGAGAATCCACGGTTGAACGGCAGCGTCGGCTACGTAACCGTCAGTCAGTGATGTAAAATACTCGTTGTAGTAAAATACTTTTGTGTTTTGCTCGCCATCAGGTGGGCCCTTTTACTGATTTCAGTTGTTTACTTTTATTTCATAAAAAATACATGAACACACACTGAGCTGATTGTAGCATCCTCTCTTTTCGTGCACATTGATATTTGATTAAATAAATGCGGTTGTGAATCCAAATGCAATGCAGTGAATGGACTGCAGAGCTTCAGCTTGCAGTTCGCTTTCTTGTAACCAATTGGCGGTATTCGTAATTATCACAAATAAAAAAATGTTGCATACTTTACAGCAAGAAATATCGATGATTGTATAAAAAATTATAACAAAAGGCTAGTGTCCGTCATTCTGCGGTTTGTTCACTATTACGCAGGGGTTGTATTCGTACTCAAATATGCAGATTTAAGTCGATTCCACATTTTGTACAAAAGCTATGTCTGCCGCCTAATGCTCCGCATTGGTAATTTCTTTAGGAACGCTTTCCGGCCGAACTACGAGAAGGTCTCATATTTAGAGTAATAGTTGGAAAGAAGTAGTCATGGTAGGTCAACCGAAAATTGGTGAGTAATTTAGATGAGTAGCTTTCACGTCGGCCAAGCATAAATCACACAAGAGCGAAGTATTAGTCTTAGGAAAAGTTGTAGTATCATTTGTGGCTAGGTTTTCCCTGTGGACACTTTCTCTTAATGCATGAAGTGATGTGTTTTCGCGAAAAGAAAAATGCCCTGCACCATGTAAGCAACTTCAGTGTTGTGCATGGAAGGATTCATCATGCGCTTGTTTGGATACTAAAGGGAAAAAAAAGTTTAACTGTTTAACTCCCAGCCTCGAGCTGTACACATAAAACGATTTACTATAATCGACAATGGCGAGTTACATTCGTTGAGCCCAATGTTGTTTTGCTTTTTACTGCCAAAGACAGTTTACTGCTCGACAATTTTCAGAAAAAAATTCATATTTTTGCCTTTTGAGCATATCTAGCTTAGCTATGGTTACATTTAAATGGCAGCACGCTTGATTAATGCCGGTGACAGGGATGTATCTCAGAAGCGAGCTGTTTCATGCAGCATTCAGAAAATAGTGATTAAGAAGACATTGAATATCTCTCCGAGTGGTTGTCTGACATGGCTGTTGAATTCGAAACGAACTCCATCTGATACCAAAATGACTACAGTGATGAAGCACTAGGTAGACCTCGTGCGTTATGAAACCTTGCTCGAGCTGCAGCGGGCGCTACTCTGCATAATACACCGGACGGGTACGCCACATGTATGGGCGCGACCCATGACTATTTGGCAAAACCTTCATGCTTCTCATCCCCGAACAGGGGAACACAACAATACTGGGAAGTCGCCTTCCTTCCTCTCTCTTTGCCTCTCTTTGCCTCGTCCTCTCCTGCACGCGTTTTCTTGTAAAAAAAAAAAGTCAATATGTTCTGCACCTTCAGGCTGTTCACATGTGTCTTCAACTCTTGAACTGATCAAGCTTGTGCAACAAAACTGGCGACCCAAACAGTAGATACGCTTCTCCACCGAAATTTCATCATCGACCACGGCAGCCTCACAATAGCACCGGATCCTCGATTCCACTATTCACCATTTCTACGCTAAGAATCTATCTTCGTGGTTCAATCAGGCGGAAGCAGCTTTCTACAAGGGCGGCGCCGTGTCATCAGCAGCGTGGTCTATCCTTATCCTTTCGACGTACTTTCGACGTGTACTAAACACGGCACATCCCAGCATTGATTTAATGCTTTTAACACTACTGGTGCAGTTATAATCTCGCGATACAAACAGAGTAGCAGAGGTAGGTTAGGGAACCCAAGCTCAAATCTGGCGGCGCGGCGGCATCGCCGCGTTGTCCTGGCGGCGAGGGGTGAAATTATGGGGACTGTACAGAGATGTGTTCAGCTTGGTAGTAGTAAGTGTTTTTTTTTTGTTAAAACAATAATAAAAAGGAAGGAAAAGATTTTTGCTAGCCCCGGCATCTGCCACCGATACTGATGCACCTGAGCTGGGGCAGCGGAAATAAAGGATAGCAGACAGAATGGAGAAATGAAATGAAAGAGGTGAGGGGACAGGAAGAGAGGATAGGGGGAGAGGTAATATACAAAAACTTCTTACATAATAAGAAACGTGTCCAGGAGTTCAGCTTGGTGAAGCTTGGGGAAGCGCAATTTTCGCGTAATATTCTTTCACTTTTGTTGAAAATGGGTTGAGGAAAGGAAATGACGCAGTATCTGTTTCACACCTCGGCGGACACCTGAACCGCGCCGTAAGGAAAGGGATAAAGGAGGGAGCGAAAGATGAAAGGAAGTGAGAGGTGCCGGAGTGGAGGGCTCGGGAATAACTTCGACCACCTGGGTATCTTTAACGTGCGCTGACATCGCACAGCACACGGGCGCCTTTTGCGTTTCGCCTCCATCGACACGGGGCTCCACGTCCGAGTTCGATCCCGGGTACTCCGGCTCACGCCTTGACCACTGCGCCACACCGGGGAATGAACATTGATGGGCTATCCTCTCGGACCTCAAATTGAACGCGAGCGCAGAAAGTGGCAATAGCTATCTCTGCCGCGGATCCGAAATCGAGAACAGTTATCACAGACTCTCGTCGGACTTGTGATCACTACTTAGCAGGGAAAATATCTCCTCTTGCCTCCCAAATTCTAAGAGGGGCTGCCACCTATCCAAATCAGACAGACAATATGGGCTCCTGGCAACCAGGGTCTACGATACAATGAGGTCGCTGATGCCCGAGCGCTGACAAACCGGGCTCCTCATCCTAGCTCTCCTGGCTCAGAAATAATAATTGGTTTTTGGTGGAAAGGAAATGGCGCAGTATCTGTCTCATATATCGTTGGACACCTGAACCGCGCCGTAAGGGAAGGGATAAAGGAGGGAGTGAAGGAAGAAAGGAAGAGGGAGGTGCGGTAGTGGAGGGCTCCGGAATAATTTCGACCACCTGGGGATCTTTAACGTGCACTGACATCGCACAGCACACGGGCGCCTTAGCGTTTTTCCTCCATAAAAACGCAGCCGCCGCGGTCGGGTTCGAACCCGGGAACTCCGGATCAGTAGTCGAGCGCCCTAACCACTGAGCCACCGCGGCGGGGACTGGCTCAGAAGCTCATCATCGGCTTTTGCGGTTCCGCGAAATTTTAATTCATTATTGCTACAGCCACCGCCTCTACCCAGCCCCTGCCAAGGGGCTGAGTAAAGCGGAGGAGCGAACTATGCGGCGCCTGCAGACAGGAACTCCTCTCTGTCCTGCTTTAGTGAAACACTCTGATCCCAACATAGATTGGCGCGTTGCCCGCATTGTAGATAGATTTGCGATATATTTCACATGGTGCGGGCATATACTCAGAATCCTCACCTTCCTTTACCCGAGATGCATGGGAGACTGCCCTCCTTAATTCACACTCGAGTCCCAAACGGCTCTGGTAAAGCGGGCGCGAGACGGGGCCTCGTCGTGCGGTGTCCCGCATTAAGGATACGGGCCATATAGCGGGGTCTTGTGACTCCCAAACTCTCTTTCTGAACATTCATTACCACCGCGGAGGGCCACTTTTGTTATTGGCATCGACTTCGTCTTCGCAGAAAGCCATGGCATTATTGTGGTGTTGGGGAGAGCCACAGCAGTTTCCCCGCTTCCGAGGCAAACTGTACGAAAAGCAGAAGAGCAAAGCGTGTATCGCAGCAGTCTAGAGAGTCTAGTGTTTTTTTTTTTGCAATAGCTTTGGCTTAATTTGCATCGCGTCGCAGCGTTGACAATCGTATGAGCACTTCTGGGACTAACAGAAATACTGGCGCTGCCGACGGCACACTCGCTAGCTGAAGGGGTGCACGGACTAGCTCCAATCATTCTGGCTAGTGCGAAGGCAATGCGTGTTAATATATTCGAATACAGAATGAAGCGGCTTTTATCTAACCGCGTCGTTATCTAACAGTTTCATTGACGATGTGACTTTTGAATTGAATGCCGTTTTGCGTAATGTAAGAAATGGTGTCACGACTTTCGGTTAGTCACTAATCGCGCTAAAAAGAAATTTATAGCATTCAAAAGCAGTCAGAAAATTCTTTCGTGTAGTCTTGCCTTAACCTTATGCTCTTGTATTATTCCAGCTTCTGCGATGCTTACATAACTGTCAGCATTGTAGCAGTTAAACCAGCTGATACGACTAAAGGAAATAATAGCAAAAAGAATGGAGCAAATCCACACGGACACCCCTGCAGAAGATTGCTTACTCAGCATCGCAAAGTGTGAGGCGGGGGTACTTTAACTAAAATAACTGTTCTCTTGTGCTTTGTAGCTGCTTTCTGACCCCCTTTATGCCTCCGAGCTTTCCGATGTTAACGTAATATTTCTGCTGCTAACTGACATGGAACTATTTCCAGTGAACGGCTTGGGTATTGCAAAAAAAAATTCTAGTTTTCTAAAATTTTTCCACAAGTAAAGAAACTGCTCTTCTCGCTACAAGCAGAATGAAAGGCTCAGCGGCATAATATGTCGTGTCCTTAGGTCGGCTAACTTAGCCCACCTAAGGGCTGTCGTGTGTAAGGTGGGTGTAAACTAGGCTGTGGAAATCTATGGTGAACCGGGCTGGTTAGCGTGTGGCCTAAAATAACAGTAATAAACTGACACGGGGACCGCTGCTAACTACTGGCCGCGAACAGTGATTTGTTTGTCCCTCTTATTGTGCTTATCTCGAGTGCTGCGCACAAAACCGCGTCACGATCGTTATAGACTAAGTGGTCGCGTACGACCATTTAAGACTCGAGTAGCTTATTGATTCGGAGATTCTTCCGAGATAAACTCTGAGGAGCTGAAGGAGAGCAAAAAGGTTTTGTACCAAGCGGCGGATTGAATTAATAATAATAATAATTGGTTTTTGGGGAAAGGAAAAGGCGCAGTATCTGTCTCATATGGACCTCCTGCATGTTTGTAAACAAACAAGGTGGCGCTGCAGTCGCTAGCGAGCTCGTGGTAGGCAAAAGGTCGGGGAGTGGCGTCGCGGATAGGTGTTGAGCGCGGGTTTTCAAGGCTTGTAGGCCCGTTTCCAGTTTCTGCGAATCATAGCAATGGTCGATGCTTCCAACTTAGTAATTTGTCGAAGTACACGAGCTCGCGTTGGTCACGTGCGGCCTATAAAGAGAAATAGTTTGCCACTGTGTATTGTATATATGGTTAATAGTAAATATGTAGAAAGCGTTCCTGCCGTTTATTTATGCGCTAGGCATTGAATAAAACAAGTTTTGACACTCTGCTCTAGCCGGAATGATTTTATTTCGGGACAGTAGTGAGGGGAAGTGCTGGCGTTGTTTCGTCGGAGCAGACATGCGCTCATCGTCTGCTGACATACGTACGTGTCGCGCTGCGCGAAAAGTGGGGACAGCGTCGTGTCCCCGATCTTCTGTCTCGCTTAGCGCTGTTTTTAGCCGCATGACCACGCACCAGCCAGTCCGACTTGTCCTCTTGTTAAGCTGGTCGATTTGGTGAAAATTTTTGATTTCTAGAATTATTTTCTTTCCTAGCCCTGAAGTCTAGTTTCGTGACGAAAAATTATAGCAAAATATTGAGTACAAATTTATAAATTACGCTTTTTAGAAGTGTGGTCGTCAAAAATTGTGAGGTAATTTCTTTGATTTCAGTGCCGCATTTCTTTGACCAAAGCGAAAGCGAAGATGCCATAAACGAGGGAATAAACTTTAAGGTTCGTTTTCTGACCTCTCACATTTTCTGCGACTGGATCACTTACCTTCGCAATTCGCATGAAAATCAAATGATTCCATTTGTCGCAAACTATTCCTGAGACGTTGAGGAGCGTAATAAATCTCTCGATTTTTTTCCCTACAGGTGCAGTATTGTGTTATTTTTTGTAAGAAACGCTTTCATGTAACTATGCATGCATAAGTACTGATCATATAGAAAAAGAACTAATCGCGTCATCATACAGAACAGGGCTTTATGTACATGCTGGCATAAAAAAACTGCGCACTATCTACTCAATTATTTGAGAGCTTGGGGAGACTTGACGACGGTGTTAATTATAATTGCCCAGAACTGCACCAGGTATAGCTATAAATAAAAAGAAAGACTGAAACTAGCGTATGAATTTCATATTTTCACCAAGTTTAGTTACATATCACATGCATGAATAACGAAAACACTTTTCATGCCGCGTCCCCTCTCAATCTCGCCACGTGTCTGTTAGTAGCACGCCTGCGGCTGCTTCTTTCCAAACAAGCTTCGCGATCATGTATTACCTCATGAAACATGACACATGCATGATACAATGAAAAAGCATATGGCGTTTAGCCCACTTAAGGTACGCGACCGCGCAAGATTGACACAACTTACCAGACTTCTTTCTACTCGAATGAAATAATTATGTCGTCATATCAAGAAACAATTTCAAGTAAATATTGAATGCCATAAAACGCGCCATTAAAACATGGTGTGCTATTAACAAAAAAACGCATTCCTTGGGGGCGAGTGAACCTGTCGGCGCCCCGTGCACCCCGGCTCAAGGTGATAAGTATGTGTGCAGCTACATATGTCTTTTTTTCCTTGAGCAATTATCAGCCTATACTATCCTGAAGTTCAGGTGAATGAACGCAGAAACTTGCATGCTATTAAGTGCATTGAGTGGGAGTGCCTATCGACTCCCAGACTTCGCGCTTTACTACCGTGGCCCAATGCCTGTTAGCCAGTTTCCGAATGCGGCATTTATGCGCGAGAAACCTATCGAGGCTAATTTAATATTTTTTATGCTACTACGCGGATCCAGCAGTGACGCAGCTGGTCAATACATGCTGCTTCTGCAGTGCACAGGCTTGAAGCAGCCGCCGGTAGCTGCGGCAGCTGCGGTAGGCACGGGCAACCGGAACCTGTTTTGCCTACCATGCGAAAGTCGCTGCTAACATCAGCGCCACCGCATCTTCGTGACGTCGCGGGGTGAAGGAGGTCCATATCGTTGGACACCTGAACCGCGCCGTAAGGGAAGGGATAAGGAAGGGGGTGAAAGAAGAAAGGAAGAAGGAGGTGCCGTAATGGAGGGCTCCGGAATAATTTCGACCACGTGGGGATCTTTAATGTGCACTGACATCGCACCGCAAACAGGCGCCTTAGTGTTTTTCCTCCATAAAAACACAGCCGCCGCGGTCGGGTTCGAACCCGGGAACTCCGGATCAGTAGTCGAGCGCCCTAACCACTGAGCCACCGCGGCGGGGCGGATTGAATTGAAAAACCGGTTTTACTGAGCTCCATATCTTTTTTTTCGAAAGCTATAGTTTCAGAGAATGACGGTCACTCGTGCCAGAAGAAAAAAGAAATGAGGCGTATATTTTATCTTTGTCACAGATAGGTAAGGCTAGCTTCGCCAATGGTGTGTCTGTGTTTCTGTATAAGCACATACACTGGGTGCCCCCGCTAAGTGTAATCAAGCTTATAAATAATAGGAAGTGTTCTAGGCGAGTGAAACCGAGTGCTGGTTTGAGTACCATGGCCTTGTGGGTAGTATTAATGAGAAAGAATTATTAGTTCCCTTACAAGAAAAGCCGACGGCGTGTGTGTCTGTGTGTTTACTCGTAGATGGCAAGAAAAATAGTGTGGCATCATCAAGCGGTCGTATGACGCACACTGCAAGCCGAGCACTACCACTTCAGACGTCCTATGCTGCTGCTGCTGCTACTGATAGGAAGAAATAAAAGGAAAGTGCACGGGACTGCCTAGCTGGCTCAAGCCAAGCCACGCTCGCTGCCGCGTGCTGAAAGTAACTGTTTAAGAGAATTTTATTTTTCCGAAAATATCTACAGTGCTAAGGACTTTACACAAGTGGTCTGGTTTCCAAGGGCATCACAATGAGTCATCATTGTACAGGTATCACATATATGCAAATGACATTTCGGTGGACAATTCGTGGTTTCTACACGAGCTGGCTTAAAGCAGCCTCGTTATGCACTTAGGTGAAATACAAGGAAGGAAAAGATGAGCAACACTCGCCAAACTTTTTAATACAGAAGGATGGGCGTGGACAGACCAACACGACGAGTTCTTCATTCAAGTGTTTCTGCATCAAAGTTCTAAGGTGGTACAGTAAAGGGAATTTCTGCGGGCGTCCCCGCAAGACAGCAAGTCCCCTCCTTTTCCAGAGTACATAAGCACCCACACACATTATTAATTCAACAAAGAAATCGCGACTGCGACTCTGCCACCGCATGCGCACCTGGAACATGCGTGCTACCAAGCGCCAGAAAGTGCGCGCGACTGGGCATTCAAAAACGGCATGGTTCAGAGTTTCAGTTCGACCGCATTGCGGGCATGAGGCGGAGGGCGCCGCGCCCCACGCCGCAAGGCGGTCAGCTGTGGGTAGCGCTTCCCATTCGCGAAGCCAGGCCAAATTGGAAACATCAGCGGGAAGAGATGCAAAGATTCCTTTTTTTTCGCCTTTTGCGCACTTTCCTGCGCTGGTCTACATTCAGGGTGCGAAAAGCAACATATTCGCAAGTTTCACTCGCAGACAATTCTTTCAAATCACAATCAGGAAGTGTACCTTCAAGTAACTGACTGACTTTTAAGAGAATTTTATTTTTCCGGAAATATCTAGTGCTAAAGACTCTTTACACAAGTGGTCTGGTTTTCAAGGACATCACAATGAGCCATCATTTACAGGTATTACTGACTGACTTATGTTGCTGAGAAGAAGTAGGAAAAGAACACAGCCCTGCCGTTCGTTTATATATACTCGCCACTGGCTCTATGTTTCGCCACTTTTGTCGATATTCTTTTCAAAATTGTGACGCAACCGTTCGTCGTAGTGCGTCCCGGGTGATGACATTTGATTTCATGTTGCATGTAGCTTACCTGTGCTAGTCAAGTTGGAGGCAAGCTTGCGGCAGGAGTTCTAAACGACGACATATGCATGTTCAATTCTATGCCTTCCCAGACTTTCGTATGAAAATGATGCAATTGTTCGGCGTACAGTGTTACGAGTGCTGAAATACGAGCGTGTGAGTGTGTGGGTGGTGCCGTTAAATATGTATAGCTTTCGCATTCTGACACGTATGCACAGTTGACTGTCTGGGCCGAAATTGTTTTTCGCATCGCAAAGATAATATTTCTTGTGACTAATTAAGTATCTAGTTAATCGCTGCAGGAACAGAGCGTTCATATATAAGTAGTCAATCGTTTTTAATATTATTTGGGTGAATTTTTTTCAAAAGGTGCCACTTTCCTGAAACATTTTTTTATCGGCCTTAAAATGTACTTCGGAAAACTCGAATATTTCACGTGACAGCACTGCTGCTTTAGCGCGCCAAGACACGTCTCAAAAATCAAAAATAGGTTTTCTAGAGGGCTGTTGACATCCGGGTTTTGCTTTGCGCCTGCGCTGGGCCAGAGACATGCGCAAGCAGGCGTCAAGAAGAAGCTTTTTTTAAGTACATGATTACAGAGCTGCGTAATAAGTGCCCTGCTGTTGCACTTCATCTAGCCGTTTTTTAGAACGATACGGAGATTGTCAGTTGAGAATTTATTGCTCAAGCCGAAATAAAAAAGCAGATAGTTAGATTAGGTGGTGTTTTCTGCGAATTAATGAAATTTGTGCGACGACAAAAATACCGAAGGATAGGTCATGACTAATACCAGGCCTCTGTTGAGTTTACTGGCATAGGGCACTTCGTCTATTTTAAAAGCTTGGTTACCTTTAGCTGGGACGCCTGACTTAAGGTAAGTGAGTGTATTCGATCAATGAATCACAAGGAATCGAATCTTTTTTACCCACACCCTTAGCTGGGAAAACCGATGCAAATGTGACTCCAGGCTGCGTAATACAAAACCATACATTTAAGATTTTTACACGAGCATAGAACTGCTTTGAGCCAGCATCGTTGGCTGCCGCGGGTTACGCAGTTCACAAAGTACAAATGGACAAGGTTTGACGGGAAAAAAGCTGTTGCCTCGTGAGGTTTCTTACCAAACCGCAGGCCTGAAGAAAGGAGTGCCTCCGGAGAACATAATATCAACACTAACCAGCTGAACGAAAGCCACGAGTTGACGAAAACTGGTTGCACGACAGTTGCCCGCCGACTGAAGAGACACATGGCTGTGGAAGCACATTGAGCATTTGAAAAGAGATTCTGGTCTTGAAGAAGACTGCCAGCAGTGGGGAAAAGCACGAAGTAAAGCTTTGTATCCAAATCTTGGCGTCACTTCATGTTCTTGTAGACTCGCTTTGTTGTTCTGAACTATGTAAGCGACCAAAAAACAGTAGCTCGTGGCATGATTTTTGACATATTTTTACCACCTATCCTCTGCATATCCATAATTTTCCGTGCCCATTAAGAGCATATTTTTAATTAGAAAAGAGTTATTCCCTTTGCTTGCAGGGAACGAACGTTTGGAGCTTCGGAAATTTCTAAAAGGCGACACCATCTATGCTGGTCGGCCAGAGCTGTAATAATTTCTTTGGAAGCACTCGTAACCTGGCATGGCAGTGTGCCTTAAAAACCCCTGAATACTTCTTCCGGGAATTCATTTGATACATATAAAAAAACAAATGTATGCCAAATCTTTAAAGATGAGTGCGGACGTGCTCTGCTCTGCATGGCTATGGCTAGAGTATTGAGGTGCAGTCGCAAGCCTTATTTGTAACATGAAGGACTCTCTACCTTTCGGTGTCACATAACAGATGCCAGCGTCTGGTAGCACCGCAGAAAATCTGCAAACTAATTAGTCTCCGAGGCCTTCACAAATTTGATCTGACTGTGGATAGTTGAAATAGGACCCGAGTTCATCCAAGTACTCCATACCGTACATGTGGACACTCCTGTCAGGTCAGTGCTTGTACGCCTTCAGAATGCTCATCACTTTGACGCGATGGCGGTCAATAACAGAAAGAGATTGACAGCAACGACAAAGACCTAGAACACCAAAGAGGCTCTGCACATAGATATATTAGGAACCTCCCGGCGAGGCGAAATAATAGTCTTTGCATCTAAAATACCCTTTGTGATGACAACTTGGCTACAAGACCATAATGTTATTCAAACCAAGTAATATTGAAAACGATTGAAAACCTAAATTTATGATTTTTTCCTGGAGCGAATATTAGATAGCCACCAAGAATATGCCTTTAGAGACTAAGAAAGAAATTGGCAGTGGCTCAGCTCGGCTATGCCAGGATATACATAGCGAAAGCTAAGGCATAGCATGGTTAGCCTTGGTTAATCTTGATTGCAAGTCCAGGTTAGTCTGATTGTTTAGCTATGTTCTTGTTGCATTAAAGACGTGCCCGGATCGCGGCGGCATATTCACGGCGTTTAGCCAACCATTCGGCGCGCTGTTCGTCTGTTTCCTGGGCGATTCGTTTCCTCTCCATCTTGTTCCGCTGTCGATTCCAGGTCTCCTCCTGCTTATCAGAATTATCGCCGTCCATACTGCCACCTGAACTGTGGTTGCAGCGCACGCGAGCTCTCCATTGCAATTCTCCGAAATGTTATGAGGTATGCGACGCAGCTGGCGAAGCGATGAGGAACGCGGTGACGTCATGCGCAGTGTGACGTCATGTCAGATGGCGCGGCGAGCACGCGAAGCACAGTAACCGTCTCACATATCTCGGCGGACACCCGAACCTCGCCGTAAAGGAAGGGATAAAGGAGGGAGGGAAAGAAGAAAGAGAAAACTGAAAATTGAAAGTTCGATTTTGAGGAAAGGTGCGGCTCTGCGTAGCGGCGGTGCATCTGTGCCGCGGTGTTACTAGTGGCGCATGCGCAGTAGTGACTATGGAGCGAGAGGAAGAAAAAAAGGCAGTGGCTTAGCTCCGGTTAAGCCTGGATATACAAGCGAAAAGCTTATAACAGCGTGTCTTGGGATTTTCCTCTTCTGACACTCTTGTTTCCTCTTCCTCACTCGCTTGGCGGCTGCTGGCTGAAGATGCGGCCAAGACACGCTTTTCGGGTTCTTTCCGACGTCGTTTAGCAAGGCGTATTTCCCGTTGTTCAGGCGTTTCGGCTGCACGCTTAGCTTTGGCTTTGTCATTTTTTCGCTAGCGTGCAGCCAACTCCCAATCGAGTACTTCTGGATCGAACGAATTTAGATTCTCAGCTTTTCTGCGTAGTCTAGCAGCAGCCGCACTCTCCTCTTTTCCATGCCGAGTGCGCACGCCTATTTTCTGGCAAGCGCATTATATAGCTTCTTTGCGCATTCACATTTCGCACATGTGCAGTAGCGCGCGGCTGTGCCGAAAGGTCAGGCGACGGCTGCGGCAGCGGCGAGGAGCGACCACCTGCGCGGGGCGTGACGTCACTTGTTTTCGCGTATGCGCATAACTCACCAGTTCGGCTCACGCGATGCTCGGCTCTGACCCGCGTAGTGAAGCTTTTCGCTTCAACACGCGCTTGCGGCGAACGTCAAACGATGACGCATAGCGCGCGGCAGTGGCCACCTGCGCCGCGCGTAACGTCACGCGCGGCAGCGGCGAAAGGTCAGGCGACGGAGTCGGCGGCGGCCACCTGCGCCGTGCGTGACGTCACTCGGGCTCCGACATACGCCGGCTCGCGCGAAGCGCGGTGTTAACTAGCGTAGTGAAGCTTTTGGCTTCAATATCTGCGGCGAGGCGCGCGTTGTGACGGCATGTGCCTCCTCAGAGCACCGCCACGGCGAAATCGCAAGTTGGCGGCCAGTAAAGCTTTCGCTTTAAAATAAGTAATAGAGATGAAGCCCAAGGAAACGAGGAGGAGGAGGAAAACTTTATTAGAAAAACTTGGAGGACGTTAAGCTTCGCCTTTGAGAGCAGGACGCGGCAGCGTGTTGCAGCATTGCCAAGGAATCCACGGAACGCCATCGTCCTTCGCCATGTGCTGTGCGATGTCAGTGCACGTTAATGATCCCCAGGCGGTCGAAATTATTCCGGAGCCCTCCACTGCGGCACCTTTCTCTTCCTTTCTTCTTTCACTCCCTCCTTTACCCTTCCCTTACGGCGCGGTTCAGGTGTCCAACGATATATGAGACAGATACTGCGCCATTTCCTTTCCCCCCAAAACCAATTATTATTATTATTATTATTATTATTATTATTATTATTATTATTATTATTATTATTATTATTATTATTATTATTATCGTCCTTCGGTGCGACCCCTTGGCCGGAAAATTTAAAGCAATGAAACATATCTTGGTGGACACCCGAACCGTGCCGTAAGGCAAGGAAAATGAAAATTTTTTTAAGGAAAGGAAAGGACGACTGTCGCACATATCTCGGTGGACACCCGAACCGGGCCGTAAGGGAAAAAATTGAAATGAAAATTGGTTTTAAGGACAGAAAATGACGCCTGTGTCACAATTCTCGCTGGACGCCTGCACCGCGCCGTAAGGAAAGGAAAATACCTTCCCTTAAGGCGCTGTTCAGGTGTCCACCGAGACGCGCCATTTTTCGCTCACGGCCAAAGACGCCGACGGCACCGGCTTTTTTGCGACACGAGCTGTTTAACGCTGTCACGTTAAAATAAATATTTGGCAGAGACAGCCAAATTTTCTTACGTGTCACAATGAGAAAGCATTTAACTGCACTATCCATAACGACACACGGTTGCGTATGGCACCACTCAGAACGCTGTTGGACGAATAGTTGCACCACAACTTTGATACGAAAGTCTGGGAAGGCATGCAGTTGAAGGCACATATGTTATAGGCTCGAATTCCTGTATCAAGCTAGCTTCCAATTTGACAAGCACATGTAAGCTATATGACGTATGACACTACCTGCGACGCCGTGGGACGAACGGTGTCGTGTCAATGTCGGTACGGATGTCAGCAAAAGTGGCGCGGTATATATAGGTGAACGTCATCAAATCAAATCAAATCAAATCTTTTTCTCTCTCAAGGAGAAAGAGGGGGTGGCGGGTAAAAGCCGCATGATTGCGATTTGACGAAGCCCGGCCCCCTCAAGTACAATTCGGCAGCAGTTTGAAAAAAAATCAACACATTTAGCTTCAAAAAGTTAGTTAGAAACAGGTTTCGTGAAATACACATCAGCTTAAACACAATGCCTATAAGAGAACCTTTCAACACCATTTAGAAAAAGAATCTGCAGCAGTACAGAGCACTTCATGACAGTCAAAAACACAGGATACAATAAAATAAGCAACAAGTAACAAACATCAAGAACACCAAAAAGTACAAACACAAGCATACAAAATTTATCCGGCGTTATGTATAGGATCATGTACAGGATGTTCCAAGTGGTGGTACTCGGCTGCCTGCGTTGTGCGTCATACGGCTGTTTTATGATGTCACGCCATTTTTCTTGCCATTGCTGGGATTTTCTGTACCATCTGCGAGTAAACATAAAGACGCACACGCGGGCGGCTTTTCTTGTAATGGGACTAATACTGTTTTCGCCCGCAAGACCATGGGACTAAAACCAGCACTCAGTTTCATTCGCCTTCAGTTTCACTTCCTATTCTTTATAAGCTTGATTACCCTTAGCTGGGACACCCGGTGTATACGCTTGCACAGAAACACACGCCACTGGCGAAGCTAGCTTCACCTCTCTGTAAAGAGATACAGTATATGCCTCATTTTTTTCCTTCTGTCGTTAGTGGCCGTCATTCTCTCAAACTTCCCTTGAAGGAAATATATGAAGCTTAGTGAAGCCGGTTCTTCAATCCGCCGCTTGGTCCAAAATATTTTTTCGCTTTCTTTCAACTCGTTAAAGATTCTCTGAGAAACAATCTCCGAATCAATAAGCTACTCGACTCTTAAGTGGTCGTACGCGACCACTTAGCATATACCGATCGTGGCGCGGTTTCGTGCAAAACCGTCGAGATAAGTACAATAAGAGGGACAAACAAAGCACTGTTCAATGCCTCTCGTTTGCAGATCGTTCCTCGTCCCAGTTTTTTTTTTCGGCCACACTCTAACTAGCCCGGATCACTATAGATTTCCGCAGTCTAGTTCACTAGACACAGTCCACGTATAAGGACGTGACAGATTATGCCGCTGGGCCTTTCATTCTGGTTGCAGCGAAGAGTGCAGTTTCTCTCCTTTTGGAAAAATTTTTGCATGACTAGAATTCCTCTTGCGATACTCAAGCCGTTCATCGAAAACAATTGCCAGTATGTTAGCTGCAGAATTATTACGTTAACATCTGAAAGCTTGGAGACATAAAGGGGGTCAGAAAGGAACTACCAAGCACAAGAGAATAGTTATTTTTGTTTAAAGAACCCTCGCTTACACTTTGCGATGCTGTGTAAGCAATCTTACATAGGGAGGTCCGTGCGGATCTGCTCTATTCTTTTTGCCACCATTTCCTTAGTCGCATCAAATGGCTTAAGCGCCACAATGCTGACCGTTATGGAAGCATCGAAGGAGCCCTTCGTGAGGAATATCCTCATCTATCCTCCGGATGGATTTCAAGAGTTACGGGCGCGCGTGAAGGACCTTCCGATACCACTGAAATTTGTAAAGACATCGGATCAAGGTATGGTGTGCGAATTTTTTCCTGAATTTGCAATTAATCTTGAAATCTGCGGTCTGTCAAATGAAAATGCACGGTGGTTCACCTTTGAAAGAAGGGTTATATTTGTGCCCTGGTACCCCAGCCGAAGCCTCGAAGCCCAAAACCTACAAAAATCTTTTATTACCGAGTTCACGCAATCACCTTGGTTCGTTTCTGCGGAATCACACGAAAGTGCTACCATGAAGTTTGCTACTGAGATGTGCTGGGTTAAAAGCGTCACTGCTAAAGATATCAGCGTTCCAACAGAACGGTTCAGAAGATGTCATGTTCGAGAGGTAGTACAAGCGCCTAGCAGTTTGTTTATTCCAGACAGACCGGATGATTCCTACCCGAAGGGGAAAGAGCTCTGGATAGGCACAGATATATTTCAAAAAACGGTAGAGGTTGCACTCGAGATGTCGGAGGCTGCTGCCCTTGTGGACGCGTACAGGGCGTTAAACAATACATTACACTTGGTCCCAACGAAAGGTGAGACTGGATTTTTCGCCGGTGAGGTGGAGACTATGCTTGTACCTTTTATGAGCTTCTACCATCAGCACCCAGACCTCTTCAATGATGCGCAGTATCCTCCCGCAATGATGTGCTTTTTCGTCCAGCGTGGCACTGCCCTGCAAGTAACCTTCATTGATTCGTGGATTTCATTCACTTGGCTGCTGGTCACTTTATCGGCCCTCGCGACTTTGGTATTTCTTCAGCTGTGGATCAGGAGGAGGCTTTTTTCAATTCAAGACTTAATTTCTGTGTCTGAGATTTGTCTCTTTCTGCTGAGTAGGCTTCTAGGTCAGAGCCCTCCAAGCGTGCCGCGCGTACGGAGTATTAAACTTCTTGCATGGTCCTTCGGCATGTTCTTTTTGGGCAACTACATTCAGACCACCATTACGGCTGTTCGGAGTGTGCCAAGTTTTTCAAAGGAGATCGACAGTGTAGCCGAGTTGAAGCGTTTAATCGAGAAACGCTCTTTACTGCCTTGTGCAACGGGTGATTGGACGGGAAAGTTGTTTTCGTACTGGCGACGGGGTGAAATGTCAGCTGATATGGAACCGATCATGAAAGCATTAGTGAACTGTGCGCAACCTTGCATGCAATCATATAATCCGAAAGGCTACTGCTTCCGCTTGGCGAGCGAAGGCTCGCACGCTGTCCTAGCCACGTGCGATGAGGACACCCTCACGGAAGCGTCTCTGTGGAATGTGGCGTCGGGGAAGAACATCTTCATGGAGCATCGAGTGGTTGGCTTTCACGACTGGAATCCGTTCAGGTAGGCGTACTATTAATACCTTCTCAGGTAAAAAAATATACAGGATTATAAAGCATAGAAATGGGCATCAAATGGCGTACTTTTACAGTCTGTCACTGCCTGTCACAGCCTGTCTAAAGGACTTAAAAAGCAGTATAGAACCTAACTTTTGGGTGCCTGTTTTCTTGTTTGTAATGATGCGTATGCCGTTATCATACATGAGTTACCACCTGGTATTCTCCCACGACCGCTGAATAATTTATAATCGAATTTCTTTCTCGTGCTGTTTGGGTTTCGGTTTCAACCGCCGAATGAGGACTGTGACGCCAAAGAGTGGTTTTATGTCACATGAGGCATGAAAAAACTGCAATATAATCGTTCCTTCCACATTGGTTCTCATTCTGGTTCGCGAGGAAGGCTGTCTTTAGCACTGTAGTGAAATAAAACGATCAAGCAGGGATTTTATCCTCGTTTTTTTATGCTTCACGTGACATAATATCCCTCTTTGACGTCACGGCCACCGTTAGGCTGTTGAAATCGAAACCGAAACAGCATGACAGGAAAAAATAAGATTATAAATTATTTAGCCATCCTAGGTGAATACCACATGGTGATTAATGCGTGGTAATGCCTTCCGCATCATTGTAGAGAAGTTCCATTCAAATGATTGCTTTTCCTTGATTATTTTTTGTCCAATGTTTGACCTTAGGAGAAAAGGAAATACTGATGCGTTTTCAGGGAACACTAGGAATTGACAGCGAATAGAGGAGAGCTTGTCTGCTACTGTTACTTTACGGACGTAGCCATAAACGTAGAAATGAATGTCAGATAACGATTTAATGAATGTAAGAGATGATAGACTTTCCTTACGACCGACTTCGAGCTTGAATGAAGTACAGCAGTTCCTAGCCCTGATACAACACGCATATTTCTCGGGAACGTTTTTTTTTTAGTAGAGGTGCTGCAAAAATATCGAACAGTGGCCGATACGCCAATAAACACTAAGACCCTCCCGCACTGACTTCTCGCCGATAGCAGTTTCCATTAGCGCAGGTTCGATTTTATGCAAGCTACGGCCGTAAATGAACCACATATCTGAGGTCTGGGGCGGTTATGTAGTGCGCAAATTTCTAATACGAAAATGCAGTTCATACATGCACGTTTTATCTGAATATTATATATTCAATTTGTGTTTCAGTCAAGCAAGCAATTGTCAAAAAGTAATTTTTGCCAAGGAAAAGCAATATTTGCAACGGAGAAGCAATACCGTGTCACATCTTTTGTGAAAAAGCCGATACTCGCTTCAGTGCTATACCCGCACAAGGCGCAGGCAAATGTTAAAAAGTGTCATAGTGTCAAGGACTGAAAGAACGAGATGTGGGGCATATTTTTGAAAGTGTAGCGCTAGAAGAATGACAATGCAGGAATTATACCTCCTGCGTCGACATACCCAACCATTCTGGACCAAAGTATCTTTTAGCGGGAAACCGTTGATGGAAGAAATTTTTTCATATAATATAAGATTTCACTAGAACAATCAATATATCTGCAAATCACGCGACAGCAGTTTTGAAAGTTAAATGATGCAAGAGTTCCCCATTGGTCTTTTACGGCAGTCTTAACTGTTCGATGCGATCGATGGGAACATTTCTAATGAAAGATTTTGCTACACATCAGAAGAAATGAACCATTACCTGCAATATTTCGAGAACAGTATCCTACAATTTTTCGTTTTCGAAATTTCTTTGCAGAATATTAGACATGATGTATTTAACAGAAACTCAGCGTGAGTACCATATCGGTCGAAAGCAACTAAGAATTAGAAAATACGAAAAAAACCGATACCAGCGCGCGGGTATGTGACTGCGCGTGCGTCAGAGGTCTCGAAAGGTGAAGCTACTGTCATTCAAGCGTGTTTTATGTCAAGGACATGTTTGTGTCCACGAATTCTTTTCTTTTCTTCGACATTTTGTCTCCCTGGTAGCCTTTTATAAGCGAAGCACCAATTCTTCTATAGCAGAGGCAATGCTAACAAAATTAGAGCTAACAGTGGCATTAATGTGTTTAAATATTCATTTCTTCCAAACACAACTTTTGGATTTCGCGAGTCGGGATGAAGCAAACCCGGTGGCAGGAAACGAGGCACAGGAGGAGAGCCCGTAGACGGCGAACGAGTACTTCTGCTAATACTTAATAATCTGAATTTAGTAAGGTGATAGGGCGCCAATCTGCCGGACATGTCGAGAAAGGAGAATTTTTAGGAATCAGGATAATGCCGCTTCTTTTAAATGAATCGGGAAGGACATGTCGAGTGAAACAGATTTTTAACATATCCTAGAAAATGGGGCCTACAATATGCCAGAATTGTAAATAGAACTCCACAGGAAGCGTATCTGGCCCAGGCGCTGAGCCGCTGGAACCAGTTCTCAAATGAAGTGATGGATGCGCCTAGTATTGAAATTCATTGATATTGACATTGATATTCATTGAGCATCGTTCAGCCTATACAATGGTGTAGGCTTTCTATATATATTTCAGTTTTATCATTCTAAAAGTTATTGTACTCTTTGTATGCTTTTAAGTAATTTTCAACCGAGTGTTTGGTCGTTGTTAACAGATGTATTCTCCTTTTCTAAGGCGCACTTTTTACCATTACATGACCCCTGTACTTAACCCCCCCCCCCCCCCCCCCCAAATAATGCTTACTGATGATGCAGGCATTTTGAATAAATAAAATAAGAAAAAACGCGAAGGCACCTTTTTGATTGTGTCATGGAAAACACCTTCGAATATTCATCGTCATCAGCCTGACTACGCCCACCGCCGGGCAAAGGCCTCTCCCATGTCTCTTCAATTAACTCTGTCGTTTGCCAGTTGCATTCACCCATTGCTCGCAAACTTAATGTCATCCGCCCGCCTAGCTTTCTGCTGCCCCCTGCTCTTCTGGGCAATTCACATGTGCATAAGTTCGGGCTTACCGTCGGCATAGACAAAAACTGGCATTTTGGCTCGGCACGGTCCTACAAGGGCGTTTCCTACTATGGCAGGTTCTACAAGGGCAAGGGTCTATTTACACCTTTACACCGCAGTGCAAATGGACGCATGCACTGGCGTACGCAGACAGCCGTTTCTGGGCTTTTTCGACGTGCGTATCATCATTTCATGTCCGCCATCTTTCTCGCAGGTATCAGCACCGTCGCACGGTGCGGACTGTCGTGGAAGCCGGGTTGTCCGCTCGTCATCGGAAGCAGAAAGCAGTGCGCCCCAGGGACCACAGCCCTGCGCCGCAGCCTTTCCACGTCTATCTCTATGTCTACGCCCTGGGCTGCGCAATGGCGACCGTGGCTCTGCTGTGTGAGCTGCTGTGGCACGCGCTGCACAGCAAAGGCGGGGAACCGGAAACGATTGAAGCGGCGCTTGACTAGATGGAGTACGAGCGGCACCGTCTTAATGACTCCGCAGAACTTGCCTGAGAAGCGGCAGAGTAAATGAGTGCGCATGGTAGAACCCCACTACTTAAAGTGCTGCAGAACTTGCAACATCGAGACTCCACCTTTGGTTTCTCTTGTACTGTCCCGAACTATGAGGCCTATTGCTGCTCTACCTGCAAATCCTTGTACCGTCAATTTGTTGTCTTCACTGATTCTCGAGAGGCAGTGAGGTACCTTTAAGATAGTACGCGGTACGCTTTCATCTGCCCTCTATATTAATGCACGTTGCAATCCTATGCTTATGATGGCAGATTATGGATTTTGATGGCGCAAAGGCGTCTATTGCCGAAGAGCGCCATGGCATAAGGTGTTTTTGACTTCTCAAGGTGGCGTCAAAGACCCATTTTCCAAGCAATTCACCCTACATAAGCTGAGCACCAGACCAGGAGAAAGCCTGTACCCAATGTATCACCGGTGGCTGCCCGGTGGCACTGGGGATCGAACCCCGCACTTCCCGCATGCGAGGAGGATGCTCAGCCACCGCTGTTGTACCATTTGCACTCTTTGTCATTGCTCGTTTCCATGCTTACAGAGCAGGCTTGCACGCATCTGCAGAACAACTCAGCTGACGCTCCTTTTCACCTTTTGCTTTCGCTCCATGTTGTTCAGCAGCTGCTTTCTAAAGTATTATCTTCGGCCCCTACATGTTGCAGTACAGGATTCATCCCCATAGGATGATCTCACGCCAAACGTACGCACCAGATTTAGCGCTCGACGAATAGAGATTTCTTGCAGAAAATTTATGGTTCTTTATCGCGCTTTCGATATCAATGTCCTTGAATATCCTTGAGAAATAAACGTTTGCGGTCAGGCGACGGCTGTTTAAATTTTCTGCACGAGGACAAAACTAGGTACATCACGAAATACCTCATGAATATTGCTTTTTTTTCGCGCTCAAAGGTTTTACAGAATAATGAAGAATTATTGCATTTAAGTGTCATGAAAAGAACTGTCAGCATAATTTTTTTTGCGTATTTTAGTTTTCTATTTTAGCACTAAAATTACTTTTTTGACATTTATTTAGGTAACTTCCGGGATACTCGCGAGTAAGAAAAAATTGCTTATTGGCTGTCCACAACAACTGCTACCTGGTGAAATTCTCTTAGCTCAAAGGGAAAAACTAGGCCAACAAAAAAATCATGAATTTGCAAAAAAACGTGTTATTAAGCGTAAAATTCAATAGAGATGGTCCAAATATAATTGCAAAATCAGGGTCATTAAGCAGCTTATATAATTGTTAAGATCCACAGTGGTCACCTCAGATGGAAGGTCACCACTTTATCCACATGCCTGCACGTTCACTGCAGGTACCTGGGTACTATGCTTTCCACCGCCTTGTAACAGTGGACGCAGCTTGAATGACAGTCTCAAAGCAATCAAGCGTTCCCTATTTTTGTTTTGGGGCAATAGGTGGGGTTGCATTCGAATGAGTCTCCTTTGCTACCACGCACAACACCCAAAGGAGTGCTACACATCTTTAACGTACACAGGCCGGCATCCAAGAAATCAGCCTTCAAACGTTTATAATGACTCACCTGTAGCTGCTTCGAGTCGCGTATAAACCACAGACGGCCGGACATTGAACAAGCGCATAACTAAATGCACTTATTACTGCACGGATTATGTGCGTAGTGCGCTCTTCAAAATGAACTAATTATGTGCGCGCAGATGGTTCGAAGCGGATAGACGAACGGCACTGAACCCGTAATAAATTCAGTGCACTAAATTTAAACGGCGGTCGATCATCTTTATTATACAGACGGAGAGCGGCTGTAACACTACCACGCTATCGCTAGACCTAACACAGCGCTGAGAAGGTAACGGCGCCGCCACTTCGCTGCCAAAGTAGCCTACTGAGGCGCAGATATGCTGTAATGTCCGCATATTCGGTAAGCGGATTCGGTACAGGAGTCCCGACAGAGCCTGGGAAATCAGTGGAACTCCGGGGGAGAGTCGCTCGGGCGGTTGTGTGAGCAGCCTCGTTCCCTTGTATTCGCTGGTCTCTTACAAAAATTCATTTAGACAGTCTATAGACTGTCTATAGACTTCCGTCTATAAAGTTTATAGACTATCTACAAACCCTAAACAATAGTCTATAGGCAATACAAATCCTATAGACAGTCTATAGACAATCTATAGATTTACGGCCATACACATTTAGTAGACATTTGTCCATGGACTGTCTATAGACTATGAATAGACAAAAAGATATATCTGTAGGAAAGCAATAGTGTCAATACGTTGTCTATAGACTGTCTATAGACCATTTTTATAAGGGGTGTCCGGGCAACCACGACGCGCGCTCCTGGGCTGCTCCGGATGCCCCTGTCATACGATACCACGCGCGCTACTGCACCTGCAAGCGTGTAAAACACAGCACCTGCGACGCGCTGGTGCCGTCTACGATCAGGGAGTTGAAGCTTAAACACGTAACCGTGCGATTACACGCCAAATTAAGATATTAAGCAGCGGCGCTGCCGTGTTGTGCGATGCCTTGGCATTGCGGGACAACGGTCACCGGCGGTAATGGCGCAGAAGTTGAATCTTTTCTCGTGCAAGCAACAAAAACGTGCGATAAAAATCGCTCCGCGTAATTACAAATCACTAGCGATGTACCGTGCTGGGTTTTGTATTTTTATTTTGAACACCTCTCAATGACTTTTAGCGCTGAATGCGGGAAAATCGTACATTTTTGCAACTTTGCATTCGTTTCTGTAATTTCTCTTCTTTTAGATATGAAACATTCTTACCATCTAATTGACATCCCAGATAGCCGACAAAACACTTTGTTTTTCACGAATGTCGCGTGTGTGTGTTCTGAAAAAAAAAATGGTACGTTTTGGGCCAAAAATAAACAAACAAATAATCTGAAACGCAGTTTATCTTTGGCTCATATTAAAGTGAAATTATTATATGTCACATCGAGGAAAAAAATATTTAGAGCTAGAATTATGTAACCTCAAAAATTTTTTAATGACGTTCAATTTTCAACTTTCCTTTAAAATTCAGAGCTGCCATATGAACAAAAATTTTGTTTTCCCGCATACTATTGTCGGCAATTACACACTTTCGACAAGGAGACAAAGAACCATAAATTTTATAGAAGTCTCAGAGAGCTGAGCACAAAATCCGCTACGTTTGACATAGAATCACTCCATATCCCTACCAGAGAAGCAGTGATGCCATGATGTCTTTTTCCTGCCCCTCGCGTATTTATTTAAGCACTGTTCACGCAGACATCTTGGCCACCAATTGCTTCCCACAGGGGCAGCAAATTCCTTTCCACATGATCTAAGACCTACGTGAAGCCCTGCTCCATTAGGCCCTTCCTCATTCACCCTACGGTAGGTCTGTGGCAGTGTGGAGATGACAAGAAGTGAGCTGAGTTTTCAATCACCTCTCGTGTTCGAAATGCAGGAAGCTCCGATCCATTCATTAAGACCACCAACTTAGGCCAGATGTTAGCATACATACTCAAAATTAGGAACACTACCAACAACTCAGCCACGCATCTGAACTTCAAGTGAGACCCCATGGACTTCCCAATAGTACCCAGGCAGACATACTTAGCTGAATTGTTTCATCCTGTGCGACTCTTTCTTATGCGACTACGTTCTGTGCACTGATTTTTTACATTAGCCGCTTCCTACCCTTATAAAAAGGGTCTATAGACAGTCTATAGACTTCTGATTGACTCTATTGCCTTCCTATAGACATATATTTTTGTCTATTCATAGTCTATAGACTGTCTATTGACAAATGTCTACTAAATGTGTATGGCCATAAATCTATAGATTGTCTATAGACTATCTATAGGATTTGTATTGCCTATAGACTATTCTTTAGGGTTTGTCTATAGAGAGTCTGTAGACTTTATAGACAGAAGTCTGTGGACAGTCTATAGACTGTCTAAATAAATTTTTGTAAGGGATAAGCCCATATGAGTGCTGTGCCTTCTGCTGTCCACTTTCCCTGTCCATCGGCTTCAGAAAATTCCCTTCTTACCTTTATAAAAGTGCCTTGCTCCGGTCGGTGCAGCATAAGAGCAGCTCGTTCTGTCAACCAGGTGCATTATTTACCCGCTCCTGATGCAACGCGTCTTTAAAAAAAAGTAGAACAATGTCTCTGTGGAAGCGTTCAGGCGAACCTTTTTGAGCAAAATTTTACTAGATTGGAGGAAATCGCCATGAGAGGGCGTGAGTTCGTAGTTGGCTTTATCCCGGCTGTTCGCAACCAGCGACGAAGCCAGATTCCCCAATCCCGAGCATTTTTCCCAGAATTAATAATAATAATAATAATAATAATAATAATAATAATAATAATAATAATAATAATAATAATAATAATAATAATAATAATAATAATAATAATAATAATAATAATAATAATAATAATAATAATAATAACAACAATAATAATAATAATAATAATAATAATAATAATAATAATAATAATAATAATAATAATAATAGTAATACTTGTTTTTGTGGGGGAAAGTAAATGGGGCAGTATCTGTCTCATATATCGTTGGACACCTGAACCGCGCCGTAAGGGAAGGGATAAAGGAGGGAGTGAAAGAAGAAAGGAAGAGATAGGTGCCGTAGTGGAGGGCTCCGGAATAATTTAGACCACCTGGGGATCTTTAACGTGCACTGACATCGCACAGCACACGGGCGCCTTAGCGTTTTTCCTCCATAAAAACGCAGCCGCCGCGGTCGGGTTCGAACCCGGGAACTCCGGATCAGTAGTCGAGCGCCCTAACCACTGACCCACCGCGGCGGGGCTTCCCCAGAGAGCGAATTGTGGTTTCTGTTCTGGACCTGCCCCACTAAAAGATGGTGCGCCTGGTGTTTGCGCTTCATAGAAACGTTGCCCTGGCACACCGAGAGCCTTTATGGAGTTGTCAATAATTCTCTAGCTCTTGCGGAAAGCTGTCTTCAACACCTGTTGCGGAAGACGTGGAATGCGCGTTGGGGATGATTGCTTGGCAGTGTTTTGTTTTTTGCTGCTGCTTGCAGCAGGATTGAAAGAGCATAGATTGCGTTGGTGACACTAAAATTTCTTGGAGTTATGTTCACGTTGGTGAATTTGCTGTGATTGAAGCTCACTTGGCAGGACTGTAAATGCCAAGATTTTACGCACATATTTTGCACAGCGTGGTAGTTCGTGGATGTGAACATGCAATGTTATAAGTTTTATATCTCTTCAGGTTCCTCTGGAAACTTGCTTGTACAATTTCTGTGAAGGGTTTATAGAAGGTGACTGTTTCAGAGAAATTTAACGTTGTTTTTGTAGCAAAACACTTTGCGTCAGATTTAATGGTGCATTGTGTAACTCCCACGCTTGGTCCCCAAATGTTGGGCTGCTGATAAGTATTGGTTGGTGTGAACATTCGTTTTCATTAACTTTTATTTCAAACCCAACCAGAAGAACTTCTGTCGAAGATGTTCCCGCTCAGTAACACTCCATACACGTAATCCAAGGTGCATGGAAAGGCGGTAAGACAATAATTTGTAGCTAATATTTCCTTCCGTAACTTACAGTGAGTGCTCGTGTGCATAGACATGAAAAAAATATTTATGTAAAACAGCAAGTCAAAGGTTACATCTCGGTTACGATGACACGGAATGCACACACACGTTGCTTTGTCTTGACACTGTGCTTTCGTCCGTGTAACTTGCTCCGTTTTGTAAGGGTTAAAAATCATTCAACCCGTACCTATTCCATAGTAACTAATGCTCTCATTAAACCTAAACATTTTAAGAGAGTGCATCAAATCTGAATAGGCGATTTTAGTTTGCACCGCTGTGACCACTTGCCTCAGGACGTGAGAGAACCAGAATGTCAACAGTAATTTGAAATATTGAGTACACCACATTGGCTTTCAGTGGCTTGGAGAACTAGGAATCCTTTCTTCATGCCTAGTTTGCAGCGCGTACGAGGACTAGCGTTTCACACTTAACTTATTGCCTCAGTGTCTCACTGAACACAGATGCTTTGTCACAATTGCTAGAGACGATAGCCTCAGAGAATTATGTGGCTGTCGCTACTTGCGGTCTATATTTGGGTTGAACTTGCGATACATGAAAAAGCGGCGCTTGCATGTGCTGCAGAGCACAATAGAGAGCTTTCTGGTCATCATTAGTTATGTTAAAAATGGTTGGACGCCAGTAATCTTCCCCTTACAATCTATCCTTGCTATCCGATATTGATATTTCATGTATGTTACGGGCCATACTTGGATGCCGTTGTGGTTAGCTCAGTGCTACGAAGCTCAATTATGTCTTCGGATTTGTTCGAAACCATTTTTATTGAGGTGAATTGTTTCAGGAACTGAATATATATAGTGTTTCACCTAAGATTTTACGGCGTGTTAACTAGTAGGCTGGTTAACTAATATCGAATAGTTAACTTTTTAAGTAATGCCGTTAGGCTCCTCAATTATTGAGTGCCATGAAGCCCACCGTGAGCAGTATCCACGTTAGTTTTTAGAATTTCTAGAACACCGTTACCTTCCGCGCTGCGGCTCAACAAATTTCGGCTATTTCTACTAGAAACTTGCACTGGAGAGGTTGCTTTGCCTGCAAGCTCCTCGAAAGCGCATGCATTGTGGCGCGATGTAGGTAAAACTTGTTGGGCCACAGCACCGAGGATGACCGCGTTTCGAAATTCTCGAAAACTGATATGGATATTGCTTACGGAGGGCCACGCGCCTCTCAATAATTAAGAAGCGTATCAGTAATAGCTAAAGAGTTTACTATTCAATATTACTTAACCAGGCTGCTAGTTAGCACGCCTTAGCTCTATTCTGGTGTACTTCACCGCTGACAATACAATGTCGAAAAAAGCGGTCTGATAACTCGAAACAGTATTTTTTAAAAAATTGCTTAAAGTCTTAGGTAAAACACCCTGTAAAGCGTTGTAGCCGATAATTCCTTGAGTGTGTCCTTTTGACTGATACCAGGTGACTGTTAGTGTTCTCTAATTTCCGAACGTTATTTTAACTTGATGTGTCAGTGCTCCGTCGTATGCTCCGTTAGGACAACGCAGCTTAGGAAAAAGACTCAAGCAGTTTTCTTCCTCCACGTTTCTTAAAACGCTGCTTCGGTCTCATTGCCACACTCTTCCTCAATTTCGAGCGCACTTGCAGTATTGATAAATAACATGCGACTAGCTTATTATCCTTCTCTGTGAAAACATTTGCTGTGAAAACATGTGAAAACGTTTGCTGTGGGCTGCTAGAAAGAATTTCGTATCACTATTCTTCTCTTGTACACTGCGTGATGTGTTTGGCAACAATAAATGAATTATTAATCAGATTTGTCATTCTTGCATCATTTTACACATAGAAAAGGCCGTGAAAACAGTTTTTCAGCTGAAAACCACCAAGAACCACTGATTTTTATCTAACTCAGCCACTCGGCATTAAGCCAAAGGAATCAACATGTTGGCACGTTCAAGTCTAAGATTGGACGAAATCTCGTCTGGTCGGGTAGTAGCGTCATAGGAAAACAATAAACGTCGTTTATTGACACAAGCCTTTGGTCGGCGATTCATGTATTTTTGTTTTCCTATGACACGTTCACATCTTAAAAATGAGCGCGTCATCCGGACGAAGACACAACAAGCTCTGATTATCTAAAAATTGTTTTGACAGCGCTCACCTTAACCCCTTCTTTCGTCCTCGCCTTTTGTGTCGTGCTGAACGCCTCAATTATGGAGCATTTCCTAGGCGATGTGAAGCCAGACCAGGTTATGATGGTACCTTTCTTTTTGTAGCGTGAGCTACACTGGCCGAGGTGGAGCAGTTTCGAGTGGCTCCTGGAGAGCCATTCTGCGCATGCGCGAGGAGCGGTGACGTCACACGGCGGACAGCTGGCGCGCCGTAGCCACCGCCGCGCACGCCTCGCCGGTCTGCGCATTCCAGAGGAGTTAAGTCATAGCCGCGGCAGACGCCCTGGCACCGGCGCGTGCCCAGCCGTGCGTCTCCGTTGCGCAGTAGCCAAGTCTGACGATGCGCCGGAGCCGCTTGATAGCACTTCTCATTTTGTGCGCATGCGCAGAGGTATCAGTGGGTATATATATATATATATATATATATATATATATATATATATATATATATATATATATATATATATATATATATATATATATATATATATATATATATATATATATATATATATATAGCGGGGCGTTTGCCAGTGTGGTATAGCCATGGAGAAGGAGAACGACATTGATGCTCAGCGGTTCAGCGTAGCTCACGCGACGTATATCCTGGCATAGCCGAGCTAAGCCACTGCTAATTTTTTTTGTAATGACATTGCTTGTTATTTCAGTGTCCTCACACGTCAGAAATTGCGCTCATTGAACCCCCACCTTGAGCCTTATTGATTACATTTTAGCTCCTAGGCACGCTCTGCTGTCTCCTCCTAGATAGGTCATGATTTTAACACGCAGCTTGTTACGATTAGGCCCGAAGAGCACTGGAAAGCGTTCCCTGCCCCACGACTGGTTACAGACTACCCAGTTCCGGCCGTGAGCAGGGCTGCCGAGAGTAAGGTCTCTAGATATAACTTTTTTGTGCTTTGTCTAAAGGGAAGAGCTTGGTACCCTCCTACAGGTGCTTGCTGCGCTAGTGAGGCCAATAAGTACTCCACTCTGGGTCGTCAGCACTGAAGTGAACCACATCAGAAGAGGGACGCTCTAAGCTGCCTGCGTGAGTGCTCGAAACCACGTGTAGGGCTCTCTCGAGGTACTTGTTGGGCATTAGTAAGCAAATTCTAGTGTTAATGGCTTTCGCCCGTGAGGACAGAGTTTAGCAGCTGTAATTTATCGTGTTTTAAAATTTAAAGCGGGATTATTAAAGCGCGGTGGCTGCGGCCGCTACAGGCCAGGCTTTGCGTGTTTTCGGAGAGCAGTCTCACTCATCCGCCCGATGGACCTGTCTTGGGAAAGCGGGACACAATTGGAAAGAAAAAAGGGGAATAAAACAAATGATTTTGCAGAGACGTCTATAACTGGTGACGATTTTTTAAAGCGAAATTTATTGCCCCAGGGCATCAATGATAGGTGAAGGTGTGATGAATGATGTAGTAGAGATTAAATGAATGAAAAAAGGTTAGCTGATTTGATGAAGTCCATTAGAGAACGATGGTACGGTCCCTGCATCCAGGCAATGTATGAACTGGCGACGATTCTAAGAAGAGATATGTCGCACACGCTGACTCGTCGCAAGGTGTTTACAAGTGGTGTAACGAGAGCAGTGCACAGTGTTTTCATTAGTTAAAACCATCCTTCTGTTGTTTGATTTCTGTGCATGAGATGAAGACATTGAACAGCACGCATGCATTCTTGAAGTCTGGTAACCTAGCCGTAGCATCGATTTCAGCGCTAATTTTTCCATGGATCTTCGTGAGTCAGAGGCAGAGGGCAGGAGTTCGTACATAGGGGATGGAATTTGCAGATTGAGCCCGTGACTGAAACCGCTTGGGCAGCCGTGTCACGCTGTGGACGCTCATGGCTTTGCAGAGCGTGGCGCGCCCTTGGTGGAAGAGCTTTTCTCCTAAGTGGGCAAGCAGGCAAGAATAAAGCTGAAACTTACGCCCCCGGCCTAAATGTGGACAACCGAGTGGCGTCCGCGCCAGGGCGTTCTTCCGTTCCACTGCTCTCGGCTGATAAGCCAAACACCTTTCGCTGACTTAAGTGGTTAGCGCTCAGCCTAGCCTTACATTTTTTTTTTACTGCAGTCCAACTCACACCCTTCTAATTCTTTTTGCGAATGCTTCTATGTCGGTTGACTTCTCTCCCCGTATCCTGTATGTTTCCTCCACCTTCATCGGAATGTTCGTTGATCGGAGCACCGCCTAATCCTTGTTAGGAGCTTAACCTGAGCTATGCTTCAAATGCCGCTTGAAACTCTAGGGACGGTTTGAGTCGCCGTGATGGCTTTTTGAATATTGTCACCCAGGAACAACATGCCAAAGGTTATGGCGACAAATATTCAGGGTGTGTTGAACCATCTTTCATGGCGGGCTGTCATTTAACAAGGCAGAAACCAGGCACCGACAAGCGCCACAACGGGGAAAAGTGACTGCTCACAAAAAGCTTTCGGCGTGCTTAGCCATCAGTGTAACGACACCAAGGACAGTGTAGGAGGTAAATCAATAAACAACCCTGTTCATGAGTCGAAGCAAGGAAATGCATGAGTTGCCGAACGCTACTTCACGCCGTCTTAAGCCTCAGTGCTACCGCGCATACTGCACTTAGAGGTGATATGTCGCACGAGAACAAAAATGAATAATAGAAAAAAGGCCCTTTTATTTCAACTAGCTTTCTCGGCACGAAAAGCGCGTACACAAGCCGTTCCTGGAATAAGCAACGTGAAGAATTCAGTCACAGTAACTACGTGAACTTCATGCGTGGCTAGAGCCACGGTGAATTTCATTGGAGAGAGCAACACCAGGTTAGCATAAAGCTTAAAAGTGAAGAATATGACAAGAAGCGGTTTAGAAGCGAATGGGGAGAAGCGGTTCTTTGCTTTTTGGTTTTCGTCTCCCATGTTCAACTTTTAAACCAGAATACTCGACTTTACCATTCCTAAAGGTTAGGTTTAGCGCGTACCTAGGAAATGGTTGAGGAGCCTAATTGCTCAGGACGTCTATTAAAGGAACATTTATCTTCACCGAAGCCAAGCAATGAGGAATGCCGTTCGTGCTGTCGGTGTGGCGGTCTGAAAATCTCGTGCACCATGCTGTTTTTATTTGAAAAAAGCTTGAAACTATGGTAAAAATTGCTGTAATGAATAAACAAAATTGATGTCTTCCTTTGACAAATTGAAGTCTTCCTTATCAGAAATAAAACTCGCAAAGTTGAAAACTAGGCACCACATAAATATTCTTGTTCGTATGCATGCATGGCAGGCTGCGCTCCTGTTATTGCGCCTTTTATTTCTCAGTAATGGCGCGTGTATTAGAAAGCGAGTGCAGTAGATTACACAGCGAAACCAGGACACAAACGACGAGACGGCTGAGTGTGCGCCTGATCTCCAAATCGAAGTAGCTACGCGAGTTCCAAGTATTGTTATTCTCAGCGCACGCTATGTTGCGTTGTCTGTACAGAGCGACGCGCGACGCCGTGTTTGCGCCCATTAATCGCATTAGTGTGTTTATACTCCGTCTTACTTTTGTTACGCAAATATAAAACGCATTTATAATGTTGCCGTACGTTGTCAGCGCCGAGAAAAGCGGCACTTGCTTGCAAACTAATGACACACGCGTCTCATGTTGCAAAACAGTTCGATCAATTGAGGCGTCAAAGTGACCGGGAAAAAAGGTAAAAAGCGTTACGCGGGGCGAAGTGCAGTATGCGAGTTGAGGACTTATTGTCAGCATGGAAAAAAAGAATCGGAAGTCCCATCTCATCGTTAAAAAAAAAATACTGCGCGTACTTCTTGTACCATGGCCGGTATCTGCTTGCGCCACGTCTTTTTTTTTTTATTCGAGATGTTTGCTATTAAGCATAATGAGAAAGGAAGAGAGAGAGAAGAAGGAGTGTAAAGAAGCCTCGCTTAAAAATTGCGCCACTTCGTCGTTCTACAGACTTTTCTTTCACTCCCTCTTTTTCTTGTCTTAAGGCTTGATTCTGCATTCTGTCCAATCCGGGTTCGAACCCGACCGCGGCGGCTGCGTTTTTATGGAGGAAAAACGCTAAGGCGCCCGTGTGCTGTGCGATGTCAGTGCACGTTAAAGATCCCCAGGTGGTCGAAATTATTCCGGAGCCCTCCACTACGGCATCTATTCTTCCTTTCTTCTTTCACTCCCTCCTTTATCCCTTCCCTTACGGCGCGGTTCAGGTGTCCAACGATATATAAGACAGATACTGCGCCATTTCCTTTCCCCAAAAAACCAACTAATATTATTATCCTGTCCAATATGAGAGAGTTCTTAAGAGGTAATGTTTCACGCAACCTTATGGAAATAGCGAAACTACAGGCGCTTACCACGCAAGGTGCTAAGGAAATTTTACCCAATCAACTGATTATCAACAAGGCTAACGACTGATTACATTATTGAACAGGGCGAAGTTTTTTCTAGTTGGTCCCACGCGTTGATGAAGAAAAGGAGAATCGACTCTAGACATGAATTATGTCAAACATGTGGACGATGTGAGAGAAAATTAGCAAGTGAGGTTTATTAGAAAAAGCACGACGCCGTAAATGCGCGTTATTCGCGTGGCATACCGTTAAAAAAAAATGACGAGAAGTTGTTGAGGGCTCTAAGCCGAAAAAGATGACAGACAAAGAGCAAAGAACCAGGATTACAAAGGGGATCAATGGCTCATTAAAAATCGGGTCTCAATATCTAGAAGGGCAGACAGGGCTCACTCGCAGATATATCAAGCCCAGGCATAGGCATGCATGCAGCTTCCAAAATGTCCTTCAGGAGTCTAGACTTGCTTGTGCCGATGATACGGCCTTTATCGAACTTAGAGTAGCACACTGCATTCCTCGAATTGTCTTGGATGACTGGCGCTATTGCCAGTTTTTCAAAGATCGCAATTGCTGCGGCAAGCTGTCATTGAGGCGCTGGGCCGCCTGGCCGGCGTAAAATCTTCCACATTTCAGCGGGAACTGGTGAACCACATTCGTGGCGCTGTGCTCGCAAGTGGTTTGAGAGTACGTCATGTTCTGCAGACTGTGGAAGCTAGAGGTTGATGGTCTCCGCAGGGTGGCGTGTACTACCAAGCACGAGTATCAGTACCTTGTGTCACGTATGTCGTTTAAAAGCTTGAGAAGTTTGAAAGATTTGAATGCTGGTCCCAAGGCGCCGCTGCACAACCAAACAGCTTTTTTACCTCTGGCTGTTAAACGTGCGTCGACATCGCAGTGGTGTCCAGAATACTTGTACTTCCAGGAGGATGACACGGGCATATTTAAGGGCTCTGAGAGATCACAAAGCTCGCGAGTTGTGCATTTCGCAAAGGCACTTCGTAGAGTTTGTCAGCCGTGTGGAAAGTGGCGCCTGATGCCTGGGTTTGAGAGTGCGCTCGAACTGGTCCCGGTGCGAGAGTATCGTATTCTGGTATTTAACACATTCACGCGCTTTACTGTCAGCACATACACTGCACTATGAGTTGATTCCCCTTTGCGAAATACGCGGGTTCGATCCCAGCCACGGCGGTCGCATTTTGAGGGAGGCGAAATACTCTGGAGGCCCGTGTACTGTGTGATGCCAGTGCACGTGAAGGAAACCCAGGTGGTCGAAATTATCCGGAGCCTTCCACTACGGCCTTCCTCAGAGTCGGAATTGGTTTGAGGCGTTAAACCCCACAAACGAACGTAGAAACCATCTGCTTCTCAGCTTCATATTATTTCTTTTCTCCTCGTTGGGAACCCTCGCCACGGTTCATAGACACCGCTAAAAATCCAAGCCGGAAAAAAAACACAAAAGTTCTTTATCACTTGAAGTGTGACCCCTTTTCGTGCTTTCCACAGCACAACTTTGGAAGCGCAACACCTTCTACGAAAGTTGCGAAATTGGATGGGGAACGTGCGCTTAACTTTCTGAACCGGCGGAAAACTGTGAAAGAATCCTCCAGCATACTAACTATAGTAGAAAGGCACCCAGATGGGTGCAGAATACAGCCTAAAATTTATGCGTAAATTGCAACCCAGTATCGGCCCTGGCGCAATCCTTATCCATTGTGACAAATCGAGTAGACTTAACACCCTGTTTTTCGTAGCGAGCTCCAAATCCCGCTCCATATTTAGTAAAGCAACCGGCTTTACACTTTATAATGCGGGCTTGTTGGAAAAGTGTGGATATTACTTATCTTATGCTTTAGTTTGCATTTTGCTGCGTGCAGAATAAAAGACAGCTGTTTGGCTCAGATGTGTTTTGCGAGTCTCTCCTTACGTCTGGTCTATCTTCAAGCTGTTTTCTTCGGTGTCAACTCTTCACTGCGACGTTTCGTCACCGCGGCGTGCCGTAACGAAAAAAAAGAGTAACTGTACATAAACAGCAGTGCGCACCATTAACCGATCTACTTGTTACAAGCTGCCGCAAACAACGCGACATGACGCGCCTGCAAACAGAAACGCAGACCGTGCAGTAATCCCCCTCAAAGGACTCTCCTCCAATCAATGATGTAGGCCTACTGCCATGACGTCGTGATCGACCACACAGCACCTGCGAGCGCATCCACTCGGGCAAGTAGTTCCTAAAGACGTTAATTCCAGCTATAATAAATGTTTGATGCCCATACTTTGTGGCCTCTAGAGTTCAACGCGAAAATGACTGACCTATTTTCTAACATAATTAGCGTGTTAACAAATAAAATGTAATGCTAGTGTGCACGAATGCACGATGTTGCGATAGTTGAGCATACGGCGAACAGTCGCAGGCTATGGTATAGCAGAAAAAATTGAATTTTCTGGCTGGTAAAGTTAAGTGTCGGGCATCTGTTGCGTGGAGTTATTGGCACCTGACGGCGGACAGAAAAATCGAACAGGGCGAGAGACAGCTTCTAGGAGCGCGCTTTTCCAATATCGTCTCCCTTGACGCCGTGAAGCTTGCTGCCACGCACCAGTTTCGGAGAAGGTTTGCGCAGAGCGTTGTGCTTCAAACATTCATTGGGTTCAATTCAAGCATGATCCTCGAGCACGTGACTTCTTATAGCAACACATTCGTTGAGCATAGCCTTCACTGCACCTGTCACGCTTTGCAGCCGCTGTTAATAACCCTCCGAGTAGTAGTTTCTTGCAAACCACCGAGTCGACGAAGCCAGCTGCATATATCGATGATAAATCGTCATTGCATGAAGTGGGCATCGCATTGTGGGCTGAAGTTGCGATATCAAGGGCTACAGATGTCTATGTTGAGACTGTAGTTTACCACAAATTAAAATCCTCCTCCTTGCACTCCGGATAACCTTTACTATATTTGGCATTGCAGTAGGAGAAAAGTCGGCTCACTGCTTGTGTGGCGATGCTAATGCCAAGGCGAGGGCTTGTTTTTTTCTGATGAGAACAGCGCGTGTTTTCTGATAAGAAGAGTAAATTGCTGGGCAAGTTGGTTCATAATGCGCAATGGTGGCACCAGTGGAACAGACGCAGGACAAGAGCAAGGAGGCACAGACTCCCAACGGTGTTGTCTGTGTGCCTCCTTGTTCTCGTCCTGCATCTGTTTCGCTGTTTCCACCACTGGAAAGGTGCTTCGAAGTGCTTGCATTAAAAATTAATGACCACACGGGTGCGTGCTCTGAACGATTTTACCTACAAAAATAAAGTACTTGCATACAACTAAGCTTTTATCACGAGGGGCAGTAATATAGCTTCTTGTGCGAAGTTTTCTAAATACTGAATTTTTTCTGCAGCATAATCTGAAGCGTGCCGTGACAATATTCCTGCCTCCAGCATAACTTCTGCGGTGTTTGATGTATGTTTCAATAAAGATCTAAAAACGTAATCCGCACATACAAACTTCGTGGTTATTTCTCAACCTTGTACGACTAGGGAGGCCTCAGTGTACCACATCTGAGCATAAGATGGTAGATTTGGTTCCCGGAAGTTTGCCATACACTGGGCTTACTTTCAGCAGCATAGTTTCTGGTGCAAACTCGAGCTTATTGTCACTGGCCTCCAGAGTCTGTTTTATTGAAAGTGTGTTAAATTTTCTTCTACGCATCTCAATGGATGTTGAAGTTCTATAAATGTCAGTGTAATGCAGCAATAACGGGTAAGTCAAAAAATTTATTCGGGTTCTCTTGGCTAATGCGCACCCAATAAACCCATCGATAAAGTATTCGTGAATATTCCAATAAATATTGGCAGCACACAGTGAAAGCTATGTCCAGCACAAATATCTAATAGCGCAGTGTCAATTGTGAAAGCTCCTCTCTTACTGTCCATGCATATTTTAGCCTCAAGAATGTGTATCCGCCGTCGAGCCTTCAGCGTCGAGGGTTTGGTTTTGAGCCATGCAGTGAAGCACTCGAGACACCCATAAATCTGTAAACTTCTGCAAGGCAGGAGAATCTTGTCCTAGCTTCCCAGTCTTTCAAGGCACTTTTGGGCTTCAAGGTTTTCAATGGACGCACAATATGTGACCAAAAGGCAGAAAGTGTGGCCGAAAACTTTTGACCAAACTGTACATAAGGTTGGTCTAAATGCACCGTGTTGACAAAAAAACTGACCACTGTAGAAAGGCCACCTGTTACGACTATTGTGGGTAGTTACAGCTGATACTATGCATTTGCGATAGCATCTTCTGCTGCAGAAAAATGCCCTTCACACAGCAAATGTGATGTTATGGACGTAATTCACATTAGACAGTGCTACATTGTTCTGCTTTCGTTATGGTTCTTTCAACACTAACGACAGCTTACTGCTCCATTGACCGTTCATGGCACGTTCTACTTCCCTTAATACTGTTCTCCGCATTCGACTACTGTTTACGTTCTCTACAATGTGTCTTTGCTTGTAAAACAAGCTCTTCGCATATACGGGTGTCAGATCTTCGCTTATTTGACATTAGATGGAGCGCAAATTAGCGCAAACTTCAGCACTTGTTCAGTATTTAGGCATTAGTGTTCCTTTGCGGCACACTTGTTCAGTAATTCCCCACTGCTTTTTTTCTCTCGATCAGAGCCGCCTCAGCATGCAGTGCACTTGCTGCACTCTTCAGTGCTCTCATGGACGCATGCATTGGTACGGAACAAGATGGCGGTGCTCAATGAATTTCAGATTGTGAGTATTCCAACAAGTGTTCATGCGCGCATCGTTCCGACAAAGCAGGGGAAGGAGGCTTTACACGACAAAGCAACGCGATAAACATGGTCTGTCCGACAATAAAGATAATTCGTGCTGCCATATAGTGCGCATCCCTTAACCGCCTTTAGTTATTGGCGAACTAAGCTTCTTCTGATACGATGGAAAAAGCTAACCAGGCTCATGGGGCCAGAAAGATGCACGGCCACTGTGCAGTGATTTGCCAAACGTTTTATCCGGCTCAACTTGAGGCCAGCGAAATGGCTGATGATCGCTGCAATGATCATCTGAGGTGGACGCGACGAAAGTGCGTCGTGGCGAAAATTCTGTGGAATACTATACTGCCGCGACTAAAGAGGAAGCAACGGATTTGTTCGTCACCTTAGACTCATAAATGACATTCTATAACAAAATGATTCGGGACATCGCCGCCGGTATTTTCATCCGAGGAAAGAAGGAGCGGACGTTGAACGGCCTTGGTGTCCGCAGTCTTCACTTTATTGATGTAGTCTTTACGCACCAAGGACACCACCTGTCTGTTCTGGCAAAGAAAAAACAAAACCGAAGAGCTTGATGCGCTGTGTACGCTGACAAAATAAGAGCATGAAGTAGTAAGCGATGAAGTTCATTTATTCGAAGCTTGAAAATACTGTATCGATCACCTTGCGTTGAGCAGTTTGTGGTAAAATACCGGTTGTCCGCATTGTACCAAACAGAATCCGGATCGCTTGTGCGCAAAGAGTGGATACTTATTAATGTGGCGAGCCACATGCAACTTCTCAGAATCACCATCATCACATGCGCGCATTTATGAATAATTTACTTCCCGTGGCCTAACAAGTGCTCTTTGAGGCTATCAGTACTTGAGCAAAGGAATGAACATAAAGCGCAGCGAAATCCCTCTGGTCTTCTATGCGTGAGCTTGTGACGGTTTAATGTCCCTTTATAATTCGTCGCATAAGAACACACGTCGCACTTGAAAAGTTTTTCACCATCGTGCGTGAGCTTGTGCCGAGCTAGATCGCTAGAGGAAAGAGCTGCAAAATTGCACTTGTCGCACTTGTGTTGTCTCGGCCCCGTGTGTGAGCACATATGCCTTTTAAGGTGGGAGCGCGTCTGATACGCCTTTGGGCACAGGGAGCATTGAAATATTTTTGTTGCCTTGTGCAATTGGTTATGTCTCATAACATCGGCATGATTCGAAGAAGTGTACGGGCAGAGGCTGCATCGCAACAGCTCCAGTGTACTGTCAGGGTTCTGAATTTGAACAGAATTTTCTTCATTCGGATGCGAAGGCTCCTGGCCCTCCAATTGTTCATCGATCACGCCTCCGAGCGTAGATGTCGACGGCGTTTGCGGAGCAGAGTTCGGGTGAATGTACCCGGCGCTGGATACAGCATCTGGAATCAAAGTTGATGAAAGATAACTTTAGAGAAAATCGGTTATTTTCGTACCTACTCGTCAGGCAACTTTTATGTGCAATGGTTCAAGAATGCCGCGCTATTTGGCCCATTGCAATAAAGAAACTCGTGCTAAATAACCCACTTTACACAGTGACACTGAGAAAATACAGATAATCGAGGTCTATTCAAACTATCAGAAGAATTTTCAAGTGCGGACTTCGAATCTTAGGCCGAGGTGTAGGCACTGTCATGGATGGAATTTGTGCAGCCTTGCTTGCAAATGCTGCTCTGTTAGCAGTAGGAAGTGGGCAGCATTTTTCACCCCATTGTGCATAAGCAGCCACAATATCTGTGGCGGGGGGAGATTTTTGCGCACTCTATGAAGTTCTAGGCTGCAGATATGCCCATTACAACGCGCTAACTATTTTCCGGCCTCTCTTTAAATTTAGACCATACACTGATTGCATCATTTTGAAGCACATAACTATCGTTTCGTTTTATGGGCTTTACGTCTCGATGCGACGTACTCGGCCTATGAGGGACGCCGTAGTGAAGTGCTCCGGATAAGTTCGACCATCTGGGGCTCATTAATGTACAGTGAAATGGCGGAGTCCTAGGGTGTGTAGCATTCCGCCGTAATCGAAGTCGCAGCCAATTACCCTTAGTACTGTTCAACCGCGACAGTGCACTTATAAGAAAGGAGCTTGCACTTGATTCTAATTAAACGCCTCATAATTCATATTGGAACTTTCAAAATCAATATTGTACCCGAAGAGATCAATATGTCTATGTAGTTCAGACAAATCCAGGGGACGTCCGAAATTCGTATGAAGGGCGACGAATATACAAGCACGTAATTAAAAAAAATTTTCAGCCAATGAAAATTATATCTGCGCACGGTCAATATGAGTAATAGCAATAAAATGATATTAGGAGTAGATATTATCCTATCGAAATCATCTCCACTAATTCAAGCAAATTAAATAAAGGAGCGTACACAGAGAATTCACGTGATTTATTTGAGTTCCATGTATACGTCCACATCATATAGGTGTGAACCAGGGAACAGCGTACAAGCTAGAGGACAAGCCTATGTTTTCTGCATAAACAGGCCAGTTGCCTTAAAAAGGATTTTCACATCATCACCCGAAGAAAACAATTTCGATCAAGTTCGTGTTCTTTCAACAGATGCAGGCCTCAACTTCGTGAACATATGTACGAATTGACGACGGCAGGGCGAATGTTGTGGCTTATTGGACATACCTGGGTGACCGTATACATACCCAATCTCTAATTTTCGCAAAACCACAATCTGGCCAGAGAAGATATGGTTTATGTGCTTTTTTCTCCGTGTCAAAGCGACTCAGGCTATGAGGAACACTATAGTGTAGGGCTCCGGAAACTTCGAGCACCTGGAGTTGTTTAACGTTTCATCGCACAGAACACGTGCGTCTCGAATTTCGCCTTCAACGAAATTCGATCGCATCGGCCGGGATCGAATCCGCATCTTTGGGATCAGCAGCCGAGCGTCGTAACCACAAATCCGCCGCGGCGGGAGCCAGATAAGGTGCATTATCCACCTCCGTAATTTCACGTGTGGCTAGGAACATTCTTGAGACCTTTACATAAAGCACTAACGGCACAGCTCAAAGGCCCATTCAGCAGTGCGCAATTCACAACTAACATTTTGTACAATATCAGAGACTTGAAACCCTGGCTGAGAAGGTGAGTATGACACCAAACCCACTGTATATCCCTGAAAAAAGTAATCAAACACGGTGCAACTTTCGCAAAAGTGATCAGAAAAAGAGTTTCTGTGCCTGATGCTCCTGAGAATATACTGCCAAACACTGCTAAAAATTACAGTAATAAACTACAGATACATGTAGTGCGATTGCTTACAAGAAAGTGGTGCTGCACGACTTCTGCAGCGACAACCCTGTCTGCGAGTCTCTAACGAGCGAGAGAACAGTCGCTATAGTCTTCGGAACAGCCACTTCCGCGGTCTTTCGGTCGTCAGAATATCGCAGAGCGCGGTTAAAAAATTTAGGTTTTCTTCTTTGCCTCACTGATTTACTGGTGGCACTGTTGCAATATCTCTTTGTACTCTACTTTTTTTGAAGTACTGCTCTGCGTGCGTCGCTCCGTTTTGGAGAAATAAGAGCGATTTGTAATATCTCTGAATCGCGTCCATTTTGTAAGAATCGCGGTTCAGTGAACTTTTCGTGCACTGCAACCCATACTCAAGGCCGGAAGCGGCGAAAGCGACTACGCCCAAATTTCTCCTCACCGTTTGCCTCTTGGGGGTTAGTTTCGGGCTCATAGTCCATGATAGTTCCTGTTAGGGCTTTCGGGGGGCTTATGGGAGCCCAAGGGTTGCTACTTAATTACACCCCCCGTGCGCATGATGGTAGCTAATTCGGCCTAATGGTTGCTGGTTGATGACACCACCCGTGCGTATGGTGGAAATTTGCAACGATCTCTTGCCTTCAGGTTACGGCCCGTTAATACCTGCAAAGAATGAAAATGACATATATTGAAAATTTCAACCTTTGCGAAGTACACCAGGCACGAAATGGTTACGCGCACGCCATTGGCTGAAAAAATATTTTCTCGCGTTGACCGGGAGGCAGCCTCAAAAGCACCTTGTCGTCTTGCCGCGTTTATGTCTGAGCTTGAGGTTCCGATTCTTGCTTAAACACTATAGTTAAGCTGAAATCTTTTTCAGGTCTGGTGTACCCGTAAATTTGCATCACCACAAGCACTTAGTCGCAAGAAGACACCACTCCGTTTTTAAATTATTAACTTTCTCTTCTCTTAACGCTGAACCATGGGTCCAACGTAATCGTAGGAGACCAGCTGTCATTGTACTTTTAATCTGTGGAAAGCCTTAAAAAGAGCGCGCCATTGTTCAAAAGGAAAGCCCCCCGTTGTAGGCAAAATATAAACGCTCTTTCAAGAAATGCAAGTGGCACCGCTTTGAAAGCATCCACAGGGGCGCTCTTGCCAAGAGCCCGCTAACCCATGAACGTATCCAAAATATGCAAACGCCATCAGCCTCTTACAAGTAGCCTCCATATTCTCCAGTTCTACACAGTTGCGCTGGTGGCGAATCGCATCAAAAACTAATTTCAGATAATGGAAAAGTGCCTTATCACTGATATAGCAGCAGTGGGAAGGAAGAAATAGTCAAGGGCTTGCGTAGCGAATTACAACATGCTCAGCTAGAACTGATTACGTCTGAGGTTATCATTGCTGCCGTTCTCTCTGAGAACGGTAAGGTGATTCAGCATTAGTTTTGAGCCAGGTTTTTCTCTTGCGGATTTCTTACAGTGTCCGTTTTCAGAAAGATCTACCTCAGGCATGTAAGGCACTGCCCACCGCAAGGCACATTTGCAAGGCACTTCATAACCATCCAATGAAAATCATTTCTTTTTGTATATAGTTAGCTATGACGGTTATCTCGGGACAACAGTACTTCCATAATGGATTAAGGATGTGACAACGGGGGATAAACAATGGTAGCTGGAGATTATAATAGCCGGCTCTCCTGGATGGTAGCCTTCTTTACACTACCGTCGTCGTTTCGGACCTGGTACAACAGAGTTAATTGCTTTCGCTTGATTTGAAATGAAATGTAATAACTCACTTCTATTTCAGCAACTGCCGCGATTTTTGTCTGTATTTTCTTATATACGATTTATTTCTGTTCAACGGCGCAAAACACTTTCAATATAATTTCAGATTTGGGAAATGCGTTTTCCAGAAAAAGCGTGCAGAAGAATTTCTGCATGTGGAAAGATGCATGCTCGTCGTAAGAAAGATAAGTTTAAGCAAAATCATACCAAGCTTATGTTTTATTTTGCAGTGCGATGGTACAGCTATACCTGCTTAAACACCTATCCCGAGTGGCATAATTGTGACGCTGGGCAGGCATTATCAAATACAGACCAGTTGCAGAATCTTTTGACCTCGCAGAAATAATTTCAGCACTCTCCTGCACAAGACGCTTTAGACTATCTGTAGGCGTAGGCGACTCTACGAAGCCCGTCTTTGATATTACGGGCACCTACGTGGTCGTGTATTTTGTTTTTATTGGCTAAGTGGTCTTGTACATGTGGCATTTTCGTGTGAGCTGTTCATCGCTGCTACATTTTCGTTCTACTTAAAAGCACCACGTCTTTGATATCCTTCACTGCTCATATGTCTGATATTCGAGGCGGATCGGCTGGGCAGCCTTTGAACACCTGGCACCATGTCTCATCAAAAAGGGTTACTGATGCTTATGAAGTACGATAAGTTGGCTTCGATAAGAAATCAGGATATCTAAATATCGCATATGAAACTACGTTTTTAGACATCGTCATGTTACAGAAGCGGAGAAGGGTGTGTTGATGCGCGGGAAAGTTTTTGACATCTGGAGATAAGCTTGAGCGCACGGATTCTTGATTTCACGGCTGTCAAGCCTAAGATATATGGGGGAACTTCCCATGACATGAACCAAGATTTCTTTAAAAGTTCCTGGACGTCGTATTGCGCAATACATAATGCTTTTCAATTTGGGAGAAATATTTACTAACTAAAAATAATTATACATATATTATATAACTTAATTTCGCGCCACGCGTGTTTATTGAAGTTCAAGAAGGTTAGTTAGTTGAGTTTAATGACGCAAAAGCAACTGAGGCTATGACGCGCCAAATACATGGCTAGATATTGCTGTTAAAGGTGAATGTTCTATACTCATAGTTTGTTTATAACGTTGGCTTCTTTGGGAAACTAAAACGTATAAGACAAATCAACATGTGTTTGACCACCTAAAAGCAACGTGGTATTGTTACTGAAGTTCTAGATGGGATCCACTCAGTTTTTTTTTTGCTGCAGTTAGATGAACCCCCCGAAATATGAAAAAAAAAACCCGACGTAAATGCACTCTTCTACGGCAACATTATAAGGCTCTCAATCGCATCATGGAAGAAATGTACGCGCTATATCAAAACGAGCAGGGAATGCCATAGGCATAGCCATAAATGAGTTTCGGTGCCTTCCTCAGGAACTATGACGTGTGCCCCGATGCACATTATCAAATGAATCAGGTCGGGTAGAAAGAGGCACTGTCTGTGTGCTTGTATTTTCTGTGATCGAGTCCTTCACGCCGTTTCAAATCTTATAGCATGAACAAACTATCCCTGAAGCAAGAACTGCTGGAAGGCAATCTAAAGCACGCTGAAGCGTAGATTTTATTCGGTCATCACATATACTAAAAAGAAGGAAGTTAAATGGGTGAAGTGAAGTTGTTCGAGGCTGCCGTAGTATTTTTTGTTTGTGTACACCACCGTGGAAATCCAAGTCGGTGGCGGCAGTTCACATCGACACGGTTAGCACACCTACTTGGTTCGGTTAAAAAGTCAGTTGCGTAGGCTACAATACTGAAACGCAGATAACACGAGACTCCCTTTATATTTTGCAAGCTTTTTTTTTGAACTTCTGCGTAAAACTACACAAAGAAACCACTACTGGTCTGCAGTAAACGCAGTCGGGCGTTAACAAAAAACAAATGAACCTCTCAATAGTGTAGTTGACGGCGCCCGGCGATTATTTCGTTATATCCATTATGTCGTTATAGCCCGGGTAAGGTTTAGCTTTATGGTTCTTCAACGTCGCAACGGGACTCAGGCTATGACGGACGCCGTAGTGAAGGGCTCCGGAAAGTTCGACCACCTGAGGTTCTTTAACGGGCACTGACATCGCACAGTACAGGGGTCTCTAGAATTTCGCCTCCATCGAAATTCAACCAACGCGGCCGGAATTGAACCCGCGTCTTTCGGGGCAGCAGCCGAGCGCCATAACCACTGAGCCACCCACGGGTAAGCCGTGCCTATAAGGAGAATCCTCATTCCTTCGTTATTTTCACTATTTCGTTATAAGCCATTTCGTTATAACGTGGTTTGAGTGTAGTACTACCCTCGCCTAGGTATTCTTGGCTGATGAACGTCTCGGTGGGATTTAAAATTTTCTTACATTGCGCAAGTGGAAGGAAAACCATAACTAGATACGGCGTATCTCTTATTTTATGACTTTGGTCCAAGCTACGTGCAGCCACTCCCCATTTTAAACTGATTTCCTACCTGTCTCAACATTTATTCGTACAATGTTTGCGTAAGCTGGCACGTTACTGCTGGATCATTTGGTTTTGGATTTGCCAATGTTAACACGCCACCCAGTGCATACGTACTCGTTGACAAAACCGAAAGGCTTCTCTTGTCTTGGTTTGATCCAGAACAATATAGATAAAAGAAAGGTCTGTAAAGCATGAAATTTGCTCCTTTCCATCCAAGCGAAAAGAAAAACAGAGGCGCGTTTATCAAACAGAAAAAAATGGTCGTTTCATGCGGCTCACTGAACACCGTTGTCAGTAATTGTTATACATACGCTTTTTTAATTTCACACCTCAAAGCAGTGGGGATTCTACGTACACATTGAAATACTTAGGTACGAGTCACTGGTGCCCTACAAAACTGTAAGCGTTCTCCTTGATCCTTTCTTTGCAACGACATGATATGTGTCAAGATTTAATTTTGGTCGCACACTATTTCCCAAAGGTGAAATGATGCAGATAGAGAATCGCTTATGGCTCCTACTGGCGAATTAAGCGTTTCAGAACGCTATGAAAGGTAAGCTTTTACTCGCTTCGGCGGTGGTAAACGGCGGCTTTAAGCTTTCTAATAATATCCACTGCAGGTTTACAGAAAACTATCCTAGGAATCTGCTTGTATGCATTAGATTCACGTTAGGTTAATTGACAGAGGAGTCATAAACTAAACGGACCGCAGGTAGCTTCCTCTGTTTTGTGCAGTCTTTGTCAGTAGGAGCTGTTGAAAAGAAATCCTTAACTGTAGATGAAATTTCTTCGTACACCTGTACGCAGCACCTCGCACCTACTCGACCGCAAGCAGATCACACACGACGCGAAGCAAGTGAGCTGTGAAGAGCTGTGGAACTCACACGTGGTCTCCTCGGAATTTCGTCCTTGGTTTCCTGGTCCCGCCTGGTCCTTCAGCTTTAAATGAGTGGTTCAAGAAGTGCAAACGCTGCGCCAGTGCAGACTGACTATGAAGCGACTGGGCACTCCGGCAAAGCGAACCGTTCAAATGCCCCGCCCACATTTCAAACGACCACTTCAAATCACCACTCCCATTCTGCTGGGTGGATGGATGGATCGAAGGTAGGAACGTCCCCTTTGAAACAGGGTGATGGTGGTTGCCCCCATGCTCAGCTTTTTTCCCCCTTTGTTTTTGTTAAATGGTGTTATAAATTTTTCGAATACATTTTCTTTAAATGCGTCTTCCTACACTTTTAACCTTATGGTCCCTATCTGCTTTCGAGCCAACAATCTTCAAATCGCTGTTTGCTAATTTCCACCGCAGGTTTAGTGACATGACCATTGTTATCTCTAAACCCCAGGGCCTCAGGAATAGTGACTGTGCCTGCATCGACATCGGGATGGATACCATCACATTTTAGTATGACGTGTTCTATTGCTTCTACAGATTTACCATACACAGCACGTGTGCCATCTTCTCGGTTAAATTTCTTTTGATAGCTGCGCGTTATAAGACACCCTGCCTTAGCTTCAAAGAGTAGGGCACTGCTTCTTGAGTTATCATAAAACGCTTCCTTACTGATCTGCCTTTCCAGTATCGTTATTGTTCTACGTTTTTTATTTATAGGTATTTAAGTACCTAGCTGCCCACCTGTTATCGTACAATTTCCTCATTTGTTCTCCGTATAGTACATTACTCTGAGATTCCCGTGCTTCGAACGATGCCCATCATATATTCACCTGTACTGCCTCGTTTGTGGTGTTCCCATGGGCACGTAGTGCTAATCTTCCAACAGCTGTCTGATTTTCTTCTAATCTCGACTGAACTTCTCCCCTTTCATGTATCGCCACCTGGTTTGATCCACGCGAACCGAATGGTGGCGGTGGATGTATGCCAACCTTAACCTAACTATTTCCGAAAATGACTAAAATGTACGTTTCTAAAAATCAGCTCCTCGATTTGATGATAACTCTTTCATATTGTTGTCATAATTAGTTTCCATGCTGATATCTGAATTCCGTTGAAAGCAGTTGCCAGCGACATCAGGCTTGAAAATGCTAGCGAAGAGCAACTGGAAGTAGGGGGGCCAAAGAACCATGCTATAAATTTCTTGAACGAAAAAGCCTGTTCTTAGCACCTTTTTCAGAGGAAGAATCTTTAAGAGAATATGCTTTTATACGCTGAAATGAAGAGGTTTATAAAATCGATATTCTGATTTTCGGGCCCCTCTAAAACAACTCTCTGTTGCGGGCGTGAGTTTGCAGATCTTATTTCATAGCTGCGGTATTCCATCGCTATATCATTTCTGTGGCTCGGAACAAGTGCAGAGTATTTTCTTTGGTGATAAAATGCGCTGCTTGGGATGCTTTCATCCAGCACACGCATTTCTTGAATGCATTGCTGATCACGATACTTAATAAGAAATGACTCTCTTCAATACCGATAGCCAATCGCTTCAGCAATTGTATCTCCGATACAGGTGTCAGTCAAAAAACCAAAATTTATTTCTGTTGCAGATAATCGATACAAGTTTATGGACTCTTTTATACATCATTGAAGTCGTCAATATGTCTATTTGTGAAAATTTTATTAGCTAAGTTAGGAGCCTTTTCTTTGAGAACCTGACTACACAGTAATAAACTTGAAGCTGCTTCTCGTTTGTTACTGCATTACTTATTGGGTTGCCTCTGCCTTTGTCCTCTGCTAAATGGTACAAGGTCCATGCGCTTTCGAAAAGAGTTATTTCCCAAACACAGCGACTAACAGACGTTCGAAGCCCAACTTCCTGCGTTCGAACCTAGAATAAAGCCAACAAAAGCAAAAGAGTGTTTCTAGTGCACTGAAGAAATCTTGATAATCCCTGTTATTTCTATGTTAACTTTTTCTAATGGTATTCAGCAAGAGCATGTGCTCACAGCGGCGTTTCCGGATGGTCCCCCGCGGTGCAGCCGTGTTGTAAGCAAAGCAGAAAAAAAGATCCTGCCTACAGGAGCAGTAGAGCGTCTTGATGTGTTGCATATGATGACGGTGCATTTTCTTTAAGAATTAGAGCTCCTCGTTTGATCGAGGATTCTGGCGGTGTATCAAGGAAACTGAAGTTGCAATAGTGCGCCTAGAGAACGGCTTGTTGGAGCGCTTGCTTCTCCAAACGAAAGGTATGCGTCGGCTGTGACATTTGACAACGCCACCGATCATGACCACATACAAAGTAAACAACCATTGTTCTCTAAGGTCATGAGCTTTAGGACGGAAGTCTCATTACGGTTGGCAACCACCACGACTTGAAATCGGGGTAAAGAGGTACTGTTTGTACCACAACGATTAGCCCGTGTCCTCGTCCCTTCAGGCAACGAGTGTGCTGAAGCGCAATGCATGCCTCGTCTATCAACCTAACAACGAACGCATGCAAAGGAAGAAAGACCGGGCTAACAGTCTTTGCATCGTCTCTTCCGAGTTGTACTCCATACCTTTTTTCAGTGTGCTGACGCTTGAGCGAGCACTGCCGGCCGAAAATGTCGCTCACAGCCGCCTCAAAATGTGCTACACGCTGTGATTTGAGGACCGAGTATCCTTAATATACAGGATACATTGAAGATCTATTTTGGATACTGGTACTGCGATTCTTTAACTTTTTGGCAAGCGATACATAAACGATGAACAATATTATCTAAAAGATAGTAATGAAGCTGCGGTAGCTTCTGTTGTGAAAAATCCAGGCGCTAACAAACAACGACACAGAGAACACAGCGCTATACTGTCAGTCTCTGTTTTTGTGTCAGTTCTGCTGCGTACTTGATATACCAAGCGCCTTTATTATGTGCGCCATGTTCTCACCGATGTCTGTTTCTCGCTGCAAGTTGGTCATGTTGCTGTTCCGCGGTAAAGGATACTCGGTTATCGCCAAGTCACTTTTAACATTTCCAGCAACTTTTTTCTGGAAAGGGTGGTTCGATTTGCAGTCTGATTTGCTGCTGTTGAACGTGTGTGAGCATTAGCCTCTGCATTACCCACCAGTCTTGGCATATCCTGGTGATAACAGAAAGAATAGATTCTCGAGAGAAATTGTTGTCCTATCATCAGTTGGCGTTCAATGCGTTACGCAGTACTACGTTAGGACCAACAAATTGCTGTGGTGAATTTCTCGAAAGGCCTACAGCGGCGAAACTGCAATATCTCCTTACCCTAAACTCAACCGCGGGTGCTTAGACACGAACGGTTCATCGCTTCGCCGGCGTTCTTTTCTCAGCTGGATTGGTGTTTTATTGTCTCCGACAAGCTATTATTTCCGTTTCCATATTTGCATCCATAAGGCCTACAGATTACAGTAGGCAATTCAAATACCACTTTTTTTAATAACACTCCAGTGCACATAGCAAACGTGCGCACTTAAAATCAACAAATATGAACAACAACAAATACAGAAGACAACCGTGTCAACCCAGAGAAGAAAAACACATCGCTCTGCTTTACAATCATCTTGTATGGGTCTCTGATTACGAACATGTGGAGAAGTACTGGGAGACCACGAGAGTTGGTGCATAATACACCTTATTTTCAGTATGCAACCTTTGTCCGTAAATTTCCAAGACGGAGTTCATTAAAAAAAGCGTTTAACATTAAAATCATTTGTGCGGCGCCCATTCTAAATAGTCTCCCTTGCAGTCTATACACAGCTTCCAAAGGTTCTTGAGGTCTTGGAAACAGTTGTAAAACGCTTCTTTTGTCATGATTGTCAGCTCCTTTGTCGTGGCGTCTTGAATGGCCTCCACGCTCCCCATCCAGCAGACTTTAAGTGCTCTCTTCACAAGAGAAAAAAAGGAAAAAAATCTCATGGGGAGAGGTGAGGCGAGTATGGCGGATGGGGAAGTACAGTAATGCTGTGATTGGCGAGAAATTTTGTCACACTGAGAGCAGTGTGTGGCCTTGCGTTATCCTGGAGAAGGGTCCATTGTCCAGATGCTCATAAGTCAGGGCGACGGCGCCGAAATGCATCACGCATGTGTTGGAGCACGCGGATATAAAGCGCCTGATTCACCGTGTGCCCTTTTGGGACGAAATTGTGGGGTATGACACCTCTGGCATCGAAAAAACTATCAGCATCGTCTGTGTTTTGGTCTTTTGTCGCCGCACCTTTCTCGACGCCGGAGAGCTTGTGGGCCGCCATTCGGCGCTCTGCCTCCTTTATTTGAGGGTCGTGTTGATAACACCATGTTTCGTCTTCAGCAGTGATGCTGTCGACGATTGCAGCATCCTTCCCTGCCTAGGAGAGCAAATCAGCGCCCACTGATGCCCGCGTGTTCTTCTGGTACTTTGCGCGGGAGTGCGGCACAAGTCTGGTATTCAGCTTTCGTTTCCCCAAGCTCTCACGCAAAATTTTTGGCATGTTGTCTTACTAATGTCGACAGCATCTGATAGCATTCGGACTGTAATGGTGCGGTCTTGCTATACGGTTTACCTGATCCGAGCAACGTTGTTTTCATTTCGTGAGGTTGAAGGGCGCCTCTGCCTTGTGTCGTCTTCAACAGACGTTGTCCCCGAAACAAACTCTTGTGCCACTCGAAAATTCGCGCCCCCGACAATGTCTCGTTGCCACAGCTTCCCACAGAATTTTATGTTTACACACTGTTCGAGGTGGACGTCCATCTCTCCACATTCACTCACAGTAGAATACGCAGACGACTAGTGATGGCGTATTTTTCTACACGTAGTGCCATCTAGTAGCTACAAAAGCAATTACCTTAAATAGCTCAGGTTAGCCCGAAAAGATGGCGGCACACATACGCACCAACTTTAGTTTTGGAGAATCATTTCTATAGAAGAAAATAAATCCGTCTCGAAACTTTACGGGCAAAGGTTGAATAAAGAATGTTGTTTCCGATGATGAGCCACATAACATCATTCGTCAGCAGCTACGTCGTCAATGGGCGTTTCACACAGCTCTGTTGCAATGTATGCTTGCTCAGGTTGCCGCTGTTTAAACGCAGTGTGGCGACACATTCCGCGCACATTTCCGCGCAGCTTCCACCTTGTGATTATCCGGCCCAGCGTAACACGGCCACGCGCGCTGGACCGCGTTCCCGATAAAGCACATCGCCACCGCTGCGTCACCCGAGGCATGCGTCATCAACGGCGGCTACAAAAACAGGCGGCCCGGCTGGGAAGGTGGCTGTTTTCCTTCCGCTACCTGGACGAGCGTAGCTTGGGTATGCCCGTCCACTGCCGTCGCTGATAAACAGTTTTTACGTTTTATGTTGGGATTCGTCCTTCGCCAGAATGGCATCCCACAGCAGGAATAAGCAAGCACTTAAGTGAAAGACTCACGCTCTTGTCTGCCTCAGCAGATCATTCTACAGTTTACTACATATAGAACAGTCAAAAGTGTGCATTCTGAATCTTAGCTGCACATCTGCAGTGCCGCAGTGCATATTCCGCTTGAGGATGTGCTTGAATGCAAAAACGCCGCTATCCACTGGGCGCAATTGAGGAGCTTTGCTGCCGTGTGAGTTGCGCCGTTGTTCATAATGACCAAAGAGGAGGCTGAGGAGCAGAGACGCAAGGCTAACAGCCGCAGCTTCCAGGGCTTCCAGGGGTGGTATCCTGGCGACAGCTCTCTCCGATCCTCTCCAGATGATAAGGATGGCTTTTGCTGGTTGTGTTAGCTCTTCTGCTATGCCCGTCTTCTTTAGCCTGGTTTATGGAATGCAATACTCCATCCCTTCCAAAATGCAAGCTTTCGAGCAGGTGCGTCTGTAATCATCTTACCAAGAGGTCCTTCCTTGGGCTAGCTGTACGTATACGTTACTCGAGAGATGCACTGCAGTGACTGCTCGGGGATAATCTGCGCTTGAAATCCAAATTTTGTTAGAGTCACACGATCCTGCTAAGGCATTCTTGAGGCCGAAAGTTAATAAGCAGATTTTAACCACCTTTGAATCCCGAGCTGTATATGTGCAGCGCAGGTTAAGTACAAGGTTTGGTTTTGTTTATTATGGTTTGACGTCCCAAAGCGACTCAGACTACGAGAGACTCCGTAGTGAAGGGCTTAGGAAATTTCGACCACCTGGGGTTCCTTAACGTGCACTGACATCGCACAGTACACAGGCCTTTATATTTTCACCTGCAGCGAAAATCGACCGGCGCGGTCGGGATCGAACCTGCGCATTTCGCAGAGAAGAGCGCCACAACCACTCATCCACCGCGGCGGCTTAGAGTACAAGGCGGCTCAGGTCAATGCATGTGCATCATGATGAAAACTCTGTAGTTTACTCACGATAAGTAAGCCCGGAAGTTGGTAATCACCGCGAAATTACGAACAAGCGTTTATGACGGCACGGTTCAGGGAGATCTCCGCCTGTCCTCATGGGTGCCATGGTGTTGCATTTTTTTCAAGAAAGAATGTTCTGAGGCAAAGCGGAACGTAGGATGAACGACCGTGGCATCAGCAGACTCCGCATTAGTGATGTCGACGTAATTCTGAATAGAAACGTGACTGTTTTTGCGAAAACTGCAGCATTTGATGTTGTATGTATTCCTAATATATCGAGCAATAACTAGGTACGCAACAGTAACGATGGGCTTTTATGACTGAAATTTGCAAAGACATTGGCTGTGAGCCCACCGTATCTACATACCATGATTGTAAAAGCCCGCATTGCGATATCTGTAGAAGCTGAATTCCTTGATTACAAACAAATCGGAAATGAGCTGACAATTTTCAGGCGTCCGAGTTCACTCCCCGCGTAAATGTCGACGTTTTTTTCTTCTCCCTTCCTTTTCTTGATTACAGTCACCTGAGCACACTGTGCACCTGCTCCACTCGTCAGTGATGCGCATGCATGCATGCAGCAATCCAGAAAAATATGGCGATGCTATATGACTTTCGAGTTTCAGTTAATTGAACAATAGTTTTGATACGTATTCTGCCGTCAGGGAAGATGAGGGGTCCTTGTACAACGAGGCCATGCGATGAACAAGGCTGGTCCGGCAAGAACAATATTTCGCACAGTAATATAGTCAGCATCTACGAATTGACTGAAGTAGTTGCCAAATTGTTTCCTCTGCACGTCTACTGCGTAGCAGCTTGCCAAACGTTTTACCTAGTTCAACATGAGATGCGCGATATGTTTGATGCGTTGCTCTTAAACTTCGTTAGCTCATCGCATGCTGCACGCAACAAATATGCCAGATAGACCGAGGAGGACGCTGGAAGAACAGCGATCAAAATCCAGATTCTATCAAAGATTCATAGAAGTTGGTTACATTTTCTTTGTATGGGAAAAGAATATACAAAATGTTAAACTTAAATGCAAAGCACTGTTGTAAATCTATATGGCTCCGGTCGAAAATGTGGCTCAGGTGAAGAAACAGGTGGAGGCACTCCTGCTGGCGTTTTTGGTTGTGATGAACTTCCATGTAATGAAGGAGTAATTACTGACTGGCATCCACCCAAGCGCAGCCATACGGCCACGAAAGTAAGCTATACAGGTATAAATCTATAAAGCTCTAGCGCTATATATTAGACAAACTGTTCCCACTTCGATTTATTGATCAATTCGCTCTCGCCCTAACATAAGCTTTCCCTCCAGGTTAGTTCTATTGCTAGAACGACTGCTCCGGTGAACCGGTGGTCCCGGGTTCCAACCCCGGACCAGTACTAATTTTTCCTTAACTGCAGAGTTTGAGAAAGCTGTATAGCTTTATTTTTTGTAGGCGTATAGCTGCGCATGGGTGGATGTTAAAGAGTAATTACTGCCTTATTACAAATTTACTCCACCTTAGGGGATTCCCCTAAAACAGTTGGTGATGATCTTCCAAGCTTTGCGAGAAGTTGCCCTCTGAAGCAATCAAAGAGGTTACGCTAAACGACCATGGTATTCGCCGCAGTCTCCACTTTATTGGTACCGATTTTGGCCACAGTGTGCATCACCAGGCTGTCCTACAAAAAAACCGAAGCACTTGAGCGCTGTGTCTACTGCTAAAATAACATGCATTAATCATAGGTCAATGACTCGAACCTTCTTAGACTGTTGCTTCCAACGTCCCGTGGTAAATATTTTGCACAAAAATGCCGTATATAAACAGTACGTGTAACCTAATACGTCTCGCGTGTCCGCAAACATTGTATAACTTTTTTTTCTGTGGGGAGGCATATGCCACCACTCAGCGACATCAACGTCATGAAGAATTCATCAACGTCATGAAGAATTCAGTCTAAGTGTCCGATTGTGTGCTGTTTGAGGCTCTCAGTGCTTGAACACACGAATGAACACAGAGTACAGTGAAAGCCCTCAGCTCTTAGATGCCTTTGCATGTGACGGTCTAAATTCACTTTCTGAGTCGCCGAATAAGAACACACTTCACATTTGTAGGGTTTTTCTCCTGTGTGCGTACGCTTGTGATGAACTAAATTGCTCCTTTTAGCCGCTGAATAAAGACACTTGTCGCATTTGTAGGGTTTCTCGCCGGTGTGCGTACGCTTGTGCAGAACTAAGTCGCTACTTCTAGCCGCTTGATAAAGGCACTTGTCGCACTTGTAGGGTTTTTCACCTGTGTGTCTACGCATGTGCCGTAGAAGGTCGACACTTGTAGTCGCTGCAAACGGGCAGTTGTCGCACTTGTAGGGTTTTTCGCCTGTGTGCGTACGCTTGTGTGCAACTAGCTGCCAAGATGAAACAGTTTCATAACGGCACTGGTCGCACTTGTATGGTTTTTCCCCAGTGTGGGAGGACATATGCCTGTTAAGGTTGAAGGACGTAGCAAATGAGTTTGAGCACAGGAAGCATTTAAATTTCTCTCCTGGGGCGTGCGTTTTGATGTGTCTCATAACATCGACATATCTCGTAGAAGTGTACGGGCAGTGGGAGCACCACAACGGCCCCCGTGTTATGTCAGGGTTCTGATACCAAACAGAATTTTGTTCATTCGTAGCCGGCGAAGGCCCCTGGTCCACCCAGTTTCTATGGATCACACATCCGAGCCTTGAGGTCGACGGCATTTGTTGGGTAGTATTTACGGGAACGTACTCGGGACTGGATACAGCCTCTGAAATCAAAGTTGATAACAATAGTGCGTAAGTGAAAATCAGAATCTTTTCTGCCTGATTGCTCGGAAACTTTTTCGCGCAATGATTTAAGAATGCCAGATTATTTACCGCCATAGTCTGTGACGGTAGCGCAAAACGGGACAAGGGACAAAGAAAGACGCACACAACACAGACGCTTTGTCCCTTGTCACAACTTTGTTCCTTGTCCCATTTTGCACTGCCCTCACATACAGTGGGTCATCATTACCGACTCGCCCAAGTTTCTACCCTTATTTAGCTCATTGACTAATTTGGCTCAGAGGCTGATTAACGTGCACTGACATCTCGCAGACGAAAGGCCTCCAGCGTTTCGCCTCCATCGAAATGCGACCGGCGCCGCCGTGATCGAAGCCGCAGCTGAGCACCCCAGATAACGAGCCGAACACCACAACCACGGCGGCGCACTTATAAGAAAAGCAGTTGCACTTGATTATAATTAATAACCTCACAATTCCTATTGCAACTTCGCAGATCAGTGTTCAGGAACAGATAAATATGCCTAGGTGCTTGGAACGAAACTAAAGGGCGTTCGAAAGACGCATGCAATGCGGTTAATATACGAGCATAAAAATGACAAATTGATAGCTGAGGCCCCCAAAGAAGGAAATCTGCGCATTGCCAATATGAGTAAACACCAGAAAATAAAAAGGGGTAGATATAAAAAAATCCAGAAATCATCATCAGTAACACAAGACAAAATAAAGAAAGTATTGTACACAAAGAATACATGACATCAATCTGAAATTCAACTATACATACACTACATTGGTGTCAACCAGAGAACGAAAGGCTGCGAACTGCGAAACAGACCGCCCCCCAAACTCCTCACCGTTTGTCACTTGGTTGTCGTATTCCGATCTGAAATTCAACTATACATACACTACATTGGTGTCAACCAGAGAACGAAAGGCTGCGAACTGCGAAACGGACCGCCCCCCGAACTCCTCACCTTTTGTCACTTGGTTGTCGTATTCCGGCCGAAATTCCATGGCAATTCCTGTTGGGGCAAGTGTCGATAGCTATTCCGGTGTAAGGGCGGCTGGTTAAGTACACCACCCGTAGGTAGGGTGAAAATCCGCGATCAGCTCTTGTTTCAGGCTATGCACTGTGTGCACCTGCGAAGAATTAAAATGAGATATCTTGAAAAGTAGGTTTCTCGCAAAGTACGCCTTCCGATAAATGTTTACGCGGAACAGGAGGGGCTGAAAATCATTTTGAGGCGTTGCCTGCGCATTAGCCTGAAGAGCATCTGGTCGTGTTCCCGCGTTTTTGTCTGAGCTAGCGCTTTCCATTCCCGATTAAACACGATAATTGATGTAAAATAATCTTTTTCAGGTGTGGTGTTTTGTGACACCTGGAGTACTTAGTAATAAGAATGCACCACTCCGTTTTCACGTGATTTCCTTTCTATTCCATAACGCACAACGATGGGCTCAGCGCAATCGTAAGAGAAGCAGCTGTCATGGTACATTTTTGCGAAAAGGCTTTAAAGTGAGCACGCCACTGTTCAAAAGTAAAGCCCACTGTTGTAGGCAAAATATAAACGCTCCTTCAGGAACTGCTAGTGGCACCACATTGAAAGCATCCACAAGGACACTATTGCCAAGTGCGCGCTAGTCCCTTAACGTATCCAAAATCTGTAAACATCATCAATCTCTCACATGCAGCCGCTACATTCTCCAGTTATACATAGTCGCGCTGGTGGTAAATCGCATCGGAAACTAGAGCCTTATCAAAGACATAGCGACAGTGGGAAAAAAGAAATAGTTAAGCACTTGCATGCGGATTACAACCTGCTCCGCTGGAACTGATTCTTGTCTTTCCGGGAGCACATGGCTTTGGAGAGGCCATGCGCTGGCGTTATGGCTTTTTAACAGATTCTGCACTCTCATAATAAGGATGGTCCCGCTAGAGGTAATACTTAAATTTGATCATGCACTGACAGTTCATGTTATGGTAAGAAATGCCCACTTCAAACTTCAAGCAGGTACTTTGGACACAAACTTCTAATGACATAAGCTCGCCTCGCGAGATTCGTTGGCGGACACAAAATGGGAAGCTTCAGCGCAGAGTGTGGTACACTAAATAGACTACTTTGTACAGGAAGCATAAAAAGGGGTATCGTAGAACAGTAGTGAAAGCAATAAGTAAAAAAAAGTAGGGTCGAAAGAGTTCCAAGGCAACGAACTAGGAAGTGGTACTTCATCGCCTTCCGCACTTTCAAAGATTTATAGACGAAATTCGTTTGGCACAAAAATCACCAGGAAGGATTTCTGTAGGTAGGAAGCGGCACCCTTATCGTCAGAAACATAAGCACAGGCATAATCGTACCAACCTTATGTTTCATTTTACAGCGCGGTGGTAGACCTTGACTTGCTTAAGAACCTATTCGCAGTGGCACATATTTGACGCCAGACAGGAGTTATGAAATACAGCCCAGTCAGAATATTTTGACTTCGCAGAATTGTTTTCGACACGCTCCTACTCTCGACGTCTTAGACTATCTGTAGGCGTGGGCGTCTCTACGAAGTGCATCGTTGACAGAGCGGGCATCTATGTGGACGTGTATATTGTTTTTATTGCCGAAGTGCTCTTCTATACTATCGAATTTTCCATTGAGCTGTTATTCGCCTGTCACATTTTCCTTCAACTAAAAAAATGCTCCCTCTCTTATATCCGTCATTGCTCATATCTCTGATATACGAGGCGGATCGGGTGGGCAGTCTTTGAATATCTGGCAAGGTGTCTCAGCAAAATGTAGCAGGACTGTGACTGATACCCATGAAGTATAATATGTAGGTTTCGATAAGAACTTAGCATATCTAAATATCGGATATGAACATACGTCTTTAGGCTTCGTAATAGTACTGAAGCGGAGAAGGTTGTGCTGATGCGTGGGAAAATTTTTGGCATCTGGAGAAAACCTGGAATGTACGAATTCTAGACTCCACGGCCGCCAGGCCTAACATATATGGGGGCATTTCCCGCAACATGAACCAAGGATTCCTAACAAGTTGCTGGAGGTCGGCTTGCGCAATTCATAATGTGTCAGTTTCGAGAATTATTTACTAACATAGATAATAATACACATATTGTATAATTTAATTTTACACCACGCATGATTACGGAATTATTTGAGGAGGACTGCTCATATTTTCCTTTCTTGGAGTTAGATGAACCGCCCAAAAATAGGAAAAAAAAGGGACATAACTACACCCAAGTAGGGCAACGTTATGATGCCGGGAACCGTGTCTTTTAAGAAGTTTACGCGCTATGTCTGAACGAGCAGGCACCTTCCCCACAGAAAATGACGAAGCGTGCCGTCGTCCCTGATAGGTGATAACTAGGCAATTTATAGATTTGAACGGCTCGATACACTTGATCAAAGGAATCAGGAAGGAATAAAAGAGGCACTGTTTGTGCCCTTGTATTTCCTGTGATCGAGTTCGTCGCGCTGTTCAATTTTATTGCATGAACACACTACCCTTACAGCAAGAATTACTGCAAGGCAATCTAAAGCCAGCTGAAGCGTAGATTATATTCGGCCATCATATATGCTAAAAAGAAAGGCCAATCCAAATGGGTGAAGTTAAGTTGTCAAGGCTGCCGTAGCAACTTGTTCTTTTGTTTATACCACTGGTGCACAATTTCGAAGTCGGTAGCGGGGGGCTCACATCGACGCGGTCAGCACACCCGTTAGGTCATCGAAACTCGGTTGCGCAGGCTGCAGTACTGGAGCACATACTACACGATGTTTCCTTCGTATTCTACAAACAATATTTTAAATTGCTGTGAAAAAAATAACAAAGTATGCTGCCGCCAAAAATTCTCATTAGCTTGGTCTCAACCACTTCAACTCCATAAGTAAACACAGCGGGGTATAATGAAAATAGAGTTCAACCTCGTTTTAACGAAGACGAACGCGGCCGGCGAATCCTTCATTATAGCCGCCGCTTCGTTATAGCCAGTGTTAGCCGAGCTTCCAATAATAATCGTCATTCTTTAGATATTGCTCTTAACTCGCTGTAAACCGTTACGTTATGATGAGGATCGACTGTAGTACTACCCTCGCATGGGTATTCTTGGCTAATGAACGACCCGGCGGGATTTAAAATTTTCTTGTATTCCGCAAGTGGAAGGACAACGAAATCCAGATACCGCGTATCTCTTATTTTATAACATTGGTTCAAGCTACTTGCTAACACTCCGCATTTTACACTTGGTTCATACCTGTCTCAAAATTCATTCACATAATTCTTTCGTAAGCTGTCACGCTATTGCTGAATCACTTGGCTTTTGATTTGCATATGTTAACACCCCACCGAGTGCTTACGTAGTCCTTGACAAAATCGAAAGGCTCCTCTGCTTTCGGTTTCATCAAGTACAATATAAAAACAAGAAACGTCTGTATAGCATGAAATCAGCTCCTGTCCATGCGCGGCGAAAAGAAAAACACAGGCGTGTTTATCGAACAGAGAAAAATGCCGTTTGATGCGCCTCACTGAACACCGGCGTCAGTAATTGTAATACAAACACACGCTTTTTATTTTCACGCCTTAAAGCAATGCGGTTTTTACGTACACATTCATCACTTAGGTTCATGTCACTGGCGCGCTAAAAAAGGAGGCGTCCTCCACAATTATTATCTTTTACACGACTTGATATTTGTCAGCTTTTAATTTGATTCGCACACTATATCCGAAGGGTGAAATGATACAGATAGGAAGTTGCTTTGGTTCCCTACATGCGAGTTACGCGCTCACAATTGCGGATAAGCTTTTGCTGGTTTAGACGTTGGTAGACGGCGGCATTCAACTTTCTAATTGTAGCGTGTGCACGAGAAATATTTGATTTTTTTTTTCTTTCACTTGTCGCCACAAGTTTAGGGCATGACCGCCTACGAATCTGCTTGCATGCATTGGGTTGTAGAATAGTTTAAACACGAGTCATAAAATAAAACGATGCTGCATGTTTCAGGACTCTTCCTCCGTTTTGTGCAGCCTTTTCCAAGCAGTTCGTAACTGTGGATGCAATTTCCTCCTACACTAGTGCAGAGCAACTCGAAAGCACTCGGGCGCAAGTGGAACGCAAATAACGCGAAGGTAAGTGAGCTGTGAATAGCTGCGGTACTCACACGTGGTCTCCTCAGAATTTACTCCTTGGTGTCCTGGTCCCGTCTGGTCCTTCAACGTGAAATGAGCGCTCCACGACACGTAAAAACCCACTAGAGTGCGCAAAGCCTTTGGAATGGCTGGGCAATCCTGCTAATGTGAACGGCTCGAATGCGCCACCCTCTTGGCACTGCAAGGTCACGCCCGTGCTGCGCTGCATTTCATGTGTCGCCGCCAAGTGGCGTCCGCATGAACCGAAAGGTGGCGCTGCATGTATGCTAAACTTATTGGCAGTAATTGTCAAATTGACCAAAGGGCTTATCTCTGAAAATCCAGCGCCTCAGTGTTGTTCATATCGTTACCAAAGCTTGTGTCCATGCTGAGCCGTGAATTTCGTCGAAAACGAGTTGCCAACAACCTTAGCCTGGAAAATTCTAGTGAAGCGCTACTACAACTTGCTTCGCCAATGGATAATGCTGTACATTCGTTGAACGAAAAAGCATGTTGCCTTGCACCTGCCACAGGAAAAAAGGGAAACCTTAAAGTAAACTGTTTTTATAAGCAGAAGTGATGTGGTTTAATGAAACCAATATTTTGATTTTTTGAATATTAATTAAAACCGATTTTGGTCTACTCTTAAACGACTAGCTGAATATTGCTGGGGTGAGTTTGTCGGTTTTCTTTTTATAGCTGCGGTATTCCGTGCGGCACTATCTACATGCCTCGGGACAAGTGCACGTTAAGTTCTCTCTTGATAAAGTGCGCTGCTTGATATGCTTTAGTCCAGCACTCGCGTTTCTTGAGCGCAGTGCTGGACACGATACGTGAAAAAAAAACTACTTTCAATACTGTTAGCTGATCCCAAAAAGAAATGTTTGTGATTTATGAGGGCTTAATGTCCCAAAGCGACTGAGGCTATGAGGGACGCCTTAGTGAAAGGCTCCAGAAATTTCGACCACCTGGAGTTCTTTAACGTCCACTGTCATCGCACAGTACACGGGTCTCTAGAATTTCGCCTCCATCGAAATTCGACCACCGCGGCCGGGATCGAACCCGCGTCTTTCGGGTCAGCAGCCGGACGCCATAACCAGGAAGCCACCGCGGCGGCTCATTCAAAAAGAAATGTTTTGCTGATAAAGATGTAAGTTACAAACCCGAGATACTCCATACTATATCATGCATTCTATTCAGGGTTCATGGATTATTACCTAAGTGAGAAACCTGATTGAGAACCTGCCTACATAACACTGAACTCAAAGCACCTCTTAATTCTTTTCGTTTATTGAAGAAATTAGTTGGCTGCCTCTGCCTTTGTTCTGTACTAAATGGTACAAGTTCTCTGCGCTTTGGAAAGCCAGGTATATCCAAGCACAGTAATTGGCAGACGTTTGGAGCTGAACTTCCTGCGTTTGAAGATAAAAAAAAACCATCAAGGACAAAAGAGGCGGTAGTTTTTAGTGCACTGAAGAAACGTTCATGATGTATGTTATTTTCAAGGTACCTTTTCTTGACTGTATTAGATAAAAAGACGTATTGAAACCGCTGGTCCTGAAGAGATACGCAATACGGCTGTGTATAAGCGAAGCTGATATAAAGAGCCTGTCGGTGGAAGAGTTTGAGCACGTTGACGTGTTGCTTTCTATGGCGGTGCATTTTCCTAAATAATTAGAATGAAGGAATGCCGCGTCTTATTCAGGTTTCTGTGAAGTTGCACTAGCGCCTCTTGAGAATGGCTTGTCCATCTGTATTGTCCTTGTGCAGTATCGCAGAGCTTATTCTGCTTTTAACATGTCCTTCAACAATAAAACGTCGGTATGCACTGGGCGCATTTGAACAGTTTTTCTACCTCGTGAGTTTTTTCTTTTCAGCATGAGCCATGCAAATGTGGCTGTATTGTTAAAAACCGAAGCGCTAGATGCTGAGTCTAACCCAAAAATAACGACTGTTAACGAAGTATGACTATCAATGCGCTTTAGTGAATGAAAGCTGCAAAGTCCTTCCACTGATATTTGGTCAGCAAGAATTTTATTGTACAACACAGATGTCCATAGAATTTCAGGCATAAAACTACAGCCATGTCGGCTGAGAGACTATTGTTATTCGTGGAAAGTCACAAGACACTTGTTAGTATCATAATCAGCACATATCGTTTTAAACTAAGAATTCAGTGCCAGTGACCGCACATTTGCTCTTGGAGGAGCTCAGTACATGAACCCTCTGGTGAGCACAGGGTACAGCATACGCCCAGCGCGCTTGCACATCCATTCAACTTCAACACGACTTTTTAAAGGTGCTTTCCGACGTGTCCGAAATGGACACATGTTACGTCTGAATGGCCTTTCGCCAATGGGGGTCATCTGTGACGAGCTGATGCCTGAGTTTAGGAGCTGCATAAGAGTGCATGTCGTATTTATAAGGTCTTTTGCAAGCGTTGGGGCGCATGTGGATTTTATAATCGCTCTTCGTCCAAAACTATGCTGCGCACTCAGGCGGTTAAACAGCGTCTCGGACATGTTAAATTTCATGTGTGTCGTAACATGGGTAACAATTGGAGGGCAGTGGTGGCAAAGGAAGCAGCCGAAACGAGGACGGCATCCCTTTTGACGTCATTGGGTGCCTGGTTCTGTAAAGCACCGTAAGGGTTCGCATGGCGAAGAGCCACGCGGAAATTAATGCTCGGCCGGCCTTGCAGTATTCCCAAGACAATGCGAGTACAGTCGCGAGACTCCCGGATCGGGAGTCTGCTGCTAAGGAGTGACGAGGAGACTAGTTGGCTTTGAGGTGGAGAAGAGACTGAAAGGGTTTATTTACATATTTATAGCGTTCGAAAGAGTGAGGCGGCCGCTGGTTGATCACAAGCCAGATGGCTGCTTAAATAGGGTCCCGGTCCCCAGGTCCCTAGTTGGGGAATTTAGTTCATTAAAATGCGTCCAATCACTGTGATGTCGATCACGTAGTCCAGCCTTTAGGAACCGCCTACCAGGACGTCCCCCAACAACAGACTCTTGCCACTTCTGCAAGTTTTGGTCCGTGCTGTCCCTGCAGCAGTGATGAAAAGCCCGAATGGGGGCCCAATCGGCGTCGAAGTTCAGTCCTTTGCACTGCACAGCGCTCCGTGGGGACGAAATGCCACCGCTGCACTCGTGCAGATGGTTTCACGTAAGGAAAGACACTTAGCTTAAGACGAGTTCGTTTCCGAAGCACGAGCATTCCGGCGTCGTTGGCTTAGTCCAACACAGCCGCGTCTGCCGCGGCTCACTTGCAGTCCCGCGCCGCCCGCCGCCCCCACCGACCCTGAAGGGAAAACGACGTCGTTATGTCCCGGGTTTGTCCGGCGTCGTGAACTGATGAGAACCATGCTCCAGAGGAACGTTCCCAGGCAGTGGATGACCATTTCACCGCATGAACAATAGAGGGGGTGGGGGGTCCCTTGTTGACGCCGCCACCTGCATTCGTGACGCCGCAGACATGCTGATGGCTCCTTGAAGCATTTGTCGATTGATGACTCCCAGTCGCTTGAACATTCTTGGCATGTTGGCATTCTCCGTCCGTTAACAGTACTTTACTTAATAAAACCCTTTATTATGCACGCCGTTATCTCGCCGATGGCTGTTTCTCGCTGCTACTTGGTCATCTTGCACTCCGGCGTTAAAATTTTCGCTGCTATCGCCGGATACGCTTAACATTTCCGAATGGTGTCACCCGGGCCGTGTCAGGAACCCTTTTGGGAAAGGGTGGTTTGACTTGCAGTCTGATTTGCTTCGGTTGAGCGTGTTGCAACAGTGATTTTTTTAAAGAGTTTCTGTTCTTACTAAACATTTGCCGCGTGTTTGAGCATTAACCTCTGTTTTGCCCTACAGTTCTGGCGCATCTTGGTGACAGAGGAAAGATTCGCTTTGAAACACTTGTGCTGTCTTCAGGCTGGCGTTAAATTCGTTATGTTGTACTACATTAGAACCTACAAAATGCTTCGGTGAATTTCTCGTGGCGAAACTGCAATATTTCCTTGCCTTAGATTTACGAACGGGTGCTTAAACACGAAGGGTTCGTCGCACCGCTTTCGTTCTTCTCTGAGCTGGAGTGGTGTTGAATCCTTTCCGGCAAGCTATTATTTTCATCACAGGAAGTAAGGAACATGCAGTGAAAGGGGAATGAACCCTTAGTCGTCACTTTTTTCCTTCAAGCGATAGGTAGAATTCAATCACGCGCGCTTTTGCGTAACAACCGGCAGTTGTATTCATTGGAACATAAAAATACCGCGGCTAAAGGTAGGGTTGTGAAGATACCTGAAAACGTTTGAATCACTTGTAACTCTAGATAGAGATTGATTGATTTAGTGATCTTTGCTTCAAATATTTCTGACAGCGGCATGATTCCAATAATATCTGAATTCTCTAGCTAATATCTAATTGTGATCCATTCAATTGAGCTCCTATTATAGGATATTCGAGGCGTAAAAATAATATCATATAGATATTCATGCTTAAAGCTTAGGCATTTCAGAACAAAATGAAATACCTATTGATATAACACTCCTATATTGGCGGTAAAAGTATACACTTTAAATGAACAAAAGATAACAAAAAGAAAGTAATACCGAAGACAACAGTGTCAAAGCTGGGAAGAAGAACACATCACTGGTTTTTAATGATCTTGCATGGGTCTCTGATTACGAACGACTGTAAAAATCTGTAAATATACCACGGGTCCGCGAAAATTGATGCAGGACACATCTTACCTTACGGCTTATTTGCATGCTGACTAAAATGATGATGAAAAAGGCATTCGTCAGCAGCTGCATTTTCAATGGGTGTTTCACGCAGCTCTGTTGCAACAATAATCGTTCAAGCTGCCGCTGTTTAAACTTATGAATAAACATGCACTGCCGTCAAAGACTACCGTTGTTGTATTTCTCATTCGATGTTGCTACTCTAACATTTATGGAACAGTAAAAAGGGTACATGCTGGATCTAAAATATACATCGGCGTTGTCGCAGTGTGTATTCCGTTTGAGGATGCGCTTGAATAAAAAAATGTCGCTATCCACTGGGCGCATTTAAAGAGATTTTCTTCCGTGTGAGTTGGGCCGTTTTCATAATGTAAAAAAAGGAGGAGGAGGCGCATATATGCCAAAATAACAGCCGCAGCTTCCCGGGCTACCATGGGTGGTCTGCAGGCGACAGCCTTTCCTATCCTCTCCAGATAATAAGGATGGCCTTTGCTGGATGTGTTAACTCGTCTGCTATGCCTCTCTTCCACCTTTTCTATGGCATGAAATCTTCCACGCCTTCCGAAGCACAAGCTTTCGAGCAGGCGCGTCTCTAAGCATCTTCATGACAGGTCCTTTCTTCCGCTAGCTCAACGCACACGTTACCCGACAGATCCACTGGAATGACTGCTGAGAAATGTTAGATCTGCGCTTGAAATACAAATAATGTTGAAGAGTCACACATTGCTGCCAAGACATACCTGAAACCGGGAGTTAACAGACAGACCTTAACCGTAGTAAAAGGAGCCAAATATCAATGGACATGCATCTTGGTGAAAACTCACTGGTGCAAATCACCGTGAACTTACAAATGAGCGTTCAACACGACATGCCTGGGGAAATCATCGCCTGTCCTCACTGGTGCTATGGTATTGCATTTTTTGTTATCAAGTAGAATTCTCACGCGAGCAGGAACGTGGGCTGAACTGCCATGACATCCGCGGTCTCCACATTCATAATGTCGACGTCATGCTACCAAAATATAGCTGCTTTGGAAAAAACCGCAGCACCTCAGGTTGTGTGTATTCCTGAAATATATCGAGTAATATAGTACGTAACAGTCGTGCATATGAATCTTATAATCGCTCTTCCTGCAAAATTGCGCTTTGACCTCGGGGCAAATAAATGGCGTTTCTGGCAAGTGAAATTTTATGTGTCTCGTAATATCCGCAAACTTCGGAGACCAGTAGTGGGAGAGGGTTCATCCGAAACGAGAACGGTATCCCTTCTGACGCGATAAGGCGCACGCTTCTGCAAGCATTTGCAGAGTTCGTGTGGCGGCGCGAAACGCAAAAATGAATTCCCGGCCGGGCCTGGAATATTTGCAGGAGCCGGCGAGTACAGTTGAGTCGAATCGACGATTAGTGATAATTCAATCCCATACCACTGTGACTAGATCGTTTGAAACCACCCAAGGCGCACGCATTTAAGGGATATCGAGCTCCTGTTGACCAATTCAACAACGGCTTTCTGTTCTGGGCCATTTTATATCGTGTGAAGTGTTTTTCCTATCGTATTGGTTGTGAACCTTTGGCTTGGAGGTATAACACTCACAAAAAAAGTGTTACCAGCGCTACAATCAATTGAACATTCCTAAAAAGGGGGTCATACATGTACATAGTAGAATAAGCAAATGTAGCCAACTCCTAATTAATAGCGCGTATTGTTATTGTAGGTGCAATATACAGCTGTTTATATTTCTATGCATCAGCAGGAGTATTTCATACTCCATCCTAGACGAAGCGTGTATTGCGGCGTTCTTCGCGCAAAGAATATGACTGAGTGGTATGCATGTGTATTGGCGCACTGTGCTGCGAAGCCTGCGCAGCCATATCGCTGCAACATTTCCAACCTTATTCCTTCTGGTGGGGTGGGGTCTTGGTTTTCTTCTCTCCGCGTCACCATTTGCGCATGTTTTCGGGCTTTCACCGAGTATGCAGCGAGAACAACTCAGTGCGCCGGGTGCCGTCGAATACCCGATGCCGCGACGGACATCCACCGTCTCCGCATCAAAGGAATGCTTCGCTTCCAGACAGGAAAAAAAAACATTTGCCTAGCGCAAAAGTATGAAATTGCATATATTATTTGATGCCAGCATGCAACCTTCCTTCATACACTTTTCAAAAAAGGGTCCTCTACATATCGCTACCTGCTTAGCTACGGATCGCTCCGATGACACATGCGTCTTGGTCTCCTTACTGATAACGAAGAAGCTTTTGTTCGTTTGATTTGGCCTATGGGGGTTTAACGTCCCAAAGCAACTTGATCTATGGGGGGGGGGGGGGGGGGGGTCCACCTGCGATTCTTTGCCGTATACTGACATCGCATTGTACATGGGCATCTAGAATTTGACCTGCATCGAAATTCGACCACCGCGACCGGCATCGAGCCCGCTTGTTTTGAGTCGGCAGGCGAGCAACATAACCACAGCGCCACTGCGGCGTGCTTTTGTTCGTGAGCAACATCACTTGGTCATTAGTTTCAGCGCTTGAGTACTGTCGTGGACTTCGTTCACAAGCAACGTGATTTCAGGAGCAGCAAACATGAATGAAAGCTGATGAATTACACCGGAGCAGATCAAGACGGGGAGGACGAAAGACGCAACGGTGGAACTAGAGAAATGAACGCAGGACGAAAGGAAGTAGGCACACACACAACAAAGCTTGACTTACAACTGATTTATGGCGAGGAATTCAGCCACATTAATAGGTGCTTCCTGCGAACGCGCACAATTTGACTAGATGAGAATCTTTAGGATGACAAGGAATTTAAACCCCTTTTCAGTGATTAAGATTGACGAGTCGCTTACGCATATCTGCTTATTTTTCCTGATTAAGAAAGTTTCCAGCAGATCGGGCTCACGTCTAAATATAGTGTCATATGTGCCTCATTGTGTCTGCCACTGGTGGCTTTACATTTGGTCCTTGAAATCTGCACAAAGCTGCCTCGTCCTGCAGATACACCTTACGCTGGCCAAACATTTTCTCTTGGGACAGGCGATCGCCTTTGGTCCTGAAAAAAGTCATAAATTGGATATATTGTAGAGTAACTGCTCATCGCATGCATTCGTTTAAGACGAGAACGTTCACCTATCATTCTGACAATGTCGCTATCGATAAGAATTGCATTTTTTCTTTGTGTACAGCTGCAGTATTCTCGCGCGATTTCTTCTATCGCATAAACGGTGCATATCGAACGATTAGACATCGTCACTGATCAAGTATCATGGCAGCTACTTTCACAAATGTGCCAAACAATCGGTGCCATCCAATCGGCTTGTCGGAGTCTGTCAAAATTTGTCCGTAATGAAGATTTAAATGAAATAATCGGTTTCAATTGTGTAACGCAGCGCTCCATTGGTACTTCGCAATATTGTGGTGTTGCTCTTCACAGAACATGATTCTTTCTCTCTCGCTTGTCCAGTCTGCCAGATGCGATGTCGTGTGTTTATAAGTTAGGTTCCAAACAAAGGCATCTTCTGCGAGCCCGCGGAATATACGTACCATGATATTGAAAACCCACTATGCGATATCTATTATTGGAGATTTTTTATTACAACGCGATCGGACATGATTTGACAATCTCGAGGAGTCCGTGTTCACTCCCCGCCTACTTGAGCAAATCTCCTCCGCCTTCCTTCTCTTGATTAGAGCCTCCTCAGGACACGGAGAGCACCTGCTGCGCTCGTCAGTGCTACGCATGCACGCTCACAACAGTATGCAAAAATATGGCGATGCTCAGAGACTTTGAAGTCTGAAGTATTGGAACAAAAGCTTTTATACGCAAAATCCCATCAGCGATGTTCACGGGCCCTTGCACAACGAAGGCATGCGATGAAAAAGGCTGGTTCGGGAAGAACAATATTTCGCGCAGGAGTAGAGTGAGCACCTCTTAATCGGCTCGCGTAGTTTCCAAATAATGTTTCCTCTCACAAGATGGAAAAATCTAACCGGACTCGGCTGCGGCTGAAAAATGCATGTCTGCTGCGTAGCGACATTCTAACCGCTTTATCTGGTTTATCATCAGGTGCACGAAATGCTTGATGGACTGCTTGTTAACTTCGTTACCACACCGCATATGATACGCTCTAAACTTACTGAATATAGTGAACAAATGTACTAAATATAGAGATATAGAGAAATGTGTTGTGCGCTAAGTTGCACTTTTAACTGTTGAAAGAGCTTGCGCTGAACGACAGTGGTATTCGCAGTCTCCACTTTATTGGTATCAAATTTATGCACAATACACATCAACTGGATGTTCTGCAAAAATCCTGAGCACTTAATGCGCCGCGTCTATAGCTAAAATAACTTGTATTAAATAGATGATTATGATTCGATTAAAGAATTCAGTCCCTGTGACCGGAGATGTGCTGTTTGAGGCTTTGAATACTTGAACACACAAAAGAACATTGAGTGCAATGAAAGCCTTCAGCACTTTTATGCTTAAGCATGTGACTGTCTAAACTCCCTTTCTGTATCGCCGAATAAGAACAAACTTCACATTTGTGGGGTTTTTCTCCAGTGTGCGTACGCATGTGCCGAGCTAGGTGGCCACTTGTAGACGCAGCATAAATGCACTTGTCGCACTTGTATGGTCTTTCGCCTGAGTGCGTACGCTTATGCTCAACTAGGTGGCCCCTTGAAGCCGCTGCATAAAGGCACTGGTCGCACTGGTAGGGCCTTTTACACAAGTGCGTACGCTTGTGCAAAACTAGGTTGCTAAGTGAAACAGCTGTGAAAGGGCACATGTCACACTTGTATGGCTTTTCTTTGTGGGTGGACATATGCCTCTTAAGGGTGGAGGACGTAGAAAACGAATTATAGCACAGGAAGCATTTAAATTTCTCTCCTGGGGCGTGCGATTCGATGTGTCTCATAACATCGGCCCGTTTAGTAGAAGTGTATGGACAGTGGGGGCACCACGACAGCCAAAGTGCTACGTCAGGGTTCTGATACCAAAGAGAATTTTCTTCATTCGTAGCCAGCGAAGACCTCTGGTGCTGCCGGTTTCCATGGATCACACATCCGGGCCGAGATGTAGACGGCGATTGTAGAACGCAACTCGCAGGAGGGTATTCGGGACTAGATACAACATCTGGAATCAACGTTGATAAAAAGCGTACTTTAGGGAAGATTAGTTATTTTTGTACCTCCACATTCGGCAATGTTTTAGTGCCATGGATCAAAAATGCCACACCACTTGGCACGTTGCACTAGAACAAACTTGTGTTAAACAACACACACTATGCAGACACAGTGAGAAAATGCACTACATCGACGAGTACTCAAACTATTAAAATAATTTTTAAGCGAGGACATTGAATATTAAGCCATGCTACGCGCACAATCGATAATGCGGTTTGGGCTGCCCAGCTTTCAAATGCAGCTCTGATAGCCCTCGGTATTGGGCAGTTTTTTCGTCCCGTTGCGCATGACGCAAAAAGGATAGCTGATTCGGCGTGTGGTGTTTGCGCACTCTATATAGCCCTAGGCTACATATATACCCATTAGAACGCGCTTATGATATTCTCTGGCCACCCATTAAATTTTGACCGTGCACTGATTACGTCGTTTCGAAGCCCATCAGTTTCGTTTTGTTTTATGGGATTTACATGCAGATACACTCGAGTTACGAGGGAAACTGCAGCGAGGGGCTCCGGTTAAGTTCGGTCACCTGGGGTTGAATAACGTGCACTGACATCGCGCAGTCCAAGGACCCATATCAATCCGCCTCCATAGGAATGCGACCAGCGCCACTTCGACCGTAGCCGCAGCTGAGCTCCACATCTGCTGTGCAACCGCGTTGGCGCAATTACAAGAGAACATTGAACTTAATCCTAATTAAACACCAAATAATTCAGATTGCCACTTTCCAAATCATTATTGTAGCTGAGGAGATGAATATGTCTAGGCAGTGGACACAACACGAAGAGGCGTCAGAAGTTCGTGGCAAATGCTGTAATATGTGATCTCAGAAATAAGAAAAACTTGCAGCTAAGGAATTGATAAAAGCAAATATGTACACTGTCAATATGAGTGACAGCCAAAACATACAATGTACAAGCGTTTATAAGAACTATGCAAATGATCACCAATAGTGCAAGAAAAATAAAGAGAAGCACGTAAAGAATACACGTGATTTATCTGGGTTCGAAATATAGATCGACTTCGTTTATGTGTCAACGGGCGAATGATATACTAGCTTAAATTAAGGAAAGGATATATTTTCGGCGTAAAAAGCAGAGTTGCCTTAAAAGTATTTACGCAACACCATCTGATGAAACAACTTCTCTAGTTTGCATCTTATCGATAAATGGAGGCCTCTGCTTCATCTACATATGCACGAATCGATGACGTCAGGGTGAATGGATTGGCTGATTGGACTAAACTGGATATGCGTATACATACCAGATCTCTAATCTTCGAAAAGTACAATATTGCCAGATTAGCGATAGTATCCATGGTCGTAATTTCTCGTGAGCCTATGAACATTCTTAAGACCTTTATATGAAACACTGAAGGCAGCGCATAAAGGCAAACTCAAGAGTGACGAATTCAGAGGCAAAATTTTGTGTAAAATTACGGAACAGAATCCGCGGCTCAGAAGGATGGTGTGGCAAGAAATCCGCTTGATATCGATAAAATAACACACGGCGCAATTTTCTGTAATGTGACCAGAACCAGAGTTTCCAAGCCTGATTTTCCTGTGATCTTTTTGTGACAGTGCTGAAAATGATACCTCTAAGAAAAATCTCTAGAAGAAAGCTCTACCGCACGACTTCCGCAGCGACAACGCTGTCCGCGAGCCACGAATGAGCTAGGGAACAGAAGCCAGTACGGGACGGCCACTTCCGCGAGCTTTGGGTAGTCGGAATGTCGCAGAGCGCGGTTAAAAAATATTCTTTTTTTTTCTACGCCTCACTGATTTACTCGTGCATTTTTGCAATCTCTCTTTGTACTCTAGTTTTTCTGAAGTACTGCTTTGCGTGCGTCACTCCCTTTTTGCAGAAATATGAGCGATTTGTAATATCTCTGAATCGCGTCCGTTTTGTGGAAGTGCGGTTCAGTGAACTTTTCGTTCACTGCGACCCATTTTCAAGGCCGGAAGCGGCGAGAGCGACTTCGCCCAAAAGTTGTGCTCACCGTTTGTCACTTGGGCGTTAGTTTCGGGCTGAAAATCCATGGTAGTTCTGGTTAGGGCTTATGGGGGTCGCTAATTCGCCCTAAGGGTTGCTGGTTAATTACACCACCCGTGCGTACGGTTAAAATGCGCGATGATTCCTTGTCTTCAGGTTATGGCCTGTGAATACCTGCAAAGAATGGGAATAGCATATTCTCAAAAATGCAATTTTTGCGAAGTGCATTTGGCCCGAAATGTTTACTTGCCACACAAGTGGGTGAAAAACATTTCCATGCGTTGCCTGCGACACAGCTTGAAAAACAGCTGGTCGCGTTCCCCCGTTTATGTCTGAGAAAGCGGTTTCGTTTAATGCGTACACGACTTAGTTGAATTAAAATAGTCTTCAGGTCTGGTGTACCCCTAATTTTTGACAAATGGAGTACTTAGTCACAAGAAAACACAACCTCGCTTTCACGTCAGGAACTTTCTCTATACTTAACACTCAAACATGGGTCCATCGCAACCGTAGCAGAGCAGTTGCCCGTGTAAGATTTAGAGAGAGCGCGCAGTTGTTCAAAAGGAAAGCCCCCCGTTGTATGCAAAATGTAAAAGCTCTTTCAAGAACTGCAAGTGGCACCGCTTTGCTGGGGCACTCTTACAAGGGCACTCTTGCCAAGAGCGCGCTAGCCCATGAACCTATGCAAAAGATGTAAACGCCATCAGCCTCTCACAAGAAGCCTCGGCATTCTCCAGTTCTACACAGCTGCGCTGGTGGCGAATCGCGCCAATAACTATTTTCAAAGAATGGAAAAGAGCCTTGTCACTGATAGAGCAGCAGTGGGAAGAAAGAAATAGTCAAGCACTTGCATAGCGAATTACAACATGCCAAGCTAGAAATGATTACGTTTGAGGTTACCATTTCTGCCGTTCTCTTTGAGAATGTTAAGAAGCTTCAGCATTAGTTTAGAGCAACGTTTGTTTCTTGCGGATCTCTTGCAGTGGCCGTTTTCAGAAAGATCTAATTCAGGCATGTAAGGCATTGCCCACTCCCAGGCACATTTGCAAGGCACTCCTTAAACAACCAATACAAATCTTTTCTTTTTGCATATAGTTAGCTATGGCGGTTTTGTCGGGACAACAGTACTTCCGTGATGGATTAAGGATGTGACGAGGGATAAACATAGGTAGCAGGAGAATATATTAGCCGTATCTCCTCGAGAGTAAGCTTCATAAGACTACAGTCGTGGCTTCGAAGCTTCTACAGCCAAGTCAGTTGCTTTCTCTTGATTTGAAATGGGATGTAATAATTCACCCATTATTCCAACAACTGCAGTGTTTCTTTTCTGTGTTTTTTATATATCATTTCTGTTCAACGGCGCACAGCACTTTCAATTTAGTTTCAGACTTGGGAAAAGACACGAAACGTGTCCTCTTTCGCTAAAACTTTAGAATGCAGACGTTAGTGCTGATGATATATCGCAGATAAGATCAGGTGGAACAAGTTATCTTGTTCGCAAGCACTCTGCCACATTCAATTTCCTATAACCCGCCCGGCTACAATATGAGCACGCAAGGCGTATACCTCGTGTTCGATGTTTTTGCAGCTAATGAAGATGGCCGATAAACTGGTCCCGCAAAAGATCAACCATCATCCATCTAGGTTCTAATGGCAAAGGAATGAAAATCTGCACTCATGAATCCCAGAAGTAGGGTAGGCGCTTCAGAGGGCATGTGTTGGTGTTACCTCTCTTAACAAATGCTGCACTCTCAAACAAAGATGGCGCTGCTGGAGTAATTACATAAAGGTGATCGTACAGTGACAATTCTGTCATGGTGAGAAACGCCCACTGCAAAGTGCAAGCAAGTCGTTCGATATAAAAGTTCTAATGACATGAGCGCACCACTCCACATTCGGTCGGGGACAGAAAATGGGATGCTATCGGCGCAGCGTATGTTACACTCAATAGACTGTGTAGCACAGGAAGTTTTGGGCCTACAATCATAGAATAGGGCTGAAATCGATGCATCAGAAAAAGTAAGGCCGAAAGAGCATGAAAGGAGCAAACTAAGAATTGCTATTTCATCGCCTTCCGCACTTTTAAAGATACAGGCACGAAATGCTTTTGTTAGAAGGAGCGTGCTGAACGATTTCAGCGTGTATAAAGATGCAAGCTGGTCGTAAGAAAGATAAGCTTATACCAAGCTTATGTTTTATTTTTTGCAGTGCGATGGTATACCTTGACCTGCTTAAAGACCTATCCCGAGTGGCATAATTTGGAAGCCGGACAGGAATTATCCAAGACAGACAAGTTGCAGAATCTTTTGACCTCGCAGAAATGTTGTCGGCACTCTCTTACTCTCGACGCCTTAGAATCTCTGCCGGCGTGGGCGTCTCTACGAAGCCCGGCGTTGACAGAACGGGCATCTATGTGGACGTGTATTTTGTTTTCATCGCCCACGTGCTTTTCTACATCTGACAGTTTCGTGTGAGCTGTTCATCGCCTGTTACATTTTGCTTCTGCTAAAAGGGACCCCCTCTTTGATATCCTTGACTGCGCATATCTCTGATATTCGAAGCGGATCGGCTGGGCAGCCATTGAATACCTGGCAAGGTGTCTCATCAAAAAGGAGCAGGCCTGTTACTGATGCTTATGAACTACGATAAGTTGGCTTCGATAAGAAATTACTATGTCTAAATATCGGATACGAAAATACGTTTTTAGGCTTCGTAGTGTTACGAAAGCGGATAAGGGTGTGTTGATGCGTGGGAAAATTTTTGGCATGTCGAGATAAGCTGGAGTGTACGGATTCTTGATTGCACGGCCATGAAGCCTACGATATCTGGCGGCATTTCCTGTTACGTGAACCAAGTTTTCTTAAGTTCCTGGAGGTCGTATTGCGCAATACATATTGTTTTTTTTTAATTCTGGGGAATTATTTTCTAGCTAAGAATAATCATGCATGCACACATTGTATCAATTATTTTTGCGCCACGCGTGTTTAGTGAAGTTCTAGTGAGTTAGTTTTATTGACTTTAATGGCGCCATAGCAACTAAGGCTATGATACGCCAAAAAAAATGTTAGAGATTTCTGTCAAAGATAAAGCCTTTTATACCTATACTTTGTTTAAAACATGGCTTTCTCGAGATACTGAAACATATGACAAATAAACAAGTCCTTGATCACACAAAAAGCAACTTGGGATGTTTACTGAAGTTCTAGACGGGATCCCATCAGTATATTTTTTTTACTTCAGTTAGAACCCTAAAAAATATTTAAAAAAAAACGGAGGCAATGGACTCGAGTCGAGGACCGTTATAGCGTTGTCAAGCGTATCTTGGAAGTGCACGCGGTGCACCAAAATGAGCAGCAGATACTATAAGCATAGCCATCAATGTGTTTCAGCAGCTTCCTCAGAAACAATGACAAGAACGTGTACCGTCGCTTCTCATTAGTGATAAGTAGGCGACCTAGAAATATAAAATCCAGAAAATGCAAATTCCTGGAGGAAATGCAGCCGCTCTTTATCGCACTCTTATTTCCTGTGACCGTGTTCTTCACTCTGTTCAAATTGATGCATAAACCAACTATCTCTGCAGCAAACAATACTGCGAGGCAATCTGAAGCCGGCTGAAATTAGATTTTATTCGGTCATCACATATAAAAAAAGAAAGAAGTTAAATGGGTGCAGTGCAGTTGTTCAAGGCAGCCTTAGTAATTCTTTTTGTGTACACCACTGCGCAAATCTTCGAATTCGGTGGCGGCCGCTCATGGCGACGTTGTTATCCCACCACCTTGATTCGGTTAAAAAGTCAGTTGTCCTAGCTACAATATTGTAACGCAGACAACATGAAACTTCCTCCATATTTTTCATGCTTTTCTTTAAATTCCTGCGAAAAGAACAGAGAGAGTGCGTTACCGCGAAAAAACGAAATCGAGTGGTCCGCAACATCTTCCACTGTATTATTAAACGCAGTCGGGCATAAACAAGAAGAGTTTAACCTCTCTAGAACGAGGTTGATGGTGCCCGGCGATTAATTCATTAAAGCCGTTATAGCCCGGCTGAGCCGAGCTTGTAAGGAGAATCGTCATGCCTTCGTTATTTGCACCATTTCATTTCAAGTCATTTTGTTATAACGAGATTTGAGTGTAGCGCTATCATCGCAGTAGTATTACGTAATTTCAAGAATGCTGTTGTTGGGCGAGTCGGTCGTACATTGTAGATTAAAGGTGCTGCACAAAATAATACAAGCACCGAAGAGAAGGGCACAAGGACGGGCGAAGACTCGCGACTGGGTTTATTCAGAACAACAGCGCATACTTATACCTTCCACTCCGCCATGTCAATCGCTAAGCGCAAGCCAGAAATCTGGTTTCTGTCTGATGAAGTCTTGTCGAGGTATCACTCACGCAATTATCTTTTTTGCTCCTTGTGAAAAAAGCCTCGGCAAGTTCACGCGCCGTCTGGTCACGCCTACGCATCATGCCTGCCATTGCTACCAAAAACGAGGATTTTGAGGCGTAGCCGTGACCAGGTGGCGCGTGAACATGCCGGTACTTGTTTCATATGAAGAAAAATATATTATTGTGTGAGTGATACCTCGATAAGACTATCAGACGGAAAGCAGATTTCTGGCTTGCGCTTTATGATTTACATGGCTGTGTGGAAGGTATAAGTATGCGTTGTTCTTTTCAATAAACCCAGTCGCGAGTCTGCGGCCGTCCTTGTGCCCTCCGCGTCCGTGTTTCTATTATTTTGCGCAGCACCTTTCACAACGGCATAACCGAATGACACGACTGGGCGGGATTTAAAAATATCTTGGATTGCGCAAGTGGAAGGAAAACCATAACTAGATAAGCCGTATCTCTTTTTTTCTAACTTTGTTCAAGCTATGTGTAGCCCCTGGGTTTCTACCTGTCTCAACATTTATTCGTACAATTTTTGCGTAAGCTGCTGGATCATTTGGTTTTGGATCTGCGAATCACCCAACCGTGTGATTAAGTAGCAGTTAACAAAAGCGAAAAGCACTTACGCTTTTAGTTTAATCCAGTATATTATAATAAAAGGGAAACGTCTTTGTAAGCTCTTTTACTCGTCAAAAAAGCGAAAGGCTTCTCTGCTAATGGTTTGGTCCAGCACAATATAAATGCAAGGAAGGTCTAGCTTGAAATTTGCTTCTACTGAGCCTCTGCCACAAGGAAACTGAACGCGGCTTTATCGAACAAAAAAAAAGAGAAATTTGTCCTTTCATGCGGCTCCCTGAACACCCGCGTCAGTTATTGTAACACACAAAAGCTTTTTTTACTTTCACACGTTCAAACTTTGCGGCTTTTGCATGCACAATGATCACTTAGGTTCGAGTCCCTGGTGCACTAACAAACTGTACGCGTTCTCCTCGATCCTTTTTTTTGTAACGACTTGCCATTCGTCAAGTTTTAATTTTGGTCGCACACTAGTTTCGAAAGGTGAAATGATGCAGATAGAAAATTGCTTATGGCTCCTAACTGCGCGTTTCAGAACGCTATGAATTCTTCGGCGTTGGTAAACACGCTTCGGCGTTGGTAAACGGCGCCTTTAAACATTCTAATATTAGCGTGTGTACGCGAAAGAGCATTAAGACTTTTTTTTTCGCTAGCCGCTCCAGATTTAGAGAAAGCTATCCTAAGTATCTACTTGTATGCATTGCGTTCGCGGTAAAATACTTGAAAAACGAGTCATAAAATAACAAGATGTCGCATGTTTCCGGACGCTTCCTCCGTTTTGTGCAGTCTTTCGCAGTCGGAGCTGTTGCAAGGAAACCATAACTGTGCATGCAATTTCTTCGTACACCTGTATGTAGTACCTCCAACCCACTGGACCGCAAGCAGACAACAAACGACGCGAAGCAAGTGAGCTGTGAAGAGCTGTGGTACTCACACGTGGTCTCCTTGGAATTTCGTCCTTGGGGTTGTCGTCCCGCCTGGTCCTTCAAAGTGAAATGAGTGCTTCAAGAAGCGTAAAGGCTGCGCGAGTACAAAGCGACCATTGAGCTGCTGGGCACTCCGGGAAAAGCGAACCGTTCAAATGCCCCACCCACATTTCAAATGACCACATCATCACGCCATCCCATGCTGCTTTGCATTTCATGCATCGCCACCTGGTGTGATCCATGCGAACCGGAAAGAGGCGGTTCATGTATGCCAACCTTAATCTCACTATTTCCGAAATTGACTAGAAGGCCGATTAATGAAAATACATCACCCCGCATTATTCAAATCTCTCTCATATCTGTGCCAAGGTTAACTTTCATGCTCGGATGTGAATTCCGTCGAAAATAGGTGCCAGAGACATTAGCCTTGAAAATGATAGCGAAGAGCAACTAGTAGTAGGGGGGTCAAAGAGCCATGCTATAAATTTGTTGAAAAAAAATCCTCCTGCTTTCCACCTTTTACAACAAAAGGAACATTACGAGAATATCCTTTTATAAGCTGAAGTGAAGGTATTAAGATTTATATTTTGATTTTTGTAACTTTCTAGAAAATCAAAATTCGGGCTCCTATTAATAACTTTCTGTTGCTGCCATCAGTTTGTAGATCTTATTTCTTAGCTGCGATATTCATATGCTATATCATTTGCGTGGCTTGGAACAAGTGCTGAATATTTTCTCTGTTGATAGAATGCGCTGCTTGGGATGCTTCCATTCAGCACACGCATTTTTTGAGTGCAGAGGTGATCACGATACTGAATGAAAGAGGACTCCCTTTAGCACCGATAGCCGATCAGTTCAGGAATTGTATCTCGGATATAGAAATTAGACAGAGAGCCAAATTTGATTTCTGTTTCATATAGTCGATACAACATTAGAGATGCTTTTATACATCATTGCGCTCATCAGTATGCCTATGTGTGACAATTTAATTACCTGAGTTAGAAGCCTTTTCTTGGACAACGTGACTATATAATAATAAACATCAAGCTACTTTTTCATTATTATTGCAGTAATTATTAGGTTGCCTCTGCTTTTGTCCTGTAATAAATGGTACAAGGTCCATGCGCTTCGGAAAGCGACTAATTGCATAATCACAGTGACTAACTGACTTTCGAAGCCCCACTTCCAACGTTGGAACCTCGAAGAAAACCAACAAAAACGAAAGAGGCGTTAGTTTTTATTGCACTGCATCAATCTTGATAATCGCTGTTATTTTTATATTACCTTCTTTTAACGGTATTAAGCAAGAGCATGTGCTGACACCCCCTTCCCAAAAGAGCCCCGCGGTGCGCCCGTGTTATAAGTGAAGCAGATAAGAATTTCCTGCCTACTGGAGCAGGCTACTATTTTGAGGTGTTGAATTTTATGCCGGTGCCTTTTCATAAAGAATTAGAGCGTCTGGTTTGATCGGAGCACCTTGAGCTTTATTAGAAAATTGAAGTTGCCCAAGAGCTTCTGGAGAACGGGCTGTTGGAGCGCTTGTTTCTCCAAACGAAAGACATGCGTGGACTATGGCATTTGACGATACCGCCGAACATTTCCGCATAAAAAGTAAACAGCAAATGTTCTCTAAGGTCATGAGCTTTAGGGCGGATGTCTCATTACGGTCGGCAACTGCCGCAACGCGAAATCGGGAGGATGAGTTGTTACTTCTACCACAATGATGAGACCGTGTCCTCGTCCCTTCTGGCATCGAGTGTGCTGAAGGGCAATGCATGCCTCGTCTATCTACCTAACAACAAACGCATGCAAAAACAGTAAAGACGGGCTAACAGCTTTCGCATCATCTCTTCTTAGTTGTATTCCATACTTTTTTTTCTCTGGGCTACCGCTTGGGCGAGCACTGCCGGCAGAAAATGGGCGACACAATGTGCTTTGAGGACTGAATATCCTCGAGAGAGAGAGAGAGAGAGAGAGAGAGAGAGTTTATGATAGGAAAGGCAGAGAGGTTGGCCTGAAAAATAAATATCTGGCCTGCTACTCTGCTCTGGGGGACGGGAAGAGGAGATAAAAGAAGGTCACGATGGGGGACGATGATGATGGGAGGAGGCAGATGAAAAACTACTTTAAAAAAACAAAAAAACAAGGCACACTTTCTGACATCACAAACACGAGACAAGGTCCGGGTCGCTCAAAAAGCGTGAGAGCGCTCGCGTTGCCTTTACAGTTCTAAAACTATCTGGCCAAGCGCCGAGGATCAAATCCTCAGAGAGGAGCGATGTGTCCATAGGCTTCAGAGCAGATGCGAGCAAGAGTCTTTCACGTGCATATGCTGGACACGCCACTAAAACATGTTCTATAGTCTCTAGCACGCCACATGTGGTACATTCCGGGGAGTCCGCTTGTCCTATTAAGTGCAAGTATTTGCGCGTGAATGCCACATTTAAACGTAGTCTACGGATAACGCATGCAAAAGGGCGAGGTATTCCGCGCGGAACTGAAAAGTTCATCGTCGGATCTAGCCGTTTAAAGCGGATGTGGCGGGTGTCTGGCAGGGCCCAGTACCTAGCCGTCGCCCTCCTCATCAATTCCGAAAGGAGACAAGTTGTGTCCACTATAGAGAACGGTACAGCTGTACGCAGGCCACTGCTGAAGGCGCTCCTTGCTTCAGCGTCGGCGGTCTCATTTCCATCGAGTCCGCAGTGTCCGGGGATCCACTGAAACACTATACGGTGGCCGTTTCCCTGAGCAAATGATACAAGACTAATGATATCAAGAGCCAGAGCTTGGTAGGCTGTGTGGCATAGGAAGCATCCTAAAATGTGTGAGTATCCTCGAAGTACAGTATACACTCAAGACGTACTTTGGATAAGGATACTCCGACATGTTCATTTTGGCAAGCGATACATAAAGCGATGAACAAAACAAACCAAAACCTTTTATCGAAGGTGCTGAAGCTTCGATACTGTCTATGCCCGGTTGTGTGTCTGTTCTGCTGCGTACTTAATATACCAATTAAGCGCCATCAATATGTGCGCCGTTGTCTCGCGGATATGTTTCTCGCTACAACTTGACCATGTTACTGTTCCGCAGTAAAGGGTTCCCAGTTATTGCCAGTCCGCTTAACATTTCCAGCAACCTTTTTCGGGAAACGGTGCTTCGACATGCTGTCTGATTTGCTGCTGTTGAACGTGTGTGAACATTAACCTCTGCATAACCCTCCAGTCTTGGCGCATCATGTTATAACGAAAGGAATCAACTTCAATTGTGGTCCTATCACCAGTTGGCGTTAAATTGGTTATGCTGTACTACGTTAGGACCAGCAAACTGCTGTAGTTTATTTGTCGACAGGCCTATAGCGGCGAAACTGATATATCTACTTACCCGGAACTCACCAGCGGTTGCTTAGATCCGGAGGTTTCGTCTCGTCGCCGGCGTTTTTCTCTCAGCTGAAGTGCTGTTGACTCCTTTCAGACAAGCTTTTATTTCCACTTCCATATTTCCATCAATAAGGCCTGAAAGAGCAGGCAATTCAAATACCCCACTTTTGTTAATTACACCCTTGTGTAGACAGCAGACATATACACTTAAAATCAACAAATAAGAGCAACAACAACAAATACAGAGGACGACGGTGTTAACGAAGAGAATAAAAACACATCACTGTTTTATAATCGCCTTGTGTGGCTCTCGAGTTATGGACTTGTGGAAAATTACGTAGAATCCGCGACAGTCGATGAATAATAAACCTTATCTTCCGGCTTACTAATTATGCTGATGAAAATCACGAGGCACATGCCATTCGTCAGCAGCAGCTACAGCAGCAGAACCGCGATCGAAGTCCAGATTCCACCAAAGATTCGTAGAGGTTGCTAGCATTTTTTTTTAATGGAAAAGGAATATACAAAATGTTGAATTGCAAATACGAAGCACTGCTGTAATTCAATGATCTCAGAAGAACCAGCACCAAAAGGACAACGCACAAGAAACAAGGAGGGCAACGCGGACAGTAGCGCTGACCTTTCAACTTTATTTTGCAAAAATTATTACAACGTATTTATGCAGTATCCTGTCAGAGGCAGTGACGCATAAGCAGGGCAAAAGAATCTATTGATAGGGCAGTGATTCAGGATCTAAATGAAGTGGCAGTGGCAACAAGCAAGCAATAACCAACACAGCTTTTTAGTAGGAAATATCAAGGAAAGAAAAGAAAGAAGTAATAAAAAGGAATGTGAACATGAACGGCCAAAAAGGAACACGCCATAAACAAGCGGAGATAAAAACATGGTCTTGTAAGCTAAAACCGATAAAAGGAATAACTGGTATAAAAGTAAAACGAGCTAAAAGACCAAAAAGTTACACGGCAAAAAGATAAAAATTAATCTACCTATACATACAGATCAACTATTGGATGTTCTCAAAGGTGATGAAAGTGTTAAAAAAACATTACACAAGGTGGGAGGGTTTGCATAGCTAAAGCATCGAAATTCGTGTCAGATTAAAATTTTTCTGCACTAAAAAAAGTTTAAAGTTCGGCACTTCTGTCCGTGTCTCACCCCTTGTTTCTTGTCCGTTGTGTTTCTTGCGCTGGTTCTTCTGAGATCATGGCTTACCAACTAGCCAAACAAGAAGTTTTGCTGCAATGCCATGTAGCTCAGATCGAAAATGTTGTGGCAGATTTAGTGCCACACGTAAAAAGGAAGCAATAGATTGGACTTTTAGCTTCAGGTTTTAAAAGGTCGTCTATAAAGGAACGGTTTGAGGTAACCCTGCCGGCGTTTTTGGCTGGGATAAACATCCCGCTTTGCCACAAGTTGCGCTTTGAAGCCACCAAAAGGGCTTACGCTAAACGACCGTGGTATTCACAGTCTTCACTTTATTGGTACCAACTTTGGCCACATTGCACACCCTGGCTGTTGTGCAAAAAAATGCGAAGCACTCGATGTGCTGTGTCTGGTGCTAAAATAACATGCATTATTCATACGTTAATGGCTCGAACCTGCAACGCTGTTGCTTCCGCAGCGTCTTGTTAAGAAGGTGGTACAAAAATGCCAGGTGTAAAATGTACGTATAACCTAATACGTCTTGCGTGTCCGCAAAGAATGCACAATTATTTCTGTGGAGGGGCATATGCCACGGTTCAGCGTCATGATCACACCCACGTATTTATGAATTATTCATTCCTTGTGTCCGCAGTTGTGTTGTTTGAGGTTCTCAGCGCTTGAACACACGAATGAACACAGTGTACAGTGAAAGCACCCTTTTCTCTGATGCGTAAGCATGTGACGGTCTAAAGTCCCTTTCCGAGTCGCCGAATATGAACACACTTCACATTTGTATGGTCTTTCGCCTGTGTGGATACGCTTGTGCTGAACAAGGCTGGTACTTGTAGCCGCTGCATAAATGCACTTGTCGCACTTGTAGGGTTTTTCGCCTGTGTGCGTACGCTTGTGCACAACTAGGTCACTACTTGTAGCTGCTACATAAAGGCACATGTCGCACTTGAAGGGTTTTTCACCTGTGTGCCTTCGCATATGCCGAACTAGGTCGCTAACTTTAGCCGTTGCATAAAGGCACTTGTCACACTTGTGTTTTTCACCCGTGTGCTTATGCTTGTGCTGGATGAGGTTGCTAAGTGTAACAGCTGAATAAGGGCACAGGTCACACTTGTAGGGTTTTTCGCCTGTGTGCGTACGCTTGTGTCGCACTAGACTGCCCGATGAAACAGTTGTAAAAAGGCACTGGTCACACTTGTATGGTTTTTGCTCATTGTGGGAGGACAGATGCTTGTTAAGGTTGGAGGGCGTTGCAAACGCTTTTGAGCAGAGGGGGCATCTAAATTTCTCGCCTGGATCGCGCGATTCGACGTGTCTCGTAGCATCGGAATATTTCGTAGAAGTGTACGGGCAGTAGGGGCACCAAAACGGCTCTCGAGTTATGTCACGGTTCTCATACGGAACAAAGTTTTCTTCACTAGTAGAGAGCCAAGGCCCCTGGTCCTTCCAGTTTCTATGGATCACACATCCCAGCCTTGAGGCCAACGGTGATTGTTGAAGAGAATTCTCAGGAAGGTACTCGGAACTGGATACAGCCCCTGGAATCAAAGTTGATAACGAGATTAATTCTGTGAACTTCTAAAGTTTGTGCGCCGATGGTTTGGCAACGTTTTCCTGCAAAGATTTAAGAATGCCATATCATTTAGCTCATCGACTGATCTGGCTCTGGGCCTTATTAACGTGCACAGATATCAGGCAGTCCAAGTTCCACCAGCATTCCGTCTCCATCGAGATGCGACCGGCGCCGCCGTGGTCGAAGCCACAGCTGATCCCCACAGCTACGAAGCCCAACACCACAACCATAGCGGCGCACTTATAAGGAAGGCAGTTGCACAATATTCTTTTCAAACACCTCACAAAGCATATATCAACTTTACAAATCAGTATTGTTCATGAACAGATCAATATGTCCAAGTGCTTAGCAAGAAACTAAGGGACGTCCGAAATTCGCATAAAATGGGACTGATATTCGAGTATATAAATGAAAAAAAAAATAGCCAAGACCATCAAAGAAACAAATCTGCACACTGCCAATAGAAGTAAACGCCAGAAATTACAGAGTAGGAGTACATATAGAAACTGCAAATCATCACCAGTAACCCAAGGAAAAGTAAAGGAAGAACCGTACGCAAAGATATACACGTGAATTATCTGAGTTCCAAATATTTATCCCCTTCTTTTTGGTGAATCAGCGAACGGCAGGCTGAAAACTGCGAAAGGAACCGCATCCGAACTCCTACTCACCGTTTGTCACTTGGTTGTCGTATTCCGGCCTAAAGTCCATGGCATTTCCTGTTACGGCTGTGGGGGTAGCTATTCCGGTCTAATTGCAGCTGGTTAAGTACAGCCCCCGTAGGTAGGATGAAAATCCGCGATCAGCTCTTGTCTTCAGGCTACAACGTGTGTACACCTGCGAATAATGAAAATGGGAATTTTTGAAAAAGTAGATTTTTTGTGAAGTGCACATTCTGCGAAGTGTTTACGCGGAGCACGAGTGCCTGAAAAGCACTTTCTCATGTTGGCTGCGAGAATGCCTGAAGAGGACCTGGTCCTGTTACCGCGTTTATGTCTGAGCCAGCGGTTTCCATTCCCGCTTAAATGAAATTGCTGAGGTAAAATAGTCATTTCCGGGACTGTAGTTTTCTGCCACCTGGAGTACTTAGTCACATGAATCCACCGCTCCATTTTCACCGGACTACCTTTATCTTTTCTTAACGCATAATCTTGATTCCAGCGCAACTTTAAGAGAAGCAGCTGCCGTGGTACTTCTCTGTGGGGAGGCTTTAAAGAGAGCGCACTCTTCTCCAAGCGGGAAGCCCGCCGTTGTAAGGAACAAAGAAACGCTGCTTCAAGAACTGGGAGCGGCTGGTTTTTGAAAGCATCCGAGGAGCATTCTTGCCATGAGCGTGCTAGTCCGTTAACATGTAGCATCTGCATTCTCCAGTTCTATACAGTTGCGCTGGTGGTGAATCGCATCAAAAACTATTTTCAGAGAACGAAAAATAGCCTAATCACAGACATAGAAACAATCTGAAGAAGGAAATAGTCAAGCGCTAACATAGCGAATTACAACCTGCTCTGCTGGAACTAATTCTGGTCCTTCCGGGAGCACATGGCTGAGGAGAGGGCTTGTGCCAGCCGGACGGATTTTTAACAGAGTCTGCACTCTCAGAATTAGGATCGTCCCGCTAGAGAAATTATTTAAAGGTTATCATGCACTGACAGTTCCTGTCATGGTGAGCAATGCCCGCTTCACACTGCAACCGGGTCCTTGGGACATAAACTTCTAATGACATGAGCACCCCTCAGGAGAGTCTCTGAAGGACACAATATGTTATGCTTCAGCGCAGAGTGTTCCCCTCAAGAGACCATCTTGCCCAGGAATCATACAACCTGGAGGCACAAAATAGCGCTCAAAGCAATGCTTAGAAAGTTAGGGTCGAAGGAGCATTTATAGGCAACGAACCAAGAAGTGTCACTTGATCGACTTCCCCACTTTCAATGAGATAGAGACGAATTTCGCTTGACACATAAATTGTTCGGAAGGAGTTGTGTAGGCATGAAGCTGCATTCTGGTCGTAAGAAACATAAGCTCAGGCATAGTCATACCAACCTTACGTTTTATTTTACAGTGCGGTGGTAGACTTTGACTTGGTTGAGAACCTATCTCGAGTGAAGTGGTGGTCTTCTACATGTCTCATTTTCGTGTGAGCTGTTTGTCGCCTATTACATTTTCTTTCTACTTGAAAGTGCCACCGCTTTGATATCCTTGACTACTCATATCTCTGATACTCGAGTCGGATGATCTGGGCAGGCTTTAAATATCTTGCAAGGTGTCTCATAAGAAAGGAGCGGGCCAGTGACTGATACACATGAAGTAAAATACGTAAGCTTAGATAAAAATTTAGCATATATAATTATCGGATATGAAAATAAGTTTTTAGGCTTCGTCATGTTACGAAAGCGGAGGTGTGTTGATACGTGGGTAAATGTTTGGCATCTGGAGATAAGCTGGAGTAAATATTTTAGATTCCACGGCCGTCAAGCCTATGATATTGAAGCGAATCTTTGCAGTGTTTGATTGTTTATTCTTCAAAGCGACCGGCACATCGCTTTATTACTTTGTTTGCCATGCGAGACGCGAAGAAATTCATCTCGACTGATCGCATCCAGGCAGAGCTGATTCTACGTTGTTCCAGAATGTTCTAGTAACTTTGCACGCTTTATCTCGAATGTTCGCTATCAGCTTTATATTGAGCGCGGCCGACAGCGGCGGGCAGTCCGTTCGACAACCGCCGAGAACGCTTGTTGCTACGCTGCCGCCGAGTGATTCAGTCCATTGTGGGCGCAAGTCAGCCAAAATAAAGAGTTGTGTTTGGACGCCATTTTACTGTAGTTCTGCTCCCCGGATTGCAGCCATCACTTCGTGAAAATATATTGGGCGTTCCCCGTAGCATGAACCACGGATTCTTTATAAGTTCCTGGATGCCGTCTTGCCCAATGCATACTGTTTTTTCAGTTTCAGAGAATTATTTAGTAGCTAAGAATAATCACGTCCATATTGTATAATTTATTTTTGGCGCCAAGCGTGTTTACTGAATTGCTATAGAGTGCCCGCTGAGTTTTTTTTTTTTTTGCTGCAGTTAAAAGCATCCTGAAAATTTGAAAAAAAAATCGTCTTGAATGCTCTCAAATGCACTAGAAGTGCATTTCTAGTACAAGCGATCGTGAACCTGTTTTTTGCGTCCCTTACTCTGTCCGTCGTCCGGTATTTTGCGCTTCCTAGTTTACAACATGCTTCACCAACTAGCCCGGCAGCTTGCTCTCCTGAACTGAGTTACAATGCTTTTAACCATATCTTGGAAGAAGTGTACGCGCTCTTTTTTTGTATGAAAGGAAATAAACTTCAACTTCTGTGCCAAATTGAGCAGGTGCCTCAGGAAGAAAGGCAACTGGTCCCGTCGTCCCTGATAAGTGATAAGTAGACAAGTTTAAATTTGAACGCCCCGATACACACGATCAAAGGAGTCAGGACGGGAAGAAAGAGTCACTTTTGGGCGAGTTGGTAGATATTCATGATTTGAACAGCGCGAACTACAAGGGACAACAGGGAACTACAGCGCTTGCACTGTTTCCCTTCTTTTCTTGTCCCTTGTAGTTCGCGCTGTTCAAATCATGAAAGAGTCACTGTTCGTGTCCTTGTAGTTCTTGTGATCGAGCCCTTCGAGTCGTTCAATTTTATGCCATGAGCCAACTGTCCCTACACCAACAATTACTGCAAGGCAGTCTAAAGCCGACTGAAGCGTATATTTTAATCAGCCGTCACAAATACTAAAAGAAAGACGAAAGCAAATGTGTGAAGCGAAGTTGTTCAAGGCTGCCATGTATACCACTATTGCACCACTTCCAAATCTATAGCGGGCGCTCATATCAACGCAGTCAGCACACCCGTTCGCTCATTCAAAATTACTGTGCGCAGGCTGGGATACTGTAGCGCAGAGTACCCGAGATTTCCCTCATATTCTACAATAATTTTGGAAACTGTTATAGCCAGCGTTAACCGAGTTTCAAAGAAGAATCCTCATTCTTCACTTATCTCTCTTATTTCGTTGTAAATCGTTACGTTATCATGAGGATCGACTGGGGTACCACCCTCGTATAGGTATTCTTGGCTAATAATACGACTCGGCGGGAGTTAAAATTGACTTCGATTGCGCAAGTGCAAGGAAAACCATATACAGATACCACATATCTTATTTTATAGCATTGGTTCAAGTTACTTGTTAACACCCCGCATGTTATACTGGGTTCCTACCGATTCCAACATTCATTCGTAAAACCCTGGCCTTAGCTGGCACGCTATTGCTGGATTATTTGGCTTTGAATTTGCCATTGTTAACACCCCACCCAAAGCTTGCGTAGTCGTTTGCAAATACAAAATGCTCATCTTATCTTCGTTTGATCCAGTACAATTTAGAAAAAAAGAAAGGCCTTTATAGCACGAAATATGCTCCTGTCCATCCGCAGCTAGAAGAAAAAGTACGCGCTTTTATCAAATTGGGAAAAAATTCCTCGTTTGATGCGGATCACTGCTCACCAGCGTTAGTTATTGTGACACACAAAAAAAATTATTTACTTTCACACCCTTAAAAAAGCCGGTTTTTATGTACGCATTCATCGCCTAAGTTCGAGTCACTTTTGCCCTTTAAAACTGTAGACATTCTCTTCAATTCTTTCTTGGTAAGACGACTTGATATTTGTCAGCTTTTAATTTTTGTCTCACTCTATCTCCGAAAGGTGAAATTATCGACAGAAAATTGCTTATGTGTCCTACTAGCGAACTACGCACTTAACAATAGGGGGCAGGCTTTTAATGGTGGGGCGGTGGTTCCCACAGCGGGTTTAGACCAAGCGCGCTTGTAGGCATTGGGTTGGCGGTAGAATACCCGAAACACGAGTCATAATTAGAAAAAGGCTGCAGGTTGCAGGACGCTTCCACCGTTTTGTGGAGCCTTTCGCAGAACTATTTTAAGATAGTCATAACTGGGGATAACTTTTTTTCGTACACTAGTACGCAGCAAATCGAAGGTACTCCACCGCAAGCGGACAGCAAGAGACGCGAAGGAGGGAAGGTGTGCAGAGCTGCGGTACTCACACGTGGTTTCCACAGAATTTCCTCCTTGGTGTCCTGATTTTGCCTGGTCCTTCAACGTGCAATGAGCGCTTCAGGCCGCTGAAAAGTCACTCGACTGCGTAAAGGCTTTGGAGTGGCTGGGCACTCCTGCTAATGCTAACGGCTCGAATGCGCCACCCTCCTGGCATTGCAAGGTCACGCTCATGCTGCGTTGCACTTCATGTGTCGCCGCCTAGTGGGGTCCACATCAACCGAAAGGTGGCGCTGCATTTATGGTAAACTAGGTGGCTTGACCCACCGCCCGATGTAAAGGGTTCAGCCGTATCCATCCATCCATCCACTTAATGGCAATATTTCATAAATTTACCAAAGGGCTTATCTCTGAAAATCCAGCACCTCAGTTTGTTCAGAACACTTTGATTAGTTTTGTTCATAACATTAAAAAACTTTCTTTTGATGGTGAGCCGTGAATTTCGTCGAAAACGAGTTGCGAACAACCTTAGCCTTAAAAATTCTAGTGAGGAGCAACTAGAACTTACTTCGCCAATGGGTGATGCTGTAAATTCGTTGAACGAAAAAGCCTGTTGCCTTGCACCTTCCAGAAAAAAAAAGGAACTGCTTTTATAAGCAGTAGTGATATGGTCTATTGAAACAAATGCTTCAATAGACGGAAACTGATTTTCAAGTCACTCTTAAACGACTAGCTGCATATTGCTCGCGTGAGTTTTTGGGTCTTCTTTCCATAGCTGCCGTGTTCCCGCGCTGTATTATTTGCGTGACTCGAGATAAGTGCACGCTAATTACTTTCTTGATAAAATGCGCTGCTTGCAATGCTTTCTTCCAGCACAATCATTCCTTGAGCGCAGTTCTGGGCACGATACGTAAAAAAAACTGCTTTCAATACCGTTAGCCCATCCCATTAAGAATAGTATTCCTGAGAAAGATATAAGTTACGAACCGTATATGCTCGATACTATGTCATAGATTCTATTCATGAATCATGGATTATTACCTAAGTGAGAAACCGCAGTGAGAACCTGACTACATAACATTAAACTCAGAGCAGTTCTTAATTTTTTCGTTTTTTTGGTGCCGTCTTTAGTCGGTTGTTTTGTCTTTTTTGTGTATTAAATGGTACACATTCTCTGCGCTTTGGAAAGCCAGCTATATATCAAGCACAGTAATTAATAGACGTTGGAAGCCGAACCTACTGCGTTAAAATATAGAAGGAAACCATCAAAAAGAAAAAGGGTGTTAGTTTTTTTGTACTGAAGAAACCTTGATAATATACGTCATTTTCTTTTTTACTCTCCTTTTTGCACGCGGCAGCGAGCGTTGCTGGGCTTGAGCCGGCAGGCAGGCCTGTGCACTTTACTTTTTGTTTCTTCCTATCGGCAAAAGCAGCATCAGCAGCCTTTTCTTGACTATATTGGGTAACAGCACGTATTCAACCGCTTGTGCGGAAGAGCGACAATGCAGCCGTGTATCATCTAAGCTCATAAAAAGAGCCCGTCAACAGGAACTGTCGATCACGTTGATGTGTTGCATTTTATGGCGGTGCATTTGCCGAAAGAATTAGAATGAAGCATTGCTGCGTCCGATCGAATATCCTTCGAAGTGAAGTTGCACTAGCGCCTCATTAGAATGGCTTGTCCTCCTGTATTTTCTTTCTGCAGTATCGCAATGTGTACTATTAACATGTCCTTCAAGGCTAAAACGCCGGTATGGACTGGGCGCATTTGAAAAGCTTTTCTTCCGCGTGGGTTTTTCTCCCGCATGCGGCATGCAAACACACGCATGCGGCATGCAAACGAGGTTGTTTTGGAAAAACCCCAAACGCTTGATGCTGTGGCTCATCCTGAAATAACGAGCGTTAACAAGGCATGACTAAATCGATGCGTTTTAATTAGGGGAAACTGCAAAGGTCTTCCGGCGAGCTTTAGGCAGTGAGAATTTTTCTGTACAACACAGATGTCCACCACATTTCAGATATAAATCAACAGCCATGTCGGCTAAGTGACTATGGTTATTCATGGCAAGTCACAAGCCATTTGTCAGTATCAACATCATCACATATCGTTTTGACCTAAGTAGATTTCACTGCCAGTGACCGGGAATTTGCTCTTGGAGGACCTGATTACCTGAACGCCCTGACGAGGACAGGGTACAGGAGAGGCCCTGTGCGCTTGTATTTTTATTCAAATAGACTTTTTAACGATGCTTTCCGACGCGTCGGAAATGGACACATGTCCCGTCTAAACGGCATTTCGCCACTCTGCGTCGTCTGGCGACGAGCAGATGACGGAGCTTAGGAGCTGCATAAGAGCACATGTCTTATTTATGAGGTCTTTTTGGAGCGTGGCGGCGCATACGAATCCCATAATCGCTCTTCTTACAAACCTGCGCTGCGCACTCGGGGCAGTTAAACGGCGTCTTAATAATAATAATAATAATTGGTTTCGGGGGGAAAGAAAATGGCGCAGTATCTGTCTCATATATCGTTGGACACCTGAACCGCGCCAAAAGGGAATGGATAAAGGAGGGAGTGAAAGAAGAAAGGAAGAGAGAGGTGCCGTACTGGAGGGCTCCGGAATAATTTCGACCACCTGGGGATCTTTAACGGCGTCTCGGGCATGTTAAATTTCATGTGTCTCGTAACATCGGCGACATTAGGAGAGCAACAGTGACAGAGGAACCAGCCGTAACGAGAACGGCATCCCTTTAGACGCCATTGGGCTCCTGGTGCTGCAGTGCACCGTGCACATTCGCAAGGCACCGAGCCACGCGGAAATTAATGCTCGGCCGGCCCTGGAGTATTTGCAGAAGGACAGTCCAGTCGTGAGACAGCGAGACAATTCAGTCCCATACCACCGTGGTTACATCGCAAGAAACCACTCACCATTCATGCATTATGAGCACGTTGTGTTCCTGCTCGCCAATTGAACCAGTGCTTTCTTTTTTCAGCAAATTTATCTCTTCTGAAGTGTTTTCGCTGTCGTATTGGTTGGAGTACCTTTGGTTTGTAACGGAAAAACACTGGCGTTAAAAAAAAGCGACCATCGCTGCAACCAATTAAGCCTTTCTAAAACGAGGATCATGCATGTATAGAATAGAATACGCAGATATCGGGCACTCCTGATTAATTACGCGTACGGTTATTGTATGTTAAATACTGAGGTCTTATTTGCTTATGCACCCGCATCAGCTTTTTATATCCCTTAAATCGTAGAGGGCGCGTGTGTTAGGGCTCTTCGCGCAAGAATGTGACTGAGCTTTGTGTGTAATGACGCAATGTGCTTATCAGCCGGCGCTGCGAAATTGCTCCAGCATTCGGAAACTCACTCGTTACCGGCGCCATGTTTTCGGCACGGTTTTCTTCCCTCGCGATCACCATTGGCGTATGGCTTCCTCATTCCGCGGTGCATGCAGGTAGAATGACTCAGTGCGCCGGGTGTTGTCGAGCGCTCGATGCACGACGATGATCGGCCGTCTCTGCATCAGAGCACTGCTTCACTTATAGACAGTATAAGAGGATATACGTAAAACAAAGAAATGAAATTGCATTTAAGCTTTGCTGGCTGCATGTGTCCTGCCACCATACACGTTTCGAAGAAGCGCCCTGTACATATCGTCGCCTGCACCACTTTGCCGATCGCTCCGATGCCACTAAGCCTTTCTTGGCACATCAGTCTTGGAGTCCGCACTGATAACAATGGCGCTTTCTTCGTGAAAGACCTTACCTTGTTTCTACTTTCTCTGGTTGTGTATTCTCGCTGGTTTCTGTTAAAGAGGACTCATTTTCAGGAGCAGCAAACATGAATCAAAGCTGACGAATGACACCGGAGAAGAGGAAGGCGGGGAGGACTAAAAATAGCTTCGAGCGACTCTGAGCGGGTTTACCATAGCAACCGATGGCTTTACTGTTGTTGCTTAAAACGTGCACTAAGCTGCCTCGTCCTGCAGATACTCTTTTCTTTGGCCAAACTTATTCCCTGGAGATTAGCGGTCGTCGTTGCGCCAAAAAGGGAGAAAAAATGCCGAGTGTAGAGCAACGGCTGAAAGCATGCCTTCATTTATGCGGGGAACGTTCAACTATTAATCTGACAATGTCGCTGCCAATAAGAGCTGCACTTTTCTTTATGTGCAGCTGCAGTAGTGTGGCATGTCTTCAGCGATCACATCATCGGTTTATATCGAACGTTTAGAGATCGTCCTCGAGCAAGCATCATGGCAGCTACTCTCACACTTGTGCCCTCTAATCAGCAGTCACATCAAAGGTGCTTTCTGTCGATGGCACAGCAGACCATGCGTCAGGATCGGCAGTTCGAGTTTTGCAGACGAAGAATTTTAATGCCGTGAAGTTTTTGACATCAGATCGTACAGGCGCTTACTAGAGCATTTGGTTTTTGAAAAAAATTAAAGAAAATTGGGGTTCTGTGAAATAACATTCGGCTTAATTCAAGCTTACGTTTAGAAACAAATACTGAACCTTCCCCCAAGGCTATGACAGCCGATAGGACAATATACAGCTTTAAATAGACGAAATGAGAGATGCAGTAGAACAAAGTGGAGTGGGAGCTTAAGTAGGTAAAGATCGGTTTAGGAGAGGAGGGGGTAAAGTAGCGGACGCTGGAGCGTTTTCGACAGGATTCGGCCTCCCCTCCCTCTCCTAAAAGGAAAGAGGGGATTGGAGGGGGTAAGAGAGGAGGGGAGAGATAAAGACAGCTTGCAGCCTCTCCGCTTATCTTCCAGCTGTCATGCATAATCATTGTAAGCGCCAGATCTTTTTTGTTCTCGTTTGATTTTTCTCACGTTTCTGTCGACATTTCTAGCTTGTCTTACAAGCTGGAGTTGCTGTACTTGTCAAACGATCGGCTGGTTCGCAATTGACACTTGAGAAAATCCCCCCATGGTGACGTTACAAAATAAGTCACCAGGATGAACTGTGCCACGGAGCGCTTTGTTGTGCTGTTTCTCTGCCAAGGACGTGATTCTTTGTTTTGATTGTCCAAGCGGCCTGGTTCGATGGCCTGGGTGAGTCATTTACGTTCCAAACAAACGCATTGGCAGCGAGCACGCGGAATATACGCACCATGATTGAGGAGGCACACTTTGCGGTATCGATGAATGGTGATTTTTCTTATTACATGAAATTCGAACAATGGCGGACAATTTGCAGGCTTGCGTCTTCACTGCCCGCGTACTTATCGAGCATTTTTCCTTTTTCCGCTGAATTTATACTCTTTAGTAGAGTCGCCTCACCACGGAGTACACTTGATGCTCTCGCCAATGATACGCTGCACCACGCATGCAGCAATGTGAAGAAAGGTGGCGATGCTCAATGACCGTCAAGTTTTTAGTATTCGAGCAAAAGAGTTCATACGTATCATCCTTAATAAATAAACGGTGCTGGGCATTACTACCGGTGCTTGTTAGCGGTGATCAAGCTCATGTTTTGAGACAAGTGGCACTCTGAAGCAAGAAAGAGCCTACGCTGAAGGACCATAATATCCGTAGTCTCCACTTTATTGGTATCCGCTTTACACGCAAGGAAGGCCACCTGGCTGATCGGGTAAGAACCGAAGCACTTGATGCGCTGTGTCTACTCCTAAAATACCACAATTAGCCGCCATGGCGGCTGAGTGGTTATGGTACTCCTCTATTGACCCCAAATACGAGGGTTCGATCTCAGCCACGGTGATAGAATTTCGATGGAGGCAAAATTCTAGAGGCCCGTGTGCTGTGCGATGTCCGTGCACGTTAAAGAACCCCAAGTGGTCGAAATTTCCGGAGCCCTTCACTACGGCGTCTCTCATAGCCTGAGTAGCTTTGGGACGTTAAACCCCCATGAACCACAATTAATAACAGCATTTAACAGTAAACGATGGACGTTATTGAGCAGAAGCTCCAAAAGTCTGTGCAAAATTCTGTACAAAAATACCAGATGTCTGTTATACAATAAGCAAATATATATAACTCCTTATTATAGCGCGTATTGTAATTGTATGTGCAATATACAAACTATTTTTCTATGCTTCTGCAGGAGTATTTCATCATCCGTAAATCCTAGACGAAGCGTGTATAGCGGCGTTATTCGCGCAAAGACTATGAATGAGTTGTGTGCGTGTGTATTGGCGCACTGTGCTGCGTAGCCTGCGCAGCCATATCGCTGCAACATTCCCAACCTTAATTTCTCCGGAGTGATGAGGTGATGGTTTTCTTCTCCCCCCTTTACCACTTGCGCATGTTTTCGGGCTTCCACCGAGTATGAAGATAGAACAACTCAGTGCGCCGGGTGCCGTCGAATGCTCGATGCCGCCACGAACGTCCGCCGTCTCCGCATCAAAGCATTGCTTCGCTTCCTGACAGCAAAAAGAAAAAAAAAATGTGCCTAGCGCAAAAGTATGAAATTGCATATATCATTTGCTCTCAGCATGCAACCTGCCTTCATACACTTTTCAAAAAAGCTTCCTTTACATATCGCTACCTGCTTAGCTACAGATCGCTCCGATGACACATGCGTCGCGGTCTCCGTACTGATAAGGACGAGGCTTTTGTTCGTTTGGTTTGGCCTATGCGGGTTTAACGTCCCAAAGCGACTCGGTCTATGGTGGTCCACGTGAGATTCTTTACCGTATACCGACATCGCATTGTACACGGGCATCTAGAATTAGACCCGCATTGAAATTCGACCGTCGCGGCCGGCATCGAACACGCATGTTGCGAGTCGGCAGGCGAGCATCATAACCACAACGCCACCGCGGCGTGCTTTTGTTCGTGAGCAACATCACTTGGTTATTAGTTTCAGCGCGTGTGTACTCTCGTGGACTTCGTTAACAAGCAACACGATTTCAGGACTAGCAAACATGAATCAAAGCTGATGAATTACACCGGAGCAGATCATGACGGGCTGGACTAAATACGCAACGGTGGAATCAGCAAAATGGACGCAGGAAAAGAGAAAGTAGGCACACACACAACAACGCTGGACTTAGAACTGATTTATTGCGAGGAATTCAGCCACATTAATAGGTGTTTCCTGCGAACGCGCACAACTTGACTAGATGAGAATCTTTCGGATGACAGTAATTTAAACCCCTTTTCAGTGATTAAGATTGACGAGTCGCTTACGCGTATCTGCTTATTTTTCCTGATCAAGAAAGTTTCCAGCAGCTCGCGCTCACGTCTAAATATAGTGTCGTATGTTCCTCATTGAGTATACTTGCAATTGGTGGCTTTACATTTGGTCCTTGAAATCTGCGCAAAGCTGCCTCGTCCTGCAGATACACTTTACGCTGGCCAAACATTTTCTCCGGGGACAGGCGATCGCCTTTGCTCCTGAAAGGACCATAAATTGGATATATTGTAGAGTAACTGCTCATCGCATGCGTTCGTTTAAGACGAGAACGTTCACCTATCATTCTGACAATGTCGCTATCGATAAGAATTGCATTTTTTTTGTGTACAGCTGCAGTAATCTCGCGCGATTTCTTCTATCACATAAACGGTGCATATCGAACGATTAGACATCGTCACTGATCAAGTATCATGGCAGCTACTTTCACAAATGTGCCAAACAATCGGTGCCATCCAATCGGCTTGTCGGAGTCTGTCAAATTGTGTCTGTAATGAAGATATAAATGAAATCATCGGTTTCAATTGTGTTAAGGCGGAACCGCATGGCGCGATTTCAGACGCGATTGACGCGCGGATGGTGGGACGCGCGCGTCATTTTGACGCGTGCCCAGTATGATCCGTCACGAAATCGCGCCGCCGCGTGCTCCTACTCGGAGGAGAAAAAACGCCTCGCGCGGCGCGTCCAGGGCGCGTCCGCCAATCAGATTTCAAGTAAGTCACGTGGTATTTGGTCACGTGGCATTTTTGGTTTTGCTACTAGATGGCCCTACTCTCTGCGCATCTCGACGGAACCTCTTCGGCGCATTTTTTTTTCGCTCTGCAGAACCGGCGCGCACGTGAAAAACACGTGCTACTGTTTCGTGCGCGCATCGTGTTCATCGAAAATGGAGAAAGCAGTCTTCAACGAGGCCCTTATCACGGAAGTGGAGAGGCGTCGCGTCCTGTGGGATACACGCGACCGCCTCTTCTGCTCTGTAGTAAGCGCCCGACACTCCATTTTCTATGTCGAGTTGTAAACAAGCAGCGGCCTCTTGTCATGCAGAAAGTACATAGTCGCAGTTTCGCACACACTCTTCCTGCTTGAAATTAAGCTTGATAAATATACTTCGGAAAAAAAAATGTAGTGTAATTACACTTAGATTATTTCTATTGCAGTGTTGTGTAAGTTTAAGGGCATATTACATATGCGGTAGCAGGGACAATTCATGTCGTTGGGAGTTACGTTGTCTGGCAACCCGGAAAACGCGCCGCTCCCCTTTTTACGTGCGGGTGCTCGCGCGTTGACGGCAAAGCGGGCGTCCACCGCGCGTCGCGTTTTTCGCTCGCGGAAAACGCGCCATGCGGTTCCGCCTTTACGCAGCGCTTCATTGGTACTTCGCAATATTGTGGTGTTGCTCTTCACAGAACAGGACTCTTTCTCGTTCGCTAGTCCAGTCTGCCAGATGCGATGTCGTGTGTTTATAAGTTAGGATCCAAACAAAGGCATCTTCTGCGAGCCCGCGGGATATACGTACCATGATATTGAAAACCCACTATGCGATATCTATTATTGGAGATTTTTTTATTACAACGCGATCGGACATGATTTGACAATCTCGAGGCGTCCGTGTTCACTCCCCGCCTACTTGAGCAATTCTCCTCCGCCTTTCTTCTCTTGATTTGAGCCTCCTCAGGACACGGAGAGCACCTGCTGCACTCGTCAGTGCTACGCATGCACGCTCACAGCAGTATGCAAAAAGATGGCGATGCTCAGAGACTTGGAAGTCTGAAGTATTCGAATAAAAGCTTTTATGCGCAATATACCATCAGATAAGATCAGGGGCCCTTGCGCAACGAAGGCATGCGATGAACAAGGCTGGTTCAGCAAGAACAATATTTCGCGCAGGAGTAGAGTGAGCACCTCTTAATCGGCTCGCGTAGTTTCCAAATAATGTTTCCTCTCACAAGATGGGAAAATCTAACCGGACTCGGCTGCGGCTGAAAAATGCATGTCTGCTGCGTAGCGACATTCTAAATGCTTTATCTTGTTTATCATCAGGTGCGCGAAATGCTTGATGGGTTGCTTGTAAACTTCGTTGCCACACCGCATATAGTACGCTCTAAATTTACTGAATATAGTGAACAAATGTACTAAATATAGAGATATAGAGAAATGTGTTGTGCGATAAGTTGCACTTTTAACTGTTGAAAGAGCTTGCGCTGAACGGCAGTGGTATTCGCAGTCTCCACTTTATTGGTATCAAATTTATGCACAATACACATCACCTGGATGTTCTGCAAAAAAACCTGAGCTCTTAATGCGCCGCGTCTATAGCTAAAATAACTTGTATTAAATAGATGATTATGATTCCATTAAAGAATTCAGTCCCTGTGACCGGAGATGTGCTGTTTGAGGCTCTGAATACTTGAACACACAAAAGAACAATGAGTGCAATGAAAGCCTTCAGCACTTTTAGCTTAAGCATGTGACGGTCTAAACACCCTTTCTGTATCGCCGAATAAGAACAAACTTCACATTTGTGGGGTTTTTCTCCAGTGTGCGTACGCATGTGCCGAGCTAGGTGGCCACTTGTAGACGCTGCATAAATGCACTTGTCGCACTTGTATGGTCTTTCGCCTGAGTGCGTACGCTTATGCTTAACTAGGTGGCCCCTTGAAGCCGCTGCATAAAGGCACTTGTCGCACTTGTAGGGTTTTTCGCCTGTGTGCGTGCGCATGTGCCTAACAAGCTCGTCACTTCTAACAGATGCAAAAGGGCAGTTTTCGCACTTGTAGCGCTTTTCTTCTTTGTGGGAGGACATATGCCTCTTAAGGCTGGAGGACGTAGAAAACGAATTATAGCACAGGAAGCATTTAAATTTCTCTCCTGGGGCGTGCGATTCGATGTGTCTCATAACATCGGCCCGTTTAGTAGAAGTGTATGGACAGTGGGGGCACCACGACAGCCAAAGTGCTACGTCAGGGTTCTGATACCAAAGAGAATTTTCTTCATTCGTAGCCAGCGAAGACCTCTGGTGCTGCCGGTTTCCATGGATCACACATCCGGGCCGAGATGTAGACGGCGATTGTAGAACGCAACTCGCAGGAGGGTATTCGGGACTAGATACAACATCTGGAATCAACGTTGATAAAAAGCGTACTTTAGGGAAGATTAGTTATTTTTGTACCTCCACATTCGGCAATGTTTTAGTGCCATGGATCAAAAATGCCACACCACTTGGCACGTTGCACTAAAACAAACTTGTGTTAAACAACACACACTATGCAGACACAGTGAAAAAATGCACTACATCGACGAGTACTCAAACTATTAAAATAATTTTTAAGCGAGGACATTGAATATTAAGCCATGCTACGCGCACAATCGATAATGCGGTTTGGGCTGCCCAGCTTTCAAATGCAGCTCTGATAGCCCTCGGTATTGGGCAGTTTTTTCGTCCCGTTGCGCATGACGCAAGAAGGATAGCTGATTCGGCGTCTGATGTTTGCGCACTCTATATAGCCCTAGGCTACATATATACCCATTAGAACGCGCTTACGATATTCTCTGGCCACCCTTTAAATTTTGACCGTGCACTGATTACGTCGTTTCGAAGCCCATCAGTTTCGTTTTGTTTTATGGGATTTACATGCAGATACACTCGAGTTACGAGGGAAACTGCAGCGAGGGGCTCCGGTTAAGTTCGGTCACCTGGGGTTGAATAACGTGCACTGACATCGCGCAGTCCAAGGACCCATATCAATCCGCCTCCATAGGAATGCGACCGGCGCCACTTCGACCGTAGCCGCAGCCGAGCTCCACATCTGCTGTGCAACCGCGTTGGCGCAATTACAAGAGAACATTGAACTTAATCCTAATTAAACACCAAATAATTCAGATTGCCACTTTCCAAATCATTATTGTAGCTGAGGAGATGAATATGTCTGGGCACTTGACACAACACGAAGAGGCGTCAGAAGTTCGTGGTAAATGCTGTACTATGTGATCTCAGTAATAAGAAATACCTGCGGCTAAGGAATTCATAAAAGCAAATATGTACACTGTCAATATAAGTGACCGCCACAAAATACAATGTACAAGTGTTTATAAGAACTATGCAAATGATCACCAATAGTGCAAGAAAAATAAAGAGAAGCACGTAAAGAATACACGTGATTTATCTGGGTTCGAAATATAGATCGACTTCCTTTATGTGTCAACGGGCGAATGACATACTAGCTTAAATTAAGGAAAGGATATATTTTCGGCGTAAAAAGCAGAGTTGCCTTAAAAGTATTTACGCAACACCATCTGATGAAACAACTGCTCTCAAATTTGCGTTTTATCGATAAATGCAGGCCTCTGCTTCATCTACATATGCACGAATCGATGACGTCAGGGTGAATGGATTGGCTGATTGGACTAAACTGGATATGCGTATACATACCCGATCTCTAATCTTCGAAAAGTACAATATTGCCAGATTAGCGATAGTATCCATGGTCGTAATTTCTCGTGAGGCCATGAATATTCTTAAGACCTTTATATAAAACACTGAAGGCAGCGCATAAAGGCAAACACAAGAGTGACGAATTCAGAGGCAAAATTTTGTGTAAAATTACGGAACAGAATCCGCGGCTCAGAAGAATGGTGGGGCAAGAAATCCGCGTGATATCGATAAAATAACACACGGCGCAATTTTCTGTAATGTGACCAGAACCAGAGTTTCCCAGCCAGATTTTCCTGTGATCTTTTTGTGACAGTGCTGAAAATGGTACCTCTAAGAAAAATCTCTAGAAGAAAGCTCTACCGCACGACTTCCGCAGCGACAACGCTGTCCGCGAGCCACGAATGAGCTAGGGAACAGAAGCCAGTCTACGGGACGGCCACTACCGCCAACTTTCTGTCGTTAAAATGTCGTAGAGCGCGGTTACAAATTTTTTTTTCTTTGCCCCACTGATTTATTGGTGCACTGTTACAATATCCCTTTGTACACTAGTTTTTCTGAAGTACCGCTTTGTGTGCGTCGCTACGTTTTGCAGAAATATTAGCGACTTGTAATGTCTCTGAGTCGCGTCCGTTTTGTGGAAGTGCGGTTCAGTGAACTTTTCGATCACTGCGACTCATTCTCAAGGCCGGAAGCTGTGAAAGCGACTTCGCGCCAAATTTGTGCTCACCGTTTGTCACTTGGGTATTATTTTCGGGCTGTGATTCCATGGTATTTCCGGTTAGGCCTTATGGTGGTAGTTAATTCGGCGTAAGGGTTGCTGGTATGGTGAAAATCCGCGATGATTCCTTGTCTTCAGGTTGCGGCCTGTGAATACCTGTAAAGAATGGGAATAGAATATTCTCGAAAATGCAATTTTTGCGAAGTACATTTGGCGCGAAATGTTTACGCTCCACACGAGTGGGTGAAAAACATTTTCTCGCGTTGCCTTCGAGGCACCTTAAAGACAGGTGGTCGCGTTCCCCTGTTTATGTCTGAGAAAGCGGTTTCATTTCAAGCTTACACGCCATAGTTGAAGTAAAATAATCTTTTTCAGGTCTGGGGCACCCGTAAATTTTTGACACCTGGAGTACTTAGTCACAAGAAAACACAACTCCGTTTCCATGGGAGCAACTTTCTCTATTCTTAACGCCCAACCATGGGTCCATCGCAACAGTAGCGGAGCAGCGGTCATTGTACTGTTCATCTGTGGAAATGATTTAAAGAGAGCACGTTATTCTTCAAAAGGAAAGCCCACCATTGTAGGCAAAACATAAACGCTCTTTCAAGAACTGCAAGTGGCACCGCATTTGAAGGCATCCACAAGGGCACTATTGCCAAGAGCGCGCTAGCCCATGAACATATCCAAAAGATGTAAACGCCATCAGCCTCTCACAAGTAGCCTCACATTCTCCAGTTCTACATAGTTGCGCTGGTGGCGAATCGCGTCAAAAACTACTTTCAGAGAATGGTAAAGAGCCTTATCATAATAGAGCAGCAGTGGGAAGAAAGAAATAGTCAAGCGCTTGCATAGCAAATTACAACATGCTCAGCTAGAACTGATAACGTTTGAAGTTACCATTGCTGCCGTTCTTGAGAGCAGTAGAAAGCTTGACCATTAGATTAGAGCCAAGCTTTTCACATTGCGAATTTCTTACAGTGGCCGTTTTCAGGAATATCTACTTCAGGCATGTAAGGCACTGCGCAATGCAAGGCGCATTTGCAAGGCACTCCTTAAACATGCAATAAACATAACTTCTTTATGTATACAGTTAGCTATGACGGTTTTCTCGGTACAACACTATTTTTGTGATGGATTTAGGATGTGACAACGAGGGATAAACATATTTAGCAGGAGCTTATATTAGCCGGATATCCTAGAGAGTAGGCTTCATGAGACTGCAGTCGTCGTTTCGGAGCTTCTACAGGCAAGTCAGTTGCTTTCCCTTGATTTGAATTGGGATGTAATAATTCATCTCTATTGCAACAACTGCCATGTTTTTTTCCGCATTTTCTTTGTATACTATCTATTTCCGTTCAACGGAGCAAAACACTTTCAATTGAATTTCAGACTTGGGAAATGACACGAAACGTGTCCTCTTTCGCTGCAACTTTAGATTGCAGATGGTAGTGGTGAAGGATATATCGCTGATTAGATCAGGAGGAACAAGTTATCTTGCTCCGAAGCGCTGCGCCCCTTTCAATTGTTTATAATGCGCCCAGCTACAATATGAGCATGCAAGGGGTATACCACAGGTTTGGTGTTTTTGGGATCTAAAGAAGACTGATAACTAAGTCCCCAAAAAGATCAACCATCACTCATCTAGGTACCAATGGCAAAAGAATGAAAATCTGCACTCATGAATCCCAGAAATAGGGTAGGCGCTTCAGAGGGCCTGTGTTGGCGTTACGCCTCTTTTAACAAATGCCGCACTCTCAAACAAAGATGGCGCCGCTGGAAGAATTACATAAATGGGATGATACAGTGACAATTCTGTCATGCTGAGAAACGCCCACTGCAAAGTGCAAGCACGTCGTTCGATATAAAACTTCTAATGACATGAGCAGACCTCTCCAGATTCGCTCGGGGACAGAAAATAGGATGCTATCGGCGCAGCGTATCTTACACTCAATAGACTGTGTACCACAGGAAGCTTTGGGTCTGCAATCATAGAAGAGGGCTGAAATCGATGTTTCAAAAAAGTAAGGTCGAAAGAGCATGAATGGAGTAAACTAAGAAGTGCTATTTCATCGCTTTCCGCACTTTTAAACAAACACGCATGAAATGCGTTTACCAGAAAAAGCGGGCTGAAGGATTTCAGCGTGTAGAAAGATGCAAGCTGGTCGTAAGAAAGATAAGCTGATACCAAGCTTATGTTGTATTTTGCAGTGCGATTCTAGACGTTGACCTGCTTAAAGACCTATCCCGAGTGGAATAATTTGGAAGCCGGACGAGAATTATTCAAGACAGACAAGTAACAGAATTATTGACCTCGCAGAAATATTTTCGGCCCTCTCTTACTCTCGACGCCTTATACTATCTGCAGGCGTGGGCGTCTCTACGAAGCCCGGCGTTGACAGAACGGGCATCTATGTGGACGTGTATTTTGTTTTCATCGCCCACGTGCTCTTCTTCATCTGACGGTTTCGTGTGAGCTGTTCATCGCCGGTTACATTTTGCTTCTGCTAAAAGGGACCCCCTCTTTGATATCCTTGACTGAGCATATCTCTGATATTCGAGGCGGATCGGCTGGGTAGCCATTGAATACCTGGCAAGGTGTCTCATGAAAAAGGAGCAGGCCTGTTACTGATGCTTATGAACTACGATAAGTTGGCTTCGATAAGAAATTACTATGTCTAAATATCGGATACGAAAATACGTTTTTAGGACTCGTAGTGTTACGAAAGCGGATAAGGGTGTGTTGATGCGTGGGAAAATTTTTGGCATGTCGAGATAAGCTGGAGTGTACGGATTCTTGATTGCACGGCCATGAAGCCTAAGATATGTGGCGGCATTTCCCGTTACGTGAACCAAGTTTTCTTTGTAGGTTCCTGGACGTCCTATTGAGCAATACATATTGTTTTTCAAATTCGGGGAATTATTTACCAGCTAATAATAATCATGCATGCACAAACTGTATCAATTATTTTTGCGCCAAGCGTGTCTAGCGAAGTTCCAGTGGGTTGGTTTGTTATATTTAGTTTAATGGCGCCATAGCAACTAAGGCTATGATACGCCTAATAAAAGGTTAGAGATTTCTTTCAAACATGAAGCTTTTTATATCTAGAGTTTGTTTAAAGCATGGCTTCCACGAGATACTGAAACATATATGACAAATAAACAAGTCCTTGCTCACCCAAAAAGCAACTTGGGATCTTTACTGAATTTCTAGACGGGATCCAATCCGTATTTTTTTTATTGCAGATAGACGAATCTTCAAAAATCTATTTAAAAACCGAAGTCAATGGACTGTATTCCAGGACCGTTATAGCGCTGTCAACTGTATCTTGGAAGTGGACGCGCTGCACCAAAATGAGCAGCAGATACTATAAGCATAGCCATCAATGTGTTTCAGCACCTTCCTCACGAACAATGACAAGGAGTACTGTCGCTTCTGATTAGTGATAAGTAGGCGACCTAAACGTTAAATCCATGAAATGCAAGTTTCTGGAGGAAATGCAGCCGCTCTTTATCGCACTTTTATTTCCTGTGACCGTGTTCTTCAATCTGTTCAAATTGATGGCATGAACCAACTATCCCTGCAGCAAGAAATACTGCGAGGCAATCTGAAGCGGGCTAAAATTAGATTTTATTCGGTCATCACATATAAAAAAAGAAAACTCAAATGGGTGCAGTGCAGTTGTTCAACTCAGCCTGAGTAATTCTTTTTGTGTACACCACTGCGCAAATCTTCGAATTCGGTGGCGGCCGCTCACATCGACGTGGTTAGCCCACCAGCTTGGTCCGGTCAAAAAGTCAATTGTTCTGGCTACAGTACTGCAACCCAGACTACATGAGACTTGCTCCGTATTTTGCAATATTTTCTTTAAATTCTCCGGAAAAGGATACAGATAGAGTCCGTTTCCGCAAAAAACAAAAACTAAATCAACTGGTCGTAACCACATCCACTAAATTAGTAAACGCAGTCGGGCGTAAACAAAAACAGTTGAACCTCTCTAGAACGAGGTTGACGCGGCCTGGCGAATAATTCTTTAAAGCCGCTACTTCGTTACAGCACGACTAAGCCGAGCTTCTAAGGAGAGTAGTCATTCCTTCTTTATTTGCACTATTTGGTTTTGAGCCATTTCGTTATAACGAGATTTCAGTGTAGTGTTATCATTGCAGTGGTATTACCTGATTTCAAGAGTACATGCTGTTGGGCGGGTCGGTCGTACATCGTAGACTAAAGGTGCTGCGCAAAATAATACAAGCACCGAAGAGAACGGCGCAGACACGCGACTGGGTTCATTCAGAAGAACAACGCATACTTATACCAACCACGCAGCCATGTCAATCACTAAGCGCAAGCCAGAAATCTGCTTTCCGTCTGATAAAGTCTTATCGACGTATCACTCACGCAATAATATCTTTTTCTTATGAAAAAAGTCTCCACATTTTCACGCGCCATGTGGTCACGGCTACGCCTCAAAATGCTCGTTTTCGGTGGCAATGGCAGGCATGATGCGTAGCCGTGACCAGACGGCGCGTGAACTTGCAGAGACTTTTTTAATAATATGAAAAAGAGATTATTCGTGAGTGATACGTCGACAAGACTTCATCAGACAGAAAACAGATTTCTGGCTTGCGCTTAGTTATTGACATGGCAGTGTGGAAGGTATACGTATGCGTTGTTTTTCTCAATAAACCCAGTCGCGCGCCTCTGCGCCTGTTCTTGTGCCCTTCTCGTCCCTGTTTGTATTATTCTGCGCAGCACCTTTACGCAACGGTATTACCGAATGACACGACTGGGCGGGATTTAAAATTATCTTGAATTGCGCGAGCGGAAGGAAAACCCTACCTAAATACGGCGTATCTCTTTTTTTTATAACTTTGGTCCAAGCAACGTGTAGCCACTGGGTTCCTACCTGTCTCAACATTTATTCGTACAAATTTTGCGTAAGCTGCTGGATCATTTGGTTTTGGATCTGCAAATGTTAACACCCATCCTAGTGATTATGTAGCAGTTAAGGAAAACGAAAGGCACTTCTGCTTTTAGTTTATCCAGTATATTATAAAAAAAGGGAAACGTCTTTCTGAGCTCTTTTACTGGTCAAAAAAGCGAGACTCCTGTACTAATGGTTTGGTCCAGTGCAATATAGATGCAAGAAAGGTCTGCGTAGCGTGAAAGTTGCTCCTACCCTGCCTCAGCCACGAGGAAACTGGACGCGCTTTTATCGAATAAAAAAAGAAAAAATTGTCCTTTCATGCGGCTCACTGAACGCCGGTGTCAGTTACTGTAACACACAAAAAGGATGTTTACTTTCACACATTCAAAAAGTGCTGTTTTTGCGTGCACAATTATCACTTAGGTTCGAGTCCCCTGGCGCACTGAAAAACTGTACGTGTTTTCCTAGATTTTTTTTTGTAACGACTTGATATTCGTCAAGTTTTAATTTTGGTCGCACACTAGTTTCAAAAGGTGAAATTATGCAAATCGGAAACTGCTTATGGCTCCTACTTGCGAATTCCGCGTTTCAAAACGCTATGAAGGGTCAACTTTTACTCGCTTCAGCGTTGATATGCGGTGGCTTTAAACATTCTAATAGTAGCGTGTGTACGCGAAATAGCGTTAAGACTTTTTTTTTCACTAGCCGCTGCTGGTTTAGAGAACGAAATCCTAGGTATCTATTAGTGTGCATTGTGTTTGTGGTAGAATACTTGAAACACGAGTCATAAAATAAAAAGATGGCGCATGTTTCGGGACGCTTCCTCCGTTTTGTGCAGCCTCTCGCAGTCGGAGCTGTTGCAAGGAAATCATAACTGTGGATGCAATTACTTCGTACAATTGTACGTAGCACTTCCAACCTACTAGACCGCAAGCAGACAACGAACGATGCGAAGCAAGTGAGCTGTGAAGAGCTGTGGTACTCACACGTGGTCTCCTTGGAATTTCGTCCTTGGGGTTGTGGTCCCGCCTGGTCCTTCAAAGTGAAATGAGTGCTTCAAGAAGCGTAAAGGTTGCGCGTGTACAAAGCGACCATTGAGCTGCTGGGCACTCCGGCAAAAGCGAACTGTTCAAATGCCCCACCCACATTTCAAATGACCACATCATCACGCCACTCCCATGCTGCTTTGCATTTCATGTATCGCCACCTGGTGTGATCCAGGCGAACCGAAAGGTGGCCGTTCATGTATGCCTACCTTAATCTCACTATTTCCGAAGTTGACTAGAAGGCTGATTCCTGAAAATACATCACCCGGATTTGATCCAAACTGTCTCATATCTGTGCCACAGTTATCTTTCATGCTGGGATGTGAATTCCGTCGAAAACAGTTGCCAGCGACATTAGCCTTGAAAATGATAGCGAAGAGCAACTGGTAGTAGGGGGGTCATAGAGCCATGCTATAAATTTGTTGAACGAAAAAAACCTGTTGCCTTTCACCTTTTACAAAGAAAGAAACATTAAGAGGACATGCTTTTATAAGCCGAAGTGAAGGGGTTTATTAAAATTTATATTTTGATTTTTTAACTTTATCGAAAATAAATTTTCGTGCCCCTATTATTAATTGTCTGTTGCTGCTGTCAGTTTACATATCTTCTTTCATAGCTGCGGTATTCCTGCGCTATATCATTTCAGTGGCTCGGAACAAGTGCAGAATATTTTCTCTGTTGGTAAAATGCGCTGCTTTGGATGCATTAATTCAGCGCACGCATTTCTTGAATGCAGTGCTGATCACGATACTGAATAAAAGAGTACTGCCTTCAACACCGACAGCCGATCCCTGCAGGAATTGTATCTTCAATACAGGTATTAGAGAACCAAATTTGATTTCTGTTTCTATATTCGATACAACATTATGGATGCTTTTATACATCATTGCGCTCATCAGTATGCCTATGTGTGACAATTCCATTAACTGAGTTAGAACCCTTTCCTTGGACAATCTCACTACATAATGATAAACTTCAAGCTGCTTTTCGTTTATTACTGCAGTAATTATCGGGTTGCCTCTGCCTTGGTCCTGTACAAAATGGTACAAGGTGCATAAGCTTTGGAAAGCGACTAATTGCATAATCACAGTGACTAACCGACTTTCGAAGCCCCACTTCCACCATTGGAACCTCGAAGAAAACCAACAAAAACAAAAGGGCGTTAGTTTTTATTGCACTGCAGAAGTCTTGATACTCTTATTTCTATATTGCATTTTTAACGGTATTAAGCAAGAACATGCGCTCACACCGCCGTTCCGGAAGAGCCCCGCGGTGCGGCCGTGCTATAAGCGAAGCAGACAAAAAGATCCTGCTACAAAAGCAGTCGAGAATTTTGATATGTTGCATTTTATGCCGGAGCATTTTCGTAAAGCATTAGAGCGTATCGTTTGATCGAAGCATCTTGTGGTTTATTAGGAAAATTGAAGTTGCCCTAGTGCCTCTGGAGAAAGGGTTGTTGAAACGCGTGCTTCTCTAAACGAAAGGTATGCGTGGACTGCGGCATTTGACAATGCCGCCGAACATGGCGATATACAAAGTAAACAACAAATGTTCTCTAAGGTCATTAGGTTTAGGACGACGGTGTCAATACCGTTGGCAACGGACATAGGGTGAAATCGGGGTGATGAGGTGTTTCTACCACAAATATGAGCCCGTGTCCTCGTCCCTTCTGGCAACGAATGTGCTGGAGGGCAATGCATGCCTCCTATATCTATCTAACAACAAACGCATGCAAAAGCGATAAAGACGGGCTAACGGCCTTCGCATCATCTCTTCTTAGTTGTATTCCACACCATTTTTTCTCTGAGCTACCGCTTGAGCGAACGCTGCCGGGCGGAAATGTGGCTCACAGCCGCCTCATAATGTGAGGCACACTGTGCTTTGAGGACCGAGTATCCTCAATGTACACCATACACTCAGATGGTACTTTGGATAAGGATACTCCGACTCATTTTTGGGGAGCGATACATACAGCAATGAACAAAACTAACCAAAATTTATTATCGAAGCTGCGGAGGCTTCGATACTGTCTATGCCCGGGTGCGTGTCTTTTCTGCTGCGCACTTAATATACCAAGCACTACAGCACCGCAGCGGTGGCCAAGTGGTTGAGCATCCGCCTCGCATGCGGGAGGTGCGGGGTTCGATCCCCAGTGCCACCGGGTACCCACCGGTGATACAATGGGTACAAGCTTTCCCCTGGTCTGGTGCTCGGCTTATTTAGGGTGAAATGCTTGGGAAATGGGTCTTCGACCCCACCTTGAGAATTTGAAAAATACCTTGTGCCATGGCGCTCTTTGGCCATAGATGCCCTTGCGCCATAAAAATCCATCATCATCATCAATATACCAAGCACCGTTATTATGGGCGCCGTTGTCTAGCCGATGTCTGTTTCTCGCTGCGACTTGCCCATGCTGCTGTTCCGCCGTAAAGGGTTCCCGGTTATCGCCAGTCCGCGTAACATTTCCAGCAACATTTTTCTGGAGAGGGTGTTCCGACTTGCAGTCTGATTTGCTGCTGTTGAGCGTATGTGAGCATCAGCCTCTGCATTAAGCTCCAGTCTTGGCGCATCCTGGTATAAAGAAAATTATCGGTCTCAATTGTTGGCCTATCATCAGTTGGCGTTAAATGAGTTATGCAGTAGTACGTTAGGACCAACAAACTGCTGTAGTTTATTTGTCGACAGGCCTATAGCGGCGAAACTGATATATCTACTTACCCTGAACTCACCAGCGGGTGCTTAGATCCGGAGGGTTCATCGTGTCGCCAGCGTTTTTCTCTCAGCTGAAGTTCTGTTGACTCCTTTCCGACTAGCTTTTATTTCCATTTCTATATTTCCATCAATAAGGCCTACACATTAAAATAGGCAATTCAAATACCTCTTTTTTTTAAATTACACTCTTGTGCAGACAGTAGACATGTACACTTAAAATCAACAAACCAGAGCAACAACAACAAATACAGAAGAAGACAGTGTCAACGCAGAGAAAAAAAACACATCACAGTTTTATAACTACCTTGTGTGGCTCTATAGTTATGAACATGTGGAAAATTACTGGGAGTCCGCGACAGTTGATGAATAATACACCTCACCTTCCGACTTACTATTTATATTAGTATGCTTATGCAAATCATGAGGCACATGCCATTCGTCACCAGCAGCTACGGCAGCAGAACAGCGATTGAATTCCAGATTCCATCAGAGATTCATAGAGGTTGCGAACATTTTCTTGGAATGGAAAAGGAGTATACAAATTGTCGGATTGTAAATGCGAAGCACTGTTGTAATTCCATGATCTCAGAAGAACCAGCACATAAAGGACAACGGACAAGAAACAAAGAGGGCGTCACGGACAGAAGCGCTGAACTTTCAACTTTATTTCACAAAAATTATTTCAACGTGTTTAAGCAGTATCCTGCCAGAGGCAATGACCCACAAGAGAGCAAAACAGCGTTTTGATAGGACAAAAACTCATGATCTAAATGAAGTGGCAGTGGCAACAAGCATGCAAAAACAACGCAGCTCTTTAGTATAAAATATCAAGGAAAAAAGGAAATAATGGAATAAAAATAAATGTGAAGATGAATGGCCAACAAGGAACACGCCATAAACAAGCGGAGATAATAACATGGTCTTGTAAGCTAAACCCGATAAAAGAAATAACAGGCATAAAAGTATAACGAGTGAAAAGGCTAAAAAGTTACAAGGCAAAAAGATAAAACCAACCTATACATACAGATCAACTGTAAGATGTGCTCAAAGGTGATGAAAATGCTAAAAAACAGTAGACATTGTGGGAGGGTTACAGATCTAATGCCCCGAATTTCGTGTCAGAATGATTTTTCTGAAATAAAGTTAAAAGTTCAGCGCTTCTGTCCGTGTCGCCCTGCTTGTTTCTTGTCCGTGGAGCTTTTTGCGCTGGTTCTTCTCATATAATGGCTTACCAAATAAACCAACATCAAGTTTTGCTGTAATTCTATGTAGCTTAGGTCGAAAATGTTGCGGAAGATTTAGTGTCCCACGTAAAGAGGATGCAACGGATTTGCCTTTTAGCTTCGGGTTTTAAAAGGTCGTCTATAAAGGAACGGTTTGAGGCACCCCTGCCGGCGTTTTTGGCTGGGATGATTTTCCCGCTTTGCCACAAGTTGCACTCTGAAGCAATGAAAGGGCTTAAGCTAAACGACCGTGGTATTCACAGTCTTCACTTTATTGGTACCAACTTTGGAAACATTGCACACCCTGGCTGTTGTGCAAAAAAATCCGAAGCACTTGACGCGCTGTGTCTGGTGCTAAAATATCATGCATTAATCATACGCCAATGGCTCGAACCTACAAAGCTCTTGCTTGCTACACCTCGTGTAAAGAATTTTGTACGAAAATGTCGGATGTAAAATGTACACATAACCTAATACATCTCGCGTGTCCGCAAAGAATGGATAATTATTTCTATAGGGAGGCATATGCCACTGTTCAGCGTCATTACCACACGCGCGTATTTATGAGGAATTAAGGTTTGAGTGTCCGATTAAGTGCTGTTTGAGGCTCTCAGTGTTTGAACACACGAATTTACATAGAGTACACTTAAAACCCTCAGGTTTTGTATGTGTAAGCATGTGACGGACTAAATGTCCTTTCTGAGTCGCCGAATAAGAACAGACTTCACATTTGTAGGGTCTTTCGCCTGTGTGCGTACGCCTGTGGTGAGCTAGGAGGGCACTCCTCGTCGCTGCATAAGTGCACTTGTCGCACTTGTAAGGTTTTTCACCCGTGTGCGTACGCATGTGCCGAACCAGGTTGCTATTTGAAGCCGCTGCATAAAAGCACTTGTCGCATGTGTAGGGTTTATCGCCTGTGTGCGTATGCTTGTGCATAACTAGGTGGCTAGATGAAACAGTTGCATAACGGCACTGGTCGCACTTGTACGGTTTTTCCCCAGTGTGGGAGGACATATGCCTCTTAAGTTGGGTGGACGTAACAAATGACTTTGAGCAGAGGAAGCATTTAAATTTCTCTCCCGGGGCGTGCGATTGGATGTGTCTCGTAACATCGGCAGATCTCGTAGAAGTGTAGGGGCAGTGAGGGCACCACAGCGGCTCTCGTGTTATGTCAGGGTTCAGATACCGAACAGAAATTTCTTCACTCGTAGCCGGCGAAGGCCCCTGGTCCGTCCAGTTTCTATGGATCACACATCCCCGCCTTGAGCTCGAAGGCCATTGCTGAACATAATTTACGGGAAGGTACTCGGGACTGGATACAGGCTCTGGAATCAAAGTTGGTAGCAAGAGTGCATTAGTGAAAATCGAAAACTTTTTTGCCTAATTGCTCGGAAACGCTTATGCGCAATGATATAGGAATTCAACACCATTTATATCATTGACTAATTTGGCTCGGGGGCTGATTAACGTGCACGGACATCGCGCAGTCTAAGGGTCTCCAGCATTCCGTCTCCATTGAAATGCGATCGGCCCCGCCGTGATCGAAGCCACAGCTGAGCACCACAGCTACTGAGCCGAACACCACAACCGTGGCGGCGCATTTATAAAGAAAGGGAGTGGCTCCTGATTCTATGTAAACATTTCACAATTCATATCGCCACTTTCCAAATCAGTATTGTTGATGAACAGATGTCTACGTGCTGATCATGAAAATAAGAGACAGCCGGAATTCGTATAGAATGCAGCTTATGGTCGAGCATAGAAATGAAAAAAATTGATAGCCAAGGCACCCAAAACAGCAAATGTGCACACTGTCAGTTGTCAATATAAGTACACGGCAGAAAGTACGGAGTAGAAGTAGATATAAATACTGCAAATCATCACCATTAACGCGAGACAAAATAAAGACAGAACCGTACTAAAAGAACACACGTGATTTATCTTAGTTCGAAATATGCATCCGCTTTATTTGTGTCAACCAGTGAAAAGTAGGCTGCAAACTGCGAAAGGGACCAGCCCCCGAAACTCCTCACCGTCGGTCACTTGGTAGTCGCAGTCCGGCCGAAAGTCCATTGCGTTCCTGTTAGGGCAAGTGGGAATAGCTATTCCGGTGTAAGGGCGGCTGGTTAGGTACCGCACCAGTAGGTATGGTGAGAATCCACGATACTCTCTTGTGTTCAGGTTGCCCACTGTGCACACCTGCGAAGAATTAAAATAGCAATTTTGGGAAAGTAGAACTTTCGCGAGGTCTGAGCGACGTCTATGTCTGACGTCGCTCAGACGTTTATGTCTGATCTAGCGGGTTTCATTCCCGCCTAAATTTAATAGTTGAGGAAAAATGATCATTTTCTGGTCTGGTGTTTTGTGGCACCTAGAGTACTTCGTCACAAGAATACAGGACTCCGTTTGCGCGTGACTACTTTTCTCTTTTCTTAACGCACAAACATGATTCCAGTCCAACCGTAAGAGTAGCAGCTGCCGTGGTACTTCTCTGTGGGGAGGCTCTAAAGAGAGCGCGCCCTTGTCCAAACGGAAAGCCCACTCTTGTAAAGAACAAAGAAACGCTGCTTCAAGAACTGGGAGTGGCGCCTTTCTTAAAGAATTCAAGGGGCCCTCTTGCGAACAGAGTGCTAGTCCGTCAACTTATCCAAAATATGTAAACACCTTCAGTCCCTCACATGTAGCCTCTGCATTCTCCAGTACTACACAGTTGCGCTGGTGGTGAACCGCAACAAAAACTATTTTCAGAGAACAGAAAAGGGTCTTATCACAGATATAGAAACAGTGGGAAGAAAGCAATATTTCAGCGCTTGGATAGCGAAATACAACTTGCTCTTCTGCAACTGGTTATGTCACTCCTCTAGCACATCGCTGTGCATAGGGAGTGTGGTGGCGTTATGCTCTTTCAACACAGTATGCATTGTCTGAATAAGGATGGTCCCGCTAGAGGAATAACTTAAAGGTGATCGTACACTGACAATTCCTGTCGGGATGAGAAATGCCCACTCAAAACTGGAAGCAGGTCGCTGGGCACAAACTTCTAATGAAATGAGCACCCTCACCAGATTATCTGGTCGAAACGAAATAGAACGCTATCGGCGCAGCCTGTGTTCTGCTCAGTAGACTATCTTGCACTGGAAGCATTGAACCTAGAAGAAAAGAATAGCGCTGAAAGGAATGCACCAAGAAAAGTACGTTCAAAAGACCATAGCGTGAACAGACCAAGAAGTGTTGATTAAACCTTTGTGCAATTCGAATGGAATAGAGGCAAAATTTGTGGGGAATATAAAGTCTGTGGAAGGATTGCTGCATTCGGGAAGATGCATCTTGGTCGTTTGAAAGATTATTTCAAGCGAAATAATACGCAGCTTGCGTTTTATTTTATAGGACAGACCTTAATCCACTTGCAAACCTATCCCGAGCGCCATAAATTTAAATTCCGAAGGGAGGTACGAAATATAGACCACCTGCAAAATCTTTTGACCTCGTAGAAACTCTCGCGGCACGCTTCTGCAGTTTAAGCCTTAGCCTATCTCTAGACGGGGACGAATCTACGACGCCCGTCGTGGGCAGAACGGGCGCCTCTGAATTTGTGTATTTGTCTTTAGCACCGACGTGCACAGCTGAAGATGGCATTATTTTATGCAATGTTCTTTCGCTAGTTGTATTTTCTTTCTACTAAAGAGCACCCCTTATTTTTTATTGATCATTACTCATATCAGGGATTTTAGAGGGGGATTTTCTAGGCAGCCATTGAATGCCTGGCGAGGTGTTTTATCAAAAAGCAGCATGTCTGAATTAAACGCTGAAGGCATGAAAAGTAGGCTGCGATAAGAAATAATAATTTCTAAATATCGGAACTGAAAATCCGTCCTCAGATTTTGTCATGTTACAGAAGCGGAGAAGGGTGTGCTGATGTGCGGGAAAATATTTGGCAACAGCAGATAAGCTGTACTATATGAATTCCAGATTTCGCTCTCGTCACGCCTAAGATATACTGGGTATTTCGTGTGACATGAGCTAAGGGTTCTGAACTAATCTTAGGACGTAGTTTTGCGTTCGCAGAGCCCTTTTAAATTTCTGGTAAATATTTACTAGCTAGGTAAAATTATGCACTTTTTATTATTGGTATTTGCGCCACGCGTGTTTTGTAAATTTCTAGCAAGGCCCCGTCAGTATCTATTATGCAGTTAGCAGAGGCCTTATAAATATATAAAAAAAACGACGCGACTATTCTTGTGTACAGCACAGTTATAGCGCTGGCTACCGTATCTTGCAAGAAGCGTATACGCGCGGGCTGTGTCTAAATGAGCACCCGATACCAGAAGCATTGCCGACAAAGTGGTTCAGCACATTCCTCAGGAACAATGACAACACGTGTTGGTGCAGCTGATAAGTGATAAGTACGCAACCTGTAAATTGGAACGGCGCGAAGCACACGACCACAGGAAATGCAAGGCGGACAAAAAGAGGCGCGCTTTCATAGAGTGGCGTGAGCAGCCCAACAACAAGCACTTCTGCAAGACAACGTAAAACCTGCTGAAATGTAGATTTTACTCGGTATTTGCATAAACACACAAAAGAAAGAAGACGGCAAATGGGTGAAGTAAACATGTTAAAGCCTGCCGTAATATCTTTTTTGTCTATAGCACAGCGCAGGTCTGCAAAGTAGTGGCGGATGCTCAAATCGTCGCGGTTAGCACACTGGCTTCTTTCATTCAGAACTCAGTTGTGCAGCCTACACTACTGTAGCGCAGAGTACCCCAGATTTTCTTCGTATTTTGCAAGATTTTTTCAATTGCTGTGGAAAATAAACACAGAGAACGTTGCCGCAAAAAGCTGAATCGGCATCCGGAACAAGTTCTATTTTTTTAAAACAATCGCGCATAAATAAAATAAATTTGAACCTTGTTATAATGATTTTCCGACTCGCTGAACACTGGCTTCAGTTATTGTAATACAACATAAATGCTTTCGTGCTTTCATGCTTTTCGGCAATTCGAGTTTTAAGTACTTCTTTGTTCACTTATATCGATGCACTTGTGATGCAATCAACCATGGGCTGGAAGATTTTCTGCCCCAGTTTTTCAGTTTAGGTATGGACCACACAACAGTCGTTCTGTTAATCATAACTGGTTGATTTTTAGCAACTGGTTGACCGAGCAAACTAACAGATATGTACTTCTGATGACCATCCGTCCCAGTCACCAGAAGACGTGGTTCACGAACGGATTGAAGCGGTTGGAATGAAAGAAAAAGCGCCTTTTTTCGAGCGGCAAAATTAAACCAAAGCTGGTGCGCTTGGAACAGATATTGTGTAGCCGTGGACGCTTACTATATTGCTATTTGAGTCAATAAACAATCATTCTTTAATCTTGAAGTGCCCCAAATCCTTTACAAGAACCCCAAAAATTCTGGAAAATAATAAACCCGTCGCATACCCATGCTGTTACTCTTACCGACACAGTGGGAGAGGAGGTCAGTGTCGCTTAATGTCCTTTTCCTCTGTCTTTATTTATGAAACTGGCACCTTACCACCTTCACTGCGTAAAACCGTACGTCCCCCTTTACCATGTCTATCCTTCTGTAATGATGCTATTTGGTCTATCACAGAAAATATGAAGCTCTCGTCATCAGCTGGCATTGATGAAATCAATTTGAAACTGTTAAAAAACACTAATTGCATCAGTGTTGAATACCCGTCATTACAGTTCACACAATCCCTTTCTACAGCAAACCTACCGGATGACTGGAAAGTGTAGAAGGTCGTTCCAGTGCAGAAATCAGGTGACAAACGATTTCCCCTGAATTATCGTCCCATTTATCTAACCAGTGTCTCTTGTAAAATCATGAAACATGTAATTTACTCCCAAATTTTGAACCGTGTTGGTAGTAACAAGTTTTTAATTCTTTCACAGCACCGCTTCCGCAAGTGCTTTTCTTGCGAAGCCCAGCTCGCACTTTTCGTTAATGATCTGCATAATAATCTTGATCGTAATTTCCAAACTGATGTTATTTTCTTAGATTTTGGAAAGGCCCTTGAAGCCTTACTTCACGCATGTTTGCTACTAAAGCTAGAGCAGCTAAATTTACATCTTAACATTTTTGCTGGTGTCAAAAAAATTCTAAAAAACAGCTCCCAGTTTGTTTTTCGTAACCAAAATTGTACCTCCCTCTCAGTACCATCAGGCGTCCCACAATTCTCTGTCCTTAGTCCACGGCTGTTTCTAGTCTATGTAATGATTTACCAACAACGCATCTAAAATGTAATGTTCGCGTGTTTGCCGACGAAAGTGTCGTCTATCGCACAATAACCAAAATATCCCATCAAGCAGCTCTTCAAAATGATATTAATCACGTTCATCGCTGGTGCTACCAATGGCTCATGAATCTAAATGCTAACAAATATAAACTTGTCTCCTTCCCTCGCCGCCAACAGCCATTTGTGTTTAACTACGCTGTCCTCAATTCTGCTATCAAACTTGTACAATGTTATATATAGTTTGCGTAACCTTAAGCAGTGATCTTTCCTGTCGCACTGATATCACTAATGTCATATCATCAGCAAACCAATCTCTTGGCTTTGTGAAACGTCACCTACGTCATGCCCCACCGCACGTGAAACTATTGGCCTATAATTCACTCGTCCGGTCTAGGCTAGAATATGCATCTCCTATCTGGCATCCGCATCAAACTTATCTAGCGAACGCCCTTGCAGCTTTGAAAAATGGCGCTGCCAGATTCATTCACTCTGATTACTCTTTCAACACTAGCGTAACTGCATTAAAACGCCAGTCTGAAGTTTTGAACCTTAGTACTCGTCGTCATATAGCTGGCCTTTGCCTTTTCCGTAAGACATTTCCCAGTTTGCTTAATCATCCGCCATACCAATAGCACCACCTTCACGCATATCCCACCGCAATATGCATCCATTTTATGTTGCTCAGCCGCTCACTAGAACCGCTACGTTTGCTGGCTTATTTTTTCCGCGGGCAGCTATCATCTGGAAGGGCCTTCCCCACATCATTCCTGCCATCACCTGCCCATCGACGTTTGCGACGAGTGTTCCTCCTCCCATTCAGTAGCAACCCACCGATATTTAATACCCCGAAAGGGGTCTTTAAGGTAATAACACGAAACGAAACCTTCGAGTCATTGATACGTTACTAATCTAATTGTTCCTCTCAGTTTTGTGTTGCGCGGAGTTTGATAATTGCCAGCTTTTAATTGCAGTCGAACACCATTTCCGAAAAGGGAACTTATGCAGATAGTAAATGGGGAATGTGTCCTGCTTGGGAATAACGCGTTTCACAAATGTACGGAGGGCAAGGATATGCTGCATTGGACGTTGGTAGACTGCGGCTTTGTACTTTCTAAATATAGTGTGTGTACTCGCATAAATTGCCGCGGCAGGTTTATACCAAGCGCACCTAAGACAATGCTTTATGCATTGGTTAGGCGGTAGAGTACCTGGAATACGAGTCACGTAATCAAAATGGCTGCATGTTTCAGGACGCTTAAACCATATTGTGCAGCCACTCGCAGCAGGAGCAGTTGCAAGGAAATTGCGTCTGTGGACGAAATATCTTCGTACAACAGTACGGAGCAACTCGGTGGTAACCGGCCGCAAGTGGACCGCAAACGACGCGAGGAAAGTAGCTGTGAATAGCTGCGGTACTCACGCGTGGTCTCCTTGGGATTTCGTCCTTGGGGGTCCGAGTCTCGTTTGGTCGTGCAACGCGAAATGAGCGCTTCACGAAGTGTAAAAGGTAAGCGGGTGCAAAATGGCTTTGCAGCGGCTGGGCACACAGGCAAACGCGAACCGTTCGAATGCGCCACCCTCGTGGCATTTCAGATGGGCACGCCCACGCTTCTGTTCATTTTGTGTGTCGCCGCCTAGTGGGATCCACATGAACCAAACGGTGGCGCTGCATTTGTGCAGCGTACTAATCGTACTTAATCGTACTATTTCCGAAATTGACCAAAGGGCCCTTTTCTCAAAATCCAGCGCCCCGATTTGTTCAGAGTTCTTATATTAGTTGTGTTCATACCGTTACCAAAGATAGTTTCAGTGCTGCACATCTACCTGCCAACAACATTAGCCTTGAAAATGCTAGTGAAGCGCTACCAGAACACACTTCGCCAATGGGTCATGATGTACATTCGTTACACAAAAAGCCTGTTGCCTTGTATCTTCAACAGAAAAAAAGAAAACTTTAAACTAGACAGCTTTTATAAGCAGAAGTGATGTCGTTTATTAAAGCCAATATTTTTATCTCTTCAATATTAATGAAAACAGATTTTCGGGCCACGCTTAAACAACTAACCGCACATTGGTGGCGTGAGTTTCTTGGTCTTCTTTTCACAGCTGCGGTCTTCCCGCGCTGTCTTATATGCATGACTCAGGACAAGTGCATGTTATAGTTTTCTTGATAAAATGCGCTGCTTGCTATGCATTCTTCCAGCACACGCATTCCTTGAGCGCAGTTCTGAGCACGATACGTAAAAAAACTGCTTTCATTACCGTTAGCCGATCCGATTAAGAATGGTATTGCTGAGAAAGATATGTTACGAACCGTATATACTCGATGCTATATCACGGTTTCTATTCATGGATCATGAATCATTACTGAGGTGACAAACCTGACATATAGCTTGACTAGATAACATTAAACTCAAGGCTGTTCTTAATTCTTTTCGTTCGTTGGTGCAGAATTTTTTCGGCTGCCTCTGCCTTTGTCTGGGAATAAATCGTAGAACTCCTTGAGCTTTGGAAAGCCAGTTATTTCCCAAGATCAATGATTAACAGACATTTGAAGCTGAAATTCCTGCGTTCAATGCTTGAAATAAATCAAGAAAAACAAAAGGGTTGTTTGTTTTATTGCACTGAAGAAGCCTTGATAATCTTTATTTCCATGTTACCTTTTCTTTATTATATTCGGTAACAGGTCGTGTTGGAACCGCTTGTTCGGAAGAGCCACGCGATAAGCTGTGTATCAGCGAAGCTGATAAAAGAAGCCCGCCAACTGGACCTTTTGAGCACGTTGACGAGTAGCAATTAATCACGGCGCATTTTTTTTTCAAGCATTAGAATGAAACAATGCTGCGTCGGATCGAGGATTATGCGATGCAAATTTTTACTAGCGCCTCTTGAGAATAGCTTGTTTTTCTGCAGTATCGCAGTGCGTGTTCCTCTTGAACATGTGACTGAACGCAAAGACGTCGGTATCCAATGGACACATTTGAACAGCTTTTCTCTAGGGCGAGCTGGGCAATTCTTCGTAACGTCTGAAGAGGAGGCTGAGCAGCAGAGTTGCCGGGTTAACAGCAGCAGTTCCCGCGGTTGTCTGCTGGCCAGGGCCAGTCTGATACTCTTCAGGTGATAAGGATGACATTTGGTAGTTTTATTAACTCATCTGCAAAGCCCGTCTTTTTCCGTCAGGTCTTTATAATGCGACGCTCCTTGCATTCTAAATCCCAAGCGTTCAGGCAGGTGCCTGTCCCAGCATCGCCGAGTCTGCTCCTTCCTTCCGATAGCTCAACGCATACATTACCCGACAGATGCTCTGCACAGACTCCTCATGAATATGTTCGATGATCCGAGCTGGAAATACAAATTTCGTTAAATGATGAGACGATGTTGCTAAGATATTTTTGAGACTGAAAGCTAATCGACATGTCTTCAGCCTGGTTGAATGCCGGACTGTAATGAGGAGTGTAGTTGTACTACAAGGGGACAAATTTCGATGACAAAGCACATGCATCGTAGGCAGCCTTCTTCAGCTTGCTTGCGATGAGTATATAGGATGCAGAAAAGTTGCTCAACACCGTCAACTTATATTAGACAGTTTATGACGATACGTTGTGAAGGAACTTTGCCTGTCTTCATGGGTGCCATGGTATTGTTTGATTTCGAACACGTGGCACTCAGAGGCCACTGGAACGCAATTTGAACGACCATGACACTCGCAGTTTCCACATTATTGGTGCAGACGTCATTAGCCATACAAACGAGGATCTTTGGAGAAAACCGAGGCAATTTATGCAGAGTGTAATCCTAATATAACAGGTATTAATATTTATTAGTTGGTAGCGATGCGCTGTAATGGTGGAAAGCTCTATATGTCTTCCACTGAGCTTTAGGCAGTAAGAAGTTGATTAATTACACATAAAACTACTGTATGTTGACTAAAGGAGGATGGTTATTCGTGGCGAGTCTCAACCCATTGGTCAGTGTCATCATTCTCATTACATGTCGTTTTAACCTATAAGGAATTCACTGCCAGTGTACGCACGTGTGCTGTTCGAGGCGTTTGAGAACTTGAACCTACGAATGCTCGTGCAAGGTACAGCAGGGCCCCTCTGCACTCGCATGTCTTCTCAACTTTGGCCTTTGCAGACGCCTTCCGACCAGTCGCAAGTGGACACATGTAACAGGTTAAGGTTCTTTCATCTATGTGCGTCACCTTTTTACGAGTTTGTACCTCGGCTCGAGCGGTGCATAGGGGCACATGTCGGACTTAAAAGGTTTCTTTCGACTGTGGCGGCGCATATGTATCTCAATCACTTTTCGCCTAAAATTACAATGCGCAGTCGCGGAAATTCTGTGGTTCTTCTGGTGGGTGAAATTAAATGCGTCTCGTGACATCCGCACGATTTGGAGATAGCAGTGGCAAAGAAAGCCGACAAAACGAGGACAGCGTCCCTATTGACGCGACAAGACTCCTTGATCGGTGAAGCATCTAGGGCGCTTTCGCTTGGCGATGGGCGTCGCTGAAATTGTCCGGGCTGCCATGTAATATTTGCAGAAGCCGGCGCGTCGAGTCGGGTCAAATTAATCCTACATCACAGTGGCTAGATCGCTGAGGACTCTCACATTTAACGGATCTTTACCTCCTGCTTGCCAAATGAACTAAGGCCCTTTTATATTGTGTTAAATGTTTTGGCTATCGTATTTGTTTCGGTACCTTCTATTTGTAACGCACAAAACTGACATTAAAAAAGAGACCACCGCTACCACGAAGTTATCCTTCCTAAAATGTGGGTCATATATCTAGAGCATGGAATATGGAGATGTAGCTAACTCCTGATTAATAGCGGGTATTTTTATAGCACGTGTGTTATACAGCTCATTTATTTTCTTATGCTTCTGGAGCTGTATTTCACAATCCTTAAATCCTAGACGACGCGTGTATGCCAGATTTCGCGCAAAGAATGCGACTGAGCTGTCTGTGTATTGACGCACTGTGCTTATCAGCCGACGCTGCCAAACCGCTCCAATATTCTGAAACTCAATCGCTCCCGTCACCATGTCGGCAGTGTTTTCTTTATTCGCCATCGTCACTTGAGTATTCTTTCCTGTTTCCGCTGAGCATCCAGGTAGAATTAATCACTGCCCCGGGAGCTGTCGATTGCGGGATGTCCTGACGATGATCGGTCGTCTTAGCATGAGAGCGTTGCTTCGATTGCAGACAGTGAAAAATTATACTTGCAACAAAGAAAATGAAGTTGAATTTATTGACTGCCCGCTGCATGCGTCTTGCCATCATACACGTTTCGAAAAAGCGTCCTGTACACATCGCCGCCTGCTCTCACTACTGAGCACCCGATGCTACTACGCCTTTCTGAATAGAGCACCCTTGGCATCCCCGTTCATAGAAAGGTCCTCTGTAGGGAGTCAGCTTTTTATATAAATTAGAAGAAAACGGCGTCCAGTCTGGATTTTTTTTTAAATTCATGCTTGCGGTTCGAGAGCAATTATTATCCTTCTCCCGACGCTACAGCACCAGAGAGCACGATGAACAGATAAAACTAAATAAAGAAAACACCAAGGCTGTAGAACAATGCGGAGTGCTAGGTGAAGCCGGGAAAGATCAGGTGACGAGAGTGTTTGGGGGAGGGGGTATAAAAGCGGACCCTGGATCGTTTTTGACTGCTTACCCACTCCGACTGATTCCATTCGGATCGCGCAGATGGACGGGTGGGGAGGGGACGAAAAGATATAGGCTGCTACTTGGCCGCCTATCTGCTGTCCAGAAAATCGGTTGTAAAGACCCGCTTATTTTTTCTTTATAATTTTTCTCCTCTTTTGCTTCAACATTTCCAGTTTGTCTTACAGGCCGGAGCTTCTCTGCTTTTATATCGATCGGCTTGTTCGCGATTCATGTTTGTGAAATTTTTCCCTTAGTATTGTTGTAAGAAAAAATCATCGGGCTGAATTGTGCCACGCAGCAGATTCCAAGATATGTTGAGCTGTTGGTCTGCCAAGGCGATAATTCTTTTCGTTTCACTTGTCGAAGAGGTCAGGTCCAATGTCCCGTGCTTATAAGTTAGGCTCCAAATCAATCCACTCTGTGCGACCTTGCAGAATATAAATGCCATGACAATGAAAGCTTTGTTTGCGATATCTATAAATATTGATGGCCTTGATTACAACAAAAGGGAACGAATTGACAATTTGCGCGCGTTCATGTTCACTCCCTACGTAATTGTTGACCATTTTTCGTCGCGTTCCTTTACTCGATAAGAGTCCCCTCAGCACACTGCACCGGCTGCACTCGTCAGTGATACACATGCATGCGCCCAGCTATATGAAAAAAAGGTGGCGATGCTCAATGACTTCAAAATTTTAATTATTCGCACAAAAGTTGTTATACGTGTTGTCATGTCAGGGAACATGAGGGGGCATTTCTGAAAAACGGCATGCGACGAACAAGGCCAATTCAACAAGTTTGATATTTCGCGCCGCAATAGCATTCTTAAGCAGTTGCTAAATAATGTTACCTCTGATAGATGGGAAAATCCGACCAGGTTCGGCGTTGGCTCAAATAAGCACGTCTACTCCGTAGCAGCTTGCCAAATACTTCACCTGGTTCAACATGAGGAGCGCAAAATGTTTGTATGATGCGTTGCTCTTAAACTTTGTTACCTCGCCGCATGTGGTACACAATAAATATACCGGATAGACCGTAGAGGACGCTTGAAGAACAGCGATCGAAGTCAAGATTCCATAAACGATTCACAAAAAATAAGAATTCTATAAAGGATTCACAATAAATATACCGGATAGACCGTGGAGGACGCTTGAAGAAGAGCGATCGAAGTCAAGATTCCATAAAGGATTCACAGAGGTCGCTAACATTTTCTTGCAATGGGAAAGGAATATACAAAATGTTGAATTGTAAATGCGAAGCACTGTTGTAATTCTATGTAGCTCAGGGCTAAAATATTTTGGCAGATTTAGTTCCACACGTAAAGAGGACGCAACGAATTTGCCTTTTTCCATCGCCTTAGAAAAGGCAGTCTATCAAGAAACAGGTTGAGGCACCTTGTCGGCGTTTTTTGGCTGCGATGAATTTCCATGTTTCGCTGCTATTTGCACTCTGAAGCAATGAAAGAGCTTACGCTAACCGACCATGGTATTTGCATTATACTCTTTATTGGTATCGACTTTGGCCACAGCGCATACCACCTGGCTGTTCTGCAAAAACAATTCGAAGCACTTAATTCGCTGTGTCGACTGCTAAAATCAGCTGTCATATCAACAGCTCATATCGAGCGATAAGTTGTTGCCGTCGATCAAGAATCACGGCAGCTACTTTCAGAAATGTGCCTTATAAACGGAACAGCCTGCAAGGTGTTTACCGTCGATGGCACGGCAGACCGTGTGCCGACGAGCGGTAGTTCGAATTTGCACACGAAAACTTAAATACGGGGAATACTTCGACTGCAGACAGCTCCTCAGTATAGCGCCAAATTTTTATATAAATTTGAATAAAACGGCGTACAGTGAAATTATTTTTTATTATTATACGAGCTTCTATTATGACACCAATCCTTATCCTTCCGACGAGGCTACAACACCAGATAGCAGGATGAACAGTTAGAAAAAAATTCTGATGGCATTGCTCTCTTCGGCCAGGATATATGTAGCGAAAGCGGGGCGACTTCTGGATCGAATAAGTTAAAAAATTGGAGGACGCTTAAGCTTCGGATTTAAGAGGGGAACGCGATAGCGTGTTGCAGCCTTGCCAGGGAGTCCACGGAATGCCATCGCTCGTTCGGCGTGATGCCTTGCCCGTTAGACAAATCGTTCTGCTACCCGAGGTGAAACGGACGCGCGGAGCGGCAAACCCCGTAGAAGCGCTGCCAGGCGCCTTGCCGAAACGCGCGGTACTCAAGTGCAGTCGTAGTTCGTCGGCACATCGTTCCCGACAAACCTGATGCCAGGAACGCCAGCATAGCTTCCGCGCCGAACGAACGGGCAGCAAGCCGCAAGCTTCATGGTGAACGCGCTCTGGATATGCGCTGTGTTGTTCGCCGCTCACCGCGTGGTTTCTGCCTGACCGCACGGCCCCACTGCGTACGAACGAGACGAGCGGGAGGCGCTGCCGTCACGCGCTATCTGTTGGGGCAGTGGCGTACATTGCGAGGAGGAGGAGGAGGAGGAGGAGGAGGAGGAACTTTTCGCTCACGCCCAACGCCGCCGACGCCGACGACAGCTGCTTTTCTGGGTCACGGGATGCTTAGCTCTGTCGCGTTAATATATTTAACCCTTGCTTTCACTAGATGCGCCTCTACTCACGATGAAAACTACAGCCGTCGTGGCGGAGTGGTAGCGTGGCCCAAGAGGCAAGGAAACACTGATAAAAGCATTGGAGGTAGTCATAACAAATAAGCAAATTTTGCGCAGCTGGAAACAGAGTAAAATGAAAATGATTTATAAAGGAAAAGGCGATAAGACGAACACAAAATCCTTCGGACCGATTACGATAACATCAGTTATACACAGGTTAGCGGTGAAGGGGTTAAATTAAAAATACAGCCATGGTTAGATAGTAATAGAATTCTCGAAGAACTCCATAACGGGTACAGAAGTGGTAGGCGCTTAGGTGATAGCCTGTTCATGCCTGCGCAGTGCATAGAAATAGCTAATGGGGAAAACAAACCCTGTATTTAGCCTTCCTGCACATAAGCGGTGTATACGACAACGTGAACAGGGAACTCCTGTGGAACATATTAAAATATGAAGATATCGGTCAGAGGTAATTCATTTTAGACGGGAAATATATCAAGAAAATAAAGTTGAAATATCACGGGAAGGAATTAAGAGTACGAAAACTGTCGATTTACACAAAGTATTAAGGCAAGGTTGTCCTCTGTCACCGCTGCTGTTCATGCTTTATATGATAAGTATGGAAAGAAGGCTACAAGGAAGCAATGTAGGTTATAACATGTCGTACACATTAGGCGGAAAGGTTGTCGAGCAACGAATGCCTGGTTTAATGTATGCGAACGATATTCAACGGTTAACTGAAATCCACGAAGATCTGCAAACTCGTTATTGCTGTGGAGACGAAGGAGACAGTCTAGGTTTCAGTTTTAGCGCAGCGAAGTCCGGTGTGATGATTTGCAATAATACAACTTATCATGAGCTTACAATACAAGGCCTTGAAATACCCCGAGTGGCCGAATACAAATATCTCTGTGTATGGGTAAACAAAGGGCAGATGTACACGGAAAAGCACGAGCAGTCTCTCAAAGAAAAAAGTCGAGGAGATGCCGGGATAATGAAACATAGGGCATTGTGTGGGTACAACAGGTATGAAGTATTGAGAGGTATTCGGAAAGGAATAATGGCGCCGGGGCTTACTTTTGGAAATGCGGTTCAGTGCTTAAGGGCAGAAATTCAGTCGAGATTAGATGTAAATCTGAGAGCTGTTGGAAGATTAGCACTAGGTGCCCACGGGAAAACCACGAACGAGGCAGTAAAGGGGGTTATGGGCTGGACATCGTTGGAAGCGCCGGAAGCTCAGAGTAAAATGCTATAAGAAGAACGCCTGAGGAAATTGTACGATAACAAGTGGGCAGCTAAGGTATTTAAATGCTTATGCATAAAGAGCGTTGACTCACAGTTATGGAAAAGAACTAGGAAGCTAATCAGTAAGTATGCCAGATGAGAGGCCGGAGAAAGACAGAACATTAAACGACAGGTTAAAAACGCGGAAGGTAAAAATTGGATAAATTCAATGGAAAAGATGCATAGCATAGCATAGTGTAGAACTATATCGGTACTGGAAACAGCAGATCAGGAAGGAAGCGTTTTATGATAACTCAAAAGGCAGTGCCCTACTGTTTGAAACTAGGTCGGTATGTCTTAGAACGCGGAGATATAAAAAGGAATTGAACGAAGAAGATGACACATGTGCTGTGTGTGGTAAATCTGTAGAAACAATAGAACACCTCAAGCTAAAATGTTTTGGTATCCATCCCGATGTCCATGCTGGCACAGTCACTGTTCCTGAAACCCTAGGGTTTAGAGAAAACAATAGCAATGTAAATAAATCTGAGGTCGAAATAAGTAGAAAGCGATTGGAAGATTGGTGGCTCAAAAGCAGAGATGTGCCATAAGGTTAAAAGTGTAGGAAGTCGTATTTAAAGAAAATGACGAATTTTGATCCCTCACAACACAATTCAACAAAAATAAAGAAAAAAGAAGCTGAGCATGGTGGCAGCTGCCATCACACCGTTTCAAAGGGGACGCTCCATCCATCCGTCTGTCCGTCCATGTCTCAAGCGCCAAAGGCCCTGGTTTGATTACCAGGCTTGACACAGGTTTTTTTTTTTACGCAGTGAGTGTGCGGGGGTTTCAGTGGCTCCCATAGATTCCGCCATCGAATACGTTGGTTAGCTGTTAAGCGCGTAAGGGCGGGTAAGGGTAAGGGTGGCTCCGCGGCGATGGATAGATGCATGGGAAAAAAAGCTTATTTGCGACAAATAAAAAGTGTTCTTGACCCTTACGGATCACTGTTCGCCGTGATCGATCCTTGGTCCAGGATGCCGCACTCGACAGCTGCCATCGTGGCTCGGCGTACAAGAAATCGTTGCGCTTCCTCGTCCTGGCTGGCCAGCAAGTGTTCCGGAGTGCGGTGTGACGTCATGCCAGATGGCGCGTTGAGCACGCGGCGTCCCCTCAGGAGTGGCGGTTGCTAGGTAACGGCTCGTCTGTATCAGTGCCTAATCGGAGCACCGCCACAGCGAAATCGCAAGCTCGTGGCCAGTAAAGCTTTCGCTTTAATAAATGGCGAGAACGCTAGCGACTGTAGAACAAGTCTTAGTGGGAGGTTAAATCGCAAGGAAGGTGTGACGAAATCGGAATGTTGGGTGGGGGTTGTAACAGCGGACGATGGAGCGCTTTCGACTGTGTTTACCCACTCAGACCCATTCTACTCGGATCGAGGAGATGGAGGGGTGTGGAGAGGGGAGAAAAGAGATACGTTGCTCCTTAGCCACCTATCTGCTTTCATTAATATGTGTTGGAAGCCCCTGCTTCCTTTTTTTTCTCGTTTACATTTTTTTCTTCTCTTCTACTTGCAACTTTGGTACTTCGAAACATTGTGTTGTTGCTCTGCCCGGACAATGATTCTTTGCTTCGCTTGTCCAGCCTGCCAGGCGCGATTTCGTGTTTTTTTAATACCCCTACCACACGGCAAATTTAATGTCATTTCCATCGAATGACATTCGTTCAAAACGACATTAGTTTGCTGCCACACGAGAAAATATAATGACATTCCATGAAAACGACATTAGGTATCGAATGAGTTTGGGGAACTCAGCAAACTCCGAGCTAATGTGTTCCCTCGACACCAGAGACTTGGTGAGATTATGCACCGAACATAAATTTCAAACGCGACACAAGCATTATAATATTTCAACGCCAGTATAATTCTGTGGTCGTTCATTTGTTTATATAATAATACCGAATAGCACCAGAAAAAATAAAACTGTCACTCTCGCTACCAGCCAACCGGAATGGACGAGCAGGCATGTTTTTTGGCTTTTTTGTGTAGCGTGGCCCAAAGCCAGCCGTAGCCAGCCCATGAGCCAGCGGCAAACGCGTGCGTTGTGTTGCCGGAGTCCGGAGTGCTGGCTGTGTCAATTGCTGCGGTAGTTGTGCGCTCGGAGTTGTTTATTTATTCTTGCTGGATCCGCGATGGCCGAGGGCGGAGAAAAAAACCGAGCTCAGTGGACAGAGTCTGAGACTTACGCTCTAATCAAAGTGTGGCAGGATCACCTTTGTGACTTGCGCCGGACTAAGAGGAACGCGAAAGTTTATGCTGCTATTCACGAAGCCCTCCACGCAGAGGGCATTGAAAAGCCGCTTAAGGCAATCAAGGCAAAAATCGAGAACCTAGCTGGGAAACAAGTACAGGTAAGCACTGCCTTTTTTTTCGTTATGTAGTACGTGATCTGAACCAGCAGCGCGCAGCAGCACGGGCATAGAACGCGGAGACGACACCCGCGCAACGGCAGTGCGCGTCCTGTTCCGTCTTCATGTCACTGCCCATTGCTGATAATTTCTGATGAGAAGTTGACTAACCAGACAGCCTTAAGGTGCTAGTTGTTTACCTCCGCATTTTTTTCATTTAGTAGTCCTCGCTGCGTAAAGTGACAGCACCCAAATTGAAAAAAACAACAGAATCAAGCGTTTACTTGCACGACCGTGTGCCGATTCGTTTCATCAAATGGCTTTTATCATGGTGCCACGGTCCTTCTCTCCTTAAACATTGTACTCTCGTAGCAATTCTGAAAACTTCATGAACAATAAACAACTTTTCCAGGGAGCTGAGGAAGAAAACGGGGCAAGGAGCAGTAGCATGGAAATTTTATTGGGAATTACACCAATTCCTAGGCACACTTCCTGCTAATGACTCTAGCCTGGCGGAAGAGACAGTCTGTCTCCAGGAAGCCACAGCTGAGGAGGTAAGAAAAAGAGCTGCATGTACAGAGTCTCTGAACTGCCGCCACACCTTCATGGTTTTCAGTCAGTACTACACCTTCATAGTTTTCAGTCAGTACTGTTGTGACACAAAATGTTTTATTTTTGTTTGCCAAGAAAGGCATGTACCATGGAGTATCGTTCTGAAGCCGCACCTTTCTTTACCAGCTCTCATATGATGATGACACAAGGTGAATATATGTTTATCACAGTATGCAACATAGCTTGTATATTATTGTCTGTCATGGCTTGTGACTGTGATTAAACACTGACTCCATCTCCATGGCCCTTGCCATGGAGATTCTAAAGCCACACCTATATGATGTGTCAATCTATTGTGCTTCAAGCTCTTGATTACTTTGTCTTTGCATACCAACATTTGATATGTATTACTGGTTCAGCTTTTCCACAGCATGGTGCACGGGCAAGACGAAAGCCCTGCATATTCAGGTCCTACAGACTATGTGGATGAGACATCCAGCGGCCCATCGCCCCTTCAGCTTTCCACCCCTGGTAGCCCTGACCAAATTTCAGAAGCAACCGTTTCTACGGGACCACAAACACCAGCGGAGAAGCAGTTGATGGCTAAGCAGCGGTCCCCGTGCATTCGCCCAAAAAGGCCACAAAGGGACATCTTACTGCGCCAGCTCATTGAAGAGCAGCGGAAGCTGCGTATTGCATTCGAAAATTCGAAGCAAAAAGAATTTGAGCTCGGGGAAAGGGCACTGAAGATGCAAGAAGAAGCTGCCGAGCGGGAAAAGAAGGCTGCTGACAGGGAAGAGCGCATGATTTCATTATTAGAAAAGTGCTTCAATAAATAATATAAGCAATTACTGGCGCTTTGGTTGTTTATGTTGCATGGTGCTTTCACTGATGGTAAGAAGTCACATGACGAAAGCAGCTTAACATTCAACACATGCCAAAATATTGCATGTAGCAGCTGAACACACAGGCTCCATTTTTGTAGCTTGCCGGAATTTCATTGCACATGTGATGGCTAGCTTTGCATTTGGAGTTTGTACGCACGTGCTCATGGATATGCACACCAAGATTTATACAAAAACTCTTAACATAAAACACTACAAGGCACCTTATGAGAAAAAATGGAAAAAAAGCTCAAAATGGGCTAATAAATCATAAACAGTAGGGACACAAGGCAACTAGTGAATACTTTGTATCACTTGAAGTATGAACATGGCTACAGACTGTGCCACAACAGTGATCAACGCGTCATTGAAACGAGGATTAAACTGCTGAACCATGCACACCACTTGTAACAGCAAGCACATATACACCATTTGTAACAAAGAAAAAGCAGCTGCAATGTTGAATGTACTATAAAAATTAAGACCTGCCACTAGAAGCTGCAGTTGTACATATTTTGAAGCACAGCTGCAAGTTCGGAGCTTGGACCATTTGTTCACAGCATGTGCAATCTTTTCCTGCTGCAAGCTAAACACTCCTCAGATTCCTGCTCTGCGGGATGCTCTGCAGAGGCTTTCTTTTTTAGAGAAATAAGTGGCAAGGGCTGCCCTGACTTCATTTCCATGGCTGCTCGCTTCAGTTGTGTTATGCACAGGTTGTGCATACAAGGAATCAAACTCGTGCACTTCCTGCACCCACTGCTGTTCTATGGGGTCATTTAGAGCCTCGCAGATGTTGTGCAGAACACATGCTGCTTTGATGGCTCGCATTGCGGTTGGAAGCTTGCACTCCATTCGCTTCATGACGAATCTGAAGCGAGCCTTCAGTCGTCCAAAGGCATTCTCTACTATTCTTCTTGTCTTTGACAAAATATAATTGAATTGTGCTTCTTTCGAGCATGAAAGAGCATTCGCAAACGGCTTGAGAAGATTTGAAGTTAAAGGGAAAGCTTGGTCGCAAAGCACCACCGCTGCCACAGCTACTCCCTCGATGACGGACACAGGTGACTGGAAGTAGTCACTCTTGATGTGTTTGGAGAGCTGTGACCGCCCGTACACAAAAGCATCGTGGCATCTTCCAGGGCTCCCCACATTCAGGTACCGGAAGCTGTACTTGTGGTCAACAATGGCCAAAAGAATGATGCTGTGCCTGCATGAAACAGAACAAATTGGACATCATTAGCACTTAACAATCACGAGAGGAATTTCGTAATTTTTCTCTGCACAAAAATACATGGCAATACTTCTGTCATCAACCAAGGTACCGTTAGCATTGTTCTAAGCTCACAGACGTTGAATTGAAGGCACCGAAGTCAGTACATAAAAAAAGCGGCAGAGAATTGCCTGCTTGCTTGATTAATGGCTTCAGATTTAACACACAAAAGATAAAAACACACTTACCACCCTTTATAAATGTAGTAATCAGCTGCATGCTCTTGTGGTGGTGAGATGGGAATGTGACATCCATTCATGGCGCCGAGAGCCTGGGGGAAGCCGCTGAACGCATAGAATTCACGGATCTGATTGGGCATTTCTTGCCGGCTGACCATGTTAAGCCACTCCCCTCCCAACACATCAGTGACTGCGGCAAAAAACTCCTTGGTGAGGAGATTCACTGTTGACCGTCCCACACCAAATAGATGGGCGATGGTCTGGTCCTCAGCGCTGGAACGCAGCCGGTAGAGTCCTATCGCTACGCGTTTTTCAACCGGAATGGCTTCCCGCATATTTGTCGTAGCGCGTTCCAGGACACAGCTCAGCGCGTCAACAATATAGCGGAACGTGTCAAAAGTGACGCGAAGCGACTGTCGAAAATGCAGTTCACCCAAGTGCGGCAAAGTTTCTTCAAACCATCTTTCGCTCCTCTGGAATGTCCATCGCTCTCGAGGCACCGCTGGCAAACTTCCAGCAATAGCTGCACTTATCGCGAAGGCATTGGCGATAAGTCGATCCTCAAGGTTAGCGCTCACTGCTTCTTGATGGCGTATGGCTACCCTCTGCTGCGCTAATCTGCCTATGTACAGGGCCAGCCTGCTGCGTCTTTGTGCTCGCAAGCATAGACTCGCAGCGATCGCATTCCGCTGCCGCGAATCCATTGCACAAAGCGACGTAGTGACGTCCGCCATTTGTCTGCCGCCGCTGGCTGAACTTTGGCTTGGCTTGGACTCCCGGTGGATAGCAGTGATCAACGCGTTATTGAAACGAGGATTAAAATTTTGAAATCGGTTTCCATTCGCAAAACAATACTTTTCGAAACATATTGAAGCATAGATCGAAATGTTTTTATGCTGCACGTTTTCTCCATCGCAATCGCCATCATTTGCAAAATTACTTTTGGCCGTGTAGCAGCACGCAGAATAAATGACATTAAGTCGAACAAATGTCATTCGATGGGAATGACATTAGATTTGCCGTGTGGCAGGGGTATTAGTCAGGTTCCAAGCAAAGGCATTGGCTGCGAGGTCCGGGAATATTCGTACCATGATCGTGGAAGCACACTTTGTGACATCTTCAAATCCTGCAAGCTTTCATTACAACAGCGGAACAATTGACAATTTTCAGGCGTCCGTGCTCACACCTGACGCAGTTTTCACCCATTTTTTCCTTCACCTTCCTCCGCTTGGTTAGAGTCGCCGCCTCAGCACGGAGGGCACCTGCTGCACTCGTCGATGATAAAAGATGCCGACGCTCAATGACTTCCAAGTTTGATTTATTAGAGCAAAAGTTTTTATACTTATTGTCTCGTCAGGAAAGATCAGGCGGCATTGCTGAATAAAGGCATGCGATAAACAAGGTTCGTCCAACAAGTATGATATTTAGCGCAGCAATAGCATTTGTAAGCAGTTGCTAAATAATCTTACCTCTGATAGACGAAAAATTTAACCAGCCTCGGTGCTGACTCAAAGATGCACGTGTACTGCGTAGCGGTTTGCCAAATGTTTCATCTGGTTCAACATGAGGAGCACCAAATGATTGATGCGTTGCTCTTGAACTTTCAAATTCAAATTTATTTCTTTCACCCCATATATACATGGTAGGCGCTCTTGGACAAAAAGCTGCTCGGGGCAGCTTGACGAGGCCAAAGAGACCATGACAAGACGGAAGTGTGCAGATAAATGATTGCAATATGGCAAGAAAACAATATTATATGCAATGTTATATACAAGGAAAACACGGCTTGTGTATACAATACAAATATTGACTCTGTATAGAAGTGAGCATATTACATGTTCAAAAACCAACTACAGTAGGCGACGTAATTTGTATTTGTATCAGTATTTGATAAAGAAACACAATGTGATGAAAAGCTAGACAGACATTAGGTTTTTACAATGCATTTAGAAATTGTTCCCGCAAGTCGTTTCTTGTGGGCTTATCGTAAAATTTAATAGTGAGGGAAGATTATGTTTCAATGACTGGTTCTTATAATTTGTTCGGAAACGGGGAACGTGCCAGTTTTCTGTGTTTCGTGTGTATAAGACTGGTTCGTGGGGTTGTAGTGATGTGGCGACAATTAAAAAGTAACGAAATGAATTAGCCAAAGAGTAGTATGTACGCAAAATTCGGAAATCGTATAATGAAAGACAGGAATGACCTTATAGGTTGCGAAAAGCGGGTCGGTATGTGCTAAGCGTTCATGATTCCCGATGTATCGTATAATTATTTTTTGGATTATAAATTTTTTTTGTTTAATTGTGTTGATTGTGGTGCTGCAGAGATTACAATAGTTGATATGTGAAGCAAATAAGGGATGGTATATTTGGAGCTTAACGCGTGCTGGAAGGAAACTACGACGAGAGACGACTCCAGCTACAGCGGAGATTTTCTTACATATATTAGCAACATGGAAATCCCAGCAAATGTGCTGCAGAATGTCACTCCAAGTATTTTAAGTGATTCTACGATATGAATATTCTGTGCTTCATAGGTTATGACATGGTTTGATTGAAACGCCTTATTTTTTGCTCTGAATACCATTATTTTAGTTTTTCTCTAATTTATTTTCAGTCCATTGGATTGCGACCAGGAGGATAAGTTAATGAGAAAGTCTTGACATTGCCTAATGAACACGTTTGTATCCGGACCAGCCGTAAGTATAGAACAGTCATCGGCGTATATGACAAATTTTGCTTACCTACTGACGAGGACAATGCCATTAATAAAAATATTAAATAAGAGGTCCTAAGAGGCTTCCTTGTGGTACACCCTTACTAACTAGCAGAAAACTTGATTGGTGTTTCCCCATATATACCATTTGTGTTCTGTTTATTAAGTACGACTTCATTAGTTCAAGAGGTGTTCCGCGTATTACATACCGGGAGAGTTTAGTTAGGAGGATGTTGTGGCTTAGGCAGTCAAATGCTTTTGTGAAATCTACAAAGAGGCCAAGTGTAAAGTAATTTTTCTCAATACTCTCCAGAACAAATTCTTTAATTGTCAGTAGCGCAGTTTCAGTAGATCTTCCGGCTCTAAAGCCATGTAATTCCTTGTAGAAAATATTTCTGGCTTTAAAATACTTTAAAAGACGTGCGAACATAATTTTTTCTGCTCCTTTAAAAAACGAGATAATACTTATTGGTCTGTAATTAGTTGGGGTGTTTCTGTCACCACTTTTGTATATGACAGAAACTCTGGATCGCTTCATTTCATCGGGAAAAAAACCCAGTTTCAAAAATTAAATTTAAAATATGCACAAGTACAGGCAGAAGCAAATCTAAAACATATTTTTTGGGCTTGATTTGTAAGTTGTCGCACTCTAAATCAGCAGAGTTATTTAGCTAACTGAATGCTGTGTACACTTCCGTTAAGTCAGTTGGTTCGAGGAAAAAGCTGTCAATTGTGTTCAAGGCTCTATCCTGTTTCTGTGTCGCGGGGGGGTATTGTATGACCTATACTGATGAAGTGTTGGTTAAAGTAATCAGCTAGCGACTGGCCAGTGTATTCTTGCCCGTCAACAACGATGCTATCAGAGTTTGAGTGTGAACCACTTCGGCCCAAGACTTTGTTTATGACATTCCAGGCAACATTATGGTGCTTGCTTGAAACATTACAGATTAGCTGGTGATAATACGCGAACTTAGCCCGCCTTAGGTCATTATTGAGTTTATTTCTGAACTTTTGAAATTTTGGAATGATTCTGCAGTGCGCGTGCGCAAAAAAGTGTGAAATAGAGTGTTTTTACGTTTTATCATTCGCGCGTGATATCTCGTCGTTACCCCACCGCATGCGGCACGCAATCAAAATGCCGGATAGACCGTGGAGGAGCTTCAAGAGCAGCTATCGAAGTCCAGATATCATCAAATATTCATAGAGGTCGCTAACATTTTCTTGGAATGGGAAAGGAATATAGACAATGTTAAACTGTAAATGCGAAGCACTGTTGTAAATCGATGTAGTTCAGGTCGAGAATGTTGTGGCATCCTTAGTGCGACACTTAAAGGGGACGCGACGGATTTGCCTTTGACCTTCGGCTTATAAAAGACCGCCTATGAGGAAACAGGTGTCGGCACCCCTTCCGGCGTTTTTGGCTGGGATGAACTTCCATGCTTTGTGATAAGCTGCACTCTCAACCAATGAAAGAGCTTACGCTAAACGACCATGGTATTCGCAGTCTGCACATTAATGGTACGAACTTTGGCCAATATGCACACTGCCTTCCTCTTAAAAAAAACCAAAGCACTTGATGCGCTGTGTCTATGGCTAAGATAACATGAACTAATAATACATCAATGGCTAGAACCTACAAAGCCCTTGCTTCCAACGCCTCGTTGTAAGAAGTTTGTACAAAAATGTCAGATGTAAGCCGCGCCTGTCACCTAATACGTCACGCGTGTCCACAAAAAACGGATAATTATTTCTGTGGAGGGGTATATGCCACTGTTCAGCGTCATCATCATGCGCACATATTTACGAAGGATTCAATTTCAGTGTCCGCAGAAGTGCTGTTTGAGGCTCTCAGTGCTTGAACTCACGAAAGAACATTGAGTACAGCGAAAGTTCGCAGCTCTTTGATGCATAAGCATGTGACGGTCTAAATTCCCTTTCTGAGTCGCCGAATAAGAACACACTTCACATTTGTAGGGTCTTTCGCCTGAGTGCGTACGCTTATGCTCAACTAGGTGGCCCCTTGAAGCCGATGCATAAGTGCACTTGTCGCACTTGTAGGGTTTTTCACCTGTGTGCGTACGCTTGTGCCGTAGAAGGTCGCCACTTGTACTCGCTGCATAAATGCACTTCTTACACTTGTAGGGTTTTTCACCCGTGTGCAAACGCTTGTGCCTAACTAGGTCGTCTTCTCTAACAGTTGCAAAAGGACAATTTGTGCACTTGTATGGTTTTTCCCCAGTGTGGGAGGGCATATGCCTGTTAAGGATGGAGTGCGTAGAAAATGACTTTGAGCAGATGAAGCATTTAAATTTCTCTCCTGGGGCGTGCGATTCTATGTGTCTCTTAACATCGGCCCGTCTCGTAGAAGTGTATGGGCAGTGGGGGCACCACAACAGCCATACCGCTATGTCAATGATCTGATGCCGAGCAGAAGTTCCTTCATTCGTAGCCAGCGAAGACCCGTGGTGCTGCGGGTTTCCATGGATCACACATCCGGGCCGAGATGTAGACGGCGATTGTAGAACAGAACTCGGGGGAGGGTATACAGGACTGGATACAACATCTGGAATCAACGTTGATAAAAAGTGTACTTTAGGGAATATCAGTTATGTTCGTACCTCCATATTCGGCAACGTTTTCGAGCATTGGTTGAAAAATGCCACACCATTTGGCACATTGCACTTAAACAAACTGGTGCTAAAAACGCAATGTGCAGACACACTGAGAAAATGCACCACATCGACGAGCACTCAAACTATTACAAGAATTTTTAAGCGAGGACATTGAATCTAAAGCCGTGCTAGGTGCACAAAATGCAATGCGCTGTGGGCTGCCCAGCTTTCAAATGCAACTGTGAGAGCCCTCGGAAGTGGCCAGCTTTTTCTCGTGTTGCATAGTGCATAAAGCGACCACGATAGTTCCGCCGGCATCTTATGTTTGCGCACTCTGTGTAGCCCTAGGCTGCGTATATGCCAATTAAAATGCGGTAAGTATTTTCTGGCCCCCCCTTTCAATTTAGACCGTACACTGGTTGCGTCGTTTGGAAGCCCATCAGCTTCCTTTGGTTTTATTGGGATTACATGCCGGTGCGACTCGGGTTGTGAGGAACGCCGTAGTGAGAAGCTCCGGATAAGTTCGGTCACCTGGGGCTCATTAACGTGCATCGACATCAAAGTGTCCAAGGGCCTCTACCGTTCGCCTCCATCAAAATGCGACCGGCGCCGCCATGATCCAAGCCGCAGCCGAGCTTCACAAATACTGTACAACCGCAGTGGCGCACTTACATGAGAACATTGCACTTCATTCTAACTATACACCACTTAATTCAGATTGCCATTTCACAAATCAGTATTGTACCTGAGCAGATCAATATGTCTAGGCACTTGACACAAAACTAAGAGACGTCAGAAATTCGTATGAAGTGCTGTGATATACGATCTCAGAAAAAAAAAATAACAGCCAAGGCATTCATAAACGAAAATCTGCACACTGTCAATATAACAGACAGCAAAAAATACAATGAACTAGTGGTTATAATAAATATGCAAATTATCACCAATCATGCAAGAAAAAATAAGGACAAAACCGTATACGCAAAGAATTCGCGTGATCTATATGATTTCGAAATCACATATGTTTCTGCGAACACTTTCAAAGATGTTCAGAAACAGGCTCTTTCTGGTAAAATATGGCTTTTCGGGCATGTTAACACCAGTCTTGGCAGAGACGCGAAAACTGGTCAATCGTCTTAAGTACTAAGCTGGTTAACTAATTGTTAATAACTAGTAAAATCAGGCGCTCAGCTCAATCAGAGATTTGTTGCCGGTCGTTAGTAGCAGACATATCAGTTTTTAGAATTTTGAAAACGCGGTTACGCCCACCGGTGTGGCTTGACAAAATTTGGCTGCATCGATCGAGAATACACGTGCTTTCGGAAGCATGCAGGCAAAGCAACCCCTCCAGTGCGAGTAACTATTTGAAAAAGCCCATTTTTGCCTTCATGAGACCTCACGGGAGTCCCATGAAGAGAAAAAGCACAGTGCCAAGGGTAATCGCGTTTTCGAAAATCTAAAAGCTGGAATGGCTGTTACTAGCGACCAGCTAGTGATCTCGAGTGGCAACTAGGCGCCTGACTCTACTAGTTAAAAAGTTATTTATTAAAAATTTTTATCCATCTTACTACCCAAAACGATTGTCCAGTTTTCTGGTGTCCGCCAAACCCGGTAATACTATGCCGCAAAGGCCATATTTTCGCGCCAAAGAGAAAATTGTGGAAATTTTTGAATGTGTTCGCTGAAGCACACGGTATACATCCACATCATTTAAGTGTCAACGAGCGAATAAAGTACGAGCTTAAGAGAAAAGGTTATGTTTTCTGCGTAAACAGGACAGCTGCTTTAAATGTATATACACAACAGCATCTCACGAAACAACTGCTCTCAAGTTTGCGTTTTATCGACAAGATCAGGCCTCTGCTTCGTATACATATGCACGAATCGATGACGTCAGGGTGAATGGATTGGCTGATTGGACTAAACTGGATAGACGTATTCATACCCGATGTCTAATCTTCGAAAAGTATGATATGGCCAGAGAAGCTACATTATCCATGGTTGCAATTTCTCGTGAGGTTGGGAACATTCTTAAGACCTTTATATAATGCCCTGAATGCACAGCACAAAGGCGCATTCAAGAGTGACGAATTCAGAGGCAACATTTTGTATAATATTACAGAACAGCATCCACAGCTCAGATGGTTGAATGTGGCAAGAAACCAGCTTTATAATCATAAAAAACAGCGAAACTTTCAAAATGTGATCGAAACAAGAGTTTCCAAGCGAGATGTTCCTGCGATTGTCCTGTGACAGTGCTAAAAATTATACCTCCAAGAAAAATTATTATATACACATAAGCTGAGTATACATGTAGTTGTGGTGCTTAGAACAAAGCTATACCACACGACTTCCGCAGCGACAACGTTGTCCGCGAGCCACGAATGAGCTAGGGACCAGAAGCTGGTCTTCGGGACGGCCACTTCCGCGAACTTTGGGTAGTCGGAATGTCGCAGAGCGAGGTTGAAAATTTTTGTTCTTTTTCTTCGCCTCACTGATTTACTGGTGCAATGTTGCAATATCTCATTGTAATCTAGTTTTTCTGAAATACTGTGTTACGTGCGTTGCTCGTTTTAGCAAAAATATGAGCGATTTGTAATATCTCTGAATCGCGTCCCTTTTGTAGGTGCGGTTCAGTGAACTTTTCGTTCAATGCGACCCGTTCTCAAGGCCGGAAGCGGCGAAAGCGACTTTGCCCCAAATTTCTCCTCACCGTTTGTCACTTGGGGGTTAGTTTCGGGATGATAGTCCATGGTAGCTCCTGTTAGGGCTTGTGGGGGGCTTATGGGAGCCCAAGGGTTGCTGGTTAATTACACCACCCTTGCGTGCGGTGAAAATCCGCGATGATCCCTTGTCTTCAGGTTATGGAGCGTGAATACCTGCAGAGAATGGAAATAGAATATTCTCAAAGATGCAATTTTTGCGAAGTAAATTTGGCGCGAAATGTTTAGGCTACACACGAGTGGGTGAAAAACATTTTCTCGCGTTGCCTGCGAGGCAGCTTGAAAGACAGCTGGTCGCGTTCCCCCGTTTATGCTAACACGCAATGGTTGAGATAAAATACTCTTTTTCAGGTCTGATGTACCCGTAAATATGTGAGACCAGGAGTACTTAGTCACAAGAAAACACAACTCCGTTTTCACGTGAACAACTTTCTCTATTCTTAACGCTCAACGATGGGTCCACCGCACCGTAACAGAGCAGTTGTCACTGTACTGTTGATCTGTGGAAAGGCTTTAAAGAGAGCGCGCGCCATTGTTCAAAAGGAAAGCCTACTGGTGTAGGCAAAATATAAACGCTCTTTCAAGAACTGCAAGTGGCACCGCTTTGAAAGCATCCACAGGGGCACTCTTGCCAAGAGCACGCTATCCCATGAAAGCATCCAAAAGATGTAAACGCCATCAGCCTCTCACAAGTAGTTTCGCTGGTGGCGAATCGCGTCAAGGACTATTTTCAGATGATCGAAAAGAGTATTATCAGTGACAGAGCAGCAGTGGGAAGAAAGAAATAGTCAAACACATACATAGCCAATTACGACATGCTAAGCTAGAACTGATTACGTTTGAGATTACCATTGCTGCTGTACTCTTTGAGAACGGTAAAACGCTTCAGCATTAGCTTAGAGCCAGGTTTTTCCTTGCGGATTTCTTGCAGTGACCCGTTTTCAGAAAGATCTACTCCGGGCATGTAAGGCACTGCTCACTCCAAGGCACATTTGCAAGGCACTCCTTAAAGATTCAATAAAAATCATTTCCTTTTGTATACAGTTAGCTATGACAGTTTTCTCGGGAGAACAATGCTTCCGTGATGGGTTAAGGATGGGACAACGGGGGATAAACAATGGTTGAAGGAGATTATAATAGCCGGCTCTCCTCGAGGGCAGGCTTCACAAAACTACAGTTGTGGTTTCGGAGCTTCTACAGCCAAGTCAGTTGCTTTCCCCTCATTTGAAATGTAATGTAATAACTAACCTCTGTTTCAACAACTGCCACGGTTTTTGTCTGTATTTTCTTATATACGATTTATTTCGGTTCAACGGCGCACAACACTTTCAATCTTACTTCACACTTGGGAAATTACACGAAACGTGTCGTCCTTCGCTGCAAGTTTAGGTTGCAGATATTAGTGCTGGAGGACATATCGCTGATAAGATCAGGAGAAACAAGTTATCTTGCTCCGAAGCGCTGCGCCACTTTCAATTCCCTATAATGCGCCCAGCTACAATATGAGCACGCAAGGCGTATACCTCGTGTGCGGTATTTTTGCGAGCCAAAGAAGATGGGTGATAAAGTAGTCCCTCAAAAGATCAACCATCATCCATCTAGGTACCAATGGCAAAGGAATGGAAATCTGCATTCATGAATCCCAGAAGTAGGGTAGACGCTTCGAAAGGCCTGTGCTGGCGTTACCCCCCTTTTAACAAATGCCGCACTCTCAAACAAAGTTGGCGCCGCTCGGGGAATTATGTAAAGGTGATCATACAGTGACGATTCTGTGATTCTGAGAAATGTCCACTGCAAAGTGCAAGCACGTCGTTAGATATAAAACTTCTCATGACATGAGCAGACCTCTCCCGATTCGCTCGGGGACAGAAAATGGGATGTTATCGGCGCAGCGTATGTTACACTCAATAGACTGTGTTGGACAGGAAGCGTTGGGCCTGCAATCGCAGAATAGGGCTGAAGGCGATGTGTCAGAAAAAGTATGGTCGTAGGAGCTGTGGCGTCACTCTGCGTCCAGCCGGCGGGGAAGGCGAGCTTCCGTGTCAGCTACACGCAGGCGTTATTCAAGTACGCAACACGTTTCCCCAACACGTGGCGCAGAGTCGCTGCCACGGCAGGTTCGGAGGAAATAGGTAACGGCAGGGCACGCTAGGAAACAGTTTATTATCCTAACGCGAGGTAAAGCACACTGCGGAAGAATGTTCTATCCGTATAATAGACGTACAGCAGCTCACCAGGCCGTTGACGTCGTCTGGCGTTGGTGTTCGGGGGCCGTCTCCCAGCGAGAATACAGATCTCAACCAACCATCATCATTCAGGCGCAGCCCCAGGCAAGGCCCCCCACACCACATGGGTGAGGGCGGTTTTGTTTTGGGGCTGCAGGCGGTTTCCCTGCCAAGGGGCTCTAGCAAGTGAGGGCGATGCCATCGCGAGGGCGAGACAGTACACTTGCGCTGCACTCATATCTCATCGGCGGATCGACTCCCATTGCGAGCTGGTCTCCTAATACTTGATGCTTATCTTCTCTCCGCATTCTTCGAAGATGATCATCGGTCGCCATTCCTCGCAAAACTTCTTCCGTCCCAAGTGTCTTCTTTCGCGCTGGAGGTGGAACCACAGCTCCTTCCTTATCTTGTTCTTCACCTCCATCAGGTCGGGGATGCGTCCGCTGTAAGCCGCATGGCATCGAGCCACCCAAACTTGATAACTAATCTCCGCGAGCGCCAGCGCGAACTGGTTTCGTGCCTCGCCGGGCATCGGGTTAAAGTACCGGATGGTTTGAAACGGGATGCCCGGGAGGCCGAACAGATCGCGGAGACGCTCGAGAAGCGCTGCTGGTATTACACAGTCCTGAAAGATATGCGTTGATGTCTCCGCAGTTCCACAGAAAGGGCACGTATCCACAAGTCCGGAGCTTCGCGAAACAAAGGTGCGGCGTTTAATCAGCAGGATTCCCCGCGCGAATCACCACATGAATGAAGCGCGGCGCGCGTCCAAGAAATGCGCCGTCAGGTACTTCCACGTCGGTTTTTCGGCTGTCATTAACTCCCGATCAAGATGTGGCAGAAGCGCAGGGGTCAAGAGGCTCAACATAGCCTTGAGGGCAATCTCGCGTGGGGGCCCGGTGAAAGTCGCTCTTATGAGGTTCATGTCCGCGGCCACGGCGCTGTAAAATGCGAGCGGCGTCCCCGCGCGGGGAGCGGTGTGCGGCAGCGGTTGCTGCGTGAAGTCACACTCGACCGCGCGGAGCGTCCACTGCACATGCAGCGCTCTGGCTAGGGCATCTAGGTCCGGAATTCCAAGTCCTCCTTTTAGTCTAGGCTGCTTGACTACCACGCGCCTGATCTTTTCTGGTGCGCCTTGCCAAAGGAATCTGTAAATTGACTTTTCCACTCTCTTTTTCATGCTTGCAGGAATTTCTAGGATACTGGCGCTGAAGCTAATTATGGCGATCAACAGGGTCCTAATTATAGTAGCTTGTGCTGTGATGGGGCACCGCAGTCGTCCGAGGTCAGCTGTTTTCGTTTCTACTTTTTCCGCTACATGTTCCCAGTTACGCGCCGAAGGCCCCTCCCTGTTAAAGTAAAAGCCCAACATACGCGTCTCGCTAACCGAAGGTACCTCAGCTATTTCTGGCGGTCTAACATCGCGTAGCGGCATGACAGCACTTTTGTGCTTGTTAAGTCGCGCCCCGCTTGCCTCGCAATACTGCTCGGTTATTTCTAGTGCGCGCGCTGCTGATGCTACGTCCGGTACGACGATGGTGATGTCGTCCGCGTATCCGAACACAGGTACAGCAGGGGGGCCCACCGGCAGGACAGTACGTTTAACGCGCGTGTCGGCTGCTAGACGCTGTAGAAGAGGTTCAATGGCGATGACGTACAGAAGCGGTGAGAGCGGGCAGCCTTGTCTAACACCCCGCGCTACAGGGCACCATCCAGAGATGCGTCCCTGGACGATCACTGCCGCGCGTGGTGCTGCATAGAGAATTCGAACCATATTTATGAAGCTTTCTGCTATGCGTGCGTGTTCTAGCTGGTTAATTAAGTAGCTATGGTCAAGGCGGTCGAACGCTTTCTCCTGATCGAGGGAGAGCAATAGCCCTCCCAGATCACGAGACCTTAACCACGTCAACAAGTCTTTTAACGCCAGTCAGTGCAGCTCTACCGAACGTCCAGGGACACAGCAAGCTTGCTGTGGCCCGACGATGGTAGAGAGAGCTGGTGTTAGCCGCAAGGAGAGACACTTGGCTAGCAGCTTATAATCGCTGTTCAACAATGTTATAGGCCGCCATGCTCTCAAATCGGTAGACTTGCTGCTATCCTTGCACAGCAAGGTGATCAGCCCTTCGTTCATGCTCTCGGTAAGCGCACCCTGCTCCAACAGCGTGTTGAAGAGGTTGGTCAAAGGGCGCTTCAGGAGGGGACAGAACTTCTTGTAGAAGGCTGGCGGAAGTCCGTCAGCACCCGGGCTAAGGTTCGGTTTCATTAACTGGAGCGCCGCGTAAAGCTCGTCCTCGGATACCCAAGTCGCGTCTACTTCGGGCTCGTCGCGCGGACCTTTCAGAGGGAACTCATCCGGAGCACAAGGCGCGGCTGTGTACAAATCCTCGTAAAAGTTCCGCGCGTAGTTAAGCACCCCGTCTGCGCTGGTTGTTAAAACGCCTGTGACCGGGTCCTCTATCGCGGTGAGCGTGTCGCTCTTCGTGGCGAGTCGGCGGCGCAACAAATGCCTAGCACACCACGCTTCGCACTCCTATCGTTCGGCGCGCGCAGTTGCGCGAAGCCGGTCCCAGCGGCGGTTGAGCAGGTGATGTAATTCCCCGCGCAGCGCCGTAAGGGATGGGGCGATGCTCGGTCCCTGAGAGAGGGGGGCGGACAGCGCGATAATGCTATCGGTCACTATTCTAATCTCCTCTCGCTCTTTCCGCGCAAGCTTTTCCCCCATTCTTTAAAAATTTCCTTGACGCGTTGTTTCATCTCATCCCAAGATCGCGCTGTCATGGATGGGGTGACGTGCTGTTCTATCACACGCGCGACATCTTGGGCTACGCTCTCGTCATCGAGGAGCCTGACATTCAGTCTCCAGCATCCCTTGGCGCGCGGTGCAATGTCTGGGGCACACAGACGGGTGATCAGCAACCTGTGGTCGCTTAGGGCGGTTGGAAAGACCCATGCTGACTGAAGGCTGCTCGAAAGACTCGGCGAGACATACACCCTGTCGATTCTACTCTCGCTGCCGCGGCCCGCCCAGGTCATTCCCGCGCGGCCCGGCTGTAGCACGCGCCAGCAGTCCGTCAGGTCCAACTCGTCCACGAGAGCACGCAGTGCCCGTGTGCTAGTTTGCTCACGATAGGGACGTAGTGTCGTGCCGCGATGGGATCGCCTATCGTCTGGGTACAGTACACAATTGAAATCGCCAAGGAGAATGACGCGCGCCGGGCCCACCAGCTTATCAACCCCTCGAAGAACTGATGCTGTTCGCCGTGGCGGCAAGGTGCGTAAATGCTTAGCACGCGCATGCCGTTGTTTAAATCCACGGAAATGATACGGCCTTCAGTGTCCCGATCATGACGCAGCACCTTGAGTCCGATGTCGCGAAGGAAAATTAACGCGACGCCCCCCGAACCCCTCCTGCCAAAACTCCAGTACGATTTCGTGCCGAACGACGCGTCAAAGGTAGCAATTTGCTCCTGCCTATGGACATAAGTCTCTTGTAATGCTAACACGTCGATGCCCTTGCTTCGCGCCACGTGCACGACCTCGGCTTGTTTAGCTGCCCTTGTCAGGCCCCTACAGTTGAGCGTGCCTAGCACAAGGGAGAAGGCCATGTTGGCGAAGCGCGGGCGGAGGGGGAGTGGGGGGGAGAATAGGGTCTATTGTTCGGCTGACTTGGGGGGAATTCCCTCCGGGTCCGCAGCAGGCGAGCTGGGAGGGGAGTCGGGTGTTGACTCATAACTATTGTCTGAAATCACCTCACAGTCACATGTCTTCCCCCCACAATATTGACAGGGTTTAGCCTTGTGAGTGTCCTCCTCGCTCTCAGACTCGCTCTCCCCGGAGCTAGAAAGGGTAGGCGGGTTCTTAAGGAATGCGCGCTTGGTTAAGGGCCCCCCTTCTGAAGAATTACTGCTTGCAGGTGCTACGGGGCTGGTCTTTTTTTCTGCGGGGGCTGCGCTTCCTCTTCGGCCGGTCGCACGTGGCGGCCATCTTTTCTTCCACATTGTTATCTTCCACGTGGTTATCTTCCTCTGTCTCTTGGGTAGCCGGAACCTCGTCCACTGGACCTGCAGCTTCGGCTGAGGTCTCCAGAGACGCGGATGTGACTTCTTCCACTGCTGTTACTGGTTCCTCGGACTTCTCTTCGGTTGCCTCGGTGGTGGTTGCTGCCTGGCTCACGGCGGGCTTGGGCTGCTCCCATACCACTGGTGGCTGCTCGTTCTCTTCCTCTTCGCCCACGATGGACACAAAAGTGCGCTTCTTGCCGGCCCGCATGTCGTGGTCTTCGCCGCACTTGGGGCACGCGGCCTCGCATGTCTCGTGCCCGTAGGCGCCGCACCTAACGCACTGCGGGGTCTCGCAATTAGCCCCCATGTGGCCCTGAGCGCCACACTTCCGGCAGACGCGAACGACGCCCTCGTACTCGCACTGCACGGTGGTGTCGATCACGTCCAGGAAGTTCGGAACCGCCCTCTTCATTTCAATATTGACGCGCCTAATCCCTGTGGTGACCGTCGGAAACCCGGTCACGCTCTCCCGTGTCACGCTAACGATCTTCCCAAACTGCTCCAGCGCGCTAGCTAGCTCCACGTCATGGTGCTCCGCGGAATACCCGAACACACGCACCATCTTCGCTCGGGTGCCTCTGTACTCGAAGGTCACGGAAGTGCCCTTCACCTCGACCACGGGGTCTTGCAGGAACCTCTCTACTGCCGCGCGCGTCTTAAGAGACTTCGTACTTCCCGCCGGTGAAATCCTGCACGCCGCCTAACTCATTCTTGGAGAAACTCTTCACTAAAATCTTAGTATGCTCAACCGTAGTAGTGCCGTGCGGCACTCTACCAAAAAAGGTAAAGGGCTTAAGCCTTTTCGCGGCCGCCATCGCGGCGCAACCGGGCGCACGTGCGCCCCGCACTTGCTAGCTTCCCCGCTCGGATCGGTCCTTAACACAACGCGTTACACAGAATGCAAAACGCGCGTCAAGGAAAAAACAAGCCGGTTGGCCAACTCACCGCTATTCAGCGAAGATATCCTCAACCGCCAGGTGTCTGCGGGACCCTCGTCGTCAGTCCGTCGTGCCGAGGAACTAGGTTTCGCCACCTCCGCGACCAGACATGATGCTGCCGACGACGAAGTGTACACTCCGCCGCGCGTTCCCCCCTTTTATTCCCTCGGTCATCGCCTCCCTAGCAGCAAATCGTTGCCGTCAAGCTTAGGCATGCCACCTTCTCCGCAGAAGGCAGCGCGCTGCCGTGACGTCACGTCAGTGCTGGGAGGGAAATGAGCAGAGTCGCAGGGTGCCTTCTCTCCACATTCCTGATGGCCAGCGCGCCCGTGACTGACACGGTCGCCGCTGGCGCGGGGGACGAGGAGGGGATACCAGTGTATCCCACAGAGCATAAAAGGAGCGAGCTGAGAAGTGTTATTTCATCGCCTTCCGCAGTTTCAAAGATACAGGCAAGCAATGCGTTTTCCAGAAAAAGCGTGCTGAAGGATTTCAGCGTGTAGAAAGATGCATGCTGGTCGTAAGAAAGGTATGCTCATACCAAGCTTATGATTTATTTTGCAGTGCGATGTTAGACCTTGACCTGCTTAAAGACTTATCCGGAGTGGCATAATTTGGAAGCCGGACAGGAATTATCAAAGACAGAACCCTTGCAGAATCTTTTGACCTCGCAGAAATGTTTTCGGTACTCTCGACGCCTTAGACTATCTGCAGGCGTGGGCGTCTCTACGAAGCCCGACGTTGACAGAACGGGCATCTATGTGGATGTATATTTTGTTTTCATGCCTACAGTGTTGGGGGATTGCGCTTCGATCACACCACTGCCACCAGTTGTTATAGGTGGGGCTTCTATCCCGCCTGCTATCGGGATAGAAGCCCCATCTCTAACAGCAGGCATGATGCGAAGTCGTGACCAGATGGCGCATGAACGTGCCCAGGCTTTTTCATAAGGAATAAAAGAGACGATTGCGTGAGTGATACCTCGATAAGACTTAGTCAGACCGAAAGCAGATTTATGGCTTGGGCTTAGTGATTGACATGGTGGTGTGGAAGGTATAAGTATGCGTTGTTCTCCTGAATAAACCGAGTTGCGAGTCGGCGCCCATCCTTGTGCCCTCCTCGTCCGTGTTTGTATTATTTTTCGCATTACCTTTACTCAACGGTATTACCGATTGACACGACTGGGCGGGATTTAAAATTTTCTTGAATTAAAATTTTCTTGAATTGCGCAAGTGGAAGGGCCCCGCCGCGGTGGCTCAGTGGTTAGGGCGCTCGACTACTGATCCGGAGTTCCCGGGTTCGAACCCGACCGCGGCGGCTGCGTTTTTATGGAGGAAAAACGCTAAGGCGCCCGTCTGCTGTGCGATGTCAGTGCACGTTAAAGATCCCCAGGTGGTCTAAATTATGCCGGAGCCCTCCACTACGGCACCTATTCTTCCTTTCTTCTTTCACTCCCTCCTTTATCCCTTCCCTTACGGCGCGGTTCAGGTGTCCAAAGATATATGAGACAGATACCGCGCCATTTCCTTTCCCCCAAAAACCAATTATTATTATTATTAAGTGGAAGGAAAACCATATCTGGATACGGCGTATCTCTTTTTTTATAACTTTGGTCCAAGCAACGTGTAGCCACTGGGTTCCTACCTGTCTCAACATTTATTCGTACAATTTTTGCGTAAGCTGCTGGATCTTTTCGTTTTGGATCTGCAAATGTTAACAACCAGTCGTGTGATTATGTAGCTGTTAACAAAACCGAAAGGCACTTCAGCTCTTAGTTTGATCCAGTATATTATAAAAAAAGGAAACGTCTTTGTAAGCTCTTTTACTCGTCAAAAAAACGAAAGGCTCCTCTACTAATGGTCTGGTTCATTGCAATATATATGCAAGAAAGGTCTGTGTAGCGTGAAATTTGCTCCTACCCGGCCTCAGCCACGAGGAAACTGGACGCGCTTTTATGGAATAAAAAAAAAAAGACATTTTTCTTTTCATGCGGCTCACTGAACGCCGGTGTCAGTTACTGTAACACACAAAAAGCATGTTTACTTTCACACCTTCAAACAGTTTGTTTTTGCGTTGCACAATGATCACTTAGGTTCGAGTCCCTGGTGCACTGAAAAACTGTATGTGTTCTCCTAGATCCTTTTTTTTTGTAACGACTTGATATTCGTCAAGTTTTAATTTTGGTCGCACACAAGTTTCGAAAGGTGAAATGATGCAGATAGGAAATTGCTTATGGCTCCTACTTGCTAATTGCAGGTTTGAGAATGCTATTAACGGTTAACTTTTAGTCGCTTCGGAGTTGGTAAACGGCGCCTTTAAACCTTCTAATAGTAGCGTGTGTGCGCGAAATAGCGTTAAGACATTTTTTTTTTCACTAGCTGCTGCTGGTTTAGAGACCGCAATCATAGGTATCTATTAGTGTGCATTGCGTTTGCGATAGAATACTTGAAACACGAGTCATAAAATATAAAGATGGCGCATGTTTCGAGACGCTTCCTCCGTTTTGTGCAGCCTCTCGCCGTCGGAGCTGTTGCAAGGAAACCATAACTGTGGATGCAATTACATCGTACACCTGTATGTAGCAACACGTACCCACTGGACCGCAAGCAGACAACAAACGACGCGAAGCAAGTGAGCTGTGAAGAGCTGTGGTACTCACACGTGGTCTCCTTGGAATTTCGTCCTTTAGGTTCTGGTCCCCATCTGGTCCTTCAAAGTGAAATGAGTGCTTCAAGAAGCGTAAAAGCTGCGCGAGTGCAAAGCGACCATGGAGCGGCTGGGCACTCCGGCAAAAGCGAACCGTTCAAATTCCCCACCCACATTTCAAATGACGACATCATATCGCCACTCCGATGCTGTTTTGTATTTCATGTATCGCCACCTGGTGTGATCCAGGCGAACCGAAAGGTGGCGATTCATGTATGCCAACCTTAATCTCTTTTCGAAACTGACTAAAGGACCGATTTCTGAAAATCCAGCACCCGGATTTGATCCAAACTGTCTCGTATCTGTGCCAAAGTTAGATTTTATGATCGGATGTGAATTCCGCCGAAAACAGTTGCCAGCGACATTAGCCTTGAAAGTGCCAGCGAAGAGCAACTGGTAGTAGGGGGGCCAAAGAGCCATGCTATAAATTTGTTGAACGGAAAAACCTCCTGCTTTTCAGCTTTTACGATAAAGAAACATTAAGAGAATATCCTTTTATAACGTGAAGATAAGGGGTGTATTAAAATTTATATTTTGATTTTTGTAACTTTGCAGAAAATCAATTTTCGGGCTCCTATTAATAACTTGCTGTGGCTGCCATCAGTTTGCAGATCTTTCATAGCTGCTATATTCCTACGCTATATCATTTGTGTGGCTCAGAAAATGTGCAGAATATTTTCTCTGTTGATGAAATGCGGTGCTTGGAATGCTTTTCTTCACAACACGCATTGCTTGAATGCAGAGCTGGTCACGATATTGAACAAAAGAGGACTGCCTTCAACACCGATAGCCGTTGAGTTCAGGAATTGTAGCTCCGATACAGAAATTTGACAGAGAGCCAAATTTGATTTCTGTTTCATATAGTCGATACAAAATTATAGATTCTTTCATACAACATTGCGCTCATTGGTATGATTATGTGTGACAATTTTATTAACTGAATTAGAAGCCTTTTCTTGGAGAACGTGACTACATAATAATAAACTTCAAGCTGCTTTTAGTTTATTACTGCAATAATTATTGGGTAATTATTGCAGTAATTATTAATTATTATTAATTAATTCGACCGCCGCGGACGGTATCGAACCCGCGTCTTTCGGGTCAACAGCTGAGCACCATAACGACTGAGCCACCGCGGCGGCTTCAAAGTATAAAAGATATGACCATGCGTACCATAGTTGTACGTAACGCATTACATGTAATTGATTACTTGTAATCAGCTGCACTTTCTTGTAATTTTGTGATTAATTTATTACTTTTTTTTTCAAACGGCAAAGTTCCGGGCAATTCAATTACTTTTTCTGTAGTTGATTACAGGTATTCAGTTCCTTTTTCCCCCCCAAAAAAAAGCTGGAACCAAAGGTACAGCTTTCCTGACAGCAAGCAGTTTTCTTTGCGACCGAGCGACAACAGACCGGTTGCCGAGAAGCATCGCGCACGATGATGTCCGCACCACAACCGGGTCAACGCCGTCTTCTAAGGCAGTTCTCCTCCCGAGAGGTATCACGTGACCGCTCTGTAGCCCCCCCCCCCCCCCTCCCGGTCTTGTCAGATGGCGCCGCAGCTTACCTCTCATTACACCCAAAATCGACGCAAGGTTTTCTAAATGTGATCAGTGCAGCCGCTGATCGCTTCGGGAGTAAACGTAGGAACGTTTTTGACCGCAGCTTCGAAAAACAATTGCCCTCGGAAATTATTAGCGTAGAACAAATCATTGAAAACTAAACATTTTGACACATTTGCCTGTCTGGTTGGGTTTGAAGACTTGTAAGTAAACTGCACATCTCCAAACAAAACTTTTAATTTTTGGTTGGAACATTCCCAGGACTCCGACCATAGAATGAACTTTGAAGAGACCCGCATCCTGGGAACCGAAACAAATTACCACAAAAGGCTCCTTCTGGAATCCTGGCACATTCAAACCACCCCGAACAACATCAACCCCACAAAAGGAAACCTGCCCCCAGTATATGCCCAGGGATTTCGCTCTCCAACTCAACAAAAAAAAGTCGCCATTGACCGCCTCCCCACAGTGCGACAACGTGACTAACAGCCTTAACACCCTCTCTCCCTCCACCATGCCTTTCGCATCACAGCTGTCATTGCTTGGACCCCCTCCTACCCTCCATACTTAAAAGACACTGGCTACAGTCCTCAGTTACCCCTGGTGAAGGGGCGGAGTCAGCCTGGAAATGTTGGGCTAAAATTAAAATAATTGTTTGGAGATGTGCAGTTTTTTAAAAGAACAAATCATCAAGCAAGCTGCTGCAGTTCACTGCAGTCTGAGTAAATTTGTGTCATGGAACTATATATGTAAGCAAGGCAGCAATGTGGGCTAGTTGGTTGTACATTTTGGTTTGAATAACGCGCTACACACTAACAAAACGACACCTTCGTTCCGGGGTCGTTTTGTTAGTGTGTAGCGCGTTATTCAAACCAAAAAGAACTATATAAATGTTGGGAGGAAAGTAACGGAAGAGTAACAGCCTAGCTTTCTATAATTTTTACGTTACTTTCCTGAGGCTGTAATTCACCCCGGTATTCATATACATTTCTGATGGAGTCATTTCAACTGTACTCGGTTACTTATTTTCCGTAAGGTGTTGAAGAATGATATATAGCGGAGCTTTTTCAACATTTAGTTTTCTTTCTAGCAATAGTAGTAGCAATTTGTCGTACATGCAAGAATTAGCAGGAACAGAATCCGAAAACAGGCTTTTTCCGCACAAGTGCGTGCACTTGCTCATTTTCTAACTTATACGCAATATTTCAAATAACTTATATTAAAGCACGCTTGCACCACCTTCATAGTGGCTGCCATTTTAGAGGCGAGAAGCGCAGAGCTTATGTACATTCGGCATATTTCCTACCACACACTTTTTTTTAGTACTCAGCCGTCAAGAAAACAGCCGAATTTTTATGCCGACAGTTAACCAAGGAATTTTTTTTTTACATATGCGCAGAAGCAAGCACCCGGCCGGCCGGGAAGGGCCACCGCACGTGCACAACAAGCGTACCTAAAACCGGTAGTATGTCCCCGGTATGCTAAATCCCTCCACCAAGAAAGCACACGCGGGGGACACGCGGAATCCGGTGAGGGGAACGAAAAGAGGAAAAGAAAAAAATCTGCCCACAAAAGGAGGAAAGGGTGAGGGGCGGGAAAGAAAGGGTGAAGAGGACAGGTGGGTTCGCTCATTCGTCGATGGATGAATGGATGGATGGATACGGCTGAACCCTTTAAATCGGGCGGTGGCTCAAGCCACCTAGTGACGGCGGCTACGTTCAGGTTGCGCCTTCGTGCGTGCTCGCGGCGACGCAGTTTCCGGTTTTCGTCCGGCAGCTGCCGGCGACCGAGGAGGGCACCATTCCTTTGGCCGGTATGTTCAGTCCCTGCCTCCCCGAGAGATGGAATGCGTGGGCTACAGCCTGCTGCCGTCTGTTTCTTTTTGTTTACTGTTCCCCCTTTGTATTTTTTACCTTATCTTCCTTTCTTTGGGGCATCTATTCTGTTTTCCCTTACGTCCCTTTTTTTTAGCGTCTAGTGTCCAGACACCAGCACAATCTGGCCAGGGGGTATTTTTTGGCCCCTTCCTTCCTTTCTGACACTTCCTCTCTGTCTCCAAAGCCCGGCTGCTTCGCTGGTCCCTTAGGTGGTGGTAGAAAGCGGCTGCACGTTGAAACACGCTTGAGACACGGAGATATGTTTTCGCAAAAAAGGATAAGTATCGCCCTGGTTCTTCAAGCCTGTTCCTTTTCCTTTTTGTACTGTAAGACTTAACATACATCACCAACTAGCCCAGCAGTTCTATTCTATTTTTGTGATTTCAATTGTCATTCACAATTATTTGCTTCTTGTTTTCAGCGCCGGCAGCGCCTCCAGCTAAAGGTCCACAAGCTGCCAGAGGTTGCGGCTAGTGTAGGGAAGGCTTTTATGGGCCTTCCCGACTAGCTCAAGTTCAGCAAGAAAGCCTTTATTTTGACAAGGCTCTGCAGAGGGGCTGCAGGTGATATTTTAATTTATAATCCTTACTGCATGCACTAGCTATCCTAGCTACTATTGTCCAAAATGCATTTTTCCAAATAACGTTTTCTTTTGCTGTTTTTATGTGCAGATGCCATCACCGAAAAGGAGAAGACAGCTGTGTAGGTTGTCCCGGCATACACCGGCAGGCAGCCGTACGCTGCTCTTCACTGGGGTAGGCGGCCGCAAAAAGCTCATGGCTGAGGTGCTAGCTGCCTGGAATTGCACCTGGGCCCGCACTCATTGCAGCCGCTCCCTCGAACCCGGGCCCTGCTACAGCAGCGGAGTCATTGACGAGGCGGTCGAGCCCTGGTGAGACCCTACAGGGCTAATTAATCGCTTCCAAGCAGCCTCCACTGCCCGCATAGACCTGCGGCTCTTTGTTATGTTTTAAATAAATGTTCAAACATTACACTTCATTGCCGGTTTGCTCATTTTCAGTGCATGTAACAATAGAATGTGGCATTTACAAACTCACTGCATAGACGATGGTTGCCAAAATGAAACATTCGTCATAGAGGAATTTGACAATGCGAAGCACAGAATGCTAGGTAAGCAGTGTCGGGAAACTAATAATGGGACTGCAAGTCAGTGTACCTGGATGCAATGCGGTGAACAACCAGTGGGTGTACTTGGTTGGAAACATTCACTAGCCAGTGAATGGCTGGATGCCTTCGGCGAAAACAAGGGCATTAGCTTGGGTGGGCAATAGTGGGTAGCCAGCGAGTGTCACTGGACACCTATGATAAACAAACAGCGGATAAGCTTGGGCGGGAAATATTGGATAGCCGCTGGGTTGGGTCGGCTGCCTATGATAAATACGCCAATGAGGAATCTTGGATGACTAATATCGAATAGCCAAGGAATGCCATTCAACCCAATCAAGAACTTTGTATGCCATTACTGGGTTCTGATTGGAAAGCCAGTGGGGTGCACTAGCTCAAACATTGGGTCGGCTAGCGCCGCAGTCAGATGCCATTATAGCCCTTTATTGGAGCCAATTTTCTCCCGTATTCGACCAGTTCAGGGCCATTATCGGCGTGCTGCTTGGGGTTCCGGAAGAGCCCTGCAGTGCCGCCGTGTTATAAGTGAAACAGACAAAAAAATCCTGCCTACTGGAGCTGGCGACCATTTTGATGTTATGAATTTTATGCCGGTGCCTTTTCATAGAGAATTACAGCGTCTCGTTTGATCGAAGCACTTTGCGGTTTATTAGGAAAATTGAAGTTGCCCAATGGCCTCTGGAGAACGGGCTGTTGGAGCGCTTGCTTCTCCAAATGAAAGGCATGCGTAAACTATGGCATTTGACGATGCCGTCGAAAATGGCCGCTTACAAAGTAAACAACAAATGTTCTCTAAGGTCACGAGCTTTAGGGCGGAAGTCTCATTACGGCTGGAAACTGCCGCAACGCGAAAACAGGATAATAAGGTCTTGTTTCTACCACAATGATGAGCCCGTGTCCTCGTCCCTTCCAACGAGTGGGCTGAAGGACAATGCATGCCTCGTCTATCTACCTAACAACAAACAGATGCAAAGGGAATAAAGACGGGCTAACGGAATTCGCATCATCTCTTTTTAGTTTTATTCCACACCTTTTTTCTCTGGGCTACCGCTTGAGCGAGAGCAGCCGGGCGAAAATGTGGCTCACAGCCGCCTCAAAATGTGCGACACACTGCGCTTTGAGGACTGAGAATCCTCAAAGTGCAGCATACACTCAAGAGGTACTTTGGATAAGGATACTCCGACTTTTAAATTTTTTTCAAGCGATACATAAAGCGATGATCAAAACTAACCAAAATCTATTATCGAAGCTGCAGAAGCTTCGATACTGTCTATGCCCGGTTGTGTGTCTGTTCTGCTGCGTACTTAATATACTAATTAAGCGCCATCAATATGCGCGCCGTTGTCTCGCAGATATCTGTTTCTGGCTGCGACTTGGCCATTTTGCTGTTCTGCGGTAAAGGGTGCCCAGTTATCGCCAGTCCGCGTAACATTTCCAGCAACCTTTTTCGGGAAACGGTGTTTCGACTTGCAGTCCTATTTCCTGCTGTAGAACGCGTGTGAACATTAGCCTCTTCATTACCCTCCAGTCTTGGCGCGTCCTGGTATAACGAAAAGAATCGACTTCAATCGTGGTCCTATCATCGGTTGGTGTTAAACAGGTTATGCTGTACTACGTTAGGACCAACAAAGTGCTGTGGTGAATTTTTCGACAAGCCTGCAGCGGCGAAACTGCAATATCTACCTACCCTAACCTCACCAGCGGTTGCTTAGATCCGGAGGTTTCGTCGCGTCGCCGGCGTTTTTCTCTCAGCTGAAGTGCTGTTGACTCGTTTCCGACAAGCTTTTATTTCCATTTCCATATTTCCATCAATAAGGCCTAAACATTACAGTAGGCAATTCAAATACCTCATTTTTGTTAATTACACTATTGTGTAGACAGTAGACATATACACTTAGAATCAACAAACAAGGGCAACGACAACAAATACAGAAGACGACAGAGACAACCCAGAGAATAGAAACACATCAATGTTTTATAATCACCTTGTGTGGCTCTCGAGTTATGGACATGTGGCAAATTACTGGCAATCCGTGACAGTTGATGAATAATACACCTTACCTTCCCGATTACTAATTATCCTGATGAAAATCATGAGGCACATGCCATTCGTCAGCAGCAGAACCGCGATCGAAGTGCAGATTCCATCAAGGATCCGTAGAGGTTGCTAGCATTTTCTTGGAATGGAAAATAAATATACAAAATGTTTAATTGCAAATGCTAAGCGCTATTGTAATTCCATGATCTCAGAAGAATCAGCACAAAAAAGACAACGGACAAGAAACAAGGAGGGCAACGCGGACAGACGCGATGAACTTTCAATTTTATTTTGCAAAAATTATTACAACGTATTTATGCAGTATCCTGTCAGAGGCAATGACACACAAGCAGAGCAAAACAATCTTTTTATAGGAGAGTAACTCAGGATCTAACTGAAGCGGCGGTGGCAACAAGCAAGCAATAACCAACACAGCTCTTTAGTAAGAATTATCAAGGAAAGAAAAGAAATAAAGTAGTAAAAAAGAATTTGAACATAATCGGCCAACAAGGAACACGCCATAAAGAAGTGGAGATAAAAACATGGTCCTGGAAGCCAAAACCGATAAAAGAAATAACAGGCATAAAAGTGTAACGAGTTAAACGGCATAAAAGTTACACGGCAAAAAGATAAAAACCAACCTATACAAACAGATCAACTATAGGGTGTTCTCAAAGCTGATGGAAGTGTTAAAAATTAGTACACAAGGTGGGAGGGTTGCAGAGCTAATGCCTCGAATATCGTGTCTGATAATTTTTCCAAAATAAAGTTTAAAGTTCAGCCGTTGTGTCCATGTCACCCCTTTTGTTTCTTGTCCGTTGTGCTTTTTGCGGTGGTTCTTATGAGATCATGGTTTACCAACTAGCCCAACAAGAAGTTTTGCTGCATTTCCATGTAGCTTAGATCGAAAATGTTGTGGCAGATTTAGTGCCACACGTAAAGACAAAGCAACGGATTTGCCTTTTAGCTTCGGCTTTTAAAATGTTTATAAAGGAATGGTTTGAGGCAACCCTGCCGGCGTTTTTGGCTGGGATGAACTTCGCGCTTTGCCAGAAGTTGCACTCTGAAGCAATGAAAGGGCTTACGCTAAACGACCGTGGTATTCACAGTCGGCACTTTATTGGTACCAACTTTGGCCACAGTGCACACCCTGGCTGTTGTGCAAAAAAAAAACGAGGCACTTGATGCGCTGTGTTTGCTACTAAAATAACATGCATTAATTATACGTTAATGGCTGGAACCTGCAAAGCTGTTTATTCCGCAGCGCCATGTTAAGAAGGTGGTATAAAAATGCCGAATATAAAATGTACATATAACCTAATACGTTCGCGTGTCCGCAAAGAATGGACAATTAATTATGTAGAGGGGTATATGCCACTGTTGAGCGTCATGATCACACGCGCGTATTTATGAGGAATTCAGTCTGTGTCCGATTAAGTGCTGCTTGAGGTTCTCAGTGCTTGAACACACGAATGTACATAGAGTACACTGAAAGCCCTCAGCTCTTGTATGCGTAAGCATGTGACGGACTAAATTTTTTTTCTGAGTCGCCGAATAAGAACAGACTTCACATTTGTAGGGTCTTTCGCCTGTGTGCGTACGCCTGTGGTGAGCTAGGAGGGCACTCCTCGCCGCTGCATAAGTGCACTTGTCGCACTTGTAAGGATTTTCACCTGTGTGCGTACGCATGTGCCGAACCAGGTTGCTATTTGAAGCCGCTGCATAAAAGCACTTGTCGCACGTGTAGGGATTTTCTCCTGTGTGCGTACGCTTGTGCATAACTAGGTGGCTAGATGAAACAGTTGCATAATGGCATTGGTCGCACTTGTATGGTTTTTCCCCAGTGTGGGAGGACATATGCCTATTAAGGGCGGAGGACGTAAAGAATGACTTTGAGCAGAGGAAGCATTTAAATTTCTCTCCTGGGGCGTGCGATTGGATGTGTCTCATAACATCGGCAGATTTCGTAGAAGTGTAGGGGCGGTGAGGGCACCACATCGGCTCTCGTGTTATGTCAGGGTTCTGATACCGAACAGAAATTTTTTCACTCGTAGCCGGCGAAGGCCCCTGGTCCGTCCAGTTTCTATGGATCACACATCCCAGCCTTGAGCTTGAAGGCCATTGTTGAACAGAATTTACGGGAAGGTACTCGGGACTAAATACAGGCTCTGGAATCAAAGTTGATAACAAGAGTGCGTGATTGAAAATAGGAAAATTTTTTGCCTAATTGCTCGGAAACGCTTTTGCGCAATGATATAAGAATTCCACACCATTTATATCATTGACTAATTTGGCTCTGGGGCTGATTAACGTGCGCGGACATCGCGCAGTCTAAGGGCCTCCAGCATTCCGCCTCCATTGAAATGCGACCGGCCCCGCCGTGATCGAAGCCACAGCTGAGCACCACAGCTACCGAGTCGAACACAACAACCGTGGCGGCGCATTTATAAAGAAAGGGAGTGGCTCCTGATTCTATGTAAACAATTCAGAATTCATATCGCCACTTTCCAAATCAGTATTTTTGATGAACAGATGTCTACGTGCTGAGCATGAAAATAAGAGACTGCCGGAATTCGTACAGAATGCAGCTTATGGTCGAGCATAGAAATGAAAAAATTGATAGCCAAGGCACCCAAAGCAGCAAATGTGCACACTGTAAATTGTCAATATAAGTACAAGGCAGAAAGTACGGAGTAGGAGTAGATATAAAAAATGCAAATCATCACCATTAACGCAATGCAAAATAAAGACAGAACCGTACGCAAAAAAACACGTGATTTATCTCAGTTCTAAATATGCATCCACTTCATTTGTGTCAACCAGCGAACGGTAGGCTGCAAACTGCGAAAGTGACCCCCCCCCCGCCCACAAACTGCTCACCATCGGTCACTTGGTGGTCGCAGTCCGGCCGAAAGTCCATGGCGTTTCCTGTTAGGGCAAGTGGGAATAGCTATTCCGGTGTAAGGGCGGCGGATTAGGTACAGCACCCTTAGGTATGGAGGAAATCCACGATAATCTTATATTCGGATTTCCCACTGTGCACACCTGCGAACAATTAAAACAACAATTTTGTAAAAGTACAATTTTAGCGAGGTACACCTAGCGTGAAATGTTTACTCGGAACACAAGCTGAAAAAAATGTTCTCGTGTTGCCTGCGAGACAGCCTGAAAAGCAGCTGGTCGTGTGGTCTGAGCCAGCGGTTTCTATTCCCGCCGAAATGGAATAGTTTAGGGAAAATAATCATTTTCAGTCCAGGTGTTTTGTGGCACCTGGACTACTTTGTGACCAGAATAAAGCGCTCTGTTTTGACGTGACTACCTTTCTCTTTTCTTAACGCACAATCATGATTCCAGCGCTACCGTAAGAGAAGCAGCTGCCATGGTACTTCTCTGTGGGGAGGCTTTAAAGAGAGCACGCCCTTGTCCAAACAGAAAGCCCACCGTTGTAAGGAACAAAGAAACGCTGCTTGAAGAACTGGGAGTGGTGCCTTTTTGAAAGCATCCAAGGAGCATTCTTGCCTAGAGCGCGCTGGTCCGTTAACGTATCCAAAAGAAGTAAACATCTTCAGTGTCTCACATGTATCCTCTGTTTTCGCCAGTTCTACGCAGCTGCGCTGGTGGTAAATCGCATCAAAAACGATTTTCAGAGAACGGAAAAGAGCCTTATCACGGATATAGAAACAGTGAAAAGAAAGAAATATATTTAGCGCTCGCATTGCGAATTACAACCTGCTCTTCTAGAACTGATTCATACATGTCATTCCTCCAACGCATGGCTGTGGATAAGCCATGTGGTGGCGCTAAGCTCTTTGAATACAGTATGCATTGTCTGAATAAGGATGGTCCCGCTAGAGGAATTACTTAAAGGTGATCGTAGACTGACAATTCCTGTCATGATGAGAAATGCCCCTTCAAAACTGGAAGCAGGTCGACATAAACTTCTTATGACATCAGCACCCCTCACCAGATTATCTGGTGGAAACGAAATAGAACGCTATCGGCGCAGCCTGTGTTCTGCTCACTAGAATATTTTGCCCCGGAAGCATTGAACCTAGAAGAATGTTATAGCGCTGAAAGGAATGCACCAAGAAAAGTACGTCCAAAAGACCATAGCGGCCACAAACCTAGAAGTGTTAAATAAACCTCTTCTGCAATTTGAAAGCAATGGAGGCAAATTTTGAGGAGAATATAAAGTCTGTGGAAGGATTGCTGCATGCAGGAAGATGCATCCTGGTCGTTTGAAAGATTAGTTCAAGCGAAATAATACGCATCTTATGGTTTATTTTAGAGTGTGTGGGGACCTGCCCTGCAGCCCCCTGAGTTTGCTTTCCCGCGAGGCACCGTGCAGCGGCGGTCTCACCTCGAGGCTGAGCGCAATCCCTTGTGAGTTACATTAATTGGCAAGAGAGGGCGCCAGCATCGCTGCGCGGAGACTGCCAAAGCCCGCGCGCGGGAGAGGGGCTTCGGCTGGGATAATCGCCGCGAGCGGACGCGTCGCTCGCGGCTCCGCTCTTCGCCGGCGGGGCGAAGAAGCGACGGGGAGACAGGCTCCCGTACTCGTCCCGTCCGGCCTGCGGAGTTTATATCCCTTGCCCTAGCGCGGGCGAACATTCGCTCGGAACCTTGCTGGTGAGTCGGATGACCTCGATTCATTAGCGTACCTTGTTGCTAGCTGGCGTTATTGTTTTTCAGGTGACGAGAGTGTTTAGGGAAGGGTTATAAAAGCGGCCGCTGGAACCATTTTTACTGTTTACCCACTCCAACTGCTTTCATTCGGATCGAGGAGATGGAAGGGTGTGGGGCGGGGACGAAAAGATATAGGCTGCTACTTGGCCGCCTTTCTGCTGTCCAGCAAATCGGTTGTAAGGGCCCGCTTCTTTTTTCTTTATATTTTTTGTCCTCTTTGCTTCGACATTTCCAGTTTGTCTTGCAAGCCGGGGGTACCGCGCTTTGATATCGATCGGCTTGTTCGCGATTTGTGTGAAAATTTTTCTCACTGTAAAAAAATCATCGGGCTGAATTGTGCCAAGAAGCAGATTCCTCGATATGTCGAGGTTTTGCTCTGCCCAGACCATGATTCTTTGTTTCACTTGTCCAAGCGGCCAGGTTCAATGTCCTGCGCTATTAAGTTACGTTTCAAATCAATGCACTCTCTGCAAACTTGCAGAATATATGTACCATGAACATGAAACCTTTGTTTGCGATATATAAAAATGTTGATGGCCTTGATTACAACAAAAGAGGACAAATTGACAATTTGCACGTGTTCATGTTTCCTCCCATGTAATTTTCCACCATTTTTTTCGTCACCTTCCTTCGCTTGAGTAGAGTCACCGCCTCAGCAAGGAGGGCGCCTGCTGCCCTCGTCGATGATAAGCATGCACGCGCGCAGCAATACGTAAAAAGATGCCGACGCTCAATGACTTCCAAGTTTTATTTATTAGAACAAAATTTTTAGACTTATTGTCTCGTCAGGAAAGATCAGGGGGCATTGCTGAAAAAAAGGCATGTCACGAACAAGGCCGGTCCGACAAGTATGATATTTCGCGCAGTAATAACATTTTTGTGCAGATGCGAAATAATGTTTCCTCCGAGCGACGGGAAAACCTAACCAGGCTCGGCGGCGGCTCAAAGATGCACGTCTACTGCGTAGCGGTTTGTCAAACGTTTCATCTGGTTCAACATGAGGAGCGAAAAATTTTTGATGCGTTGCTGTTGAACTTTGTTATCTCATCGCATGTGGTGCAAAATAAATATACCGGATAGACCGTGGAGGACGCTTGAAGAACAGAGATCGAAATCTATATTTCATGAATGATTCATAGAAGTTGCTAAGACATTCTTGGGATAGGAAAGGAATATACAAAATGTTAAACTGTAAATGCGAAGCACTGTTGTAAATCTATGTAGCTCAGGTCAAAAATGTTGTGGCATCTTTAGTGCGACACGAAAAGGGGACGCAACGGATTTGCCTTTTAGCTTCGGCTTATAAAAGACCGTCTGAAGAAACAGGTGGAGGCACCCTGCCGGCTAATTTGGCTGGGATGAACTTTCATGCTTTGCGACAAGCTGCACTCTGAAGCAATGAAAGGGCTTACGCTAAACGACGATGGTATTTGCATTACTCTTTATTGGTATCGACTGACCACAACGCACACCACCTGACTGTTCTGTAAAAAAATTCCGAAGCACTCGACGCGCTGTGTCTACTGCTAAAAAAACATGCATGAATAATACGTCAATGACTCGAACCTTCAAAACTGTTGCTTCCGCAGCGTCGTGTTAAGAAGGTGGTACGAAAATGCCGCGTGTGAAATGTACATATAACCTAATACGTCTTGCGTGTCCTCAAATAATGGACAATTATTTCTGTTGAGAGGCATATGCCACGGTTCAGCGTCATGATCATACACACGTATTTATGAATGATTCACTCCTTGTTTCCGCAAATGTGTTTTTTGAGGCTCTCAGTGCTTGAACACACGAATGAACACAGTGTACAGTGAAAGCCCTCTGTTCTCTGATGCGTAAGCATGTGACGGTCTAAAGTCCATTTCTGAGTCGCCGAATAAGAACACACTTCACATCTGTAGGGTTTTTCGCCTGTGTGGATACGCTTGTGCTTAACTAGGTTGCTTACTTTAGCCGTTGTATAAAGGCACAGGTCACAATTGTAGGGCTTGTCACCCGTGTGCTTACGCTTGTGTCGCATTAGATTTTTAGATGAAACAGTTGTAAAAAGGCACTGGTCGCACTTGTATGATTTTTCCTCATTGTGGGAGGGCAGATGCCTGTTAAGGTTGGAGGGCGTTGCAAAAGCTTTTGATCAGAGGGGGCATCTAAATTTCTCGCCTGGATCGTGCGATTCGACGTGTCTCGTAGCATCGGAATATTTCGTAGAAGTGTACGGGCAGTGAGGGCACCACAGCGGCTCTCGAGTTATGTCAGGGTTCTCATACAGAACAGATTTTTCTTCACTAGCAGTGAGCCAAGGCCCCTGGTCCTTCCAGTTTCTATGGATCACACATCCCAGCCTTGAGGTCAACGGTGATTGTTGAAGAGAATTCTCAGGAAGGTACTCGGAACTGGATAGAGCCTCTGGAATCAAAGTTGATAGCAAGATTATTTTAGTGAACTTCTGAATTTTCTGTGCCGAAGGTTTGGCAACGTTTTCGTGCAATTATTCAAAAATACCATATCATTTAGCTCATTCACTGATCCGGCTTTGGGGCTTATTAACCTGCACAGATATCAGGCAGTCAAAGTTCCTCCAGCATTCGGTCTCCATCGAAATGCGACCGGCGCTGCCGTAGTCGAAGTCACAGCCGAGCCCCACAGCTACGTAGCCGAACACCACAACCATAGCGGCGCACTTATAAAAAAGGCGGTTGCACTTGATTCTATTTAAACACCTCACCAATGCATATATTGTAAGACTGGACACGGGCTTCAGAATCTTCAGAGGCTGGCGCTCAACGAAGAAGACGACGAGAAGCGCCGAACATTGCGAAGCTCGAGCGCCGAACACTCCGAAGCTCGAGCGCCGAACACTCCGAAGCTCGAGCGCCGAAAGCTCGGTCGCTCGTGCGTGCTCTGGACTGAACGCGGTCTCTGTTATGTGCCTGGACGGTTCGGCTGGTTGTTCGTTACGCTGTGCTTATTACTGTGCTGTGTTCTTATTAAAAGTGGTGGAGGTGCCAACGATCCCTCGCCCTGGAGCTTCGCACCCACGCATTGACTACCACCTCTGCAATGCCTGAGACCGTCACCCAAACCGCTTCACCGCTTCCGTCGGCTGTCTTCTGTTCCGGCGCCGCGCGGCAGCGTGACCCGGCCATCTTCAGCGGCACAGATGACACGGATCTGGAGGATTGGGTGGCCTCCTATGAACGCGTAAGCGCATACAACAAGTGGGACGATAGCGTCAAGCTCACCACGTTATCTTTTATCTGAGCGACGTAGCCAATCTCTGGTTTCGAAACCACGAGGCTGACATCTCAAGCTGGGCAGCTCTAAAAACTAGTCTGACAGAAGTCTTTGGCCGTCCCGCCGTGCGAAAGCTTCGCGCCGAGCAACGCTTGCGAAGTCGGGTCCAGCAAACCGGTGAAAACTTCACCAGTTATATAGAAGATGACGTCGACCTCTGCAAGCGTGTCAACCCTTCTATGAGCGAGGCCGACAAGATCAGACACATTATGAAAGGCATTGAGGATGATGCCTTCCAGATGCTCGTCGCCAAAGATCCTCAGACTGTCTCCGGTGTCATCGGCTACTGCCAAAGCTTCGATGAGCTGCGCAAACAACGCCTTTCTACCCGGCGTGCAGGCTTACAGGAGGCCGCACTTTGCAGCTTGGCTCTGCCAGGGGACGGGGCTCTGGACCAACAGTCGCTCCCACAGCGTGTTATTGAGGAGGAGGTCGCTGAAGTCCTGCCACCTCCTTCTCAGCCACCCCTGATCGCGGCTCCTCTTACGTACGCCGATGCCGTGGTGCGGTCGCGGCCCTCACCTGCTGCCCCTGTCTACAGGCCACCTACACGGCAATTAGAACCCCAGCGACCTGCAACCCCACCTTACCGTCCGGTTGCCCGCCCCCGATCACAGCCGCAGCCACTCAACCCCTGGCGCACACAAGACAACCGTCCTATTTGCTACGCCTGTGGCGTCGCTGGTCACGTTGCTCGTTTGTGTCGCAGTCGTGACCACCCTCCCTACGATTATAGGCGTGAGCCGACGTACGACCTTCCGCTGTCGTCCTTGCTTGCGTCACACTTGCCGCCTCCGGATTCTTCTTCCCCTAGTTACCATCCCCGCTCCCACCGCTCGCCGTCTCCTGGCCGTCGTTCCCGTTCCCCATTGCTCCGTCGCCAACCCGCCGTCCACGCGGAAAACTAACCACCGCAGTGCCGGAGGCAAGAACTGCGTCACCAGCGGCTCACTCAAGACCTGTTTCTGCGCCTGCCAATATTATTACCATTTTCGTTGAAGGAGTCGCCGTCGAAGCACTTGTTGACATTGGCGCAGCCGTTTCGGTTCTCAGTCACACCCTCTGTCGCAGACTCAAAAAAGTGACGACGCCCCTTCCTCCCGTTTCTCTCCGGACGGCCAGCGCTCAAGACATTCAACCGTTAGCCGCCTGCACCGCCCGCCTGCTCATCGGGAACGTTCCCTACACAATCGAGTTCATCGTCCTCGCCCGCTCCTCTCACGACGTTATCCTTGACTGGGTCTTCCTCTCCTCACATCATGCCGTTATTGATTGCGCCCGTGCTCAGCTTGACTTGTCGCCCTACAGTGATGCCCCCTTGGACGTAACCGGTGCTTCTGCCGCTACTGTGGTCGTCTCAGAGGACACAGACGTTCCACCTTTCTCTTCAGTGCTGGTGCCTCTTTCTTGTGCTGCGCTCTCAGATGCAACAGTGACTTATACCCCCTCTTTACGATGCGCTGACCAGAAGTCTGTTTTGCTGCCTCATGCTGTGCTGACAATTGTTCGTGGCTCCAGAGCTATTTATGTGGCCAACCCGTTCTCCTGCCCTACCACTTTACTCCGTGGCCAATCGCTTGGTAGCGTTGCCGTTCTCGATCCCGCCTCCGCATACCCCCTCGTCAATAGCGCGGCCGGCCTTCACGTCAGCGCCATTACGCCTGTTCCCATCACGAATCAGTCGTCTGTAGATATTTTTCACCGTTCCGTCGACGCCGCCCTGACGTCTACCCAACGCGACCAGCTTGTAGCCGTTCTGCAGCGTTTTCAAGCTTCGTTTGACTACCAGCAACCTTCCTTGGGCCGCACCACCACTGTATTGACACTGGAACCCATGCCCCTTTGCGCCAACGTCCGTACCGCGTGTCAGCCGCTGAGCGCAGCATCATTGACGCCCAGGTGACTGACATGCTCCAGCGTCACGTGATACAACCGTCGCACAGCCCGTGGGCATCGCCAGTGGTTCTGGTCAAGAAAAAAGACGGTTCCATCCGTTTCTGCGTGGACTACCGTCGTCTGAATAAGATTACACGCAAGGACGTTTACCCTCTCCCCCGTATCGACGATGCCTTTGACTGCCTGCAGGGCTCTGAGTTCTTTTCTTCATTGGACTTGCGCTCCGGTTACTGGCAGGTGTCGAGGCGGAGGCCGATCGCCCAAAAACTGCATTCGTCACACCCGACGGGCTCTATGAATTTAATGTCATGCCTTTCGGCATCTGCAATGCACCCGCCACATTCGAGCGCATGATGGATAACATACTCCGAAGGCTCAAATGGCACGCATGCCTTTGTTATCTAGACGACGTTGTAATCTTTTCCCCGGACTTTCCGTCTCACCTCCAGCGCCTCTAGACTGTTCTTCGCTGCCTGGCCGACGCTGGCCTCCAACTTAATTTGAAAAAGTGCCGCTTCGGAGCTCGGCAGCTCACCATTCTCGGTCATGTCATATCGAAGGATGGCGTTCGCCCGGACCCGGCCAAGTTGCGAGCTGTGGCCGAATTTCCAAAGCCCACTTCTGTAAAAGACCTCCGCAGCTTCGTCGGCCTCTGCTCCTACTTCCGCCGCTTTGTCCGCAATTTTGCCACTATCGTCGACCCCCTGAACAAGCTCCTTTCCACCCACGACCTTTCGGCCTGGTCGCCAGCCTGTGATGAAGCGTTTACGACACTCCGTCGCCTCCTCACCACTCCAATTCTGCGTCACTTCGACCCTCGTTCTCCGACGGAACTCCACACCGATGCCAGTGGCGTCGGCCTCGGTGCCGTACTCGCTCAACGCAAGCAAGGCTTTGACGAATACGTTGTCGCTTAAGCTAGCCGGACACTCACAAAAGCTGAAGCCAACCATTCTGTCACCGAGAAGGAGTGTTTAGCCATCCTTTGGGCGATCGTCAAATTTCGCCCCTACCTGTATGGGTGCCCTTTTGACGTTGTCACCGATAACCACGCCCTCTGCTGGCTGTCCTCTTTGAAAGATCCCTCTGGCCGACTGGCGCGATGGGCTCTGCGACTCCAAGAGTACGACATTCGCGTTATCTATCGTTCCGGCCGCAGACATGCCGATGCTGATGCCCTCTCACGTTCCCCTGTACCATCTGAGGCAGCGCCTTGTATATCCTCCCTGTCTCCTTTCAAGTTTGAGTTCGCTGATATGGCTTCCGAGCAACGCAAAGACCCGTGGATCACTTGCCTTTTTGATCTCCTATCTGGCCAATCGTCTCGACCTCCTTCCCGTGCTCTCCGTCGTCAGTCCCACCACTTCGCCATCCGAGACGAGCTCCTTTACCGCCGCAACTATCTCCCGGATGGTCTCAAGTGGATTCTCGTCATTCCGACAAATCTGCACTCCTTCATTTGCTCTTCCTACCACGATGATCCCCAGTGTGCCCATGCCGGATTCTTGAAGACTTTCACCCGTCTACGACAGCGGTACTACTGGCGTGGGATGGCCCGTTACGTCCGCCAGTTCGTTCAGTCCTGCACCACATGCCAGCGACGAAAACATCCACCTCGCCGACCCGCCGCTCCTATGCAGCCGCTGCCTTGCCCTGTACAACCCTTCGAGCGTGTTGGCATCGACCTCTACGGCCCTCTTCCCAGCACATCAACCGGGAACCGCTGGATCATCGTTGCCATCGACCACCTTACACGTTACGCTGAAACATCGCATTTACCATCCGCTACAGCCCACGACATTGCATCCTTCATTCTACATCGCATCATTCTTCGCCATGGTGCGCCCAAAGAGCTGCTCAGTGATATAGGTCCGGCCTTCCTCTCAGAAGTTGTAGAAGTTCTCCTTCAGGAATGCAACGTTGTTCACCGAACCAGCTCCGCCTACCATCCCCAGACAAATGGCATGGTTGAGCGTTTTAATCGCACCCTCGGCGACATGCTGGCCATGTATGTTGCTTCCGACCATTGTAACTGGGACCGCGTTCTCCCTTTTGTCACATACGCTTATAACTCCGCTGCTCAAGCCATCACCGGATTCTCTCCGTACTTTCTCCTGTACGGCCGTGAGCCTTCTTGCACAATGGACACCATCCTACCTTACCGCCCTGATGCGTCAGAATTTACAACTCTTTCTCAAGCCGCAACTTATGCCGAAGAATGCCGACAGCTTGTTCGGTCCTTCACTTCTCACGCCCAGCAGCAGCAGAAAAGCACCCGTGATCCCCCTGCACTTCCTCCCGCTTACCTTCCCGACTCTGTGGTCTGGCTCTGGGTACCCTCCTCAGGTCCCGGCCTTTCCTCCAAACTTGATAGCAAGTACCAGGAACCCTACCGTATTCTTCAGCAGACATCCCCCGTCAATTACGTCATCGAACCCCTTACGCCATCTCCTGATCATCGCCGCCGAGTCCGCGAAATTGTCCACACGACCCGCCTCAAACCTTACAACGACCCCGCCATCGTCACATCACCCTAGGCCGCCAGGATGGCGCCCTTTCGCCCGGGGGGAATTGTAAGACTGGACACGGGCTTTAGAATCTTCAGAGGCTGGCGCTCAACGAAGACGACGACGAGAAGCGCCGAACATTGCGAAGCTCGAGCGCCGAACACTCCGAAGCTCGAGCGCCGAACGCTCGGTCGCTCGTGCGTGCTCTGGACTGAACGCGGTCTCTGTTATGTGCCTGGACGGTTCGGCTGGTTATTCGTGACGCTGTGCTTATTACTGTGCTGTGTTCTTATTACAATATCAACTTCCCAAATCAGTATTGTTCATGAACAGATCAATATGTCCAAGTGCTTCGCAAGAAACTAAAAGAGGTCCAAAATTCGCATGGAATGGGACTAATATTCGAGTATAGAAATGAAAAAAAAAAATAGCCAAGGCGTTCAAAGAAACAAATCTGCACTCTCAATAGAAGTAAACGCCAGAAATTACAGAGTAGGAGTACATATAGCAACTGCAAATCATCACCAGTAACGCAAGGCAAAATAAAGAACAGCACGCAAAGAATACACGTGAATTATCTGAGTTCTAAATATGTATTCACTTCTCTTTGGTCAACCAGCGAATGGCAGGCTGAAAACTGCGAAATGAACCACCCCCCGAACTCCTACTCACCGTTTGTGACTTGGTTGTCGTATTCTGGCCTAAAGTCCATGGCATTTCCTGTTACGGCTTTTGGGGGTAGCTATTCCGGTCTAATTGCGGCTGGTTAAGTACAGCCCCCGTAGGTAGGATGAAAATCCGCGATCAGCTCTTCTCTTTAGGCTACACCCTGTGTACACCTGCGAATAAATGGGAATAAATGGGAATTTTTTAAAGGTAGAATTTTTGCGAAGTGCACGATGCGCGAAATCTTTACTCGGAGCACGAGTGCCTGAAAAGCACTTTCTCACGTTGCCTGCGAGAATGTCTGAAGATCATCTGGTCCTGCTACCGAGATTATGTCTTAGCTAGCGGTTTTCATTCCCTTTTAAATGGAATTGTTGAGGTAAAATAGCCATTTCCGGGACTGTAGTTTCCTGCCACATTGAGTACTTAGTCAAAGGAATACACCGCTCCGTATTCACATGACGACCTTTATCTTTTCTTAACGCATAATCTTGATTCCAGCGCAACCGTAAGAGAAGCAGCTGCCGTGGTACTTCTCTGTGGGGAGGCTTTAAAGAGAGCGCACTCTTCTCCAAACGGGAAGCCCGCCGTTGTAAGGAACAAAGAAACGCTGCTTCAAGAACTGGGAGCGGCTCGTTTTTGAAAGCATCCTTGCCATGAGCGCGCTAGTCTGTTAACGTATCCAAAAGAAGTAAACATCATCAGTCTCTCACATGTAGCATCTGCATTCTCCAGTTCTATACAGTTGCGCTGGTGGTGAATCGCATCAAAAACTATTTTCAGAGAACGGAAAATAGCCTGATCACCGATATAGAAACAATCTGAAAAAAGAAATAGTTAAGCGCTTGCATTGCGAAATACAACCTGCTCTGCTGTAACTGTTTCTTGTCTTTCCGGGAGCACATGACTGTGGAGAGGGCATGCGCCAGCACGACGGCTTTTTAACAGAGTCTGCACTCTCATAATTATGATCGTCCCGCTAGAGAAATTACTTACAGGTTATCATGCACTGACAGTTCCTGTCATGGTTAGCAAGGCCCTCTTCAAACTGGAACCGGGTCCTTGGACAAAATTCTAATAAAAAATGAGCGCCCCTCACCAGAGTCGCTGACAAAATGTTATGCTTCAGCGCATAGTGTGTTCGCCTCAAGAGACCATCTTGCCCAGGAAGCATAGAACCTGGAGGCATAGAATAGCGCTCAAAGCAATGCTTAAATAAATCAGGATCGAAGGAGCAGTTATAGGCAACGAACTAAGAAGTGTCACTTCATCGCCTTCCCCACTTTCAATGAGATACAGACGAATCTCGATTTACACATAAATTGTTCGGAAGGAGTTCTTTAGGCATGAAGCTGCATTCTGGTCGTAAGAAACATAAGCTCAGGCATAATCATTCAACCTTACGTTTTATTTTACAGTGCGGTGGTAGACTTTCACCTGGTTGAGAACCCATCCCAAGTGAAGTGGTGAAGTGGTCTTCCACATGTCTCATTTTCGTGTAAGCTGTCCATCGCCTGTTACATTTTCTTTCTACTTGAAAATACCACCGCTTTGATATACTTGACTGCTCATATCTCTGGTATTCGAGTCGGGTCGGCTGGGCAGCCTTTAAATACCTAGCAAGGTGTCTCATAAGAAACGAGCGGGCCAGTGACTGATACACATGAAGTAAAATATGTAGGCTTGGATAAAAAATAAGCATATATAAATATCGGATATGAAAATAAGCTTTTAGGCTTCGTCATTTTATGAAAACGGAGAAGGTGTGTTGATACGTGTGTAAATTGTTGGCATCTGGAGATAAGCTGGAGTGTACAGATTTTATATTCCACGGCCGTCAAGCCTATGATATTGCAGCGATTCTTTGCAGTGTTTGTTTGTTCATTCCTCAAAGACGCGACCGGATTTATATCGACTGATCGCATCCAGGCAGAGCTGATTCTACGTTGTTCCAGAATGTTCTAGTAACTTTGCACGCTTTATCTCGAATGTTCGCTATCAGCTTTATATTGAGCGCGGCCGACAGCGCCGGGCGGTCCGTTCGACAACCGCCGAGAACGCCTGTTGCTACGCCGCCGCCGAGTGATTCAGTCCATTGTAGGCGCAAGTCAGCCAAAATAAACAGTTGCGTTTAGACGCCATTTTACTTTAGTTCTGCTCCCCGGATTGCAGTCACTATTTCGTGACAATATATTGGGCGTTCCCCGTAGCATGAACCACGGATTCTTTATAAGCTCCTGGATGTTGTCTTGCCAAATACATACTGTTTTTCAGTTTCAGCGAATTATTAACTAGCTAACAATAATCATGCCCATATTGTAAAATTTATTTTTGGCGCCATGCGTGTTTACTGAATTTCTATAGAGTGCCCGCTGAGTTGTTTTTTTTTTTGCTGCAGTTAAATGAACCCCTAAAATTTGAGAAAAAAACCAGACGTGAATGCACTCAAATCCACGACCGTTATCATGCTTTTAACCATATCTTGGCAGAAGTGTACGCTTTTATCCTTTGTAAGAAAGGAAACAAACTTCGACTCGTATTTCAATATGAGCAGGCACCTTCATCAGGGAAAATGACAACGCGTGCCGTCGTCTCTGGTAAGTGATGAGCAGGCATCTTCTAAATTTGAACGCCCCGATACACACGATAAAAGGAATCAGGGAGAGAAGAAAGAGGCACTGTTGGTGCCCTTGTATTTCTTGTGATCGAGCCCTTCGAGTCGCACAATTCTATAGCACGAGCCAACTATTCCAGCAAGAATTACTACAAGGCAATCTAAAGCCAGCTGAAGCATACATTTTAATCAACCGTCACAAATACTAAAAAGAAAGGCAAACGCAAATGCGTGAAGTTCTTCAAGGCTGCCGTAGCAGTTTTTTTTTTTTGTGTGTATACCACTGCTGCACCACTTCCAAATCTATAGAGGGCGCTCACATCGACGCAGTCAGCACACCCGTTCGCTCATGGAAAACTCAGGTGCGCACGCTGGGATACTGTGGCGCAGGGTACCCGAGATTTGCCTCATATTCTGCAATCTTTTTCGAAACTTTGTTATAGCCAGTGCTAAGCGAGATTTATTAGAAACAAAAACGTAGCATATGGACGGGAAGAAGGGCGAAGACAAGTCGGTTGCTGTAAGTGTAGCAACCGTCCTGCCTTCGCCCTTCGTCCATATGCTAAGTTTTTGTTTATAATATGTCTGACCAACTGGCCCCTCAGTATACTCTGCTAACCGAGTTTCCAAGAAGAATCCTCATTCTTCACTTATCTCTCTAATTTCGTTGTAAACCGTTACGTTATCATTAGGATCGACGGTGGTACTACGCTCGTATAGGTATTCCTGGCTAATGATAAGACTCGGCGGGAGTTAATATTGTCTTTGATTGCGCAAGTGCAAGGAAAACCATATACAGATACCACGTATCTCTTATTTTATAACATTGGTTCAAGTTACTTGTTAACACTCCGCATGTTATACTGGGTTCCTACTGATTCCAACATTTATTCGTACAACCCTTGCCTTAGCTGGCACGCTATTGCTGGTTTATTTGTCTTTGGATTTGCCATTGTTAACACCCCACCCAAAGCTTACGTAGTTGTCTGCAAAGACAAAATGCTAATCTTATCTTCGTTTGATCCAGTACAATTTAGAAAAAAGAAAGGTCTTTATGGCACGAAATTTGCTCCTGTTCATCCGCAGCAAGAAGAAAAAGTACGCGCTTTTATCAAATTGGGAAAAAATTACTCGTTTGATGCGGATCACTGTACACCAGCGTTAGTTATTGTGACAAAAAAAATTCGTTACTTTCACACCCTTAAGCAAGCCGGTTTTTATGTACACGTTCATCGCCTAAGTTCGAGCCACTTTTGCCCTATAAAACTGCAGACATTCTCTTCAATTCTTTCTTGGTAAGGCGACTTGATATTTGTCGGCTTTTAATTTTTGTCTCACGCTATTTACGAAAGGTGACATAATACAGACAGAAAATTGCTTATGTGTCCTACTTGCGGACTACGTACTTAACAATAGGGGCAAGCTTTTAATGGTGGGTGGGGCGGTGGTTGCCACCACAGCAGGTTTAGACCAAGCGCGCCTAGGAATCTACTTGTAGGCATTAAGTTGGCGGTAGAATACTTGAAACACGAGTCATAATTTGAAAAAGGCTGCAGGTTTCAGGACCCTTCCACTGTTTTGTGGAGCCTTTCGCAGTAGGAACCATTTTAAGATAGTCATAACTGGGGATAACGTTTTTGCCATACACCAGTACGCAGCAACTCGAAGGTACTCGACCGCAAGCGGACAGCAAGAGACGCGAAGGAGGGAAGGTGTGCAGAGCTGCGGTACTCACACGTGGTTTCCTCAGAATTTCCTCCTTGGTGTCCTGATGCTGCCTGGTCCTTCGACGTGAAATGAGCGCTTCACGACGCTGAAAAGTCACTCGAGTGCGTAAAGGCTTTGGAGTGGCTGACACTGCTGCAAAAGCGAACGGCTCGAATGCGCCACCCTACTGGCATTGCAAGGTAACGCCCATGCTGTTTTGCACTTCATGTGGCGCCAGCTAGTGGGGTCTACGTTATCCGAAAGGTGGCGCTGCATGTACGACAAGCATTGGGGTTTGAGGACAGTGAAAAAAAAAAGTACATTTTAAGCGGGTAGGAATAACAAAGCGAAGGTTATCTGATTGGCGGCTAAAATCAACACAAGAGTAAAATTTCACAAGTCATGGCTAGGTGCCTTGAACCACCGCCCGATTTAAACGGTTCAGCCTTATCCATCCATTTATCCATCTTATTCGCACTATTTCTGAAATTGACCAAAGGGCCCATCTCAGACAATCCAGCACCTCAATTCCTTGAAAACGCTTATATTAGTTGCGTTCATATCGTTACCAAAGTTAGTTTCAATGCTGAGACGTGAATTCTGTCGAAAACTAGTTTCCAACTTTAGCCTTGAAAATGATAAGGAAGCAGATCTCGAAGATGCTTCGCCACTTTGCCGTGCAGTAAATTCGTTGAACGTAAATCCTGTTACCTTGCACCTTCGACAGAAAAAAGAAACTTCCAGGTAAAACGCTTTTAAAAACCGAAGTGATGCGGTTTTTTAACATCAATAGTTTGATTTCTTCAATGTTATATGATATCGACGTACTGTCCAGTCTTAAACAACTAGCTTCATATTCTTAGAGTGAGTTTGAAGGTCTTTTCATAGCTGCGGTGTTCCTCGTGTATCATCTGTATGCCTCGGGACAAGTGCAGATTAAGTTCATGATAAAATGCGCTACTTACGATGCTTTCTTAAAGCATACGTACTCCTTTAGGGCAGAGCTGGGCACGATACATAAAAAGAAATATGCTTTCAATACCGATACCCGATCCCATTTTGAATTCAATTTCTAATGAAGATATAAAATACAGACCCGAAATTGATATCTGATGAATGCACTCGAATATGTATCATGGATCTTTTAGACATCATTGAAGTTAGCAGTATCAATATTACTGGTAATATCATTACCTAAGTGAGAAACATTCTCTATGGGAGCCTGACTACATAACATTAAACTCAAAGCTGTTCTTAATTCTTGCCGTTTGTTGTTGCAGAACCAAGTCGATTGCCTGTCCTGTACTGCATAGTACAAGCTCAATGCGCTTTGGAAAGCCAGTTATTTCCCAAGCACACTGATTAACATACGTTTTAAGCAGAACTTCCTGCCTTCGAAGTTAGAAGAAAACCATCAAAGATAAATGGAGTAGTGGCTTTTATTGCACTCAAGAAACCTTGATAATCTGTTTCAATCTCTGATAATATCTCTATCAGGCAACAGCATTTATTCAAGCCCCTGATTCGGAGTAGCAACGCGTTGCGGCGGTGTATCAGCAAAGGTGATAAAAAGGAGCCTGTCTGCAGGAGCTGTCGAGCACTTTGCCGTGTTGCGTTTTCCCCACTTTTCTTTCGACATTTCTAGCTCGTCTTTCAAGCCGGAGCTGCTGTTCTTGTCAGGCGATTGATTGTGTTCGCGATTTACGTATGTCATAATCCCCCCCCCCCTAGGGATGTTGTAAAAGAAATCATCGGGGCCGAATTGTGCCGCGCAGCACTTTGTTGATACTTCGCAACGTTGTGTCGCTGCTCTGCCCAAACCATAAATTTTACTGTTTCGCTTGTACAAGCTGCCAGGCGCGATGTCGTGTGTTTATAAGTTAGCTTCCAAACTAACGCAATGGCTACAAGCATGCGGAATATACGTAGCATAATCATGAATACACACTTTGCGATGCCTAGAAATGCAGAATACCCTGATTACAACAAATTCGGACAATGTTGGGCAATTTTCATGAGTCTGTGTTTATTCCCCTCGCACCTGCGCATTTTTCCGCTAACTTGCTTCTCTTGATTAGAGTCGCCTCAGTACAGAGCACACCTGAAGCACACCTCAAGGATAGGCATGCACGCATGCAGCAATGTCAAAAAAGGTGTCGGTGCTCAATGACCGTCAAGTTTTCATTATTCGAGCAAGAGTTTTCACACGTATTGTCCTGTCAGAGAAGGGAAGCGGACTTTGCACTAAAGAGGCCTGTGATAAGCAACGCTGGTCCAGAAAGAAAGATATTTTGCGCTGCGATATAGTTATATATATAGCACCTCTTGATCGATTTAAGTAGCATCCAAATATTCATCTTATCTGATAAAAAAATCTAACCAGGCTAGGCGACCGCTTTGAGATGCACGTCTCCTGCGTGGCACCTTGCCAAATGTTTTAATTGGTGAAACATGTGGAGCGCAAAATGTTTGATAACTTTCTTTTAAATTTCTTTTGCTTGCCGCCGGCGCTACGATATAATGTACTGGATACACCACGGGGCACGCCTAATGATCGGTGATTGAAATCCACATTCCATCAAAGATTCATCGAAATTGCAAAGACGTTCCTGAGATAGCAGTGGAATAGACAAAAATGTTTAACTTTAAATACGAAGCACTCTTGTTAATCCAAGTCGCGCGGGTCGAAAATTTGGTAAATTTAATGCGAAAACCAAAGGGGAAGCAACGCGTTCTCTACCTTCGACTTAGATAAAAGAGTCTGTAAAGAAACCGTTCGGGGCATTACTGCCGGTGATTGTTAGCTATGATCAAGTTCATGTTTTGAGACAAGTGGCACTCTGAAGCAAGAAAGAGCCTGCGCTCAAGGTCTATGGCATTCGAAGTCTCCACTTTACTGGTATCGACTTGACCGCAAGGCCGACCACCTGGCTGTTCTGGCAAAAACAGAAGCACTTGATGCGCTGTGTCTGCATCTAAAATACTACAATTAATAAGAACATGCAACAGTAAGCGATGAACACCAATGAGTCAAAGCTGCGAAGGTCTGTACAAAATTCTGTACTATACTTGTGTACAAAAATACAGGATGTCTGCTATACATTAAACATAATACCTCACGCTTGTCCGCCAAAAGTGGATAATTATTTCTGCGGCGGGGCATGTGCCACTAATAAACATCGTAATCACATGCGCATATTTAAAAGAATTCGCTCCCAGTGTGCGCAGATGTGCTCTTTGAGGCTCTCATGGCTTGAACACATGGATGAACATAGATTACAGAGAGAGCCCTGTGCCCTTGTATGCGTAAGCATGTAACGGTTTAAATGCGCTTTCCGAGCCGCCGAGTAAGAACACAGTTCACATTTGTAGGGTCTTTCGCCAGTGTGCGTACGCTTATGCAGAACTTGATTGCTAGGTGAAGCAGTTGCTAGATGAAGCAGTTGCATAAGGGCCCTGGTCGTACTTGTGTCGTTTTTCCGCGGTGTGGTAGGACATAGGGCTTTTAAGGTTTGAGGGATCCGTAAACGCTTTTGGGCACAGGTAGCATCTAAATTTCTGTCGGACGTGCGAAGCGATGTGTCTCAGAACATCGGCGTGTTTCTTAGATGTGTAGGGACATAAGCTGGATCTGAACGTCTCTCCTGTTACGTCAGGGTTATGATACCAAAAAAAATTTTCTTCATTCGTAGCGAGCGAAGGTTTCAATTTCAGCCGTATCAATTTCTATGGATGACACATCCGAGCCTAGAGGTCGATGACGGTTGCAGAACTGAATTGGGAGGAAGGTACTCGGGTCTGTATGCAGCACCAAAAATCAAAATTAAAAAAAATGAACTTTAGAAAAACTTGTTTATTTTCGCTCGTACACGTTCAGCAACGTTTTTCGCGCAGACGGCCAAGAATGCCATGTCATTTGGCTCATTCCAGTAAACCAAACGTCTTAAATAAGACTCTGTACATGAACATACTGAGAAAATACACATCTTCGATGATTACTTTAACTATCCGAGGAGTTTCGAAGAAAGGGCTTTGAATCTTAGGGCGTACTTTGCGCCTACTCGTTGATGCACTTTGTGCTGCTAGGCTTGTAAAGGCTTCTCTGATACCATTCGGAAATGAACAGCTTTTTCTCATCCCCTTTGCACAAAGCAATTGCGACATCTGTGGCGAGGTGTGACGCGTGCGCAATATTTTTAGTAATAGGCTGCATTAATGCCCATCATAAGGCGCTAAAGCGAATTTATGGCAAGGAAGGAAGGAAGGAAGGAAGGAAGGAAGGAAGGAAGGAAGGAAGGAAGGAAGGAAGGAAGGAAGGAAGGAAGGAAGGAAGGAAGGAAGGAAGGAAGGAAGGAAGGAAGGAAGGAAGGAAGGAAGGAAGGAAGGAAGGAAGGAAGGAAGGAAGGAAGGAAGGAAGGAAGGAAGGAAGGAAGGAAGGAAGGAAGGAAGGAAAACATTTATTAAGCTCTAGAGAGTAGGTGAGCAATTTGGCGGAGTCAGGTGTGTCTTCCGTCTTCTTAGCAATGGTCGTCTGCCCCTAGTCCAGGGCTCCGCTGGATGCCGCAGCCAGCTGTGCTCGCCGGATAAGCCCAAGTTGGACGTCCTGACGGTCGCTGGAGAGCATTCCTTCCCATTGCTCCGCACTCGGGTTTGGTATTTTTGGTGTATAATTGGTTTTTTGGAGAAAGGAAATGGCGCAGTATCTGTCTCATATATCGTTGGACACCTGAACCGCGCCGTAAGGGAAGGGGGAAAGGAGGGAGTGAAAGAAGAAACAGGTGCCGTAGTGGAAGGCTCCGGGATAATTTCGACCACCTGGGGATCTTTAACGTGCACTGACATCGCACAGCACACGGGCGCCTTAGCGTTTTTCGTCCATAAAAACGCAGCCGCCACGGTCGGGTTCGAACCCGGGAACTCCGGATCAGTAGCCGAGCGCCCTAACCACTGAGCCACCGTGGCGGGTGGTAGTTTTTTGGTGCCACCTCTATTTTCTGGCAGGCCCACGTTATGTGATAGAGCGTGGCTGTTTCATGGAATTTATGGCAAGTTGCATGCGGTTTGGAAAGGCAGACATTTACTTGCCAGGCATTGTGAATTACAGATGTTCGAAGTTGAACATCCCGCGCTAAAAGAAAAATGAAACCAAGAAAAATAAAAGGCGTTAAAGGCGAAATTTACTTCGCATCACCGGCTGCTCTCTCACCTGCAGTGGTTTTTCATACTTTTTTTCCGTCAAAGGATAATATCCATGGCTAGAAGCATTGACTTCATCCTTGAAGGAACCAGTTGTCGCTATTTAATATTAGAAACATTATGCCGAACGCGCGCACACCTGCGGTTATGCGAGCCGCCGCGGTGGCTGAGTGGTTATGGCGCTCGTCTACTGGCCCGAAAAGCGCGAGTTCGATCCCGGCCACGGCGGTCGAATTTCAATGGAGGCGAAATTCAAGAGGCCCGTGTACTGTGCGATGTCAGTGCACGTTAAAGAACCCCACGTGGTCGAAATTTCCAGAGCCCTTCACTACGGCGTCTCTCATAGCCTGAGTCGCTTTGGGACGTTAAACCCCCATAAACCAAACGATAAACCAAACCTGCGGGTATGCGCAGAACAGAAGCATATTTACTGCCATCTAAAATATACCGCGGCTTAAAAGAAGCATACCAAGGCGCACGAAAGCTTTCAATGATCCTAAAGTCTTACGATGTTGCAGAATGTCTGATTAAGAATATGAGACAAAATACAGGTAGTTTAATTAATAATAATAATAATTGTTTTTTTGGGGGGAAAGGAAATGGCGCAGTATCTGTCTCATATATCGTTGGACACCTGAACCGCGCCGTAAGGGAAGGGATAAAGGAGGGAGTGAAAGAAGAAAGGATAATAGGTTCCGTAGTGGAGCGCTCCGGAATAATTTCGACCACCTGGGGATCTTTAACGTGCACTGACATCGCACAGCACACGGGCGCCTTAGCGTTTTTCCTCCATAAAAACGCAGCCGCCGCGGTCGGGTAGTTTACGAGACTTGATGCCTGCAGGTAATTTATTTGGGTTTATACTTCCTCCTTTCCTTTCTTTACTTGTCTTTTTCTTTATGCCTTTCCTTTGCCATCTTTCTTTCCATCCTCCTCTCTCTACGGTCCTTAGGCATGCTTTCCATGTGATACATATATGGGGGTAAATTCAAGACGCGTGGCTCAGCAAAAGTGTAAAAGGTCTCGAAATGTTTTTTTTTTCATGAATACTTCAGGCAATTTTAACCTGATCTCGTCACGGAATGTGTAGGCGGTAGTTTGCCTCAATGTCTATGGGTTGTTTGTGTATTTGTCTAAAGCGGCCGTAAAGGAAATTGTTGGCTTCTATTGCCGAAATTGATAGTCAAATATTTTGTAGAATAAATATAATATTGATAAGTTCCAACCAGCGTAGCTTGATAAGTCTGTTGAATGAGGACAGAGAACAATATTCTCATCACGCAATTTGTACACCTCGTTATTCATCGTCCTCAATAAAAGGATGAGCTTACCTTAATAGATAAGCTGACGCACTTTTGTGACTTAGGTTGTGGTGCATGGTCTTATGAGCTCGATGAGCCCGGATCGAATTTATGAGCCCGTTCTGGAAGTGGTGGTCCTACTCGCCGCACGCATTTCTTCAGCTTTCTTCGTGAAAGAAATGCGGCCAGAAGCTTTTTTTTTCTGTTTTACAATTCCCATTTTAGCAGGGGTGGTCCCTCCACCCTCTTCGTCTTGATTCCTCCCCTGTTGTGAATGTCTTCAGTAGGCCGCCAGTAAGAAGCGGGTGTGTTTAAAATTCGACTGAAGCAACGAATACCAAAGCTTACTTAATAGCTTTTGAAGAAGGAGCTGCAGAGCATTGCCAGCTGTTTCACACACACAAATGAGTGTAAATAGTTACGGCAAAGCTTTCAGGTCGAAATCTGAGTGCCAGAAACCACTCCCTTCCCTGCATTATTTCCGCCTACATCCTGCACCCGCAACTCAAGAATCTGTCAGCTCGGTTTAAGTTGCTGTTTGTCTCACAAAATAACACGTAGGTCACAAAATGACACAAGAGGTATTGGCCATAAGAAGGCGGTGACTATTTGCATTGCATATTGCATGCGGGAAACATAGGATAACCTAAAAAATTGGGCAACATCAGTTTCCGCGACAGAGGCGGTTGAGGGTTGCGAGGGGGTCTAACAAGCTTAAATTAATTCAAGGGAGTGAGTATGAAAAATAAGAAAGAAAAGAAATTGGCGGTGGCTTAGCTCTGGTTAAACCTGGAGTGACGCGATAGCTACAGCTGGCCGAGTGGAACTTGGTCACGTGACCAACCACGTGACCAACCACGTGAACAGCCACGGCGCTGCGCCGCTGGCAGCTGCTCCACACCACGTGACCAACCACGTGACAGCGTGGCGACGCCGCCACGCTATCGCTACAAAACACACAGGAACAGCAAAAAGGAAATACCCAGATAAGGGTTAAAAGGCATCAAAAAGGAAATACTCAAATAAGGGCTAAAGGGCAGTACGAACGCTTATGATGGTAAATTGCGAGCGCCAGCATCTTAGCCAGGTGGAAGGAAAAGGTCCGCCCTCGATGTTTTTTTTTTCGTACTTTTCCTAAACTTTCGTGATGCCCACCTTAGGAGAGCGTCCGGCTAGCCCCGCCCCTTTTTGGGAATACGCTCCCTCCCTGCGAGCTGCGCTCCATCCGAAGACCCGAATGCACTTCGATTTTTCTCGTGTCTATCTCTGCCGATTGGCGCGGCACGTGGTGGGTAATCGGAACACGCTACCGTTCTAGGTTTGGCTCTGCTGCCGAAAGGTGGCGAAGCGTGCGTGCAAGGCAGGAGAAATAGCGCTGGGCGTCATATTCTTTTTCCCCCCGCTGCCGGCATCTGCCGTTGGTGCGTACATTCTCGCGGCTGACTGCAATATGTTTGGCCTACGTTAAACAGAAACCGCCCAACAGCAGCACCGCATGAGGTATGTCTTACACAGGAAACGCCATGCCTGACCCGGGAGAAGTTGCAGCGGTGCATCGGCTGCGCGGCCACCTCGGTGGCGTCAACTGGCGGCCGACGCGATTCGCGGAGGGCGTGCCGTTGGCGCACGTCTGTGGCCTCTGCCGCGCGATCCCGAAAGGCACGGTACTCCTTCCGTGCGCACACTTCCTGTGCGAGACCTGCCTGGGAGCCAGTCGCCAAGATGACGTCGCCGTGTGTCCCTTGGACCTCGAACCTTACGAAGAGGAAGAGTGCCAGAGGATTCACTTGCCTGCCCGGAAAGCGAGCAGGCTCAGGGTGAGTGGAAACGCTCCGGGGTGCACGCCAGGTTGCGTTACTGGCATGCGTTCAAGTAGCTCGTCGGGCGCTATATCTCGGCATTGCACCGACTCTGCTAATGTACTGTAAAGACAACTGATTTTGTCACACGCTAGAAAAAAACTGCATTAAAAGCATATTCATTGTTTTGAATGTGTTGCCAGCGCTCAGTAAGGAAATCAAAGTCAAATCAAATGTTTATTTTATGCTCACCACAAATATGGAGCGAGGAGACAAAAAAAACCTCCTCTTTTTGTCAGCTTGATGATTTCCCATACCCCGTTAAGTACAAGGACATTAGCGGCATATACAATGAAAGCACTGCTACCAAAAACAATTTTTGAATTGTACAACTAAATTATAGAAAATACAAAAACTTGTGACTCACATAACTACTACTTACATTATTTTACAAAGGCACACACAGGAAAAAAAACACAAAACAACATATAGCCATTACAATATTTGAATCAGCCGTTTTTCTCGTAAATACAAGATATTTTTACGAAAAGATATTTTGTACTGAGCTCTATGTTTGGTGGCAGTGCCCATATTTAAGAGCAATCCATCTGAGTGAACGTGATGGAATCTTGTTGTTTGTAACGAATACTTCCTTCGGCATAATATCGGAAGTCAAGCAAATGCCAGTGCAAATAGTGTAGGGGCAAAACAAGCCAAATGTCCTTCACTCCTAAATTCTTAGTTTTGCCTTGAAAGTGGCTCACTAAGCAACCTGGCACATAATTCCTACTGCTAGTGGCTGACTTCCGTAATTAGCCAAGGTTGGTGTGGCATAATGCCACGCAGTGTGGTTCATTTGGAGCTTGGCTTCCGTTTTCCAGGACTGAAATCGCGCTTTCGTCATCACACGAAAGAAATTCGTATGAAGCGGACGTTTTGTTTGTCGAAAATCCTGGATATCATCAATGGTTCAAGCCTGAGCTTTTAGTACTCTTGAACCGCTCCGTGTGTCAGTAGAACTGCATTACCTGGCGCGAGATATAATTGGTTTTTGGGGTAAGGAATGGCGCAGTATCTGTCTCATATATCGTTGGACACCTGAACCGCGCCGTAAGGGAAAAAGGAGGGAGTGAAAGAAGAAAGGAAGAAAGAGGTGCCGTAGTGGCGGGCTCCGGGATAATTTCGACCACCTGGGGATCTTAAACGTGCACTGACATCGCACAGCACACGGGCGCCTTAGCGTTTTTCCTCCATAAAAACGCAGCCGCCGCGGTTCGGGTTTGAACCCGGGAGCTCCGGATCAGCAGCCAAGCGCCCTAACCACTGAGCCACCGCGGCGGGTCTGGCGCGAGACAACTGGAGTATTTGTTGCGACGCATTGAATAAATATTGATGCTTTTTGGAACGAAATCGTGTAGCCAAAGAAAAGAGAAGGCACAATTAATTGTATATTTTAAATCGACACTACAGGGAAATAAGAAACGAAGCAAGACAGATTATTCGTCGTGATCACTACTGGCGTTTTTGTTCGCGGAAATGTGGCTCCGCTTCCAAGAAAATAGAAAATGAATTTCCTGAAATCCTTACGCATTCAAGCCGCCTGCGAAAAATGAGGGCAGTTACTTCATTTTTATGGCGCATTTGCAGTGGAACTCGCCGATCAATCAGAGGTGGCACTTCCAAAAATCGCAAACATGACCTGAAGCCGATTGTCACTATATCAGTAATCACGGCGCGCTCGTTGCAACGCACGTAACGTATGCGATAGAAATATGCATTGTGGATGCGAAAGAAACTAAGTTAAGTTATCGAGGCTAGCTTCAAAGTGCAGAAGAAAGTGCGTGTCACGCTCACGCACATATACATAGGTGACGACGAAGCGAGCTTGTGTTCTTCGGTGTGTTGTGTGCTGTCGTGAAGTGTACGCATCAAGCTTCGAGGGACCCTCCAAAGAGTACGAACAGCGCTCGTACCATGACACATTTCGTTCAACACTACATCTGAATGAAAACTGCATGCGCAGTGCTCATTAAACGATGCGCTGTACTCTCAATAATTGCAGGTTTGTTGATAACTGTGCAGCAAGTACATTCGCAGAACACCCTTGCGATGTACTTTGCTGAGGTGCTTGCGATTTCAAAGTTCTTGAAAGGCTCTCTGTAGGTTGCAAGCAGAGAAGAATAACGGTATGTTCGGGAATGCACTCATTACCTTGACAAACGCACATCAGCCGGTTGCACAGTTACGGAAGCGCTTATACCGTTAATGTCAATTTAGCTGCGTGTGTCGCCCATCGAATTAAAGGCGCTAGAACCTTGCCTTCTGTGCCGGTGCCTCATGTGCAGCATGTGTGATGGCCCGTGCTGGGAATGTTTTTCTTAAATGAGCCAAGTGAGCACTAGGTGAAGTTGTACGCATGTGGTACTTCTCAGATATTTTTCAGCACAGGCTAAAGCAAAGAATATCAAAGCATGAGAAATAACAGACACTTTGAAGTTTCATAACACCCGGAGCCTGTACAAGACAACCGATTCCACGGCTTAAATAAGAACCAAACCGTTATACCGGCCGCCTAGCTACGCCAACAGAGCGTGGATGCCGTTGAGAGCTAGCGGTTCCGATCTTTCTGCCTACAACGGCCACGCATAGCCTGCACTGTGTTTTAATTATGAGGCTCTTCGCATTCTTCTCTACACTCGTCCTCTGCTTTGCTCTTATTTCGACGGTAATTGCCCCTTGACGGCGAAATAACGTTCCTCGAGGGAGCTCATAAATACTTCACATAGAGGGGTTGCAAGGCAAGTGGTGAGGCCACGGGTACTTTTCTTTAGGCAATTTTATGACTTATAGAAACTATGTGTTAAAAGTTGCTTATTTGTTATCGCGTGAAGTTACCGTATCAGTCTAGCCTGCCTGTTTTTCACGCTTCACCCCCGAAGGCATGAAGAAGAGTTGTGCATTTTGCTAAAGCTTATAAATATTCCTTGGACCTCTGGCTGCGTTGTGTACACGGGTCCCTTCTTTTTGTTCTCCTCATTCAGGCTCACTGCTGGAACGAAGCGCATGGCTGCCAGTTCGTGGGCACCATGGAAGCTGTCCTGCGGCATTTCGAGGAGGACTGCGTCTTCCACGCTGTCGAATGTCCGCGCTGCGGCGAGGCGTTTCTCCACAAGGACCTTCCGACACATTACATGGCGGGCTGTACCGCCAACACGCCTTCGCCCAGCACAGAACTGCCGTCCGGGCAAGATAGTGTGCTCACGATACGCGACGTGAACACAGCGCTAGCAGATCTCAAGGAGCTCTTGAGTGACCCACACCACGAACAGCTGCTTGCCGTTCAGAGTCAAATTAACGAACTGGTGGAGCATTCAAGAAACCAGACAACTCAGTTGAAGGACACGGTAGCTCATGGTCTTGTGGAGTGCGAAAGACGCCTAAAAGACCAGGTAGCGCAAATTTCGGACAGTCTTTCTTCTACGGTTAGACAAGAGCTCCTTGCAGTTACTTTTCCGCAGCAAGCTGCGACAGCGCAAATCCAAGACAATCTGCCTGAAGCAGCAGCAGGCAGCGAGACTATTCCATGGAGCACTGAAAAGAAGCTGATCCTTCGAAAGTTAGAGGTCTTGGCGAGTGCTTCGTTCCGCGCTGCGGAGCAGCTACGACACAGTGTCCAGCCGCATCCGCCCCGCCCCGTTCTTTGCTGTGAGCGCATTCTGCACCTTTGGAACATGGATATGGAACGCATTTTTTCGAAACTGCCTATGCAGTTTCTTCCGGGACCAACGTACCGCTTGACCCTGAGGGATGCTGATGCATTATTCGAAACGATAGAGAAAACAGATGGAGTCATTATCGGAGAAGTGACTAACTGGTACCGTAGGGACACGTTTATTACCGTCGTGTTTTTTGTAACTGAAGGCAGTGGCTTGCCCAATCGGCCGCGTTTAAAAGCGGAGGTCAGGTGCCACGGTCTTCTGCAAACGTCTCGCTTGTTGCGCCCCGTAGAAATGGTTCTATTGAATGAGTGTTCTTCCAAAAATAGCCCTATGTGGAACGATCCTGTTCATGATTCGGATGAACAGTGCGTTCAGCGCAGGTTTTGGCTAGAGCTGGGCCTTCTAAAGGAGATCGGGTTTCTTCAAAACGGCGCGGCGAAATTCAGCCTTTTGCTTGGGTAATAAACTGGGTGAGTTGTGCATAATTTTTTGTCGCGTGGAAAACAGCGATACGCGCTTATTTCCTCGTTCGTCTCATTCCTTGTGCCGCGTTTCGCTCTGTTTTTTGATGTTGAACACCTATTGCGACCTCAAGTGTAGATTATGTATTGTTGAAAAGGGAACAGCGCATACACAGGACAAAGAGAGGAACTTAGAACACAGCGCTGACTTACAACTGATGTTTATTCGAAAGGTGCACACATATATGGAGTCTCGCAGCAAGCTGTCAGCTGAGTAAACGTCAGGGGCGGTGTAGAGGGCCGGATAAAAGCGATAAAATCATAAAAGCCATAAAAGTTCTTACAAATAAACGATGCCTGTGGGAAGGGTGACATGAGAGAAAGCAAACAAGATGCAGGTGAAGGATGGATGATGGGCCTGCGGACAGGTAAAAAACGGGAACGTGGCTAACACTTTGTATAAAATAGCTAAGAATTTAAAAAGCGAGATAAAATCACTTGTCTAGATAGGCACTCTCCTCTCAGCGCCTGTGTTCAGCGCCTGTGTTGTACGTTCCCCTCTTCGTCCTGTGTTTGCGATGTTCCCTTTTCAGCAATGTTATACCAACTAGCCCGCGACAACACCCTCGTAGATTGTCTTGTTATTAAATAGTGCCATATCCTCCGACCACTCGGTTTTCCACGGGCGCGACGCTCTTAAGATTAATGCTTTGAGTGATTTGTTTTTTTCGTATCGCTGCGCAGCAGACGAGGAGTGGAAGCAGATAAGGTCGTAATTTTTCGCTTGTATTTGACAACTGGAACTCGAACTCATACTCACACTACCTTCTCACGTTCTTTGCAAAGGCGACTTGTTGGTACGAGTTAGCATGAGTTGAGTTGGTATGCGGTGGATTAAGATAACCGTTGATGTTTTTTTCCCTGGAACTGCCTGTCCGCCAGTCGGCGCGAATACAACGTTTAAGCTTGGTGTTTACAAATATTTCGACCGTTGAGAAGAGAAGAATGGTTAGCGAGGAATTTTAGCGCGCCTACCCGGAAAAAGAAGTAGCTAGAATTTGAAGCAGGTGTGGAATAGTAGGGCTCTTCCTGTTTGGAAGAAATGCCTTCCTTTCCACGGCCAGTGATTGGATAAGTTGGGAATGAATTCCGATAATTCGTATTTTTTCCTGTTTCGGAGGGCAGGGTCATTGCGATTAAAATGAGATGTTTTGGCGAGATCCGGGACTGATGTTTACAGGTTTCTTTGTGTGTCTGTCAACTGAATAAATTTCTTCCTCCTTATTTCCTCGTTGATTAACTTCTCCTTGCTTGTTTCTTTGTTCTAAACAACACTTAAGTAAGCGAGGAAAGTTCTCGAGTGACGTGTTTTAGCAGCAATGAACCTTCAAGGCGTCTTGGCATCGTATCATTGATCTAATTATTTTCTATACACCATCCAGATGCAAGCTCGACCACCCATGCCATCGAAGTGCGTGATCCGAGTTTCAAACAGCCCATGATCCTTAGCGAGTCTGTGATGCCGTTTGAACACACGAGCTCATGACGCAATTAAAAAAATATAAAGTATCGAATTTTTCTTCATCCGGATACAGAACATGCCAGTTTGGAAGAAACCTAATAAGGACGACTGGAGAGCTTCAATGATTGCTGGCGGGGCTGGCGTTCTCGTTAAGGTATTGCGATCCGTGGGAAGCTACTACATTATTACCACATTTGGCGACCTCGCGCTGGTTATTCTTCTCGTGCGATGGTGACAACGGCGCGGACAATGAACGAGCAGAGCGGAATGAAATTACAACCCTTCATGGGTGGACTTGCGCCCACAAATAACTGAATTTCCAGTGAAACAGCGCAAAGGCACAAGGCCAGAGGACAAGAAAGGACGATACACAGCGCTGACTAACAACAGAATGTTTATTCAGTGAGCCATGCTTATAAAGGCGCCAGGGACACTGAAAAAACAGAAAAAAAAACACACAGAACCGTGACAGATATCCCTCCAACCAGGCACGTATTTGATAACACAAGGCTGACACGTGTGCAAAAATTCATGTTCTTTCTGCAAGATAGCGACAGAAGGGATGCTTACGCACCTCTGACCCAGCTTCAAGATCTCAGACGCTTCGATAACTTCCCTAGTCAGCTGATCTTTGTGTCTATCAAAAATTCTGCTTTTGTCATACAGAGGCTGGCACAAACAATCATGACAGTGAACACCAATGTGGCGGGCAGCGTTCTTGACATCATTTTTGTGCTCCCTCAGCCTATCGTTCAAACAACGACCCGTTTGTCCAACATATGAACCTCCACAACTCAAAGGGATCGAATAAACCCGATTCTCTACGCACTTCACAAATTTTACCTCATGCTTTTTTGTGCAGATGGGTTCACCTTCATTTGACTTTTTGGGGCCATTTACACGCGCGCACAGACTTCTCAATTTCACAGGAGCTGAAAACACAACATCTACTCCGGCTCTCTTACCTATTCTTTTCAAATTATGCGATACAACATGAATGTAGGGTATCACAGACACATTCTTTCTTCTGGTACTATGGTCGACAGCGGCGGAAAGTTTTAACTTTTTCAGCATCCCCTCCGCTACAGCTGCTAAGACGTTGAGGGGGTATCCTGCAGTAACGAGCCTCTGAACCTGATAATAAAAACTATTGTCCTGTGGGTGCAAGATTTTTTCATGGCGTTACTGAAGCAAGACGCTATAATGCCCATTTTTACGAGCATCGAATGAGAGGAACTGTACGGAAGCAACGGCTTTTTGCTCCTAGGTTCAAAAGACCAGCACATATGTGCAACAGTGAAGTACAGGGTCAAGTCAAGAAATTTTATGCAGTCATCAACAGGTACTTCTTGTGTCACTTCAAGAGGCGTGAGGACTTCAGAAAAAAACTGAAAGAATGGCATTAACTTCTTGATAAAAATTCACCGCATCGGATTTTATCAGAATAAGGTAGTCATCTACAAAACGGAAAACTTTTTCAGCATTTGAGCTAAGAGACGATTTTCAAGGGTCCTGCCTAGCATGGCTAAGTAAAAATCGCTGAGCAATGGAGCAATGCACGCTCCTATGCATATTCCTTTCTTTTGAATAAAAACACGCCCATCAAATTCAGCGTAAGTGGACTCAAGGTATGTTTGTAAGAGGGCCAAGAAGTTTTGTACGGAGATGCCGGAGGCATTCTGAAAAGCAACAGCTCCGTACCTGTCAATTACTTCATTCATGCACTCTAGCAGTTCTTCATGTGGGATAGAATAATACAAGTCTTTGACGTCAATTGAGAAGGCACGCAACCGTTTGTCCTGGTTATTCTTCAAAAAGTCAATTACATCGTCCGATGTTTCACCTGAAAAGGGTCGTCAATAGTTAAGAGAGTTAAGTTCTTTTGTAAAAACTTCCCCAAACACTTTTGCCACGCGCCATTCTCCGAAATAATTACACGTAAAGGCATACCTAATTTATGAGTTTTTGCTGTAAAAAACATGCTCAGGCTCATTTTTTTGCACTTATCTATCGAGGAGCACAAGGCTTCTAAATTGAGCTTCTTGCACAATTTGTTTTGCCTTCGTTTTGGCTTTTACAAGGCAGGCAGTACCGCGCTCATTAAAAACCGAGTGAACCGCATCCCCCGCTTTTTGATTAAAACAATCCTTGGGGAATACCGCAAAACCCCCTTCCTTATCCGCGGTTAACAAAACCAAACAATGATTCCGAAGGTAACTGACAGTCTTGGTAATCGGGAGGTTTTTTGGTCGAGGCCTTGGCCGCAACACCACGTCCACACCCACGCCGCCCAAAAGGCATCTACTAGCCTCCGGTTCCTTTGCTTGTCGGGAAACCCGTCTTACCAGTGCCAGTTGCTCGGAAGGCTTCATCTTTGGCTCGACCGCGAACTTTTGGCCAAGACGTAGGACGCGCTGCACGTCCCCCTGAAGAGGAACACCTTCTGGGTTATGGACTTCGTTGAGCGTCACTGTCGGTTTCTTGGGAAGGCACCCTAGCAGTAGAGAAAGCTGCTGTTGCCACAAGAACCGCTCATTGGCGGAGGTGGTATCAAGCACGCTGGGCGGGCGTCGAACCGAATATCCGCCTCTCTAGGGCACGCTCAGTTTAACGCTGAGAAGGGCCCTTCGATATAAGGCTCCAAAAGCAACTACAACAATCCGGAACAATGCAGAAGTTGTTACATGTGGCCGCGATCATATGAGATAAACACTGTTGCGGCTCGGGCTCCGGGCTTATTTTGAGCTTGCCGGCGGCTTTGAGCACGAACAAACAGTACAAAAGGTTCGCGACATTATTCCCCTATCAAGGAAGCGTCGGCCCAATCCTTGAGCGAAAAGGAAGGTCTCCAAAGACGAACACGGACAATGCAATATAAACACGGACGGTAAACACAAAGTACTGTTTAGCGCGCATAATATGGTTTTAGGCGCACAGTGTGCACAGCTTGCGGCGTGCGGCGCCGCAGGACTGCTGTGGCTCCGTCACGAACGACTTCGTAGCCAATTTCTTCGATTCGATGTAAGGGCCAAAGTAGCGGTAAAAAGCTTTCAACACCCATGCCTGATCACCTAGCTTGCATTCCGCGTGGCGGAGGCGTTTATTTTAGCGTCGCGCGCTGATGCGCTGATTGACCGTAGTCCTTAGCCGGGTGAGCGGTCAGGATTCCAATGCGCTCTGAAGGTTGTCGTCGATTTCGAGGGTCTTCGTCAGTGACATTTGGTAGCAAGGCTTCGAGTATTTTGGTAGTCTCCGATACGTGGACGAGCCCAAAAAGCGTCACCAATTAGGTGCACTCAGGATATAAGTGTTGAAGATGACATTTATCTCAAAATGCGCCTCAAAAGACGTCAACAATTATGTGCACTCAGGATATAAGTGTTGAAGATGACATTTATCTCAAATTGCATATTGTTGTTTTGAGATAATGAGCTAAATCGAGAAACAGGGATTAAGTCAGATTAGGCTCGAATGTTTAAAAGAACGTTCTGTTGGGGCTAGTTGGTAACTGTTCATTTTTGGTTACAGGCGCGATCGATCCACATACAGCAACAGGTCTGCCCCCCCCCCCCCCCCCCCCGCGGTGGCTCAGTGGTAGTGGGGCTCTGCTTCTGTATCTAAACATGCGGGTTCGATCAATGCCACGCCGGTCGAAGTTCGATGGAGGCGAAATTCTAGAGGCCTGTGTACTGTGCGATGTCAGTCCACGTTAAAGAACGCCAGGTGGTCGAAATTTTCGGAGCCCTCCACTACGGCGTCCCTCATAGCCTGAGTCGCTTTGGTACGTTAAACCACCATTAACCATTAACCACAGCTTTGTCCCGTCAATCCGGTCTACCTTCCTTGTGTCTGTATGTGTTTCGTGCCTATAACCAATGATAGGCTGTAATGGCAAGCGAATCCGTCTTTCTTTTGAAAAAAAAACTAAAAAAAATGACAGGGTTGTTGCAACTGTATAACACGAGATTCAATGACAGCTGTTATGGTATATATATATATATATATATATATATATATATATATATATATATATATATATATATATATATATATATATATATATATATATATATATATATATATATATATATATATATATATATATATATATATATATATATATTCAAGTAAGAATATAAGGCTGATTTTATATATGTGTAATTCTAGAGCGTTTTCCCCACATGCTCGCTTTTCGTCTAGCTGACTTCTCCCCTTCACCGCTCTAGGCGCGCGGCGCAATTGATGATCTCCTCGGACGACGTACTTCGTAGCAGCTGCCGAATATAGACAGCAAATAGGCCGAACTGCATTCCTGCGTTCTCGGCATACTGTCGCTCCTCCTCGCACGTTTACCATTCTCCGGATGGTTCCCATGGTAACAACCCTTTGGATAATCCTCTAGTTAAACTTTCCTATGCTCTCACCATACCCTCTTCCTTCCGCGGCAACCATTCTCCGGTTGGAAATTTATCCGCCCTCGCCACATCTGCCCTCTTCCACGTAACCACTTGTGGACAGTTCCCATCGTAATCACTCTCCGGTTACCTCTTCGCATGCTTCCAGTATACCCTCCTCCTTCCAAGGTAACCGCCCTCCGGATGATTCCCGCTCCAACCACAAAACGGTCGGGCCTTCTTACGCTCTCGCCATGCCCACCTCCTCCCACGGTAACCGCCTCCGGAACGTTACCGCGGGGACCACCGTCTGGAGATGCCTTCCGGCGCTCATGCCATACCCTTCTAATACTACAGTAACCCTCCACCTCCTTCCAGGGTAACTCTTCGCCGGCTGGTTCCCGTAGGAACCACCCCACCAGTTGCGCTTTTTTACGCCTCGCTTTACCCTTTTCCTTTCGCGGTAAACATAATACGGGTAATCGATTCCTCCGCTGTCGCGATACCCTTCTTTTTCCACTGTAACCTTCCACTAATTTCGGATCCCTTCACTAACGACCTACATTGCCCTTTCCAAGTTAACCACCCTATGAGTGGTTCTTATGGTAGCGCACCCACTGGTCAAGAGGACTACGACCATACTACTACTACTACTACAACAACTACTACTACTACTAGTACTACTACGGCCATGACGACGCGAAACCCAGGAACGGGTGCCTAATAGCTGTCGCTCTAAAACGAAGGGGCCCTGTAACGCCGAGAAAACCTGCGCGGGAACCGTACACCAAATAAAAATTCAGCTATATTCTGCTGACGTATACGGATGAAAATGAGCAATATACTACCGTGAGAGCCGCCGTTGTCAGCTCGAGGCTCATTCCTGGGACTGTCTACAGCATGGTTTTAATTGTTGCATCGCAAGTGTCCACTATCTCATCGACTGCGAGAGTCATGAAGAATTAAGTGCAGTATAAGAACCCTGCAGATGATTGCGAAGGGGTTAATAAACTCATTGCTGAGGAAGATACGATTCGCCTCTCCGACAATGAACTGAGCATTGAACAATATTGAACTGCTACAATAACTGAAGCGCTTTGTTGAGCTAGTTGATACCGGCTTCCAATATCTATTACTATAGCACAATACAACTTGAAAAGAAACAGCAGTTGTTAATCCTGGGCCATGGTCCGCGGCGTCCTTTATTAGTCTGCTGGCCAACCACAATAGCAAAAAAATCGTCGTTTTATTGTTTTACTATATTATACAAGCAGGTGATTACCTTCTTTTTTAGGTAACAAGAAAAATTTTAACTATGTGCTGCAAAAATTCCAAAGAAATTCGTACAGAAATTTTGTGTGGCGATCCTGAATAAGGGCGAAGCTTCAGTGCTGCGTCCCGCGGCGAAGCTTCACTGCTTTGTACCCGCCGCGGTGGCTGTGTGGTTAGCGCACTCGGCTACTGATCCGGGGTGCCCGGGTTCGAACCTGACCGCGGCGGCCGCGTTTCGATGGAGGCAAAACGCAAAGGCACCCGTGTGCGGTGCGATGTCAGTGCACGCTAGAGGTCCCCAGGTGGTCGAAATTGATGAGGATGATGACGTCCTCAGGCCACAATTCCGGAGCCCTCCACTACGGCACCTCTTTTTTTCTTTCTTCTTTCACTACCTCCTTTATCCGTTCCCTTACGGCGCGGTTAGGGTGTCCACCGAGATATGTGAGACAGTTACTGAGCCATTTCATTTCCTCAAAAACCAAATTTAATTTTTTACTGCACTCGCCGCGGTGGCTCAGTGGTTAGTGCGCTCGACTACTGATCCGGAGTACGCGGGTTCGAACGCGACCGCGGCGGCTGCGTTTTTATGGAGGCAAAACGCTAAGGCGCTTGTGTGCTGCGCGATGTCAGTGCACGTTAAAGATGCACAGGGAATCGAAATTATTCCGGAGCCCTCCACTACGGCACCTCTCCCTTTCTTCTTTCACTCCCTCCTTTATCCCTTCTCTTACGGCGCGGTTCAGGTGTCCGCAGATGTATGAGACAGATACTGCGTCATTTCCTTTCCACAAAAACCAATTATTATCATTAATTTTTTAGTGCAGCGCGAGACATGTCGATTAATACATTTAATTTATTTAGATAATTTTGCTGGCGCTTCTAGGCCCTTGCAGGAAGGGCAATAAATGCAGTATAATTACTAAAAGGAGTTAAAGAAAATCTATACCACTAATCCGATAAGTTTGTTGACGATAATGTTTTATATTTTCAATGTAGTCGATGCCATGTAGTCTTGCTAGTGGCAATGCATTCTAGTCAGTTACTCTGCGAGGGAAAAGGGAATATTCAAGTATGTTAGTTCTGGTGGTGAACGGGTTTAGTGAATCGCAGTGGCGATGGCTCGCTGACGCTGTCGCGGAAAATGGCGTAAAATAATGATCTCGGCACATTTACAGCATGTTCTATTTGAGAAAAAAATTAATCTGAGTATTGTTCTTCTTACTTGCATCGCTTGAATTGTGTGTTTCTGCTGCATTTTAAGAGTTAGTGAGTCTGTTGACCGGTATTTGGAAAACATGAATCTAATTGCCATGCGCGGAATCATTTCAAACGCTCAAACGTTAGTTTTAGTGTACGTGTCCCAGACGATGCACGCGTATTTTAGCATGGGTATGATGAACGATGAATGAGGTGAAAATTTCAAGTCCGCAAGACTTCAGTTTTTCACTTTGTGCTTGATGACACAAAGGTGACGGAAACATAATGCGCATGCCTTACTTATATGCTGATTCCGGCTTTGATTGTTGGCTAGCATCACGCCAGATTATTTGTCTTCCGTTACGTCAGAAAACGGAAATGACGGAATAGCGTAAAAAAAGAAGAGACCGTTCTCTTCACTGGTAAATTTAGATTTATGGTTTAGGTTTAATTGTTTAAATTTCCAAAGCAACTCTGGCTATGAGGGACGCCATAATGGAGATATCTGGAAATTACGTCTAATGTTCTTTAACGTGGAGTGACGACACAATACGCGGACCTTTTGCGTTTGTCTCCATTGAAATGTGACCGCCAAGACTGGGGCCGAACCCGAGTCCTGCGGGTCAGGAGCCAATCACTATAACCACTGAGCAAACGGGGAGACGTAACTCTAAAATATCATACATACAGTTTCATGTCCCATTGATTACACCAATCAAGAATTATATTTTCGCTAGAATTTAGTCAACAGCGCCTGTTTGTGCTAGTCCTTCGTCTTGTGTCGCGTTCGTGTTGCGCTGAGAGCGAACCTGAAAATCTTTCCTGGCATTCGGGGAATTCGCCCCAGCTCCGCTAGGGGGCAAAGCATGTATGCCAAGCATGAATCCGTGCACCTATTCTCGCACGCGGTACTGTATTTACCAAGTCTGCTGCGATAACGAAAGTCGTGTTTGAAAAGGAACCGCCCCCTAAACATCAGTGCTCTTGGAGGTGCCGTCATGTCGAGGCCAGGTGGGGCGGTACTGCACCGGTTCTGCGGCCACTTCAAGGGCATCAACTGGCGGCCGATTCGGTTCGCCGAAGAAGTGCCGCAGTCGCACATCTGTCGCCTCTGCGGCGTAATCCCGACAAGCACGGTGCTACTTCCATGTTCACACATTCTGTGCGACGTCTGCGTCGCAGCCAAGAGTTTCGATGGCCTTCCCGCGTGCCCGCTGGACCTGGAGCCATTCGACGAAGGAGTGTGTCACAGAATTCCTACGCCGACCAGGACAATCTGCAGTTTGGAGGTGAGGTCAGTGTTTGGTAGCACAGTTCATTTTCCTAACGACCTTGAGTGACGCAGTTTGTAGTCAAAGGTATAGTTCTGTTACACGCTAATTTATGTAAATGATGAGTGAGAAAACTGTTCCCAACATGTTTAAGAGAAAGGCGGGGAAATAACGTGTCTGCTAATGGAACACGGCACTCCTCGTAGTACAGAACGTCTAAAAGCAGTGACATTAAATTTCGCATTATATTTCAGCCGTTGCGTTAAAAAGTTTCTTATATGAGCGACAGTATCGGATAAAAATATTCATTATAGCGCGAACTTTTTTGGCCTATGTGCGCGTTTTTTGTGGAGTAGTGTCGATAGCCACCAGTAGAACATGGTTCGGCTATTGTGATGGTATGTCTAATGCTGAACTGTTATTCTAGCTTGCTGAGCTGCCAGAGATGGCTTAGGATCTTTCAGCGATGCGCTCCCGATTTCGATCTAAAGCGAGCGATGATTTCTTACTACTTGAAAAACTGTCCTCGTACAATATCAGTTTAGTTAATACGCGGATTAAAGATTGTAATTGTATGAGACGCCAAACGGCAGTGTTAAACGGATCTGATCCATCAGACGCATCGTCTGATGTACCGCAGGGTTCATTACTGGAACCACTGCTGTTTCAAAGGCATGAATTGCCACAAGAGGTGCTGTAAACTCGCGGTCAATTCACTCCTTTACGCGTAGCAGTGCGCTGGAAGGGATGATTGCGGGTGGCTGGGGTCATTGCTTTACCGTCGTTGCTTCAGTGCCGAGGCTATATCATGCTATAGCGTGGAGAGCTCTTCCCTCGACAAGAACCTGACGTCCCCAGGAGAGTTCTCTGGGTAAAGAGCCTGTTTCTCGGCAAGTCGGAAATAAGTTTCTGCGGAGACAGCGGTTACAGCGGCCGTCGCTCTTTTTAAGGCGAAAGCCTTTAATGGCTCATGCTTCGTCCGTCCGTCCGGCCGTTACGCTCTTGCGCCCATGGCCTCCGAGATCACCCACGCGTGCGGGTGGTTTTGGAGGCTATGCTGCGTCATTGGTAGTTCACTGCGCATGCGCCGCGCCCGTGGCAGACGCCTCGCAGCTGTCGACCGAATCAGCTGCCGCGCAACCTCCCTCCTAGCGCTCGCTTCAATGGAGTCTCAGAATGTGGGCAAACGCAAGTGTTCAATTAACATCTTAACCACACATCAGTGACGCAAGCAGCAACACCGCGTAAAGGTTTTCACCTCACCGCACTTTAGGTCAACAAAGTGGCCCCTGAATTTTTTTAGCCAGTGCCGTAGTCGCTCGCCTTAATAATTTTTGATATAATTTTCGAGAAACAGTAAAGCACTGGACTCCAATTATTGCACTAATTAATTCTCAGTCAATCAACTGATTTTTATCACATGTTGCTTCCTGATTATGTGTTCTGCGTCGTGTTTGATTTTCTGCGCGTATTGTAAGCACTTGTATTTTATTTTTGCAACTTGAATTAAATTCCTTGTAGTATATGCCTAATCATGTAAATAATAATTTCCTGCTATATACATGAATATTAGTGTGCATTGTGCGTTTTTATCATGCTCTCTCCCGCTCCTGCATTAGCCCCAAAAATAGGTTACATTGTGTGCATGCGCAAAATATTCGAGCCGCAGGGGTGTTTCTGTGGTTATGGTGCTTGGCTGTTGTCCCGAAGGACGCTAGGTTTGTCGGAGGAAAAATGCTAGAGGCACATGTAATGTGCAATATTAGTCCACGTTTGAGAATCCCAGGTGGTCGACATCATCCGGAGCCGTTCATTACTGCGCCCCCCATAGCCTGAGTCCCTTTGAGATGTTAAGACATCATAAACGAAAAAAATATCAAAATATTCGAGCAGTGGCCTTGAGGGCGCCGGACCAGGGCTTTACATCATTCTCATCTGATTTTGCAAACTTCGGCAATGGCGGTTCTTCCTAGGTAATTCCTTAAAGAAATAGTCTATCGACTTCTTGTAGGGTATATTGCCTTCCTATAGGTATTTTTTCTCTATTTGTAGTCTGCAGACAAATGTTTATTGAAAGTGTATGACCATAAATCTATAGATTGTCTATGAACTTTCTATAAGATTTATATTGCCTATAGACTGTTCTCAAGGGTATGTATATGTAGAGTCTACAGACTTTAAAGCCAGAAGTCTATGGGCAGTCGTAGACTGTGTAAAAAAATTTTTTGTTAGGGAGGTCACTGAGTGCCAAATGAGTCCCGACGTCGACGCATTGTAGGAGTCTGAGCAAGAGTCTCGGTCAGAACGGGTGAAGAGGAGCTACGAAGTAAACAATGGTCACTGTCCTACAAATCGAGTCTGGTACTGCGCCCCAGAGCATTTCATTTACTTCAGTACGTAGCATGAAGACTAGAAAAGCCTCATTATGGTAATGCCTCGAAATCTTTCTTCGGAATGAAACCGCATCGTTAACACATCACTTTTTTTTCAGGCCCACTGCTGGAATAACGAGAGGGGCTACGAGTTCGTGGGCAGCGCGGAGGATGTACTGCGGCACTATGAGGAGGCCTGCACATTCCACGCACTCGAATGTCCGCGGTGCGGGGAGTCAATCGCACACGTAGCACTTCCGACTCATTATATGGTGGGGTGCGTCGCCAAATGGATAGCGCAGAACCGCCACTGGTGCCAGAGAACTTCCCCACCCCGCCCGACTTCCGCGCTGCAATGGCAGAACTGAAGGCGACATTCAATGACACACTTCACGGCCAGCTGCCTGCAATTGAAAGCAAAATCAACGAACTCGTGGAGTATTCTAGGAAACAGGGAGCTCAGCTTGACAGCCTAATCAGTGAGCTACGAGTGTTCGAGAGAAACATGAAAGCTCAACTGGCCCATACAATAAGCAATGACTGTTCGCCGCTAACTGAAGCACTTCACGTCGGTTCTTCCGTGACAGGCCAACCATCAGCGCCAGCGAGCCAAGACGCTTCGTCAACATTAGGTGTCAGGACGACCATGCCATGGAGCACAGAAGCAAAGTTAATCTTTCTAAAGCTGAAGCGCATGACCAGTAGGTTGCTAAATGCCACACAGGAGTTACGGGTCGAAGCTTGCCGGTACACCATGACCTGCGACCTCGTCCAGCGTGGGTGGCCGGGGGCTGGGCTCCTTTCTTGGTGTTCGGAATTGGAGCTGCTTACAAACCTGCGTTTCACGTATCTCGTGACTCTCAAGGAAGCTGATTACTTGCTGGTGAATTCAACGGAACTAACCTGGAGAACTCCTGCAGTGAGGTCTCGGTGGCACCATCGGGACACGGGGCTTTGTATTTCTCTTTGCAAAAACAGATTTGCTACCTTGCTTAATGTGGATTTTGAAATGTTTGGGCTGCTGGAAAACTCTCGCTTACCGCAGCCACATGGAAGTGCCACATGGAGGTCGAGCATGTTAGTGAAGGGACTGATTACACTGACACCAAACGTATCGCATTTTTTTTTCAGTGCACCTATTATTCCACTCATAAGAAATGGCTTTCTTGAAAACGGAGAAATTAAGATCCAGATTGAGTTAGCCGAATAAGGCATTTCAGCTAGTCGCTAACGTACGTTTCTTCAAGCAGACCGTGGACAATCTGCTGACATTCCCTATACAAAGCTCTGGGAGTGTATGAACTATATACAGACGTTTCTATAGGTGGTAAAATTTCAAGCACTCTCGAATATCCTTGAAATTATTTTAACTTTGCGGGCCTTGAAGTCCGGCGACATTTAGTTATGTTTCCGTGTTTTGACAGCATCTCACAAATGTATATCCGCAGCTGAGCTACCTGTACGGTTACCCATTGGCGTTATATGCATACCGGAGTGAAATTGTCACGATGCGAACGACGGACTCAGCACGCTGCATTGCGGTCTGAAATAAAGATTGAAGTTTTCATGTGTGATGCATTACAAGTGGCGCGTTTCCTTTTAGGCATTTAAGATTACGATTAAGGATGCTGATGAGTGATACCGCCAGATTGTGCCAACCCAGTCTAGGGCACAGTACCACGGATTTCCTGAGCGCTTGGGATTCTACTGAATAACCTTGACTTCTATCACCTCAACAAGGCTTTTTTTTTGCACTGGGAACTGCGCCAAGTAATTTTTTTTTCACTTTATAATTAATTCCTTGCACTGTGTGCCAAGTCATGCCATTATTAATTTCCTGCTAATGAGTCTACAGTATTGGGTGTACTGAGTTTTTTTTAATTGCAATAGCCCGAAAATAGGGTCAATAATGTGCGGGTGTAAGATATTCAAGCCGCTGCGGTAGCTCAGTGGTTATAGCGCTCCGCCACTGACTCAAAAGACGTGGGTTCGATCCCAGTCACGTTGGTGCATTCTGATGGCAAAATTCTGAAGGCCCGTGTGCTGTGTGATGTCAGTGCACGTTAAAGAACCCCAGCTGCTCGAAATTTCCGGAGCCTTTTAGTACGGCTTCCCTCATAGCTTGAGTCGCGTTGGGACGTTAAGCCCTTATAAACATATTCTATGTTAGCACTGCTTACAGGGACTCTGCAGACTAAATGACGTCTGCCTGCGTCATTGAACTACTGTGTTCTAATCGCATTCTGACAAATTACTGTGCACTAACTAGAAAACACAAAATGAAAACAGTAAACAATAACATCTAATGTTTTTGAAGGCAAACTGCTGTAGAACTATGATTTTTTTTCGCTTTTACGCACTGAACTCTGGCGACAGGCTACAATATCATGCGCACAAAGGCGGTACTCTTGAACGCCCTGTTGTCTTGCCTTCGGAAGTTTGAGTCCAGGGAAGGAAAAGTTTTCAAGTTAAATCTTGTGAGCAATAAAGAAGTATTTCGCTGCCGAGCAAATTATGAAATAGCCAGAGAGCGACAGAGTTGATTCCTACTAGAGCGGCAATTGGAGGGAGCAGTCCTCGAGTGTCCTCTTAAAGCATTCATTTGGCGCCGGCTCTGTCATACGCGTGACTTCTCCCTTGTGTTCACCGACGGTTCGACGAGGTGGTTCTCAACGGACCCCGCTCTCTCCTCGACGTCCGTTCAAGATTGGATGGCCGGTTTTCCTCGGCTTCTGGAGTGGGTCCAAGATGTGCTACGTGTGGTGCACAACGATGGCATCCCGATCGGCTCGTTTCATATTTGTTTCACAGTGATAATGTACAGCCACACATGTGCTCCGTCACGAGGGCAGGCTCTCACGAGGGCCTCACTCGTTTAGGTGAGTGTAAAGGAGAATTTGGCACAGAAAAATGTGAGGGTGCAGTTGAGGGAGGACAGTCTCACGAGGGCCAGAGAGAACCAGGGAGGGCATGGTGCACAGGTTAATGGGGATGTGTCACAAAGCTCGTTCATGCCGCGGACTTTCTATAAGTTTACGGTCCGGAGTGCAACCAATTTTAGAACAAGTGTGTACCACTGAACGAAAACAACTAAACAACTATCTAAAGGCGAACTAGTGTTCAAACGCCCTCTTTTGACGCTACCCATTGATGATCGACACTACCGCATGGATGTCACGGGATATTCACCAGAGCCTCTTCTGCCTCTCACTCCGCTCACACCGCTCCCTTATGCGCGCCTGGCCGCGGACATTGCTGCGCACTCTGCTGGGAGCGGCTGCGCATGCAGCTGCATGGTGGAGACTGCTTCAAAGAACAGGATTCTTGGCAGCTTCGTTTCGAGCCCCACGGCAACCTGCTGGGTCGCTGCTCATTAAGAGGACCGGCGCCTTCTCTGGCGTTTCTACGTCACGAGCGCAGTTGTTGTTAGGATTTGAGGCTCCCATTTCTTCGCCTTTTCTATTTGTGAGATTGACCGCAGCGGTGGCCTAGTCGTCTGAGCATCCGCCTCGCATGCGGGAGGTGCGGGGTTCGATCCCCAGTGCCGCCGGGTACCCACCGGTGATACAACGGGTACAAGCTTTCCCCTGGTCTGGCGCTCGGCTGCTTTAGGGTGAAATGCTTGGAAAATGGGTCTTCGACCCGACCTTCAGTAATCCAAAATACCTTGTGCCATGACACTCTTTGGCCATAGATGCCCTTGCGTCATAAAGATCCATAATCATGATCTATTTGTGAGATTGACCGCAGCGGTGGCCTAGTCGTTTGAGCATCCGCCTCGCATGCGGGAGGTGCGGGGTTCGATCCCCAGTGCCGCCGGGTACCCACCGGTGATACAACGGGTACAAGCTTTCCCCTGGTCTGGCGCTCGGCTGCTTTAGGGTGAAATGCTTGGAAAATGGGTCTTCGACCCGACCTTCAGTAATCCAAAATACCTTGTGCCATGACACTCTTTGGCCATAGATGCCCTTGCGTCATAAAGATCCATAATCATGATCTATTTGTGAGATTGATCGCAGCGGTGGCCTAGTCGTTTGAGCATCCGCCTCGCATGCGGGAGGTGCGGGGTTCGATCCCCAGTCCCGCCGGGTACCCACCGGTGATGCAATGGATACAAGCTTTCCCCTGGTCTGGCGCTCGGCTGCTTTAGGGTGAAATGCTTGGAAAATGGGTCTTCGACCCGACCTTCAGTAATCCAAAATACCTTGTGCCATGACACTCTTTGGCCATAGATGCCCTTGCGTCATAAAGATCCATAATCATGATCTATTTGTGAGATTGACCGCAGCGGTGGCCTAGTCGTTTGAGCATCCGCCTCGCATGCGGGAGGTGCGGGGTTCGATCCCCAGTGCCGCCGGGTACCCACCGGTGATACAACGGGTACAAGCTTTCCCCTGGTCTGGCGCTCGGCTGCTTTAGGGTGAAATGCTTGGAAAATGGGTCTTCGACCCGACCTTCAGTAATCCAAAATACCTTGTGCCATGACACTCTTTGGCCATAGATGCCCTTGCGTCATAAAGATCCATAATCATGATCTATTTGTGAGATTGACCGCAGCGGTGGCCTAGTCGTTTGAGCATCCGCCTCGCATGCGGGAGGTGCGGGGTTCGATCCCCAGTGCCGCCGGGTACCCACCGGTGATACAACGGGTACAAGCTTTCCCCTGGTCTGGCGCTCGGCTGCTTTAGGGTGAAATGCTTGGAAAATGGGTCTTCGACCCGACCTTCAGTAATCCAAAATACCTTGTGCCATGACACTCTTTGGCCATAGATGCCCTTGCGTCATAAAGATCCATAATCATGATCTATTTGTGAGATTGACCGCAGCGGTGGCCTAGTCGTTTGAGCATCCGCCTCGCATGCGGGAGGTGCGGGGTTCGATCCCCAGTCCCGCCGGGTACCCACCGGTGATGCAATGGATACAAGCTTTCCCCTGGTCTGGCGCTCGGCTGCTTTAGGGTGAAATGCTTGGAAAATGGGTCTTCGACCCGACCTTCAGTAATCCAAAATACCTTGTGCCATGACACTCTTTGGCCATAGATGCCCTTGCGTCATAAAGATCCATAATCATGATCTATTTGTGATATTGACCGCAGCGGTGGCCTAGTCGTTTGAGCATCCGCCTCGCATGCGGGAGGTGCGGGGTTCGATCCCCAGTCCCGCCGGGTACCCACCGGTGATGCAATGGATACAAGCTTTCCCCTGGTCTGGCGCTCGGCTGCTTTAGGGTGAAATGCTTGGAAAATGGGTCTTCGACCCGACCTTCAGTAATCCAAAATACCTTGTGCCATGACACTCTTTGGCCATAGATGCCCTTGCGTCATAAAGATCCATAATCATGATCTATTTGTGAGATTGACCGCAGCGGTGGCCTAGTCGTTTGAGCATCCGCCTCGCATGCGGGAGGTGCGGGGTTCGATCCCCAGTCCCGCCGGGTACCCACCGGTGATACAACGGGTACAAGCTTTCCCCTGGTCTGGCGCTCGGCTGCTTTAGGGTGAAATGCTTGGAAAATGGGTCTTCGACCCGACCTTCAGTAATCCAAAATACCTTGTGCCATGACACTCTTTGGCCATAGATGCCCTTGCGTCATAAAGATCCATAATCATGATCTATTTGTGAGATTGACCGCAGCGGTGGCCTAGTCGTCTGAGCATCCGCCTCGCATGCGGGAGGTGCGGGGTTCGATCCCCAGTCCCGCCGGGTACCCACCGGTGATACAACGGGTACAAGCTTTCCCCTGGTCTGGCGCTCGGCTGCTTTAGGGTGAAATGCTTGGAAAATGGGTCTTCGACCCGACCTTCAGTAATCCAAAATACCTTGTGCCATGACACTCTTTGGCCATAGATGCCCTTGCGTCATAAAGATCCATAATCATGATCTATTTGTGAGATTGACCGCAGCGGTGGCCTAGTCGTTTGAGCATCCGCCTCGCATGCGGGAGGTGCGGGGTTCGATCCCCAGTCCCGCCGGGTACCCACCGGTGATACAACGGGTACAAGCTTTCCCCTGGTCTGGCGCTCGGCTGCTTTAGGGTGAAATGCTTGGAAAATGGGTCTTCGACCCGACCTTCAGTAATCCAAAATACCTTGTGCCATGACACTCTTTGGCCATAGATGCCCTTGCGTCATAAAGATCCATAATCATGATCTATTTGTGAGATTGACCGCAGCGGTGGCCTAGTCGTTTGAGCATCCGCCTCGCATGCGGGAGGTGCGGGGTTCGATCCCCAGTCCCGCCGGGTACCCACCGGTGATGCAATGGATACAAGCTTTCCCCTGGTCTGGCGCTCGGCTGCTTTAGGGTGAAATGCTTGGAAAATGGGTCTTCGACCCGACCTTCAGTAATCCAAAATACCTTGTGCCATGACACTCTTTGGCCATAGATGCCCTTGCGTCATAAAGATCCATAATCATGATCTATTTGTGATATTGACCGCAGCGGTGGCCTAGTCGTTTGAGCATCCGCCTCGCATGCGGGAGGTGCGGGGTTCGATCCCCAGTCCCGCCGGGTACCCACCGGTGATGCAATGGATACAAGCTTTCCCCTGGTCTGGCGCTCGGCTGCTTTAGGGTGAAATGCTTGGAAAATGGGTCTTCGACCCGACCTTCAGTAATCCAAAATACCTTGTGCCATGACACTCTTTGGCCATAGATGCCCTTGCGTCATAAAGATCCATAATCATGATCTATTTGTGATATTGACCGCAGCGGTGGCCTAGTCGTTTGAGCATCCGCCTCGCATGCGGGAGGTGCGGGGTTCGATCCCCAGTCCCGCCGGGTACCCACCGGTGATGCAATGGATACAAGCTTTCCCCTGGTCTGGCGCTCGGCTGCTTTAGGGTGAAATGCTTGGAAAATGGGTCTTCGACCCGACCTTCAGTAATCCAAAATACCTTGTGCCATGACACTCTTTGGCCATAGATGCCCTTGCGTCATAAAGATCCATAATCATGATCTATTTGTGAGATTGACCGCAGCGGTGGCCTAGTCGTCTGAGCATCCGCCTCGCATGCGGGAGGTGCGGGGTTCGATCCCCAGTCCCGCCGGGTACCCACCGGTGATACAACGGGTACAAGCTTTCCCCTGGTCTGGCGCTCGGCTGCTTTAGGGTGAAATGCTTGGAAAATGGGTCTTCGACCCGACCTTCAGTAATCCAAAATACCTTGTGCCATGACACTCTTTGGCCATAGATGCCCTTGCGTCATAAAGATCCATAATCATGATCTATTTGTGAGATTGACCGCAGCGGTGGCCTAGTCGTTTGAGCATCCGCCTCGCATGCGGGAGGTGCGGGGTTCGATCCCCAGTCCCGCCGGGTACCCACCGGTGATACAACGGGTACAAGCTTTCCCCTGGTCTGGCGCTCGGCTGCTTTAGGGTGAAATGCTTGGAAAATGGGTCTTCGACCCGACCTTCAGTAATCCAAAATACCTTGTGCCATGACACTCTTTGGCCATAGATGCCCTTGCGTCATAAAGATCCATAATCATGATCTATTTGTGAGATTGACCGCAGCGGTGGCCTAGTCGTCTGAGCATCCGCCTCGCATGCGGGAGGTGCGGGGTTCGATCCCTAGTGTCGCCGGGTACCCACCGGTGATACAACGGGTACAAGCTTTCCCCTGGTCTGGCGCTCGGCTGCTTTAGGGTGAAATGCTTGGAAAATGGGTCTTCGACCCGACCTTCAGTAATCCAAAATACCTTGTGCCATGACACTCTTTGGCCATAGATGCCCTTGCGTCATAAAGATCCATAATCATGATCTATTTGTGAGATTGACCGCAGCGGTGGCCTAGTCGTTTGAGCATCCGCCTCGCATGCGGGAGGTGCGGGGTTCGATCCCCAGTCCCGCCGGGTACCCACCGGTGATACAACGGGTACAAGCTTTCCCCTGGTCTGGCGCTCGGCTGCTTTAGGGTGAAATGCTTGGAAAATGGGTCTTCGACCCGACCTTCAGTAATCCAAAATACCTTGTGCCATGACACTCTTTGGCCATAGATGCCCTTGCGTCATAAAGATCCATAATCATGATCTATTTGTGAGATTGACCGCAGCGGTGGCCTAGTCGTCTGAGCATCCGCCTCGCATGCGGGAGGTGCGGGGTTCGATCCCCAGTCCCGCCGGGTACCCACCGGTGATACAACGGGTACAAGCTTTCCCCTGGTCTGGCGCTCGGCTGCTTTAGGGTGAAATGCTTGGAAAATGGGTCTTCGACCCGACCTTCAGTAATCCAAAATACCTTGTGCCATGACACTCTTTGGCCATAGATGCCCTTGCGTCATAAAGATCCATAATCATGATCTATTTGTGAGATTGACCGCAGCGGTGGCCTAGTCGTCTGAGCATCCGCCTCGCATGCGGGAGGTGCGGGGTTCGATCCCCAGTCCCGCCGGGTACCCACCGGTGATACAACGGGTACAAGCTTTCCCCTGGTCTGGCGCTCGGCTGCTTTAGGGTGAAATGCTTGGAAAAATGGGTCTTCGACCCGACCTTCAGTAATCCAAAATACCTTGTGCCATGACACTCTTTGGCCATAGATGCCCTTGCGTCATAAAGATCCATAATCATGATCTATTTGTGAGATTGACCGCAGCGGTGGCCTAGTCGTTTGAGCATCCGCCTCGCATGCGGGAGGTGCGGGGTTCGATCCCCAGTCCCGCCGGGTACCCACCGGTGATACAACGGGTACAAGCTTTCCCCTGGTCTGGCGCTCGGCTGCTTTAGGGTGAAATGCTTGGAAAATGGGTCTTCGACCCGACCTTCAGTAATCCAAAATACCTTGTGCCATGACACTCTTTGGCCATAGATGCCCTTGCGTCATAAAGATCCATAATCATGATCTATTTGTGAGATTGACCGCAGCGGTGGCCTAGTCGTCTGAGCATCCGCCTCGCATGCGGGAGGTGCGGGGTTCGATCCCTAGTGTCGCCGGGTACCCACCGGTGATACAACGGGTACAAGCTTTCCCCTGGTCTGGCGCTCGGCTGCTTTAGGGTGAAATGCTTGGAAAATGGGTCTTCGACCCGACCTTCAGTAATCCAAAATACCTTGTGCCATGACACTCTTTGGCCATAGATGCCCTTGCGTCATAAAGATCCATAATCATGATCTATTTGTGAGATTGACCGCAGCGGTGGCCTAGTCGTTTGAGCATCCGCCTCGCATGCGGGAGGTGCGGGGTTCGATCCCCAGTCCCGCCGGGTACCCACCGGTGATACAACGGGTACAAGCTTTCCCCTGGTCTGGCGCTCGGCTGCTTTAGGGTGAAATGCTTGGAAAATGGGTCTTCGACCCGACCTTCAGTAATCCAAAATACCTTGTGCCATGACACTCTTTGGCCATAGATGCCCTTGCGTCATAAAGATCCATAATCATGATCTATTTGTGAGATTGAAGCGAAGGCAACGGAGGCTGGCCACTAAACTAAATGATCGCTATGCACACTGAATAAGAGTGAATACTCCGGGGTGAAAATAAAGCCCTCAATATTAGGCGTTTCTTTTATTGCTCTCACTGAGCGAAAAATTCGCAGCTTTCTGCTAAGAGCAATGGTCATGGAAGAGAGATATTTTTTTCTTTCTCATGCTGCTGTCTTCCATGCGTTGGTTTTTGCTTTCTCAGTCACTACTGTTGTGACTATGTTCGGGGAGGGGGTGGGGGGCGGATTCTGTTGTTGCCTTTCTGGGGTTTTGTTTCACCGAGATTGTTTTTTTCCCTCGTTATTATTTCATTCACTGAAAAGCATTTTATTTCCTGCCTACCCCCCCCCCCCCCTTTTTCCCTGCCCTTCGCGAATGAGATCGCAACATCACTAACTGCATTAACCCAGGTTTTACACCGGTTTTTGTTCTCCCGCTCTGCTTGATGTGCGTTCATTCCCGTCTTTGCTGCGCTGTGCTCACTTTTCGTGGATGCTTTACTTGGGCGACGTGTTTTCGCGGCACTCCTTTCGGTACACGTGCCACTCGTGTGTGACTTTGCCCCGCACTTAAGTTGTTTTTTGTTTATGTTTGTTCTTGCCCACTTTGCAGTCGCTTCCGTTGTCGTCCTCTCCGTTTCGGCCCTCACTTACGGAATAAAAGCTGAACTAAATGTGTTCTTGAGACGAGTTGCGCACGCAATAAGACAGACAGGAAGAAATCAGGAAGACGTAAAGAACGCAATTCTTGTGTTCTTCCCGTGTGTGTCTTTCTTCTTGTGTGCGCCACTCGTATTATGAACAACCATGAAGAAACTACCCCGACCGCTTTGACCCTCACTTACGGAATAAAAGCTGAACTAAAAGTGTTCTTGAGACGAGTTGCGCACGCAAAAAGGCAGACAAGGAAGAAATCAGGAAGACGGAAAGAGCGCAATTCTTGTGTTCTTCCTGTGTCTGTCTTTTTGTGTGCGCCACTCGTCTTAAGAACAACCATGAAGCAACTACCCCGACAAGAAGCTCTTCTGAACTAAATGTGAGCGCTCATCCTTGTCCTCTCTCTCTTGCGCTGCATGTCTTCACGTTCCTTTCGAGAGCTGGATTTTGCGTCTGCACGCCGTTCGTTTAGATAACCCTTTTCTGCTTACGAGGACACAATAATATGGAGAACATGAACTCGTCAGATTGCGTTGAGGCAGCGAGTGCTGCGACGCGTGTGAGGCCACAGACTGAGGGGGCCGGCAAGCTCCGACTGGGTACTTAGAGTGCGGGGATGGCACCTCAGAGACACGTGGCCCAAGCTCACTCGTGTTCGCCGCACCGCTTGGATTGTTGGGACTGTGACGATAGCACTGGAAGCCTCAGCTTGGGAAAAAGCATCTATAATAAAATTCTCATTAGTCAAAACAGTTGTGACGTCATCACATCACGTGGTGTTCCACTTGCCGACTCTCTCCACCTGCATCGCCGCAGACAAAAGCGTCATAAAGGAAAAAAAAACGCGTTGTTGTGGACTGTCATACAATTCGCTGAGTGGTCGAGGCAGCAATGATGTCTTAAATTTCTGTGACGTACCAACTACCACCTGCGCCCATTCCAACCCTGCGTATTTCCCACACGCAATGTAATTAAGTGTCCCCTTAGTTTTTTCTTTATTATGGACATTATCTTCTGCTTCCCTTACTCTGGGGAGCACTGCTAAGTACCCTGGGACGGGGAGCGTGCTGACGGTGGGCCGGTTCTTAAAATCAAAGCCAACCCAGTCGTACAAGCAGCCCTGTATCAGTACGTGCACTGTGCCACGGAAGTGGTGTACGAGTTTCCGCTGCGATGCTACAGAGTTTACGTCGTCCAGACGGGCCAATGCTTAAACGACAGGCAGCACTCTGGCTTCTTGACACCGGAAAACGGCGCCAATATCCCAAACACTGTACGGAATGCCTAGGATGGTACTCCGGGCTGAACAAATTTGCTACTGTCATCGGGTGAGGAAAGCCTACACTAGAAAAGGAAATTTTAGCAGTAGCATGGATGAGCAAACTTGGACTATGTATAGACATGCGTTAGTGAGCCTTCTATGGCTCTTCTAGATAACGAGATGCTGTTCATGACGGGATAGGTACGCGCTTTTTCGTTATTTCCTTTGTGCCTTTATTGGTTTTTATTTTTCGTTAGTTTTCTTTCTCATTTGTACTTAATTCTGCCATGGACGTTCACCTTACTCTCTTGCGGTACGGTTTGAGAAGGCGCACATTTTGCTCTACCACGTTCTTTCAAATTAATCCTAGTTGCTAGTTAGCGACGTCCTTTCCACTTCTTTTCCCCCGTCCTGTTCCTGCAGCGGTTCTTTTTACTCCCTTTAACATGTCGGACCAACTGACCCAGAACTTCGCCGAGTTAAATGAATACATACGCCGCGAACTTTAAAGGTAAAGAGTGGTTCGAGTTTAAAAGTTCTGATTCTTGTAAATAATGTTGTTTTTTGCATTTTCGTGCGATGTGCATAAAGGCGCTCCTTTCTACCCCATGACTACTTATTCTAAGGAAACTGAAATGAGTGTTAGTTTGTGGTCCCCGCTTGTCTCATCTGTGTTGTCTCATGTGCGCGGCTGCTGGTTTTGTGCTATTTGCATCCCGGAAGTGTGCAACTTTTGGGCCTTGTAAATCTTCTAAAGATTTTGAGTTCATTTAGAATCTTTTCGTTTTCTTCGCTAAACACGCTTTAACAACACCTTATCGACTGATATTTGCACGTTTATTCGTATTTTGTTCAATTATACAAAGCTTACACTTGAAAACTTAGATCAGTGCCAAGATTGCCATGGCTGCATGAAAAGAAATAGCCGAGAGGTTACTGATCATTCTCTTATATGTACAACCTAAGTAAGGGATCAACTCTTCCGGTGCTCTTCTGCAACACTGTGAATTAAAACCCAAGGACCCCTCAAAGGCGTTGACACCATGCCGTACTGACCAATTTCCATGGAGCCCTAGAAAATAATAAAAAAATATGATTATTCTTGTTGAACCAGAACACTGTGAATGAAAACAAATGGAGCGGAGAACTCACAAACTGCTTCAAATTTCCCGATTCAGTTTCACATCGCTTATCTTATCCCTTAATGGCTCAGTCTCAAGAATTCGCGGCATACCATTCGCATACCTTCTACCAATTACTACATGGAGCTTGGATACAAACTATTCTGTCAAAATGCTTTCAAAAGAAAACACATTTCAATCAAGACGTTGCGCTTCAATGCAAGCTACGCGTGTGGAGATAAAAGGTGTAAGAATGCTCGGATTTTAGCCAGCGTGCGAAAATTCTTCATTTCCCATTCTGAGACAAATGTTGCAGGAAAAATAGCAAGACATTTGATGGATAACCAATTTACTCTCTCCGGACCTTCAAGTTGGTTCGAGGCTTTCAATTTGGTCTTTCAGACAACCGGGACTAATTGGCAACACGCCGATTTCACGCCTTTTAGTGGCGGCAACAGAATTTTGATACCCGCTTTTTACCGTGGGCGAACAAGATTGCGTAATATGCAAGTAATGATATTTTCTTTGATACATTCATATTTGAGCATTAAATCATTATGCAAGTGCTGGGACTGTGAACATGTGCGCACGAATGTAAAGCGAGCCATTGTGCATTAAATTTATGGCAGACGCCGTGGTGTATTGTATCAAGTGCACTCTTCATTTGTGTGTAAAAAATTGCACTTTCGTTAGATAGGATATTAAAGCAGCAAAGTTTGCATAAGTAGAGCCAAAAATTAATGGTCACACTATCAAGTTAAACCGGTTTCCTAAAAGGCTGGATACTGTTTTTTTTCAACCCTCCTGTTGCCGAATGAGTGAGTTGAAAGACAAATGAGGAAGGGGATGCTCAATCAATTAAAAAAATTAACGGAGATAGCAGGTGCGTCGAATGGTGTCAAAAAGCTATATTTTCAACAATTAATCGCTTGCAGCTGCCACTCTGAAGAACCAACGTTTGTTTCAAGTTCGAACTAAGCAGCTTATAAACGCGGTAGCTTTTGACTCGGAGACGGGCAAAAGTCCAGAAAAATGGTAGTGCAGAAAACCTCCCTGCATTTTCTACTTTCAATGCGTGTTTAATTTTGGACCTAATGGAGGTAGGAAAGGTCTAATATTAATATGACCAATTTTCACAAGGTATAAAAGAAAATTTATCCGTTCAATGACACTTTTAACAAGGTAGAAGCATTGATCTGGCTAATTTCTACCTAACCCAATGTAGTGGCGCATTAAACTGCAGTGTGAATGTACTTCGAAACTCCAGCTGAAGGAGAAAAAATAACGGGTGTTCTGTGTTACAACGCAGGATTGAGTACAATTGAGTAAGAACATCTTGAGAGCGGAAACTTCAAATAGCGAATCCCATTTGTGCGCTGCACATTGCAACGAGTCGTACCATTTGAGATGGGCCCAGTTCGAAGCGGTACTTCTGCAGCAGCCTTGCCACGGTGTACCTTGTCTTCAACAGCGCCAGTCTCTTCCCAACGCAGTTCCGAGGACCAACGCCGAAAGGAATGTTGGCCGCCTTTGTCTGCGGGGTTTCGTTTTCAGGTGCAAACCTGCACGGGCGAGAACAGACCTCCATTAATTCACGGAGCCGTGCAGTTCGGCAAGCATAAATATAATACGTGTATACGAAATATAAATACGTGACCCGTATGATATAATTGTTTTCAGCTGCCCGTCTCACTAACTGATTCAAGTGACAGTGAGGGCATTGGACAATAACGAAGTGCATACTCATACAAAATCAGAATGAGCTGAACTTCGGTGGAAATCATTTCATGTCCGGCTCTCCTTGGATGCCAACGCACGACATCAGCATGCTCGCATTGATACGCACTGATATATATCATTTCCCGCGAGCGTCTCCCCATGTAGCCTTCCTAATATTTCACCATTTATGCCCAGCAGTAGAACCGGCGAACCTGTGCCCATCATTAGAACACTACAGGCACTATGAGACAAATGCGATGGGTGTCGTCATTTGCGATGTTATTCATAATACAACGTTGAGATGTATCTGTGTAACGCGCTTCGTCTCTGTCCATTTCTAATTTGGTGCATAGTGCTTTTCGGGAAGAAACCGTTCCATCTCTATCGAGGTACACGTGCCTAATGAGATTCAATCATGTACCTTTGAATTTTGTTGTGTACTTTCCAGCAATCTACACCAAAATCTGTTCTCTCTATAAAGAAGACATGCCTACCGGGGCTGTTGCCAACGCAGCTACAAAATAAAATAAAATAAAAGTTCATTATCCAAGATAGCCCAAACTTCTGTTCTTCAAATTGTTAGGTGCTCAACACTTCCCTTTGTCTTTGTCCTGCACACAACAGATAAAACTAAAATAAGTTAAAGATATGGGGGGAACATTGTTCAGTTGTTGTTCTTAGTAAAAATTGATTCTCTTTATCTTGGTATTTCTACATTTGCGCGGCAGGAAACGACACGTTTATGGGCGAGAAATTTAATGTAAAAATTTTTCTAACCACTAGATTTAAAATCGTTACGTCTACACTCAATGACCTTTTGATCATCGTTTGGAAGCAAGAGACTGTGTAGCCTATCCACTGAGATGCGCTCAAAAATCGGTGTCGAAGCATACCGTGTACTAGAGACATCGGGGAGTGACGACGACACATATATGTTTTTTTCATTTTTTTCCTACTAATAAGAACTGCGTTTTCAGTTATAGAGGTAATTTCATATTTAAAACGTAGTATCTAATCGATACTGGCAAACATCTTTTTTTTTCTCAGTGTCCCTTAATATCGATCTCGCCACTTGTAGTTTACTACATTACTTCACCACAATACTTTTTGATACATTCATTCACACGCAAAAGTTTTGATTTGCCCGATACATTGGGCGCAGTTAGAAGGAGACTACTTTTCTGATACATTCAATTCCTGATTGCACCGCACCTGTCAGGATCAAACTCCAGAGGATTTGTCCAATATCGTGGGTCCCTTTGTATCTGGTATGAAGGCGCCATGAAGCATGTTCCAGCGCTGAACTTGATGCCGTTGTACTCAAAGTCTTCTTTGGCCCGCCGCGTCGCAAACCTGCGTAGTGTTAAAGAATTCGTGAGCATAGCAGAGGAGACACAGCGTTGTGGTGCGTTTGCATAATGAAATTTTCAAATCAATTATGAAAACTTTCTTGCTAGATAGATTCAATTGTTTGTTGTTTTAGAAGTCTCTTGTATGCGCTATTGCAATAACTAGTAATTTAAAGTCTGTAAGAAACGTCCCATTGTATTAAGAGGCAGAGAATCATCACCATGAACGTTTCCTTTATGTATTTTCAGTTGCGTCGTATATCCCGCACACACGGCACAAGGTCCTTAAGCAAAAGAGCAAAAATACATTCGTGACTGAAGAATACAAGTCATTTGCACAAATATCTATACTTTTGACGCAAAACCAAGAACATTTGAACTACAGCGTCCTCCAAGCCAAAAATGTACTTGTAAGATCGGTAGTTGTCTTAGAAGTTTAAAAGGACTAAGATGTTTAATTTAAAAATATTATCGTCCAGACAAGGCTGGGTTTACAGCTTAATTAAATGTTTCGAAGAGAGCCGACATTCTAGGCCGGGGGCTCAGCATAGCGGCACCTAAATGTCGTTTTATGGAAAACAGTATCTTCGCGTATTGGAGGCGTGATACCCTGTAGTCTTGTAACAAAGTATCGAAACCTTATGTTAGATTATAATTTAATAGCGATGCGGGCTTCAAGACAAACTAGCGTAAACTGATGAACGAGCGGTGCTCATAATCTGACCTTTACGAGAAAAGTGCGAGAGGAGCCTATGAATTGATATATGCATTACAAAATGTGGGCATTTAAGAGCGCGCACTTGAAATTGCACCAAAACTATTTAAACAGCAAGGGTCCAAGCTTCAACGAACCTTTCGCGCACATCTCATGTCAGCGTGTTTATAAGTCCTATTAATATGCTGCAGAATTTCATTGTTGGCATTTTAAACGCTACATAAATGCTATACTGATTGTGATCAGCCAGCTTTCCGGCGTGAGATAGCAATAGTTTAGGCGGTATCATGATGCACTGTTTCTCAAACAGCAGCTAATAAAAAATTGCACTTTTTAAGATGCACTGCTTTATATATTTCAAACCCTGCCAGCCATGAGTAGCCAGTTCTCAAACGGCTTCCCTGAAATGCTAACCATTGAACAGATGTCTTTAGGTCTGCTCTGATGTCATGAAGAGATGCTGCCGTAAAAGCTGTGACGTCAGAGTCGCGCTTTAAATTTCTGTTATGCCACCGACTGCACCATCGAGAGTGCATTCTGTCCTTCTCTTTCGATACTCTTTAGTAGCCAATATTAGCGGCACATCTTAACGCACGTAGACCGAGTAACACGCTGACCTCAGTCGCCATGCAGTACTCACGTAAGGCCAGGCGGATAGAGACGCAGTGCTTCGTCCACTACATAGTGCAAGTACTTAAGCCTCTTCATCACGATTTCGTAGTCCAGGTAACCCTACAGAAAATATGATTGTCTCATTATAGCTTTATTTTGAATCTTGAAAGTTGGAAAAACGCGCAACGCTCAGAATCTCAATTTAATTCTCAGTGCTCAAATAGCCTAAGGTTGTCGCACTCGCTTTTTCTTAACAGAAACGAATGAGGGTTGCCAACTGCTCATGGGTCAACTAGAACAGGAGGAACAAAGTTTATTACATTCAAAAGAAATAGGCAGTCCTTTGTATCCCAACGGCCATATTCATGACCAGCAGGTACGAGCAGACTCTTATCATTAACGAGAAGTCAAGCCTAAGTAGAGTTTCAAATATCGCTTCCCATGAGTGCTGCATCGGAAAAAATTGTTTAAAATTTATTTCACAGCCTCACTTAAGTTGTATGATCAGTAATGTGGTCATATTTCGTTTAACATATGTTGCCCGAAAACGCGCCCGAAAATAAAAAAAAACATGAATTATACCAATGAGCGGCATCGCTTATTCTTATCCTTACATTACGATCCGCGGTTCACGACTCTAACCTTGTGGTTAATGTCTACTTAAAGCAAAGCGTATTTTCACATCACGGCAAAAAATTTTTGAATGAGAAATTACTATAACTCAGAGACTTTTAAGGTTGAAATCTTATATCTAAAACTTGACCTCACAAATAAAAGCATGCCTAAACTCTACAGACAGCACCTGTTAAACTAGTGCATCTTAAGAGGAACAACAGGGCAGACGAGATAATCGCTCAATGTATAAAACAGGCCAAGCGGTCTCTTTCCGTATAAACGTCGCCCTAAACACGCAGCCTATCTTTCACAGCTGAAAGCTTTATCTGCTCTTAGACACTAATAATAATTAATATTAATTGGTTTTTGGGGAAAGGAAATGGCGCAGTATCTGTCTCATATGTCGTTGGACACCTGAACCGCGCCGTAAGGGAAGAGATAAAGGAGGGAGTGAAAGAAGAAAGGAAGAAGGAGGTGCCGTAGTGGCGGGCTTCGGGATAATTTCGACCACCTGGGGATCTTTAACGTGCACTGACATCGCACAGGATACGGGCGTCTTAGCGTTTTTCCTCCATAAAAATGCAGCCGCCGCGGACGGGTCAGAACCCGGGAACTCCGGATCAGTAGTCGAGCGCCCTAACCACTGAGCCACCGCGGCGCGTACTTAAGCACGTCGGTATAGTTTTCCCGACAGTGAGACACCTTTTCGTTTCTAAGCGTTGGTTAGAATTTATGTTAAATGAGATACAGCTCGGTGCAGGTGCACTGTGGTGAAAACTCCACCGCACACGACACACCAGAAAGGAAGTGTCATGACACTGATATCCAGAGCGCCAGTATATATCTCTACAGCTGTGCACATAGATACGCAGAATTAGTCTTACTTCTTAGGTATATAGATACCCCAAGAGCGTTACAACAACGGTGATGTTGCTCTTCCCGGTGCAATACTGCTGGTATATATAGAAGGCATCAGCTTGGTAACCGACACCCTCTTTGAATCACTTGATTTTTAAACAAAGTACACTTACGTTAGTACCTACGGAGTCAACGATCTCTCGCCGAAGCTTTTCTTGAACGTCAGGGTGCTTCGCTAGGCAAAAAATAACGTAACTCAGCCCAGTAGCCGTCGTCTCGAACCTGCATTAGGTCGTCTGGTTTACTTCGATTCAATCCGCGCGTATTCTTCGTGAAGGAATCAAACCCAGTGTTGCCACCGTGGTAAAAATGAAATGCGTATGCTTACCCCGCAATGAAGAGCACAGTAGCGCTGGTTATCACTTCGTCGATGGTAAGGGCTCTGCGCTTCAGGACTTCTGTAAAAAGGCCAATTATAAGGAGAGTGTACATTGAATCAATCTACGCCGCTCTCCCATCGTGTGTCCGTTTTCTTTATCGCCTCTAAAACGAGAAGCGCAATTGTTTACACAGTGGAAGATGTAAATTGGGGATCTCTGCATGCGTGCGTGCCCAAATATTTCAATTCAATTCAATTCAATTCTTTTATTTTTCCAGAAATAAAGGATCCTGGAAAGGGTCAAGAGCTAAAAGCTGTCTCGACAGTTTGACTAGGCCCATGACCCCTTCTACAAGGCAGTAGGTTTACAGCAACAGGTAGTGTCCATATTAATTAACATCAATTAAGAAATGCAAAGAACAATGAGTTATACAATAGCAGAAAGGCAATTTAATTATTAACTAAACAGCATATGATTTAAAAATGTGTCTACAAAAAGTGTACTTATAGTTTTGAACACAGCACAATACAAACAAGAGAAGTTAAGCAGACAGAAATATAAAGAAAAATAGAATACATACATGTTCTTGAAAAACAGCACTTGCAAATGAGAAGGTAAACACGCATAGCCATTCATTCTTTGAATAGAAAAAAATATTCTCAGTTATTTTACACCGCAACTCATCACACATTTATGCACATTTAGAATAAATGGCAGATTATGCTGTAGTGACTGAAATTTATAATTATTTCGAAATTTCGGGCACACCCAGACATCATCATTACGCGTGGATAGTGTGACATGTCTTCTTTTTAGAGATCCTAGATTCATTAAAAAATCCTGAAAAGCTACAGTGAAAAAGTAAAAATATCGGAGCAGGCGATATGGATACATATATTCAGCACTAATGATGTTGTAGCTTATAAAAGCACTTCGCGTGGGAGACAGGTAATCAAGGTTTGCAATATGTCGCATAATTCTCTTTTGAAGTACAACTATCTTTGCAACGTTTCTTTTTGTCGTTGTAGCCCATACTAGACCACAGTAGTCGATATGTGAAGCAAACAGTGCGTGATAAATGTGGATTTTGGCCTGTGTTGGAAGAAGATGTCGGCAGCGAGATAAGATTCCCGTCACTGCGGCCAGTTTTCTACAAACATCTTCTACGTGTTCATCCCAACTTAAGTTCGAAGAAAACGTAACCCCGAGAATTCTATGTTCATTCACTACTTGAACTTCTTGGCCCTGGCATCGGACAACATGGCATGTCTTGACTATCTTATTTTTAGCTCTAAATATTACTACTTTCGTCTCCTTAGGATTTATCCTAATGCAATTTAAATTGGACCAGAGGTGTAATTTGTCAAGTATTTGATTACATTTGATAATTAAATCGTCTACATTAGGACACGAAATTATTATGCTGCTGTCGTCTGCATATATGATACGCGTCCTAGCAATACGAAGAAAGCATGAAATATACCAGTGAGTTATTATAATCTTTACATTACTCATCGAGGTATATGACGCAAACTTTATTACTGTTTTGGACGCAGGTGGCCATAATAGGAAACATAAAGGCTATCGAATTTTTTTAAGAATGTGGTTAAGAAGGCCTCCAAGGTTTTCGTGTTGTATTTGGTAATTAAGCATTCAAAATGTTTTTGGAAACGTATAGGCAACTAGGAGCTAGCGCAGTTCCAAATATTATCTCCAATGAGTGGTGCACGGTGGTCATGAGTCATTGCTGATACGAAAAGTTGTGAATTAGAGGCGGCCATTGCAAGCACATGCTTTAGAAATTGAAAGTTTTCATAGTTCATAAGGCTGGTTTCCGTACGTTGCAGGTGGCCCTAATGAGAGCGTCACTGACCATCAGTAACAGGAGGATAGTGTGTTATACTTGCTACAGTGCTAAAGTGCTTACTGCGTAGCAGGGGCCCTGCATTTGATTACGGGAACTACTTGATCATTTTGCGCTGCATAAAACATTTAAAGTACGGCTATGATGTTCCGCATTGAAAATTTGCTGTTCCGCCAATATAAGGGCATCCAGGAAAGAGATGAAGCCAAATTTACACTTAAGAAAGAGGTTTATTCTGTTGAGATGGCGCAAGCTAACCGCATCATTCAGTAATTCAGACTTCACCTGGTTATTGCGCGCTTATGGACTGTCATTAAGATTTGCTCAGGTAAATTTTACTAGTCTTTATTCTTGCACTAAAAGTTATTTACACTTCGGAAACGTTAAACGCTATTTTTATTCTGGCTGTTACATTTATGTCTTCACGCGTTTGTGTGTCGCCAGAGCTTGTCATCTTTGTCAGCCTTCTATCTGTCAACATTAGATATAAATGAGAGAGAGAGAGAGAGAAGGAAAGGCAGGGAGGGTAGCCAGGAGGAGGCTTAGTGAGATTCGCTACAACGCACTACGCATTGTGTTTCGAGCATTAACAAAAATAGGAATGCATAGGCTTCAGTTAAGTATGTTTCACCACCTTATGTAACGGGTTCAGTTTCAACAGCCAATGATGACTATGCCGTCAAAGGCCAGCAAAGGTAACATGAGACAAATAAATTCCAATATATATGAGGCAATTTAGTCGTTGCGATTCCGTCTTGAGGCAGGGGGATTTCAGCGTTGTAGACGATTAAAACGACTAAGCAGAGAATTAAACGCAGTTTCTTTTCATGTTACACGTGAGCTGTACAAAGCTATGGCGTCTATATTTATCGATCGGCTGTTGAAATTGAAACCAATAGAGGAGAGAGAATAAATTTAACCGTAAATTCAGCGGTCGTACGCGAGTATCATATGGTGATCTATGCGTACTAATACATTGCACATAAAAAAAACAACGAAAACACACATGAAAACATTTGGTGTCCGGTCTCCTTAACAATTTGATTTTCCACAAAATATTAGACACGGCTTCAGGTTATCAGATGGATTACTGTTTACCGTTAGATGTCTGCTTATCGCCGCCTTCCTTTTCATCCTCGACGTATTCCGCATCGATGAGGTTCTGCAAGATGTCTGGCTTCCTGAGCTGTGGGGAAGAGGACCATATCAGCTTCGTTTCCTCAGATGGCAATGGTCTTGCCTTTCTATACATCTGAGCGAAATATTTATTCGTTATTCATTTATGTAAATACTTATTCACACCTGTGATACGGCCTGGCAGAGTTGCGTGGGTTACATGACACTTGGTACATCATATTTCAGAAGACACGTAACAAACAATAACGCTCACTTAAAAACGACAATTTCGTCCAAAATTTCGATGTTAGAGCGGTTAACCTATTGACTGAGTGGGGAGTTTCGAAACAAAAACCAGTGAGTAATCATAGCAAGAACAAAGATGAATGGTGGTTCCAATTTCTCGATGTGCGTGCAACGGGGTCGTGTGAGGACGCAGGGCCTGCGTGTCCAAAATTCTGATATTGGAGTAAAGTTTTTCTATCTGTCGCTGTACGATGAATGAGAAAAGGCGTTAGTACGACATGCAGTCATGGCAACCCTATGCGCTTAATCGAATTTCGATGGCACATAAGAAGGTGGACAAAGCAGTTCACGGCGTAGCTTCTCGTGATGGTAAACCTTATCACAGATATGCGGCCGTCAACTTTTCGACGTGAAAAGAGGGTTGTTATTAACCTCAATTTGCATGTGATACTGTTTCGCTTGTTGTACGATGATGGTTTGTGACGATGAATTGGGCGGCTGTATTCTCGATCGCCTTTAATTGAGTAAGGAGGATGTGAATCCCGTGGTCCCATATCGATGATGAGTACTCCACTTCCGAAGGAACAAAAGGTTAGTAAAAGATGAGTTTTGTGCAAATAGAAGCCAAGAAAAAGTTTCGTTTAGGTAACTTGAAGTTCGATTAACCTTGCTGACGACGTGTTCATGTGTGGGTTTTCCAGTTAAGTGATGTGAACGCCAAGGTACTTGAGAAAGTCAACTGATTCTAGAGCAGTACTATGAACATAGTATCATGACATGCTGTTAGTCGTGCCGGAAATACACATTAGTTATTTTTCTTTAATTTGTATTCCATTTGCCACGTTTTGCACCATCATTCAATGGCGCTAATATCGGACGTCAATGTGTTTCAGATTGAGATTGACATGTTTGTTGTGGGTGAATAACGAAATCGCTTCTTGTACGAGTATGAGTTCCGGAAACCACATTAAGGACGATGGAAAAATCAATTTGAATCGGAAACGTTTATGATGTGTGAGAAGACGTCATGCTCCAGAATCTCGCATGCTACGCTGGTGACAGATATTACCTGCAATTATGTGGTGAATGTTCACTTCCAGTTTTGTGCACTGTGACCGGCTTTTTTGCCTAAAATTTGCCTCAAATTATAGATGACCACAACCAGGAGTTCATCAGGAAATTTGTAGAAATGAATCCTGCACCGGTTTCTGAAAACGATGCTGGAATGTCAGTAATTTTGCTGTTCGCTCAAGGTTGGTTACCACAGCATCTATCGGTAAATAAAGCTACACAAGACTGACAAATGAGCTCATGAAATACGAAATAAACCGCAGGAAAAAACTGTTCAATGCGCTTGCGCAGTCACTTAACTACATTTTTCAAAGCTTTATGGGGTTACATAGCTGCATTATTGGTGATCTATAAATAATAAAATGTGTTTTCGCAGTCCTGACATGCATTTTACGCTGCGTGATATAGTGACCAGTAGTACTATTTGTGTGATGTTTTTATAGGTCAGTCGAAGCATTTCGCATTTCGATTTGACAAGCGCCTCAGATCCGCATTCTACCAGGGGAACTGTGGGTTACAGGAAAGAACGGCAGCTTGTATTAAACGATTAGTAGCTCAACGACTTCATTCGTGTAAAGAGTGGAATGCAGTTACGTCTAGCGATTCTCAAGCGCAACCATAAAAGGCATGTTTTCATTTCAGTCATTAGTTTCAAAGCCATCAGCCCTTAGAAAATAGTGTAGTGCCTTAGAACTAACGACTGTTTTCTATATAGGAACTGTAATTTTACAGATGTGGTGGGTCCTAAGGTAGTTAAAGCCAGAAGACATGCGAAAGCATGTGTTTTGCCTGGCTGGCTCATTGTTTTGCTTTGCTGGCTCGTCGGCACGTTTGGCGACGATGTTAGTAACACGAGAACCGAAAGTAAACTTACCGTGGGGTCATTTTTTCTGAGCTGAACAACTTTGGCCGTCTGCGTATCGAAGTTTGTAAATGAATATTCCTCAAGCATGAGCGAGAGCCAGCAGATCGGTTTCATAATCACTTGCAAGGTAGTTGTAGATTCTAATGGAAGGAAACAAAAAAGGAACACGTTCTTGAAAAACATTTCTAAGTAGACACTGGCGCCTATAACACGGGCAGCCGACTGCATGCTTTAATAAGTAAATGCAAGAGATAAACGAGCAACTTACGTGCGGCCATATGAAAAAAGCCTTTCATGACACCCCTGAGGGTTTTTTTGGCGACCGCCATGAGCGGATGATCAGCCTTTCCCTGAAAACGCTCGTCAATGCCGAACGAGCCCCGAGCTACGTAGTCCATGGAGAGCTCCTCGAGCTTTTCAAGCATATGCACCTCTTTGCCACTGTCGGCGAACTTCTCGAGCGACTTCACGAAGATTCCCGCGTCTTCTTCGATGTGAGGCATCATCTAGGCAGCGTGAAATAACGAAGTTTTACGTTAGGAGCCTTGTTCGACATAATCAGTGAGGCATTTTAGAAGTCTTTTCGACATCCTCAGATGCTCTATCTGGAGCAAGCGGGGTGTATGCCACTCGAACTTCGGTTTCACTCCATTGCCGCGCCCCGCCACCGAGGTGACCCGGTATATCCGGGTTCGATCCCAGCCGCGGTAGTCGAATTTCGATGGAGGCGAAATTCTAGAGACCAGTGTACTGTGCGATGTCAGTGCACGTTAAAGAACCCCAAGTGGTCGAATTTTCCGGAGCCCTTCACTATGGCGTTCTTTATAGCCTGAGTCGCTTCGGGGCGTTAAACCCCAACGAGCCATAAAGCAATGCCGCGCCACTTAAGAAGGTCGCAGTGCAAGAGTGAGGAGAGGAGGTGAGTGCTTTTGTCCATAAGAATTTCAGTCTTCACCCTTCAGTTCATGATTCCCCTGCTTAGAAAAGCCGGACAAAGGTGCCGCAATGATAAATTTCGAAGGTTCACGTGGTATGCGCCTCATTTTCTCTTTAGAGTGCTTTTACAGTGCGATATATTGAGAAAAATTTGTTCGTTGGTTTGTGGAGTTTTACGTCCCAGAGCGGCTGAGTCTAAGAAGGACGCCGTAGTGGAGAGTTCCGGATTATTTCGACCAACAAGGCATCTTAACGAGCCCTGATGTCGCAAAAAGACACGGGCGTCTTTCGCACTTCGCCTTCGTCAAAACGTGGTCGCCGCGGTCAGGTTCGAACGCAAGTACTCCGGCCCAGAAACCGAGGACTACCGAGGCACCGCAGCAGTATGTTTAACGTACGAGGGAAATTTATTTGCTCCTGTGCTGACACACAATGTGGTACGCTGTAAGCTTTGCCATTGCTTTCTTTGTTTGTTTGTTCTTCGCAGCTCCACGAGAGCTTAGCTAACACCTAAACAAGCTCTGGAATAACTAGACAACATCAACACGCACAAAAAAAAGGGTTAATAGAAGCCACAGTCCTCTAGCCGACGTTTCAAAAAGACGACTTGCCTTCATCTGAGCTAACCGTTCATCACTTACGGAGGTACAATAGAGATTCTGCTTCTCACCGGGGCTTCCTCCTCGGAGCGAGGGCCACATTTAATCCATACCTGCCAATGATCACTTTCCTTTCACTTTTTCCTTGTGTTCTCATGAATCGAATATTTCTGCCCTTCTCTCGACTGTAGCAGGTTTCCGGCTGCACTTAGAGCCTAGGAAAGGCGCAGTCTGTCATCGGGAGAACTCTGAAGCAGATCGTTTGACAAACTATTGACTTACACGCAGCTGTGTCTAGCTGGAGCAGGAACAAAATTAACAGATTTTTTTTCTTGCCGCTGCAAGAAGAAATCCGCCGCGCAGGTAGCCGCGTGTTCAGTCAGCTACGCAAATAAAATTTAGAAATTTTCTGGATGAGATGGTGCCGCAACTGGCAGATGGGCGCAATTGCAAAAGATTGGGAGAGCCATTTATTTTCAAGATGAGATGCTACTAATGTCTATACTTGTGAAAGTGATGAGAATCGCGCTCTACTGCTGCAGCTGAGCGAGCGACGAGCTGTGCATTGTGAAGAACTCCAGACTAATCTCTGGCATCTTCTGGTCTTGAACACAGTGCATTAGCCACTTTTTATTTATAAGCATCCGAAAATAGGCGACCGAAGCCAAGCACATTTTCCCGTGTTCAAGAGCATGATGCAATAAGAACACGGCCCGAAGCGACGCACTGAGCATCACATAATTGAAGTAAGAACTGGAAGGGACACATAAGCTTCACTTTAAGCGTGCGGCGCCATAGCTTTAACAGGTTAGTGTTCATATATGCGGAATTGGTATTTCTGTACTTTACATTCATTGATCGCTGGGAGTCCTCATACCACTCCTGGCGCAGTGGTGCAACGGTTAAGCAACGCGTCACTGTGCTGCGATGGCAGGTGCTACCACCGGAGGGGCTTGTGAGGAACCGCTCGCGACCAATCATTGATTTAACTGCCACCTGGCACGGTGGGCAGTTTGCTCGCAATACGGTGGGCACGTTGAAGCGCGTCACAAGATCACGTGACCTAGGTCGCCTACCTGTGTTGCTTCTCTGCGGATGATGACGATAACAACGAATGTCCTGCTTACGCGTTAAAGTGCAAGGAGATTACCTGTTTCAATTTGCCGTCACTCATACCATACGCCACGCATGTGCGAATGCTCTTCCACTGAGACCCACCAACGTGCATGATGGATTTTTTCAGTACTGGGTGCATTTGATCCGTCATCATTGTTAACTGGAATGAGAAACAGAGGTTCGTGCATGATTTAAAAAGGGGAGTCTTTATGTTTCTTGCGATTGGAACACTGCCTCGACGCAAGACTTTATTTTTGGTACGTAAGCCGCCGCTACCAGTTTTGAGTAGTTTATTCCTTTTGTCGCTGAAATGACCAGCCGACTACCAAAGACTCCAGTCAGTTTTGTTATCACTATATTGATAAGTTCAAAGACCACTCCATTTATTATTGCGCATTTATTCTGTTTACTAAATTTCGTCAGAAAGAGTATGCTGCAAGCGACAGATCATCATCACATAATATAGATGTAGTGCACGCCAATCTTAATCATAAATCTGAACCCAGCTAGCTAGTTCTGCACAATGTAAACCGGTATAACATTAAGGACAGGTATTGCTTTGTTGAAGCATGATTGCTGGTGTTGACAACGAGAAGGCTGTTTAGATTTTCCGCAAAGTAGGCACATCACGGCATTCTCTACGTATAAAGTATAGTTCTGGCGATATTTAGCCACTAGTTAGGCTCTCTGCTTGTTCACAGTGATGTCAGTCAGAATTTGCAGTAGCATTTGCTGTCACAGGCTTTCGGCTGTACGCCAGCTCAGAGACAAATTTAATGCATCTGAAAATACTTACGCCTCGATCCACAAAGTTCTGAAAGTTACGAACAAAGACGTGTTCTATGAAATCGAGGTCTCTGAGAACCACAAAAGGCACGTCCCCGTTGTAGAACCTGCAAAGTTGGAATGAGACTTGTGATATCTCGGAAGCAAGGATGCGTAAATGCAGTGAGACTACCTGTTCACTGTTTAAAACTAAGGGAGACGACCGCGGCCAAATATAGGCGCAAATAGCATGATTGATCATTCAGACAAACTTACCCGTAAACGTCGCCATATTTGTCTTGCCATTCAGCTAGCATTTTATAAAGATTCTGTTCCAAGAGAAAGAGAAACAGGCATTAAGGTTGCACTTTGCACATTAGAAAACAAAGAGATGCTTATATCGTAGCAAGCCTTGGAACCAAACTTTATACTGAAGACTGACTTGAGGAGCCGTGCGGGAACCGTGTGTTTGTGCCCAAACATGGGAGCAAGTATGGGCGCTCAGAAGAGGCATATTCTCGTGCTTGACGAAACCCAGTCTAGCGAGGGGAAGCATAGCAGAGGTGGAAATCGATACTAAACTGATCAAGATAAAAGGAAAATTAATTGTTTCTGGTCCTGTACGGGCCACTTGTTCAAACTGAAAGCAGAGGAAGCAGGCAGATGCTTTTCTATTGGTACGGTATATATGTATAGGTAGATAGATTGATTTCCCGGAGTCCGATTTAGAAGAAGCGTTGTGTTAGAAATGTGAAATCATTCCAGAAAGAGGACCGATGGAACGCGCTCCACTGTCGCTATAACCTTAGCCTAAGTTCAATTGCTTAAATGATTAGTACTGTGGCCCTCGCGTTTTCCCCTATGCGGTACCTCCTGGTAAAATTTTTTACCAAAGTTGAAACATGCGTTCTTCAAGAGAAGACATCGTACCACAGTACTCGATTACGCGTTATATTAGCGCAGCTGTTTCGGGTTTATATTCAAATGTGTAATTTCATTTTTATTTCTTTGGCTCAATCAAATAATAAACAGGCTTTCATCGCAGGATCTGCTTGACTTCAACTTGCGCTTAGGCTTCCGCAGCTTACCCAGCTCAATTTTGGAAAGTTAACTTTTTATTCCTTACAAAAAGACTCTTCAGTTTTTCGTGCGAGGATTGTAGACCGCCGTATTTGCACCAGCGCAGCGCCAGCATTCTATGCACGGGCTTATGCTTATGCTTATCGAGTACACTTTTTCTCCTTTTAGTCCTTCCGAAAGCAACTACGATTGTTAGTCCCCAGAAACGCTGTTTGCCAGCGAAGGTTTTAACTGCAGGACGACGCGGCCCTGTGGAGATTTCAGGCACGAAATGTTAAGCCATCTGCAGCAAGGAGATGAACTAAGGGACGAGCAACATGTTTTCAGTCCACGATACCTTTGTCTGCTTCGCTGTAAGCCACTGACTTTGATTGCGTTATTTGCTGCTTGCGAAATTGTTTCCTGTTTGTTATCGAAATCGATGACGTTACGGAAGAAGGTAAAAAAAAAACAATCTGATAAGGTTGCTCACTAACAAGCGCACCGTCGCTATCCGTACAAAGGCCAAGACTGCTGCTTCAAGAAAGGCGTGAAGCATCGGAGCGATCGGCAGCTGAAAAATTACAGGATTGCAGTTAAGTCTGCTTAAGAGCGCATATGCGAAAGCCTTTCCCTGTCCTCATTCTCCCTTCATCATTCAATTTCTGTTAGCGCTAATATTTGTGTGTTTGATTTTCTTTTTGTTTTTGTTCATTTTAACTTTTTGTTTTTATTTTTAATTTCTGGTTTATTTCATTATACATACGTTGCTTAAGAACTATTGCCTAACGAACTTTTACATTTTTGTTTAATTTACCACACAACTTATGATTGACAGTGCGTGCGGACAATTTCCGTCTGCACTCTCTGTCTGCAACTTCTGCCTACAACTTCTGCCTACAACTACCGTCTGTAGTTTCTGCCTACAACTTCTGCCTACAACTACCGTCTGCAGCTTCTGCCTACAACTTCTGCCTACAACTTATGCCTTCAACTTCTGCCTACAACTTCTGCCTACAGCCTCCGTCTTGCGATACAGCGCGAATAAAGACGGGGACGAAGCGAGACAAGACACCACAGCGCTGACTTCAACTGAATTTTTATTGCGGAAAGGGGATATTTATACAGGGGAACGCATGATGCCGCTACTGCTGGAATTGATACGCGGGATAAGATATTTAAAGGCGAAAAGAAGAGGCTGCAACAGCGCACAAGAGTGACTGCTAATAACAAACAACAACGCAGTGCAAGTCAATTATGAACGATAAGACAAGGCACCGGCATTTTGCAACAAAAACACAAAAACAAGAGCCAAAGGGCCCTAAACCGCAGTACAAGGCGAGGAATGAAACTAGGGAGCAAAAAGCAGAGCACTAACAATTTGCTAGGGGAAAAGAAAGCCAAAAAAAGGGTAATAAAAGATCTAAAACCGTGCGAGAGAGACTTTAAAATTGCAGGGCCAAAAGGGGCAAATAAGAGGCTGCTCATGACATGGCGGCAAACACACCTGAAAACTACTAAGAGCCAAAAGGTTCTAAAATCGCTGAAAATAAAAACCGAATGAAGAAATCACCCAGATGACATCTGGCTCAAATAATCTACTTCTCGTTTCGTCAGGGCGATCGAGGGAGAGCTGACACAGTCTTCTCCTAGTTTCAAGATGTGCAATGCCTCCATGATTTCGCGAGTGCTTTGATGGGCATTTTTATCTAGAACAGTGTAGTCTTGAAACAACGGCTTGCAAGGGCGAGACGGACACTTCAAGCAATGCACTCCCAGGTTCCTCTTTGCTGTGTTGCTGACGTCATTAGAGTGCTCCATCAGTCGCTCATTAAGGCACCGACCAGTTTGGCCCATCGCATTATGGAAAAATACCAACTAGCCCGATCTGCCACTCTTGCAAGCCTCCGTCTACAACTTCCCTGCACGCCACTCATGAGCCAAGAAAGGCTTTCGCCTCAAAATGCGGCGAATGCACACGACGCTTTTCGAAACGTATTTGGGGACGAGTTACGTGCTGCGCGAAGTGCGTATACGCAGTATCATTTCGTTGCTGCACGTATATGTTTTTGCTGTGTCTGGGAGCGAAGTGGGGCTCCGAAGTGGCGACCGGCCGGTCGCCGTCTCGTTGCTCTGGACCTGACGGCGCCGGGGGCAGTGAATGTGTAAATCTATCTCCGTGCACGGTGGAGACACGAGAAAATAGGCCAGCGCAGGTGGAGGGGAAACAAATCCACGTCGACATAGCGGCGGTAGAATTCCAGTTTCAGAACGTTGCCACGACTACGGCTGAGCCGGATGTGAATCACCGTGCGCCAAAACATCCACGGCTCGTTCCCCCTTTTTTTTGCACGAAGAGCGCCGTTATAAGTGCTTAGCCTGTGATTTAAGACCTATAAAGGCCTGCGGCGGAAGCGGACGACAACAAAACAGCCAGACATGGCTCTAAAAACAGCGGAATGTGGCATAAATTGAGATCGAGGTGCACTTACCTTTTCCGTACTACATAGGTGTGATAACATTTACAGACCAGTTTTTTCACGGTGACTGGGCTTACTGCACCTGCCATAATTCTTCCTAGTGGAGAGCTAACGTCGTTCAGACGCTTTGAACAGGTTTTATAGGGTTTAACGTCCCAAAGCGACTCAGGCTATGAGGGACGCCGCAATGAATTTTCTGAAATTCGACCACCTGGTGTTCTTTAAGGTGTACTGACATCGCACAGTGCATGGGCTTCTAGAATTTTGCCTTCATTGAAATTCGACCTCCGCGGCCGGGATCGAACCAGCGTGTTTCGGGTCAGCAGCCGAACGCCGTAACCACTGAGCCACCGCGGCAGTGCGAACGCTTTGAACAGATACATCTGTTTGATCTGCAAGTAAGCACACCAGGGATCCGTGCGTTTAGTGTTCGTCGCAGCAACGAAGAAACAAATAAATTTCGCCCTTACCTTTGAGTGGTATTCCCGGAGGTTGCCCCAGATAAGGTTCGGTTTCGGTCCCGGGATGCCAAGCTTCTCGAAGTAGGAGAAGTGACGCCGGCGCCATCTATAAATAAAAAAAGGCACAGATGTGTATATCTTTTTCAGAGGTTATTTTGAGCCCAGAGAGAACATAGAAGTTTAATTGGAGAAAACTTGGAGTAATAATGCGTAGAACAAAACATCCTACGCTTTAATCTACTCAGAGTTGTGATGAAGACACCATAAGACTGAAGCGACCGTTTCGACCATAGCAACGAGACCATCCCTAATAATTTCTTGCAGAGGAGCGCCTGGGAGAAAACAGCCTCTTAACAATTCTCATTTATTTATCTTCATTCATTATTTACTGTGCGGGTTCCATATTATATGCTAATGCGCAGATCCTTAATGTGGAGAAAATACATAGCTTCTAGCAGCCCACATTCTACTCAACCTCAAGCCCGGACAGGCGTCGATCGGGGAAGTAATGTAACTTTTGTTGGAGTTTTTTTTTTATTTTTAGGGCAAATTTCTGCCGGAATATATGTCCTCACTGCGCGCATTCGAGGCTTCTTAACGTGCGACATTTTCTGCCACTGTTCCTACGCAAATATTCACGCTGCCCCTCCTTTAAGTACAGCCAAAAAAAAGGTGCAGTTTAAATGCACCGTGCTATCGCTTCGTTCATAGCGGGCTCGCGCTGTCATTGATTCGTTGTATAATAAATTACTACCGTCGCGCATTTAATAAAATGTCGAGTTTAGATTAGTAAAACGAAAAGAAGGCGTTTACATCTCTCCTCGTCTCTCAACCTCTGCTGTTAATCAAGTTTTGAAGGTCATCTTTGCGCTCTGCGCAAATAGAGCGGTGCCTCTAGCGACGAGTCTCTGACGTCGCTGCTGCATAAGCGGTATGCGATGCGTTCTGCCGGTCGCAATAATCCCACTTAGGCTGGGTGACTCATGCGGCATTCTAGACTCTTGTTAACCTTTTCGAGTCTCCGAAGTTAGGTTTTCAACCGATATGTGAGTAAGTACTGCACTCACGCTGGGCTGATTAGTCAGTGTTGTAAAAGTTACGTACGAAATACAAATTCTCGCCGATGATTTCCCCAGCAGCAGTTGTCATTGAGATAGGAGCGGTCGAGAACATGCTGCAACACAGCCGAGCTGGAAACTACCCTTCTAACGAGCAGAATTTTTGGTGCATTGAGGCTTTTCTTAAAGATACCTAAAACGCTTCCTATCTTGCAGAAAAACGCGATTGCTGAAGCACTGCAACTGCCCTGTGGAAAACAGCCCGTGTGGCCACAAGAAGACAGTATGGTAGATTTGCAACTACGCCGTAAGATTAGACACTCGGTCCCGCGGCTGCGAATCGTAATTCCAGCGCAAATGCGAGATGTTCGCGTGCATAATTTCGTTCTTTCAACGGCACAGTCCCATAGCTTTCGGTTAACCGGCGCCTCAAAACGGGAAAAAAGAAGAGCTTTTATGAGGACCAATAATAGCGCAATTAAGCTTTTTTGTTTAGAAATGAGCCAGTCCAGGACACTGAATGTAAGTATAGTTCAGCTTTAATCTTAATTTCACCGATTACGCTTTCTTTTACAAATCTATCGAATAAAATAGGTCATTAGTGGCGTTTTAAAGCATATCCCGTAACAGCTTTGGATGCATTGCTGCGGATAAAAACTTCCGAATTCCGGATAAAAGTCCTGAATTCATATTTGTCACTAATATTAATTTCGTCGTGTTATCTCCCTGCCTGCCTTAGAGCTCTCTCTATTGAAGCGCACAAATACAACGGGCCTTCACGGTATACCTTTGACTTACATTAAGAGGGCCGCCAGCAGCGCTGTGGACAGGATCAGCAGTGCGCCTGCCACGAACATCGCCGAACAAGTTCTCCGCGGTCAAACAGAAAGAAGCGCCAAGCGGCGGCGGTGTTTTTATTTCCTCCGGGCGAGGAGGAGCGATGCCCTTGCTTTGCCATTGCCCCACTCACCAACGCTCGATGTTTGCCGGAGGCGCTGTGCCGGGGGGTGCCATATCTTTACCGGATAGAGCGACGTGTTGTTTGTGTCCGTGTTTGCCGCATACACCTACTGCTGCGTAGAGTCCTATTATAAGTCAGTTCTTCGAGAGATTACCACTCTTGCCGAGTAGGTGTTTCGATATTCTTTGCACGCGTACAGAGTTTGTCTTCAATGCACCTTTCTAAACTTTCACCTAAAAGATCGAATGCCGTTTTGGCTGCTTTTTATTTTCAAGGCGGCGGAATTTATGTGCAGCGGCCACCAGGTTCGCAGTTGAGTGAGTGCGGCATGCAGTTGCTGAGGTCGAGGTCGTTGGATAGAACTGGGCCGCGGCGGCCCCATATGAGCCGTGGCGAAACTGTAAAAGCCGCCGTAGTTGTGCGACTTAAGTGTGAGTTGACGTCTTTAAGACACTTTATCCGCAACTGCGAACATTGCGATCTTGCAGCTTTTGCTAAGAGCCAGCTCCACCTATCAGGGGGATTTTTTAATTTAATTTGAAATCATTCCTATATCAAATACGATTAATTTCACCATATCTTGCGAATAGTGAATGTGATAGCACGTCCTCCGTCATTTTTTTAAAGGCAGTTTCTCCATTAGTACTTAACATTAAATTTTTCCTCATTTATAGAAATGTATGTGTCCACTAAGAGGAAGATTATTCCACCCCTTCCCCAGGAATTATATTCATCAATTTTTACATTTTAATATCACTCAATTTGAGTATTCTCATTATTTATAAGAGATCTTGCACACGCATGCAAAAATTTAAACATATATTATTTAGGTCCAGAAAGAGAAAGGGAAAATATATGAAGGGCAGAAATACGGTAGCGAAAGGCACTAACCACTCCCGGCACGTTTGCAGAAGGGTCCCCTACTAGAGCCCTACGACCCTTTTTTGACCAGTGACTCATCAGGCAGCCGCGAAGAGGGACCAGGTGCGCCCTGCTTTGAAAGCCGCCGCCAACAAGCGGCTGCGAGTGACAGTCATGCCGAGTGCGCTGTACCGTCTGCGAAAGTAATAGTACGCGCGGCCAGAACCCGGTATGGAGGCACCGAATAGACGCGGAGAGGGGGGGGGGGGGGTGGAAAGAAAGCGTTCCCGACCTGCCCAGAACAAAACAGCTCGTAGCTGTTGCCATGTTAACTTCAGTTCCCGCTCACTAGAAATTGAAAATAATCAATAATGGTTTTGAGGAAAAGAAATGACGCAGTAACTTTCTCACCTAACTCGGTAGACGCTCGAACCGCGCCGTAAGGGAAGGGATAAATGGTTTGTTTGGTTTAAGGGAGTTTAACGTCCCAAAGGGGGGCTCAGGTTATGAGATGCCGTAGTGGAGGGCTCCGGAAATTTCGACCACCTGGGTTTCTTTAACGTGCACTGACATCGCACAGTACGCGGGCCTCTAGAATTTCGCCTGCATCGAAATTCGACCGCCGCGGCCGGGATCGAACCCGTGTCTTTCGGGCCAGCAGCCGAGCGCCATAACCACTCAGCCACTGCGGCGGCTGGGAAGGGAAATATGAAGGAGTGAAAGAAGAAAGGAACAAAAAGGTGTCGTAGTGGAGGGCTCCGAAAAAATTTCGACCACCTGGGGATCTTTAACGTGCACTGGTAAAACACAACACACGTGTGCCTTATGCATTTCGCCTGCATCGAAACGCGGCCGCCGCGGTCGGGTTCGAACCCGGGTACTCCGGATGAGTAGCCGAGCGCGCTAACCACTGAGCCGCCGAGGCGGGTAACCCACTCGCTGACTTTCGTGGAATTCGCCTGCACGAACAACGGATAACTAGCAGGCAGTCCAGATCAGGCGCAAACATTTTGACAGAGGCATTGTTCGGATGACAAGGTCGTCGTCATTATCACCACTGACAATGCATGACTGGCGTCGACGATAAGTAAATTGAAGTTAAACGAGTTAGCTTGTCTATATCTGGCTATCACACATATTATCGGGTGTATAATCGCCCTTGACTTATTGTGCCAAAGGTCGGACGGGACAGCTCTAAAAATGGAATGACTGTTTATACTGGCGCCTCCACCATTCCACATGCGATCATTCAGACTTCAACAGCTGCACTGACCTCAACAGCACTGACCTACGTCCCTTGATCTGCTGCTTTAAGCCCATAAATGTCGTACGGAGAAAATAGTTTAGCCGTTTTATCGTTACAATGGCCTTTTTGAAACAGAACACTTAATGCGAGCGCGCCCGGAGGAGTTTACGGCACGGGAAACGACCTCCAGGCCTCGTATAATTGCTGTTGGTGTTCCTGTACATTGAGCACTGTGAGAACACCTGGGGTCGGGCGATTGTGAAGTATTTTGCACATAAGCACTCATTGGTTAGCGACCTACAATCAATTTCGCGTATTTATAGCACGCGGACGTTGATGTGAAATTTGAGGTTTATGATCACAAGTCTGGCATGTGGCATGTGTCCTGCCAAGGCAAAGGGTTGAATAGGTCGCGTGATGGTCCAGAGGCTTCGCCAGTCAGCTCTGAGCTACCTTAAGAGAATGATGATGCTTGCTAACTTGCTTTGGCACAATGAGAAAGCTTCGCATATTGCGCGATCTCGGTCTCTACATGAAGCAAATTTGTCAGAAAAGTTGTGGATATTTATCGTGAGCAGAGCGGATTCCCACAACATGTCTGCCATCAAGCAGCTCGATCGGTGGCTTCATTCTGTGTGTGCGCCCCATAACACGATTTTCTCTGTTTCCTTATGCCAGTTCATGGTGTTCGTTCTTTATTGTTGCTCGCTTGATTGATCTCTGCAAAAACTTCTAAACATCGTTGACCAGTATACTGCATGCCGGAGTCTTCGGGGCGTTTACCAGTTACAGTGGTTACGAGTTACAGTTTACTAACAGGCATTGATAAGTGCACGAGTCGCGGCTATGTTCGTTTAATTATGCACGCTGGTGCCGAAGCTTCGCGCATGTGCAGTCGCTACGATCTTGCCAAGACATTTTAATTCTCCAGTATTATAGCTTGCAGCGATGGCGTAGAGGTAGAACATCCGCCTCGCGTGCAAGAGGACCGGGGTTCAAATCCTGGTGCCGCGCAATTCTCCACCGGGTTAAAAAAAAAAAAATCCGCGTGTCGATGGAATTGCATAACCAGGCCTGGAGTGCGGCCTTATCTCGGTGACCAGAACCGACAACGCACTCTCTCACCAGAGCAGGATTTGGCCACCCTGGTGTAGTACTTGGCCACAACCTTCTATGATCAAACCAATTAACCCTCGGCCCTCAGTCCCCAGCGGCTGCAGAGCAACTGACCACGGCGGCGGTCAGACCTGTGACGCAGCGGAGGGTGCTAAGAATCTCTGGCTCCGGACAGGCCGCCATTGGAATCTGAACCTGGCAACGTTTAACGCTAGAACTTTAGCTAGTGAGGCTAGCCTAGCAGTGCTGTTCGAGGAACTAGCGGGAATTAAATGGGATGTGATAGGGCTTAGCGAAGTTAGGAGGACAGGTGAGGCGTATACAGTACTAAAGGACGGACACATACTGTGCTATCGCGGGTTAGAGGGTAGACGAGAACTAGGTGTGGGTTTCCTCATTAATAAGGATATAGCTGGCAACGTAGAGGAGTTCTACAGTATTAACGAGAGGGTAGCAGCTATAGTAATTAGGCTGAATAGGAGGTACAAGCTGAAAGTGGTGCAGGCCTACGCACCCACATCCAGCCATGATGACCAGACCGTTGAAAGCTTCTATGAGGACGTAGAATCAGCAATGAATAGAGTAAAATCGCAGTACACTGTACTGATGGGCGACTTCAATGCGAAGGTGGGCAAGAAGCAGGCTGACGACCACGCGGTAGGTGACTATGGGATAGGCTCTAGAAATAGCAGGGGAGAGTTATTAGTCGAATTCGCGGATAGAAATAATTTACGGATCATGAATACCTTCTTCCGCAAACGAGAAAACAGGAAGTGGACCTGGAAGAGCCCCAATGGTGAGATTAAAAATGAAATAGACTTCATACTATGCGCTAAACCTGGCATCATTCAGGATGTGGCCGTCATCGGAAGGGTGCGTTGCAGCGACCATAGAATGGTAAGGTCTAGAATTAGCCTAGACTTGAAGAGGGAACGGAAGAAACTAGCGAAGAAGAAGACCATTAACGAGTTAGCCGTAAGAGGGAAAGCACAGGAGTTTAGGATAGCGCTGAAAAACAGATACTCGGCTTTAACTGAGGAAGATGATCTTGATGTTCATTCAATGCACGATAACCTGACATCAATAATTACGGAGTGCGCAGTAGAAGTAGGCGGTAGGACAGTTCGAAAAGATACCGGGAAGCTATCTCAGCTGACGAAAGATCTGATTAAGAAGCGCCAAAACATGAAGGCATCTAACACTACCGATAGAATAGAACTAACGGAGCTATCAAAGTTAATAAATAAGCGCAAGGTAGCCGACATAAGGAAGTTTAATATGGAGAGAATCGAGCATGCTCTAAAGAACGGAGGTAGCCTAAAAACAGTGAAGAGGAAACTAGGCATAGGTAAAAACCAGATGTATGCATTAAGAGACAAGCAGGGCAATGTCATTAGCAATATGGATAAGATAGTTAACGTAGCCGAAGAGTTCTACACAGACCTGTACAGTAGCCAATGTAATCAGAACGCTAATGAGAAAAACAGCAGTGCACAGCAATGCGTCATCCCGCCAGTAACGAAAGATGAAGGAAAGAAAGCCTTAGAAGCAATGAAAAGGGGAAAAGCAGCTGGGGAGGATCAGGTAACAGCAGATCTGTTGAAGGATGGAGGGGACATCGTGCTGGAAAAACTAGCCACCCTGTATACGCAATGCCTTATGACCTCGACTGTACCAGAAGCTTGGAAGAATGCAAACATTATCTTAATTCATAAGAAGGGAGACGCCAAGGACTTGAAAAATTACAGGCCGATCAGCTTACTATCCATTGCCTACAAAGTATTTACTAAGGTAATCGCTAATAGAGTCAGGGCAACGTTAGACTTTAATCAACCAAAAGATCAGGCAGGCTTTCGTAAAGGATATTCTACAATAGATCATATTCACACCATCAATCAGGTGATAGAGAAATGCGCAGAATATAACCAACCTCTATATATAGCTTTCATTGATTACGAGAAAGCATTCGACTCAGTGGAAACCTCAGCAGTCATACAGGCATTGCGTAATCAGGGGGTAGAAGAGCCTTATGTCAAAATACTGGAAGATATATATAGCAACTGCACAGTATAGTCCTCCATAAAGTCAGCAATAAAATTCCAATAAGGAAGGGCGTCAGGCAAGGAGACACGATCTCGCCAATGCTATTCACCGCATGTTTGCAGGATGTATTTCGAGGCCTGAATTGGGAACAGTTGGGAATAAGAATAAATGGAGAATACCTAAATAATCTGAGATTTGCTGATGACATTGCCTTGCTGAGTCACTCAGGAGGTGAACTGCAAATCATGATCAACGAGTTAGACAGGCAGAGCAGATCGATTGGTCTAAAAATTAACATGCAGAAAACCAAGGTAATGTTCAACAGCCTAGCAAGGGAACAACAGTTCACAATTGGTAGCGAGAGCCTAGAAATTGTGCCGGAATACGTCTACTTAGGGCAGGTAGTGACAGCTGATCCGGATCATGAGAGGGAGATAACTAGAAGGATAAGAATGGGGTGGAGCGCATATGGCAAATTCTCGCAGATCATGAGTGGCAGTTTACCAATTTCCCTCAAGAGGAAAGTGTACAACAGCATAATCTTACCGGTAATCACCTATGGGGCAGAAACGTGGAGGCTAACGAAAAGAGTTCAGCTTAAGTTAAGGACAACGCAGCGAGCCATGGAAAGAAAAATGATAGGTGTAACGTTAAGAGATCGGAAGCGGGCAGAGTGGGTGAGGGAACAAACACGGGTTAATGACATCCTAGTCGAAATCAAGAGAAAGAAATGGGCTTGGGCAGGGCATGTAATGCGAAGGCAAGATAACCGCTGGTCTTTAAGGGTAACGGAGTGGGCTCCAAGAGAAAGTAAGCGTAGCAGGGGGCGGCAGAAGGTTGGATGGGCGGATGAGATTAAGAAGTTTGCAGGCAAAGGGTGGATGCAGCTGGCAAAGGATAGGGTTAATTGGAGAGACATGGGAGAGGCCTTTGCCCTGCAGTGGGTGTAGTAGGGCTGATGATGATGATGATGATGATTATAGCTTGCATAGCATTTGGTATATCGTATTCCTCGGCGCGAGTGCTACAAAGAAACATTGTGTTAAACCGCACTACTGTAATGCCCCAGCTGGAGAATATCACTAAAGAAATAAATAAAACGCCTCGTACAGGTCCTGTAGAAAGCAGGATAAATAGTAGGGGATAATCTTTAGGGTAAAGGGCGCAGGTTGAGCGGTATAAAAGCACTCAACTTGATTTCACCAGTTTCTGAACGTTTACATTTGTTGCCCCGGATTCCGATAAATACCTATGTTCTCAGAACCTATACCATTACCTCCTGATTGTTGCTGTCTCACACTGAGCCAAGGGTGTTTGTGGAAATATGGGGTCAGAACAATACATTTCCCGTTATACAGCACAGTGTTTCTGTTTCTTACCATAGGTTATGACCGTGTCAGTTCATTTTCTGAACGTTGATTCACTGGTGGAAAGGAAATAAAAATAAAAGACAGACCGTCTACAGCTGAACTCATTTTTGCTCTAATTGAAGAGCGATACTATATGAGATTCCCCTAGATAAGATTTTCCTTATCTGGAATACCAAGCCCCTTGAATTGTGAGAAGTGTCGCCAACGCCGCCTGGAACACAATGAAACAATGGGAGAAAAGAAAATAGTGCTCCGATAATGTCGCTTGAATTGGGGTTCAACGCAACCTGAAGAGCTCTTCAGGGCCGTAAGCTTGCAGAGACGTCTGCAGATGCGTCACTACAGTTGCGCTATTCAATGGACTGCACTCGGTGCCGCCTCTTGCGAGTATCACAAACCTTCCGTGTTATCTGACGCAAGATACATGCTGGGTCAAGCGGTTTGTAACTAAGCCCTTACATTGCGCGAAATGTACGTACTTCACCCGGGCTTGCATAATATAAAGTTCCGTTCTAATTCCAGTCTTTCTTCAATAGGTTACCATTAGATGCCCGATCATGAGGCAAAGCCGGTATTCGTCTATATGGGCTAGTGTGTAGAGTACGGTTCTCTGTTTAAATAAATAATTCAAAGCCTCCTTTACTTATAGCTGCGAACGGGATTCGAACCCGCGGAGGCACGAACACATCACATTCGCTGTTCGCTAATTTAGACCGCTCAACCATTGTCGCAGCCTTAATCGCACGTGCTAAGCTACGAGCCCCTCGCGCTGTGCTTTCGATACTGTTGTCTTCATTTTTTCTCATGCGTGTGTAGGTCAGTCCAAACGTAAGAGCACGCAGGCAACAGCACGTGCGAGCTAAAGTTTGAACGTCATCTGAGGAGAATGAATCTGAATGAATGAATCTGAGGAGTCGTCACACCAAAACCGCGCCAATTTCCATTGCCACAAAATTCGCTGATTGGTCGAAAGAAAGGTCGTGTGACCTGTTGACGTCATCACAACCTGCCCACTGGGTTATAGAGAAATAGCTGGTAACGAGGCCGCTCACCTGCATGCCCGAGTAACCTACATCCGGGCAGCAGCGGAGCAACCGGTCTGCACAAATCTTAAGGATGCCCCAATTACGTACAAGGAAATTTCGGATGGTTACAAATTAGGAAGAAGAATATACCCTCCTCCAGACGTATCCCTTACTCACAAAGAGGCGTATATCTGGAGGAGGATCCAAGCAGGGGTGTACATATCGCCAGTCAAAATTGCTAAGAACCCAGGTGACGAAAAATGTATCGACTGTGGGGAAAGGGGTACACTAAACCACATTACTTGGGAATGTCATAGCTCACCAGGGGCTAAGGAAGAAATAAATAGTTTTGAAGCCTGGGAGGCGCTGCTGCGGAGCGAGGACCCCAACGCGCAGCGCAAAGCCACCCGCGTGGCGGCTGAGGCCGTGAAGCATCAGCTACACCGTCCTCAGCCGACGGCCTCTTCTCCTAATCGGGCTTAGGCTTCGGCCGAGCCTGAGAGGGGGTAGGGAGACCACCATCTGCCGGAAATAAAGTTTTTCTGAACTGAACTGAACTGAAGCCGAAACGGCGACAGATTGATAACAATGAGCTTCAAATTTTCGCTGATATAAATGGACTCTGTTCAATAACACAAAGCGCTCATGAAATGACAGCCCACATGCTAACGCATACCCCTGTGAATCAGTGATTTGCATTGATCACCCTTGCATTGATTCTTTTCGCTCGCTGTCATTGGCTTCAGCATGCCTCACCATCACTTTAGGCATCTGCACGTTAGCGCGGCGAATTGTTATACGTATACGGACCTAGTACTGAGAATGAAAGTGGAGCGCATATCAAACCCCAATCGCACCGGTGTGCTGGTCACCTCTAAACCGGTCACTTCCGGCCAACGCTGTAAAAGGCGTTTTTTTAATGACGGCAAAAAAACATTACAAAATGAGTTTGTCCACCAACTTGAACCCGCCACGGTGGCTCAGTGGTTAGAGCGCTCGGCTACTGATCCGGAGTTCTCGGGTTTGAACCCAACCGCGGCGGCTGCGTTATTATGGAGGAAAAACGCTAAGGCGCCAGTGTGCTCTGCGATGTCAGTGCACGTTAAAGATCTCCAGGTGGTCGAAATTATTCCAGAGCCCTCCACTACGGCACCTCTTCCTTTCTGTCACTCCCTCCTTTATCCCTTCTCTTACGGCGTGGTTCAAGTGTCCAACGATATATGAGACAGGTACTGCGCCATTTCCTTTCCCCAAGAAACCAATTATTATTATCACCAACTTGAGTGAGGCATAAGTTACTAATCTGCATTTTTAGCTTTCGTGGGTTCGGCCCTACGGCAGCTTACTTTATAATAAAAGTCATTTCCTCCTCCTTGATGTGGACTCCTCTTTATATTTTTGATTTAAAGGAGCATGTGTCTCTCGGTGTCGAGCTTTTGATATGGAGCTCCCGAGACTGCTCCTGATAGCCTAGGTGTGTAGGACTTTGATGGCGGCGCACCGTCAATGTGCTCAGATGCACGGGAGGTGTACGCAGCTAGGATTTCACGAAAGGAGCTTGTGCCGGTCGTGAGTGTCTGCCCGAGCCATCGGACAGGCGCTGAGCCGGAGAACGCACATCCACTAAAAAACACCACAAATTAAGCCGGCTTCCAGTCTGATAAATATAAAGGGCCTAATTCCCAAGTTTCGGTCGCAAAAGAACCTTCGGGGCGAGGCTGAGCGGGTGACGTAACTGGCCCCTCTAGCTTTTTTCTTCCTTGGACAAGACTGGAGAAGAACAGGAAACCTGGTTATAGTTTGTTTTTCAACTTGTGCTAATGTTAATCTAGACCAGCATTGGAGCGTTCTTGTGAACGATGGAATCTGTTCAAAGAAGTTCTCAATGTCTAAGAAAGTAAAGAAACATGTTGAGAAACAAATCGGAGGCAGTCGAATTCCAGTAACATAGGGTAAAATTATGAATTATGTCAGAAGGATGCTAAAGACATCCTGCAAAAGAATAACCTCTGTCTAAGCCAGTTATATGGGCATCGCTGCATGAGCTCCTTGGCCAAACATTAATTTTTTCTTTATGTCGCATATAACTATACTGAAAATTACAGAATACGAGGACGGTAGTCTAATCAACTTTCAACTTGTACTGACACCAAGGGATGCTTGGCAAAAAGCTTATGACTGCATTCATTTTTGCTTTAAATAGCAGTACAAGGATGTAGTCAAAGTTCGATCCAAGAGCCTTTATACTTCTGCGCTGTAACGTAAAATCACTCGGCTGCGGCGCGACGTCCAAACGTTTGATTATATCACTGTAGCTAGATCGGGCAACCGCGTTGTGGAAATGTCAATTTTGGAACATTTTCTTCATTTCAACGAACACGACGTTGAATAATGGATATCTCAGTCCCTGATCAATATGAATCTTTTGAAAAAGAGTGCTTAAAACTTCCGACAGTTTAAACGTGCATGATACCGAGAGCGTGAGTTAGTGAATTTTAATTTTAGGCGGGAAATACTATGAACATCACGCCCTTTCTGAGATAGTGCTCTTCAGCGCCCTTGGTTGGAGATTTGTGGGAAATGTTAGAAGCTATTCGTTGGATGTCGACATGCTGATACACTGGCACTGGTCTCGGCGAAGCGGCTACAAAGGAGGAGGCAGAGGAAGTTTCTGCGTTCGTTTTCTAATAAAACGTGTGCTGGCAAAGTTAGATTATTGTACAGGTGCTGCGCACCGATGGTGCTGCTTATACGAGCATATGCATTAAGTTTGATAAGATGAACTGCGGTGGTAATACAGTAAAACTCGTTATAACGAATATAAGATATAACGAAGGAATCGAGATTCCTCTTGGAATATCGAACGGAAACCATGCATTTAATATTATGTTTTTGCAGAGTAAAGTTGTCCTTCAAGAGCATATAACCTGTAATGAACCCCACTGGTCTCTAGCACTGAGTATGTTAATTTGTAACGGTGCCCAACACTTCTTTACAGATTCGATGGGGCAGATTGCAGTTCCCCCTTATAAAACCTCCTTGATGTACAGGGCCAACTAAGCACGATCTGCTACTCTTGGCCACATGCAGTTTAGTTTGTTTTCGTAGAGTGGCTATATGGTTAAAACCGCTGGGCAGTGCGCTTGGCGTGCTTTACGGTGTCGATGTGCCAAAGGCTTAACAGACTCAAACGCTGGAAAGCGAAAGCTTCAAACAATTTCCGTTGACCAGAAGGCGGCCATTATATAAGCCTTCGACCCGGCCTACGCATTCCCCACAAGGCATTCTCCAATGCGAAGAAGTGTTGTGACTAGCGTGCTTTTCACCTATGCGGCGAAGCGAACGTCGTTAAAACACATACTTGCGAAATAAGCGCTGCGGGTTCTCTTCTTCAGCTGTCCGTATTGGCTTCAGTGTCAAGAGAACCAAGGTAAATTCTCTGAATAGGTCTGTTTCTGTCGTTTACGACATTCCCGTATTCGTCCGTGTTGGCGTTTTGCGCTTTCATGTCTTGCACGAATACGCACAAACAAGCCCAGTTGCAAGTACTTCGAAGCCATATTTCTTCTACATCGGGTTTTCTGTTGTGTGTTCAACCCTCGCCTTCCCATGTTCCCCTGTTTATCGCAAACATCACCACCTCAACGTGCCGGGCCACACTACTTGGCTTCTTTCTGCGAAAAGGACTCGTACGTAGTGAAGTCACTGGCCTGTTAGGTCCTTTTAAACCCACTTAAACCCACCGTAGGCCACGACAGACGTGTCTGCAAGGTACTCCGGTCCGAACTGTGGGGTCAAGTGAGGTTGATTCAAGATCTACGCGCAGCATGCTACGCCCAAGACCAAGAGTGGCTGGCGGCCATCAGACATCGAGAAAGCAAGAAGCTCGCAGCCCAGACAACAGAGCTTTGGTAGTAGTGCGCCATGAACAAAGTGCAGCGCTCGTCATGTTCCCTCACTCGTCTGTGTTGCCGTTTTGCGCTCTCATGTCTTTCACGCTTACGACATTATCATTTTCTGGGCTCTGAAGCTTAAGCGTGATGCAGGATTCACAGGCACGCGTTGGCAAGGCTGACATATATGGTTGCTGTAAGCACATTCGGCCACGCGTTGGGCGATCAATGCGCGTGTTGAAGACGCCTGCTGCACACATCGGCAGTACACTAAACGCCGGCTTTATTGTAAACCCTCTATATGTGATAGCCTCAACCAATGCTTCGTACGGATATAACAAAGAAGCGTTTATACCAAACAAAAAGAGGGCCCCTTCAACTTTGTTATTACCCAGTTGCACTGTACGTTTTTTAATATCGTGTTTGCTAGCTGACAACGACACCTATGAGGAATGTGATGTGCTTGTGGGTTTAACGTACTGAAGCTACATGTGTGCTGATAGGATAAGTATAGCGGATAGCTCCGAATTAATTTCAGTCAGCTTGAGTCGTTGAAAGAGCAGTGACGTCGCACAGTTGTTGCTTTTGGACTTCGCATCTGTGAAAGTGCGACCGCCAAATGCGCGATTCGAACAAGTATCCTTACTGCGCAGCTGGATGCTTCAGCGGTGAGCGCCTCAGGCGATCGCTGTTGGTATCTGCACGAGAGGTAATAAGAAGCTGCACTATGACCTGTTCAATCATTATCACTGTTCAACCGTTCGCCTATTGCAGGCGCGGCTTTTTCATTTCTGCAGCCATAGCAATGAGCTGTGGTTGTCAATAACTATTCCTGCATGCTACAGTCTTCGTCTTGGCGCGCTGCAACGGTTGAATTACATTTGACATCAGCTTGTGGACCGTAATGCTGCAGGGTAAAATTCTAGCCCTGTCGGCCATGTTTCGATATTGGTGAATTAGAAAAAGACCTCGAGTGCTGCGTGAAGGCTGCCCCCGGCTAAGAATCCTACGTGGTCTAAATTAAACCGCAGCGCTCCACTTCGGCTTCTCTCATAGCCCATAGCTTTGGGACGCCAAACTCTGTAGTAATTTGCCACGTTTCACTTCAAGCTGTCCCCAGCTGACACAGCCAATGTTTACTTAGCAGGAATGAGAGCAAGTTATTATTTTTTGCTCAACTAATGTCGCCTGTACAGAAAAAAGAAACTAAGGAAAAAATGCAATAGATGAAGCAGACGAAGGGTTTGCTCTGGACAGCGCTAGTCCTCGTCTTCCTCATGGGGAAGCGCCGAGAGCCGGGCGGACCTCAGCACCCGGGCCATGACGAAGTCCGCAGCGGTGCTGCAGACCGCTATCTCTTCAGACCATAGCGCCAAGTCCCGCCAAGCTTCCAGCTCGGGGTCCGTCCAGGTCGACCTCCCAGACTCGAAGATCGGCTCGTAAGTTCCCAGGAGTCTATGCATCAGGTCGTGGAGGAAGACCACGTTCGTGTATGGATGGAAACGGGACGCGTTGGGCCTGCGAGGAAAAGAGACACGTGTCCCGCGTTTGAAAAAAAGAATAATCTTTAATCAAGCCATGCCCGCAGCAGGACACACGCCTCTCTCAGTGATCTTCAGCCAGCTCTGTTCTCTGGCAACCGTGATCATTCTATTCCAACGCATTTCAGATATTCGACACTTCCCAAATTGATGGTCTGTTGGAATCTTCTTTTGAAGCCTACCTGACCATTGAACATCTCTTCATTTCATTACAAACTCTATTCTAACTCTGTTTTACTATTTATAAATCAGGCTTTGCCAGAACACGTACCGCAATATAAAATTAAGGCACAAGTGACGGTTGGTTGGCTTTACATCATTTTGAAGCGAAAGCTCCACTACACTAGGTAAAGCTGATTTCGCCATGCGTTGCCGATTGAACTTCAAGTGAGCCAGAGGTCAAGTGTGGCTATAGGCATTGCCATGTGTGGTCCACCGTGGTGTCGCACCACTTGACACTGACCTTTCGATTCGCCGGTAGATGGCGGTAGAATAGGCCGCACCGTTCAATGGGTGACCATCCTCTCACGATCAACTATTAATTTAACTGCCACCTGCCGGGATGGCAGGGTGGGCGCGTTGCCTATCCAATGTGCGGAACGCAATCAACGTTACAGATGCCAAGCCGCGTCTACTTGCCCGATACACCACAGCTTTCGTTCTCTAACCAGGTTCAGCAGTAGTTAAACCGCAGATAATTTTTTGTCATTTCAGGTAGGTCGATTGGTGATTGCTGCGCAAGAAGCAGAATTCGCAAACTCCAATTGCTTTGCAGCTCAGTGTCGTAGTCTGTAGCCACTCAAGGCAGAGAGGTGTGGAAGACTGAAAATTGAAAGACTGAAAGGCTAGGGTGCTAGGGTTAGGGTTCGCGGTTCTCTCCTAAAAGCTGGCATGTGGCACAGCGAGTGAATAAGAAGCCTCACTGCACCTGATGATACTGTTGATCAGAGCGAACCTGTCTCCAACCGCTCTCTTCTTGTCCTCCGCCAATTCGTCGAGGTCAGTGTATGTGGGCATCGATCCTGCGTGAAAAGGGTGAGGCAATATTTTATCGCAGGCCATAACTAGAGCTCGGAAAAAGAGCACTTGTTCCACAAAGGCCCAAGCGTATTAAATACGACAGCGTGAGAGCTAAGAAGCTTCAAGTGGGGTCACCACATAGAAAAGGGCTTTCAGGCAAGATATGATAAGGTATTGCTACAATGTTTACTGCAAGTAAGCTAAAGTTTCTTTTCAGGCATAACGGTAGGTAACATGTAGCAATCCGCATTCACCCTTCAAGTACAAGCGTTTTGCGCGCTGAGGTATAGCTACGGCGGAATTAATTGTGCAAGGAGAGAGCACAGGCACAGAACGCGAGTATCAACTTTATTTCACATATAAATGCAAAAACATGATATCTGGATAACGCATCATGACCACTCAATCACTGAAATTGTTCACCCGATTGCATAACGCACAGTTAAGGAGAGGAGATCCTGAGGTGTTTCCACATCATGAGACAGCCTTTGCGAGATATGTAACGGGGTGTTCAGCCTATGTGAGACTTAAGAACACCAAGTGTTTGCTTCTGAGTTGTGCCTCTAGTGGGTCTACTGTACCATTCATAATAGTCCTAAATACCGGAAAAATCTGCACGAATATTGCTCCCGCATTGAAGAGGTTTTGAACGCTGGCGACGCACAATGAATCGCACAGCTTTGCACAGGAGCAAACCCATTGGGTTGTAAAATTTTAACAAAGGCTCTACATTACTATGTTATTGAAAAATAAATGCTGAATTCTTGGATCAGCTGAGAGGCTGAAAAGAAATATTGTTTTTCCGCGCACGGTCAATTCTTTAAGCTTCATGCGATAATAATAATAATAGGTTTTTGGGGAAAGGAAATGGCGCAGTATCATTCTCATATATCGCTGGACACCTGAACCGCGCGGTAAGGGAAGGAATAAAGGAGGGAGTGAAAAGAAAAAAGAAAAGAAGAAAGAGGTGCCGTATTGGAGGGCTCCGGAAAAATTTCGACCACCTGGGGATCTTTAACGTGCACTGACATCGCACAGCACACGGGCGTCTTAGCGTTTTTCCTCCATAAAACAAAAAACAAACGCTAAGGCGCCTGTGTGCTGTGCGATGTCAGTGCACGTTAAAGATCCCCATGTGGTCGAAATTATTCCGGAGCCTTCCACTACGGCACCTCTTATCATATCTTCATGCAAGCAGGTAGGTATTTTTATTTACCTGTATATCCTAGCGCAGTACAGACCAAATGATAAAAGTCTAACTGGCGTAAGTATAAGCTCGGCACCTTTTTGAGCCGAATGTGGGCTAACTTTCCTATAAGTTGAACAAACCAAAGCTCGATTCACAACTGATTTCCAACCTAAGATTTCGTCACAAGCCCCCAACCACCTGCGCCTGCGCAAAGCCTCGACGCGGCGAAGTCGACGACGGTAACCTTGAAGCCGTGCAGCTCGATGTACACGCTGTTGTTCATAATTCGGAACCGGGCCACACGACCACGTGCGGCCTTCACCAGCACGTGCCTCGCGGTCAGGGCGCGGTGCTCGAACTCAAGGTCTTCCTCAGCAACAGCAATTGTAAGAGCTAGTTGCTGGACCACGGATCGGAGCTGCAGGGTGTTCTCGAACTGCGCGACGCGGATAAGAGACGACTGTACGGGCAAGGCTAATTCACTGGTGGCGGAAGGCCTTATGATTAGAGATACTACCCCCCCCCCCCCCCCCCCGCAATGAAGCTTGAGAAAGGGCACAACCATAAAATAAAAGCATCCGTCATCCGGAGCTGCTTATACATCTCACCAACCTATACCACTACCTGGAGTGTGGAATATTGAGCAAACTCAGCGAAAAGCACGGTATCTTTTTAGGCCAGAATGTTGTCTGTGCTCGCGTCTCTAGGTGGGGATACCCACAGTGTGCTACATGTTTGTTCGAACTGACACTTGTTGCAAGTTCATCTGCTCCATATACAAGTTTTCTATGACCCAGAAGTGCATGCAACTAAATTAAGACCTGGCGGCGTTTACAGCCATAAAAATATCTATGTACATGTAAACAAGACCACCGAATCCTTTTCGATAACTTGGTACCTACGAATTATTAAGCTATCGTAAGCATTTCACACATTTTCACCCATGCATGCGTCTGCTGTTCTAGGCGACTGAGAGCTGCGGGTGTTGGTGGCAACTTGGCTGGCAACTTACCCTAACTCTGAAAAGCTCTTCGCCCGCGAATGGCATACAGAGGACAGCGTATGGCGGAAACAGCTTTCGTCCACCTGCGAACGTTTGTAACTTTAGTACCTTCAACCTGGAAGTTAGGGGATCGGTCACCTTGTCTAACACACATAACACATAACACACTTATCGCACATAACTCTTTCTTTCGACCGCACAACACTTAGCTAGAAATGCCTTCCCTTTTACAGAGCTTCGTGGAAAAATGGCTGCAGCTTGCTTTCGCGGGCCGATGACATCCACTTTGTACAGTCAAAAGATACGGTCCTCCATCAGAATAGAAAATGGAAGTTTGTACTAATTGAGAATCCTGAAACAAATGAATTCGTCTCTTCATAACGCCACAAGGAAAACTCCGAAGCCTACGCCATACCTCAGACAACAGAAGTTGCAATTGAAGCTGTGCATCTCCGCCTCCCCTCTCCTCGACCCTATTAGCATACCGGCTTTCAAGCCAACTTTTCCCATTTTTTCATGGATGCCACACATTCTTGAGAACCAGTGTTCCGGGGCCTCTGTATACAAACTTTATCAAAAGTCACCAATAAAAGTCACCAGGGAACAGGGTGAGCTGTTAACCCTTGTAATGGGGTTCCCATAGCTGCGACAAACCCGACGATAAGAAACATATAAAGGCGAGGATGAGTTCATCCTTCCCGCCTGAGGGCATTAGTAGCTTAATGTGCAACGTAAATGCCCGACTATGCAGTCGAAATGTACTCTGACCTGGGGACTTTAGACCAAGTGTGTGCCTTACAACTGATGACATACTTGAACAGCATTTTTCTAGTTCATCGCAATCGGAATGAAATTTTGGCTGCATATTACGTCGAAACGACTTATCTTTCATGCAACTAGCTTTCTAAGGCTACACGAACAAAAAAAAAACTGAGTGCCCACCTTCTCTATAGATGTTCGAACCCTGCTTGTTCAGGTAGCTGGCACAGGAGTTTTCCAGCAACTCGGGATATCTCTCCCATGTGCAGTGCGCTCTATCACATAAATGCAAAAGAAAAACAAATACAAGAAAAAAATGAAATTTCCGCCGGTCGAGGCGGGAATATTAAGTGGTAGCTGTGATGCATGGTTCATGCATCATGCTGGACAATGTGACAATTCATGTATTGCAGCCAACTTGTAGACGAATAGACTACACTGAATAAGGATAGCGGGTTTCCTTTCCTGAGTTTTGGGAGTCCGCAAATTCGACAGAACATATGAATTTCTGAAGTTGTGATACCACCAGCCCTGTATCCGAAAAAACAACACACACTCCAAGGCTTTCCTGTTTCGCGTCACTATAGTGAACATCATCACCAATGCCATAAGCCTAAATCCACTCACAAAGGGGTATCATTCATCTTCCATTGATATCAAGTTAATACTCTATTGTGGAGCTATGGCCATCCTATCCCCTTCATGTTCCCAGTTTCTTCCGACCACTTCATTCTCTGCCGAGCTGTGCTAAGCTCGCGCTCTCTTAACAATCGGCTCTGTGAGCCTAGGGTACCACCAGTTACTGTCTCTTCACATTACATGTCCTTCTGTCCATTTGTTCCTGTTCATTTCACGTGGACATACCAGGCGTTTTTCAGAGCGCTCAGTCCCCAGAAGTATTCACCACGGGCTAAGTATCCTTTAGGGAAAGAGGTGAGCTAAGAAGTTTTCAGCTGTTAAATAATACTCTTCCAGTGTTAGCGGCACTCATCCGCAGAAATACCCCGTGCAGTAATCATTGCAAGATTAGGGAACCTAAATGCTACCTCGGGAACAATCTTGCCATAATGGGCACCTGCCGCAGTGGCTGTGTGCCTTTGGCGTTTTGCTGCTGATTCCAATGCAGGAGACTTATTCTGGCCTTCACCAGCCGCCTTTCGTTGGAGGTGAAATGCGAAATCGAATGCTTTCTCTGCGATGTCAGTGCATGTTAAACCACCCAAGATGGTGTAAATTAACCCGCAGCCTTCCGCTATGGGGCCCTTCATAAACCATGTGTCTCCTCGGCGCCTCAACTGTACACGCAGTCGGTTAACCCAGGTTACTGAGACTGAATGCTGTAAACTTACTTGTGAAGGTGAGAAAACCCCGATGTTTGGTTTGCTGTTCCCATGGCGAGCGCCTTCAGCAACCTTTCAAGAGAAAGAGAAGGAGTGAGGACAACTTCATCGTATGACGCTGGATGCATCATGTGTGTATCGTGCTCCGTTTTAACATTGGAGCCATTGTTCGAAAGATCCTTGATTGCGACAAAAAAAAAAAAAACTTTATGTTTACTCTTTTTCGCGCCAACTTTTCCATGCAATTGTGCGCTAGCACCAGAGCCCAAATACGCTATTTATTCCTACGCAGCTGAATACAGTCGCCGCTTGCAGGTATTTTCATCTTAAAACATAGTATAATGAGAATAGTAAATATGTAACAGGTAGTAACTGTCAACTTTCAATGGTGAAAGTAAAATAAAAAAAGAGTTTTCTTGATCACAACAAACCTAAGCATACCTAGATACAAGGACCTTCAATAGAGGGCGCCAGCTGCTGCAGCGACGGAATGCAGTTACGGCGGTGAGAGCAATCCGCAAACCGGCCAGGCGCACCGTCCTGGAGCCGGACTGCTTACCTGGCAGAATGACGGGGTCACGTACGCTCCACCCCTTTAGCCTTGCCTTCATTGCCAAGAAAAGCTGTCGCCATGTATATAGATGTCTCTGTGGCTATATGTTTTTGGCTATAACTGCCAGAATGCTCTGCTTGCACCACACGTTTACTGGCTGCTAGTCAGAATAGTGCTAAACTTTGCATGGAACTTTCTTACCCTAAAGCATAGGGAGTTCGTTGAGGCACTTTGTGTTGACTCAAGTTACGCCCTAGTCACAACATAAATAGAAAACATCACAGCCAAGAGGAGAATTTAAACCCGCATCGTGCGAACAGATACGACCCCCCAACCCACTTTCCTTGATAACAGAGCACCATATCACAATGCACGAGCGCCCAAATAACGCTTGCCTCTATAGAATGAGTCATGTGCAAAACTCATCGCGCTTGAAATGCGCTCCTTAGTCACGTATGCTCAGAGATGGTCGTTAAAAAATAGTGACGCATATTTACTGCCCAAGCCATTCTACAACAGCAACATCTTAGAGATAAAGGGTCATTACCTAATGAGAACTGTGCTGTCATGGGAGCCATCACCTTCCCACGTTCTCGGTGTAATGGCACCATATAACTCGTAACGGCACTTCAAAGTAATAGTTTACAGCAAAACTCTCACAGTAACATGAGAATGCTCCGGCGACGGACTGAAGAAGCTGATTAAACGATGTAGCTCCGCGTGCCTATTCATCGTTGACTAGATCGCGGCTTCGATGTTGTGAAAAGGGCCAATACACCACTGGTCTTACCAGTCCGGTCAGTGCCGCCGCCCTTAAGGCTCTGCTAGCACTTTGAGACTGACATGCAGGAGTGTTGTCATTATTTCAGGAAGACCGCGAAATACGCACCTAGACGGAAGGTGAAATACGTTGATAGCTACGTCCTCCTTCGCATGACTTCCTCGAATGCGCAGCTTTATCACGACTAACGAAGTATTAATGCGAAAGTATTTCTTTCCTCATGAGTGGCGTGTACAGAATTTGTCACCACGGGCTGTGGACACAGCGTGTCCTCATGAAATGTCGATCATCCGGTAAGAGTGCAATTATGATTTGTAATGATTAATAACAATTTCATGGAAGGTATAAGTGACAGAATTACTAAAACCATTTAAATAATAATTCAAATAATTTAGTAAATAATCTGAGTAATTAATGATATTGGTGGATTAGAAGTATTCACTAGGGAATTGAGAAAACAATAAAATAATAATCAAGTAATCGATTATTGTTAAAAATAATTAATAATTGAATGTATTTAATAAATAAATATTACATTGATCGAATAATTGAATTATTGATTCCTTTAAATTTATAACCAAGTAATTGTTAATTGTTCAGTATTATTTAATCGATCAAGTAATTACGTAAATAAATAAGTAATATCAATGATATATTACATTAGTAAGTAACAGAGAAGGCAACGGAACTCGAAAGATGATAAGGCTTAAGTGCACCTTCAATTTTTTTCACACCGACAGTGGGATTCGACATCTTTTGCTCCTAGAGCTTCATTTTTTTTCCTGCCTGTTCCTACTAAATGCAGTGGCAAGTGCATCACCCGCGCAAAAATGTGAAGCCTCGGACTGAGCTTTAACCGATGTGACAGCCGCTAAGAGAGCCGCACGGTGTCTTATTTAGTGCTCCTTTTTATGAAAGCTCAAAAGCTCTCGGCAGTTTCTGGACAACTTACAAGTCAGTGACGTAGAGCGCGGTAGTCCTCCTTCAGTGCACGCTCTTTCATGTGGATTGAGCGTTATACAAATTTGAACTCTCCATATTTTGAATAAATTTTGGATCCCCCTTCGATTTCGAAAAATTCTGAATCCGCTTGAGACATTCTAAAGGAAAGTGACACTCCCGTGGGGCGCTAAGCTGCACCTCTATTTGTCTGAATCGAAGAGGTCAACTTCGGTGACCAACATAAGAGAAATTATGCGTAGAAAACATCGACCACTTTCTGAAATTACTTTATTCGGCCGGTTAGGTTTAACCCACGGGAAAAATAGCAGGGAAGAGTAGATTCTTGAGAACACAAAAAGGTCAGCACACGGAGACAAAAGAGTAGACTGAACAACGTTTCGACTGGATGACTTGCCATTGGCGAAGACCACTCGTCTTGCCACAGCACAGGTCAGCGGGCTGTTTTCCTCTGACCCCTTGTTGAAGCTTGTATTGTAATCTTAGCTGGCACACAAAGGGGCACATTTCGGTCGGGCAGCCGAATAGACTCACCAGCTGGTGTTTATCTCGTTGCAGAGGCACCGCACGTGGCGCGCGATGTAGCTACAGTCGAAGACCTTGAGCACCATCGGTGCACAGCGGACACCGGACACACGGAAGATGTCAGCGTGCTCGCTCTCGTGGAGCTTCACGCAGGTCTCAACACCGCTGCACAGTGGCACCAAGGCATATATCTTCGTCCTTCATACAGAGCAAACTTTCGCAGAAGCTAGCGCCATGACCTGCCAAAGGTAGGAAGCCAATATACTCAAGATATCATTCAGGTGGCAATAGAGGAAGCCAGAGCTGGATTCAGCCAATTAGAGATCGAATGATTAAAGCAGCCCGGCCGTTAGATTTCTCCGGCACTTGCTCGTACCCGTGACATCAACCGTCCCGGTGGCTTTGTGTGCGACAGCCAAGGTTTTCTGTCATCAAGGGCGGTTACTAAGCACGAAGAATGTTGAGTTAATATATTAAGAATCCGGGTGGAGGTTCGCTAATGTCAGCTGCTTTTCCTTCCTATTCTGGTGCTGCTGGTCGTGAGTTAATATACAAAACTGGCATCGTGTGAAGCGGCATAATTATGCAACAAGTTAACGATCGCGAGTGATTGTCCGATGTTTGATTTTCTGCAATTCGATGAAGACTTATTCAGAAAACTGGCCTTGGTAAGCTGATCTGCGACACATGCCCTGCGAGCCCTGCCCGACTCAAGCCCATCGTAGCTGAGCCGACACCTTGGGCTCTCGAACAAGTACCCTGCACAAGGAATCCCGCTTAATACTGCACATTTCTGGATCAGTCTTTATGCAGTGAGCCAAAGCATTTCTGTAGAATCCCTTAAGTTCACAAGCAATGCTGGCACCAGGGAAGCGCAGACATACATTAATTATCACGAGAGACTTTTATCTTCCTTAAAACCCGGCCTATCTGTACAAAGAATTTGCTCCACCTCATCACCCAGCTAAATCGTGAAGTGCTATCTTCTGTAGGAACACTCGCAAAGATTGTAGTTACTCAGGAGCAGTAGTTAACCTACTTCAGCTCATCTGAGGAAATTTGGGTCCACATTGATGGTTGTCATGATTGTTAACCTAGGCGCACAATCAGTAGCGTCTTAGGCGTGGAGTGTTTCGCTTAGAGACCTATTCGGGACGCTCAAATGGTCATGGGCTGATTTAGCTGGTTATTTAATCTTCAAAGTACCTTCATTTCATAACGACACCAAAACGGTTAGACAAGAAAAGTGATGTAATCATGAACACCATTTGTGCTTTTGTTTTGCTGTCGCCGCGCTGCCAAAGTAATTTTTCCAATTCGCCCAATTTGCCATCTGTAAGCAGTTTGATTTGTAGCTGGTGGTCAGATCAATAGTTGTTGAACATTGGTGGTTATGATGCTAGTCGCGCCATAACTTCACTGAGAATAAAACGTAGCCCAATCAAGGGTTTCTTGAATTTCCGCCACCACTCTTCAAGCGCGAGTTTGGTTGGCTCCTATCATTTGGCGGCAGCAGTATGCGCATGAACTATGCCACGCTTTCGGCTTATAATATATCACGCTTAGAGGGACACTAAATGAAAAACTCAAACTATGCAACATGATAGGTAATTCTCCGGGAACGCTACCGATGACTTTTCTATCGCGAAAGGTGACTGCGTTGCTGAGAAAACAACAAATGAAAATTCCGAAACACTTTCACGTTCGAACCACCTCCAAAAAGAAACTGCCAAGAAGTTATTTTTATGCCGTCCTCTAAAGACCTGAAACGCGGCCGGAAATCGAAAACCGAAAGAGTAATCACTGGCCACTGAGGCAAAGTGGGACTGCAGGTCACCCCCCCTCCGCCCCCCCCCCCCCCCCTCCTCGAACTATTTTAATGGGGCTCTTCGCTGCATCACGCGCGTCTGCGTCTCGATGCGACGTGCGAGTAAGGTAGAAATAGACTCCGTAGGTGCAAAAGGAAATTACATGTTACCGAGAGCAGTCGGAGAGTGCAGAACCAACTGCCGATTGTGCTGATGCATGTATACATCGGCGAGAATAACGCAAGCATGTGGTCTTGGGTGCATTGTTTGCTGTCGTGAAGTGTACACGCAAGCTTCGAGGGATACTCAATAACATGCGAGCAGTAGCCGTGCTCTAACGTATTTTATTCAACATCACTTCTGAGTGAAACATTGCACGCGCATTTCCCATCAAGCAACGCACAGTACTGTCGATGGTTGCATGTTTGTTGAATAACTATGCAGTATGATTGCAGAGAACGCTTGTGATTCACTTGCTGTGGAAGTTGTGACTTTTACGTCTGTGAATTGGTTCCTGTCAGTTGTAAGCGAAAACAAACCATGGTACGCAGCGCCCAACTGCAGTCTGCCGCCTGCTGGCTGTAGCGGTCGGAAGGGGATTAACGCACAATCATGACGAACACGCGTCAGCTGGTTCAACGTTTCTCACGCGGAAAATCCTGGCTTGCGTGCCGGCGTCTCACAGTACTGCGTGCATGATAACCAGCACTGGAAAACTTTTTTCTTTAATGAGCCAAATAAGAGGTGATGGTGTATGCATATGGTGCTTCTCGGGTATTTTACAACACATCTAAAAGCATATCCGCTTTTCCACTGCGCAGAAAACGTGGAAGTCCACACACTTGTGTAGCGCTTCACACGCGGTTGATGTGCACGCATGCCTGTAAAAGCGTGAGCACGTAGTAAAAGTAAAAAATAAACAAACTCTGGAATTTCATAACGCCAGCAGCCTATGCAAAGTAGCCAGTTCGGCGGCTGAAGGGGGAATCAAACCGCTTCGCAGGCCGCGTGTCTAGCACACACAGCGCGAATGCGTTGAGAGGGAGTGGTTCTGAACTTGCTGCGTAAACGGCTACTCGCTGCCCGAGTGCACAGAATATGAAGCGAAAGACTCAGCGCTCGTGTTTGCGATTAACCTTTCTCTCCGTCATCTTTTTGTGTTGTTTTGATTACGAGACTCTTCGTACGGCCGGTTAATCTCACCGCGCTGCTTCTGTCGTATTTCGACGGTAATTCCCCATCGAGACGGCGAAATAGTGTTCTAAAAAAGTTCACGAATACGTCACTCGTCGCCGCTGCTCGAACATTTAAGTAGCAGCACCACGTACACCTCACTTTTACTAAATTTTTTGGTTTACAAAGTTTATGAGTTGTAACATGACTTATCAGCTGACCCCAAAGTTATCAATCCAGCCTGGATTAGTATCCATTTTTAGTGTCCCATTAATATAAATGTTGGCGGTGTCTGAAATATACAGAATGAAAACATTTTGCTCCGCCACATATTTACATGCAAGAACCACCCATAATGAAGAAAGTGGTTTAAGCGATTCGGGCCAGGTTAACGTCAGAAATACGTTTCTGTTTCTATCGTAGTCTCAAACGGTTCAGTTTCGGGCATAAGTCATTGCTTTGTTGTGCGACAGCACACGACGTTTCGCTAGAGCGCGAAAACTAATGCCAAACCTAACAAAGAAAAAGTACCTCAATAACTTGGTTGCTTTTGAAAGTATCGTTAGAAAGGGCAGACGAATGCGATCCTCAGGAACACTTTTTTACATTGCTGAACTAGATTTTGTTTTGAGTTTAGACTTTCGACATTTCCAACATGAGATGCCTGACTGAATCTAAACCGTTTTACTATAGCGTATAGTTTTCAATGCATTCTTCACAAGAGATTTTGACGACACATTAGGGACAAACTTTCAACGGAAAGTGAAAGGGAGGATGGCAGCAAGGCATAGCTAAATGCATTTTATGCTCTTAAAGATAGAATAGCGAAGCCTTCTTGCTGTGGCCACTGTTTGAGAAGCACGTATCGGAAACAAAAAAGCAGGGACCGCCTCCGCTGTAGTTATTACAACTAGAAAGTAAGCTAGGTTCTATACGAGCAACCACAAACAATCGTGTGTCCTTGGGGTCTTTTCTGGCCGCAACACGCGCTGCGATTTTCACACTTGATCCTTCAGCCCTGGTAAATCTTGCTCATGCGCTTAATGAAACTGATGTTATCATTTAGCTTTAGATATTGTTTCTTTCGATTTATTATGCATCTGTAACCATACGGATGTGTCTGGTTTCTACAATCGCCACTCACTCGCGGTGGTTTCGACTTTGTGTCTCTGTGAGTGCACTCTTAGCTGTCTCAAAAAAGGGCGACTGCCCGAACTTCTTCAAGCCCTTTGCCCTCTTAACCAACTCACAGTTCCTGCAGGATCTCGGAGAAGGCGACAGCCTCCGGCTGCCTGCAGGCCTTGAGCAGCTGGTCGAACACGTCCTGCGAATGACGGGGTGCCCGAAGCGGCTCTACCGGCGAAACAAAGCACGGGGCGACAGCAGCTGCCGCGGCGCACCAAGCGTTTTGTTGGTGCTGGTCGAAAGAACAGGCACCGAGAACCTCTTCCGATGGGCACTTGTTCTCAGGCAAAGCCAAGTAGCCAGTGTCCTCCGAGAGACCGCTGTTGTTCACATGCGACAACTCTGCGACAGTGTATCGGGAACACCTTGCGTTCACCAAACAGTTACACATTGTTGACAGCCAACGATGGAGTAGATTTCAATTACAGAGCGTACTATTCACTTGGCTAATAAAAAAACTGGTGCGTAATGATACAAATTAATATTTTAAATAGTTAAACGGGCAAAGCAATATAGACGAACAACTTCCTTCAGTGGGCCAGCGCGCATGAAGTCACATTTGAATCCGACAGATGCTCAACTCTAAAGTCTCGAAACCAATGCCTTTCGTAATATTTGAAGATGATTCAGTTAAGGACGAAATGCTTTTAACACCCGTTATCGGCAAACTCAGGCAAACATCTTCAATAACTGCGGCGAATATGACTGTCCGAAAAATGGTTATCGCCCAAGGCTACTGAGCCCGAGAGCCTTGGCGTAATTATGGCCGCGGCGGCCGCATCTGTAGAAAGGAGAAGAAATAGAAAACATGTCTGCGTGCTCTGCGATGTGAGTGCGCGTCAAGAAAACTCACGTTATTTAAATTATTCCGGAGCCCCTCGCTCAACGTCTGCGATATGCTATGTGTCTTCTTATAATTGGAAAAATAATTAGACGCTTTAGCTTGGTTAGGAGAAATGTCATACGGGTGCGCTTGCACAAGTCGTTGAGGTTTGTTCAACTTCGAACAAAGGTCGGAGAAATCAGTGAGTGAGAGGTTCAGCGCCGTTTGGGCATGACGCGATAGCGTTAATGGGTTAATACTCATATATGCGCAATTGGTCGTTCTCTAATTTACATTCCTAGATCGCTGGGAGTCCTCATACCCCTCCTGGCGCAGTGGTACAGCGGTTAAGCGATGCGCTAGTGCCCTGGGATGGCAGGTGCTGCCACCAGTGGGGTTTGTGCGACCCGGGTTGGACTTCCCGAGCAACCTCCATAACTGCCACCTGCCAAAGTGGTTTCTCACAATCTTAAGGTCTGGTTGTGATGGCTGCATAACGTCACGTGACCTAGGGTACCCCCTAGGTTGCTTATGCGGGGATTTTCTCCTCACACGAGGGTACCGACGAGGGTACCGAGAGCGACGCCAGATTTTCTGCAGAGCGGGAACCTTAACGTTATAGCGTTAAAACTGTCTCGAACTGTCACAACTGCGATCGCGCTTAAACTCATCCCGATCGCATTGTCTCAGCTGGCAAATCCTGGCACACTACTCCCCCCCCCCCCCTCCCCCGTAAACCTAAAGGCCATAAGGACGCCTCGTTCACCTGATATAAAATGGTAGAATCTCAGCAGGGAACATTCGAAATCATATTTGACCTATTTTTGGTTAACAACGTGCACGATTAACACTAGTCTCCAGTGAAGAAACTTTTGTTAATACGCATAACCAAAGGCGACACCTTTTTGCACGAAAAATGTTCCTCACAAAGATGCCGACGTAAAAAGTAGCATTTTATTTAACTATCTCTTTGGCATCAAATAGCATTATCCGCTTATACAACATTTAATTCAGGATGAACAAAGCTTGCATGTATTACAAGGTATGTTGTTGAACTGTTTCAGTGAGCTAAGGAAGTTGGACTGAGGGGACCAGGGAAGCAAAAACACCAGGCATAGAGTGCGGCAGAACATGAAGATTCGTTTGATTTCCTTTGTTTTTAATTACCTGCACACTTCTAAATTATTTGCCTAAGTACAACAGCGTAACGTTTTCTTGATGCTAGAAGATCATCTAGCTAAAATTAAATCAGCGAATGAAGAAAAGTTGTTTACCCATGTCTGCTAACCCGGAGCGTCTTCTCTCGTTGCGCTGGTGGTGATGGGAAGGCTGCCACTCCAGGCGCTGAGGCCGCGATTCATCCAAGTCAGCCCAGTTGCCCTCTACGACTTCGGTCTCATCAGTGCCGTCCTCACTGGCATCGCTCCTTCGGCAGTATATATCGTCCAGGAGGGGGGTCTCAAATGCCTCAGTGCTCGCACGATTCGCATCGTCGGCTCTGTTGACGTCATCTCTGGTGCAGCCGCCGTAGGAAGACGTCTGAGGAGGCGGTGCCAGCTCCTCCGTACGAACGGTGCCGCCGTGGTATTCGGCGGCGCTGAAGTCTTCGAGCACCCCTCCGCAAATGCTCGGGTTATAGCCCAGGAGGTCTGTCCAAACGGCGTCCCGAAGCCATCGTTTCAATCTTCCACCCACGTTCAACGGTTGATCTGTGTCGCTGCTGACGCTCACTGAGAGTTGCAGACGCCATATGTTAGGGAAGTATATGGAAAATTCATGATATGAGTAGATGTTCGGTCAAAAGACCTCAGGCTAATGGCTTCATTTTCACCGGTTTCATGGTACCCATATGCAATCCAGTAGGATCTAAATACCTATTAGTTAAAAAAAAAACCATCGTCCTCATCAAAACTTTCTGGACCTTAATATGATGCTCGAACGGAAGTCATTTGGCCTGAAGACATTTGAGCCAGTTTGCACTGCATTGAACAAGAGCAACTTGGAAAGCAAGAATGGCCGACTAATGAGGCGAAGTAGGGAAGCAGGGAATGTATCATTGTGCTAACGACTGAAATCATTAAGCGGTTACTTCCTCGAAGGGAAGCACCAAGCAGCGGACCGCATTCAAATAAGATCTGTTGTTAGTTTATCGTTTTTTTATCTACTTCTTCTCCCAGACCTCTTGGCAGCTTAATTCTTTAAACAGGAGATGCGGCTTTCAAATAGCGAAAGATGGCCAAAAATTTGGCTTTGTGAAGATCAAAGTATTTGATAGTGTTACTGGTTTTACTATGCAGTCCCAAAGTTTCATTGCTGATTCTACCTTCAAGTAGTTCGCAAAAGTGTTTTATTAGGAGGTCCTACATATCGTAAACCGTTCAAACAGTCGGCATTTTTTGAACCCTCTGTATCTTTCCGTCTTTTCGCTGTTGCGACTAAGCGGCGCAAGCTTTGCTACGGCAGAAAGCTTGATTTATCGTCTTCCAGTCTAGCATCTCAGCGGGACACCATGCCAACCCTAAAAGCAAAAGTTTCAAGGTCTTGCCATGGGGCCGCCCCGCGTCGGCGTTGGTCGCCTCATTGATTGCCCTTAGCAAGTGGCAGTTCGCACGGCATCTGGTTTTGCACTCGCGTAGTTACTCTCACTCTTCTAGCGTTATATATGTTTGGATTCCGTAGGATTCTTCTTTAGGACGCCTTCATTGCTGTGCAAGGTTATGTTTTGATGGGTTGTTATCTAGAACCACATTCTGCGCATAACTTCAATTGCCAACTTATAACCTATACTGTCAACTGAACATTGCTGCCTACAACGTATCATCAGGTGCTGCTAACCAATTAGTTCTAAACTGGTGAGCACCCAGCTGACATGGTGCATAGTTTTCTTTTGTTTTAGCTACGCCGCGCAGGAATCTTTTTATATTATCCAAGACGTACAAGGAAAGAGTTGTTCCTCGCTGGCCGTCAGAAAACCCGTCAAGGGGCTTCTTTGTCGGAGCACCGGTATTGATGCCGAATCTTCAGTGCCTGCAGGGAAATTAACAGACACGAAAGAGGGACGAAAGCAATGAAAATATTCAGCGCAAACTCTTAATCTTTTCAGGCACCATTAGTCATTTCTTGTTTATACACATGCTTTTTTTCTTCCGCCCAAACTGAGTGTGTCCTGAAGACAATAAGCTTTTCACGAAACATACCCGCTGCTATTTATACATCGACATGTACAAAATTTCGTAGATATGCTAGAATGGTTGCAGATGAGTACCAGAAACGTCAGGGAATCCCATGTTTGATATTCTATACATTTTGAGACGATGCAAGAAAGGTAGTGGTAAAATGACGCTTACGGAACGGAAAAATTGCCTATAAAAGTATGGTGAAAGTTGTGTTATTAAGCTCACTCGTTTCAGAGATGTTATATACGACATTCGCTGTGGAGCACAATAAGGGCCGCAGGTTGCGACATAAAAAAAAAAGTGAAAAGTGGCTGAAGCACATGCATCAGTGCTGCCTGTAGCCCAGACTAAGAAGAAGCTATAAATTCACAGTTTACACAGGTGTTTACATACACATCGAAGCGTTCAACCTGATCCAACTCCTTCGAGTCGCCGCCTATTCAACATAAGTAGCCAGGAAGTTCAATGTTCAGCTTTTCACACACCCAGTTTTGCTGTGATCAGAAAAAGGTTTACGACAGCCAAGACAGAGAGGTTAGTTTGAGGCAAAATACCCTACCCTGAAGCACTTTCCCCGGAACGGAAGTGAAATGAGAGAGCCATAAAGTGTTATAATGGGTGGCAATTGATAAAGAGATAAGATTGGTGCGCGCCTGCGACACGACGTGGCTCCTGGTAGTCCGCTTCGCGCTGTGAAGCCAAGCACCACGCCACGCAAGAACCCAGTACAACTCGGTTGAGTTAGGAAGCAACCGTGGAGTGTGTCGGAGGTTTTAAAGATTATAGGTCTCCAGGCACATCATAGACATTGCTTTTGGCTCTGAGGGTACAATAAATAATAAATAAATAAATAAATAAATAAATAAATAAATAAATAAATAAATAAATAAATAAATAAATAAATATCACAATTTAACTACCACTCATTGAGCAAGTGCTGCCTGTACAATCCTAGTACGTGCGCTTCCGCAATTCCCCAGAATCATCATATTTGCAAAAGCCTCTTCATTGGCATAAAAAGACCACTGTGTTTCGCATTTGATGCTATTGTCTAAGCAAGAAAAGCGCGAACTCCATACATCTGTGGTCCAGGGCTATCTCCTGTGTATGTCTCTGTCATCCTATTGCTATGTCTTCGCATTCCAGTAACCTACGCCACACCATTCTTTTCAAAATAGAAGTCGTTGCTGTGTCGTTCAAGATAGCATGCGACGCAGACAACTGCTGAGATTGAGGTGCAGAGTAACAGTGCGTTTATTGGGCGCTTGCGCTCTTATATCAGCCACCCGGCTGGCCGGCTTGCACAGCATGGTTGCCAGTCCTGAAGGCCCCGGTTGCCAGATCCGATACATCTTTCTCCCTCTAAAAAAAGAAAAAAACCAGCACAATACAACAGCAGATCGATTCAAGCAATTTGATGAAAGTCCTTTTGATACACGAGGCGGGTGGGCTTTTTCCTTAACCGGGTGCTGCGGCGAAGCCCAGCATCGTCCGGCTCGGAATTCATGGTTTCCGTAGGACTATGTTGCTCTGGCTCAGGATGCCCTTGATGCGTGTGGGCAGCCGTGGCTTGACCGTCACACGTGGGGCTCCAGTTGCCCTGGGACTCCTGTGGTGCCGCACGGTCCGGAAGAGAAGCACAGTCGCTAGCACTGCCTTCCGTACAGTCAGGAATGGTTTCCAGTGACGGGTCGAACTCTTCGTTTGTTCGCAGCAGATGTTGACGGTTGCGACGAAGCTGATTCACGTCTTTTTTGCGGACCATGTATGAGCGAGGGGCGACGGCTTTTTCTACGAGGGCCTTTGTGGTACACCCTCCCTTGTCGAGCAGCCTAACGGTGTCATGCTCGCCGTGTGCTTCTAGTGGACGTCTCTGAGGGTGGGCTTGGGTGTGCTTTTGGACCTCTGGTGCCCTACGGTCTGCGGAGTCAGGCAGCCTCGCTCTTAACCTCCTGCCCATGAGTAGCTCGCACGGGGCTTTTCCGGCCTCGAGTGGTGCTGTCCTGTAATTAAGAAGCCGATCCAAAAGTCTTCATTCACATATAGCGCCTTCTTGAGGAGACATTTCACAAAGTTCACCCCTTTCTCTGCCAAACCGTTTGAGCGTGGAAAACCGGGACTAGAAACAACATGGGAAAATTCAAACTGTTCTGCGAAAGCATGAAATGCCTGCGATGAAAGTTGTGGTCCGCCGTCCGTGCATACTTCAAGCGGGATGGCGTGACGAGCAAATATCATGGCCAGCTCCTCTATTACACAGTGGCTAGTAGTGTGAGAAAGCGGCTCTACTTCAGGGTAATTGGAATAGGCATCGTAGACTGCAAAGTAGTTCCGTCATGCACAATGCCTTTGCATTAGGGGTTCACTTGGTTGCTTGTAAGCGAAACGGTGGCAGGTTGGGCACCTGGAAACTTTCTCAGTTATTTCTGCTGCAATACCGGGCCAATACATCAATACTCTGGCCATTGCTTTGCTTTTTCCGACGCCCAAGTGGCCCCCGTGTAGGCACTGCAACATTTCTTTTCTAGGGACTTCGGAATGACAACCCTATATCCACGCAACAGTACGCCTTCCACACATGATAGCTGAGCTTCGAAGGGAGCTAGCTGACCTATAACGCTATGTCCATCTTGTAGGGCTTCAGTGACTTGCCTTAGCTCGTCGTCTTCACTCGTTTCTTTTGCCACCCGCTTGGCTGTTGTGTCGCTGACGGGAGTGGAGAGGACGGCCGTTGCATGGGTGGCCGCATCTTCTAGTTCGCTTTCAGGTGGCTCATCGCTGTCGCATCGGATTCTTGAGAGAGCATCGGCCAGAGCAAGGTCTCTCCCTGGGACATACAGCAGAGAAATGTTGAACGGCATGAGGCACATAAAGAAAGGCTGCAGGTGAGGAAGCATGTCTGACAGGTTCTTCTGGGCAATGGCTATCTGTGGTCGATGGTCCGTTTCCACTATTACGTCGACGCCAGTGATAAAATCGCGAAACCGTTCACATGCGAAGTTGCCTTGAAGTACAAATCCATCCTCCGCCTGAATTGCTTCCAGTTTTCCGCCGGCGCTTCGTAGAGCAGTTGGCGATCAGGGGGCGGTAGTACTTCAATTGCGCTGGCTCAGTTGAAGCGGGGAATGGGCGTGATAAGAACTTCTGACACCATGTGTCGTTCAAGATAGCATGCGACGCAGACGACCGCTGAGCTCGAGGTGCAGAGTAACAGTGCGTTTATTGGGCGCTTGCGCTCTTATATCAGCCACCCGGCTGACCGGCTTCCACAGCATGGTTACCAGTCTTGAGAACCCTGGTTGCCAGATCCGATACAGTTACCACCACCACTGCCCGATTTGCTGGTGTTTGTGTTGAAACCGAAGGCATGCCCATAAATCACGGGAAGCGAAGTACTACACCATACCTTGTAATTTGAGAACGGTACATGTCTGGCACTTGCCTACCTCTACAGCAATCACGATAAGCCTGCCAATGTGTGTGCAAATGCTCTTGCGCTTGCAAATCAGGCGCGGTTTTAATAGGGGAGCAGCTAACCAGAATCACTAGCGCCTGCGAGAGCCTTCTCTTTCGTGCCATATGTCGTATGTGCAGCCGCTGACAAAGCAATGAATTGAAGGGGTTTGATTCCAGCTCGTGCAGAGAGGCTATTGTAGCATCACCGAAATTCGTAGGCGTTGTAGAGAACTTTTCTGATATTTAGTAAATCTAGAACACTGCTAATGAATAGGGAGCCTCTAAATTAGACCCACAGGCCAACCCTTAGGCTCTATGCATCTGACAAAGGTGGAACCTGGGCATTGTCGTTTCTTTCGCTTTCCCAACTTTCTCATTGTGAAGCACAACGAAAAACAAGTTGTATTGCTCTGTTCTGCAGGAAATGGTGCTACGTGGTAGCACGCACTGCCACGTGGTATGAAATGGGCATGCTGTGCTCGTCAGTAAACTCTATAGCGCGTTGCATACATGATGAAACACGGTATTACAGTGACCCAGTAGATGTGAAATGGCATTTAGAGGAGCTGACATGTCAGTGCTTTGACCAAAGTACGTGACCTGTGACACCACGTACCTGTGCTCTCTGCTGGCCCAAAATTCGCGAGCGCCGGGAATTGCACGCTCGGGATCGGCACCGAATGGCGTCGCCGACCAAGTCTGTAACTTCGCAGTGTAGGACCGCCTGGACATGAGAGCGGCAGTGAACAGCATGCGCCTTGGTTGAAGTTGTTCTGTTTCTTCACTTCAATAGCGATAAAAAAAATTGTATAACACTCAGCTCGACCGTTAGGTAGGAAAACACCGTTCCCCGAAGCAGAAAAAAAAATCAAACCACTGGCAGAAATGTTCCGCGAACATAATAATTAAGACTTTGAAGACGACAAAGTAAAGTTCCTTATCGCCAGTGATAACAGAGGCTATTAAACTTTATTAAATAAATTAATGAAACAGCGCACTCTCCGATTTTTAAACCTATAAGGTGTAATCACTTATCCGATTTGTGCCTGAGTGGCCCACATTACCACAGAGCAAAGGACAGTAATACTTACACGCTTCAACAAACATCCAAAAACAAATGTCCTCTTTGCATTATTTCATTATTGAATTAAGAGTGCATAAGCGTCTAAACACATACAAGTTAGGGTGTTTGAAGCATAAGAGAAGCATACACCAAAACTGCAAGATTTTGCTCCTGCTCTCAAAGAAGCTTAGCAGACGCCGCATTGGCTCAGTGGTTATGGCGCTCGGATGCTGACCCGAAAGAGGAGGGTTCGATTCCAGCAGCGGCGGTTGAATTTCGATGGAGGTGAAATTCTAGAGGCCCGTGTACTGTGCGACGTCAGTGCACGTTAAAGATCCCCAGGTGGTCGAAATTTCCAGAGCCCTTCACTACGGCGCTCCTCATAGCCTGAGTCGTTTTGGGACGTTCAACCCCCATAAACCAAGTAAAAAAAAACAGCTTTCAAGAGTGCGTTTTCATGTATGCTGGCTTGCCATGCTCTATTTAGTGTCTGAAAAACTGTGCAAGAAAGCACGAACTACTAATAAAGTAACTTCAGAATAACAGCCTGAGGGGAGAGCTGGTGCATGACGAAATGAACGGCGGCGCAAACAAGGACACTAACTAGAAAGAGACACCACATGCGCACACTACCAACTGTTTATTGCGCGAAAAGGTGGCATATTTAAACATTCAGCTCAAGTATGTGATATCGCATTATCTCTCCGAACCCAGCACGTGGGAAAAAAGCACTAACATCAGGAAAACGAACAACCCCTGCAGATTCTGGGCAGGAGTCGTGATCAGATGGCAAGTGAAATTCTTGAGGCTTTTATGATTAAAAAGAAGGGAAGCATTTGTGTTAGCGACTCTTCGATATCCCTCCGTACAAATAAAGTTTCATTTCTGGATAATTTTTTGTGACATCATGTTCAGTGCGACTTTTCAGCCCTCCTTTTCTAGCGGCCGTCTGTGGAGTTTTTTTTAGAATCTTTGTTACTGTCTACACCTCAATACGGATTTGATCAAGGCAGATCCACTGAAACAGCTTTTCTAACACAAAAAAATAATTCTCGAAGCATTTGAAAATAAAGAGATATGCATAGGAATTTTTGTTGACTTTTCATAGGCTTTTGACCGCCTTAATCACCACAAACTACTAAAGAAACTTGAACTCTACGGCATACGTGGCACACCACTCCTCCTCATCGAATCATATCTTCAACATCGTTTTCATTGTGTGCCCATAGTAAATGAACTCTCCTCTCTTCAGAAAATTTTTACCGGCGTCCCACAGGGAAGTATATTGGGACCTCCACTTTTTATCCTTTACATTAATGACATTGTTAATATAAGTAATAAGCCTCAACATGTAATTTACGCAGATGACACTAGCATGTTCTTTAAAGGTAATAGTCTCAAATTTCTAGTCCCAGCCATTAACAGCGCGCTGGATGCCCTCAAGCACTGGAGCGAAGCAAACTCCCTGGTACTAAACGCGAAAAAGACAAAAGCAGTTGTTTTCCAAGCGAGAAATAGGGCGATCATGGCAGAGCATTAGTTTCCCATTGGGAATTCTATTATAGATATTGTAGATACGGCCAAAACACTTGGGGTATTTTTCAGTAAGAGCATGGTCTGGGACGCTCACGTTAGTATAGTTCTATGTCGCCTCACGAAATGTGTAGGAATGCAAGCAAAATTTCGGTATTTTCTTCCGACGTCTATAAAAATACTAATTTACAACACGCTGTTCCTCCTTCATTTAAATTACTGTTTCTTAGTATGGGGCAATACAACGCAGGCCAACATAAATAAAATATTCATGCTCCAAAAGAAAGCAGTCCGGCACATAGCAAACGTCGATTACCGTGCGCACACAGAATTTTTCACGCGCTTTCACATTACACCAGCTCATGACCTATAAGAATATCATTTAGCACTGAGATATAAAAAGTGTATACGCTACCACCAGTATACGTTCCTAGAACTATCCTGCCTGAAAGCCACTATTCCAACATATGCATTTCGAAATCAGTCATTCTGGTGCGTTCCCTTCTGTCGTACAGAATACGGACGTTCTATGTTACGCTTTGCAGTTCCACATGTATTAAATAAGCTGCTGAGTAGAGGCATATCTGTGGAAAAAAGTAGCCCACGTGACATTCTTGTCGCTTTAGAGCGGTGACTTTCAGTCCTGTTGATAAATGTGCTAACATACGCAAGCATTTTTTTTTTAAATATGTGTACTTGATTCTATCAATCAGTTTGTCATATTATAAAAAGCGTACAAAAGCTTTAGTGTTCATGTTTTGGGCGTATAAGTTCTTTTCTTTGTCTTTTAACAATATATGCTCGCAGCGCCTCTTAATTTTTTTTTTCTACCTTGTCATTGTTAACCACGCCCTGTTGCCTTCGTTGTATTTTTCCTTGTAGAAGGGGCCCGGACTCCTTCAAGTGAATTTTTTTCACTTTTCTGTCCGGGCCTACCTACATCTTCCTGATGTAAATAAAGACAAACTTGAACTTATTGAGTTTATCATTATAGTGTTTGCAGTTTTTCGGTTTCTGACGGCTTTTGCTTCATTTGTTTACTCTGCTTTCGCTAAGATTGTTACTTGTTATTGGTTTTTTAATGTCTGACCACTTTTGCTTATCATGTATGACTCGGCTATTGCTACGATTGTGTGACGCTGCTTTTTATAAAAGATGGCCCCCTCCTTTAAGTTTTTTAATTCTTTTTATCAGAATCTCTTACTTTTTTTTGCAGGGGTTAAATTTCCTTGTTCGTTTTCCTGATGTTGATGCTTTTTTTTTCCACGTGCTGGGTTTGGAGCGATAATGCGATGTTACATGCTTGAGCTGAATGTTTAAACAAGATCACCTTTCCGCGCGATAAACAGTTGGTAGTGTGAGCATGTGGTGTCTCTTTCTTGTTAGTGTCCTTGTTTGCCCCGCCGGTCATTTCGTACTGATAAAGTGTTTACGCAATTCGTCCTCCATGTCAGTGCCAGCCATATGGCTCACACTGAACGGCACCAGCTAAGACGTCGCTCTTCTTTTATTCGTCGTAAATTAGAGCAACAAATCGGCAGTATTGACTAATGCCATAACCATACCGTAGCCGGTAGAATCTTCTATCTAGAGCGCAGCCTCGCAAAGAAAAGGTCAACGAAATTAGTCCGCCCCTCTTCCGTGCTCTGCTGCTAATCGTTGGGTACTACTTAGCTGATATTTTTTTGTTTCTGCACATGTGCAACACGAACGTAGAATGGTCAGTGGGAGATTTAGAGAAAGTGTAACTGGGGGTAGTGAGGTAGGGTAGGGAGGTAGACAATAGTTGATCCGGCAGCGAGCGACTGCACACAAGTTCACAACTTGTCATCTTGTCAAAAGCAGCGGTGTCCACTTCCTCAACCAGTTTTGGACTGTCGTTGACTATTTGTACACGCTAAACTGGCTTCTCTGATATAAAAAGGTATAAGCGTACAGTAGCATAAGGATTTCAATGCAATCCTATCCCCAGATATTCTATATCACAGTGCTATATCACCGTTCACTAATATCATGTGAAGCAAAATTTTTCTGTTAAAAGATGTCTGCCAACCATAGGGCCGCTACCCCATGCCAAAGAAGTTAGAACTTTCCTGCTAAACTGGTTGTGGGTGTCCCTGTTGTATTGAATTTTCGTGGATTGTGACCCACTTACAGCCGTACTTCACTTGTGGCCAACATTTTCTTCGTGCTAACTGTACGCCTTAGTTGTGCGAAATCCTAATGTATAGCATTACCCGGGCGCCGATGTTTTCCTTCATCAGATTCAAGAAGTCTCTGCAGGGACGAGCTGCTTCTGCCGGATGTACGGGAATCCGCTGACGTGGTTGATGACGGCTGGCGTCTTTTGTACCAGCACCACCTGCGATGTCGACCACACTTCTTTGAGACGCGATGTGGGAATTACGGACACTTTAAAGGTTTTATCTACATCTTGTAATTTACTAAAACCTTGCACCTTAAATAGTGAAGATTTAGTGGTATGCTAAACTTTCTGATGGCTTATGCCTTACATTTGATTTGTTTCTATATATAAGGGAATTTTCAAATATAACTGGACGGCAATTAAGAATCCTTGCTATGCCTCATATATAGGCAAGGAGAAGTCGAAAACCAAATTTCACTGAACTGAATAACATGTGCAAGTAATCTTAGTTTTAAAGCGAAGCATTCTTGCGTTCATCTTCTTTCCATGGGACCCCAAACTTCTTAATGTTGACCATTCAAGCTGGACATAGAGCACTAATGTATGGAGTGCTTGCAAAAATCTCTACTGGAAGACGTTCGTAATACAGAGCTCAAAAAACAGGGTAAATGGTCTCTATTAGAAATGATTAAGGTTTGGGGCTTTCTAGTTTCTTGTAATTTAAAGCGACCTGTAAGTAAGAAGAAAATAATTGCAAGCTTCAGCTGGTTGGGGGAATTTTGCCGCCACACCGTGTTTAGAGAAACCTCTCCAAAACACTTGGAATGAGATTTTTATAAGAAAACTAATACACAACGCTACAGGTATATGCCTAAATTGCGAAACTCAGGGCAGCTGTTCAGCATCACCAGTTCAGCATCGCTTTTGCAGCCAACGTTCTCGTTGCTATGTGGCCCACCACACACATGCCTGCATCCGGCCGGTTCTTCTTGTTACTGTCGAGGATACTCGTATGGCCTACGGAATCCGTGTACTCAAGGCTGCCACACCACGAGACCACCTTCAGTCCTGATGCGAGGCAGAAAACTGAAGCTGGGAACAACACTGGTACCTCAGCTTAAACAAAGTGATACCCTCTCTAGCGTATAACTTGCCACCAGCACCTTATACCCGCGCGGGGCTGTGCGTTCAGGGACTCGCTCCGTAACTAAGCCGCAGATTCCACACCTAGCGCCAGAAGCGCCATCTCTCGGGCCCGCCATAAATCTGTCTAGCACGGAGAGCACCCACCCGAGGCACCGCGACTGTGTAGCACTCAAATGTGTATCACCTCTAAACTTCTTGCAAGGATATTCAGCAGCTACAAAAATTAACGCATATTTTTTTCGGCAGCACAAGCAAGATAGGCTTCTTTTTTTCTTTTTACTGAAAGGAAGCGCCAAAAGCTTATGTTTGTTTTTCTTCCTTCAAATCTTACCTGTGATGACATAGTACAGCTTGTACGAATTAGTAATGCACTTCAAAAAAAAGTTACCGATTTTTTTACGTTGAATTCATTAAACGGTCTCCGGATAGCGTTCCCCACGCGAAATGTCAGAAGGCTCACACGCACCCCGCAAGGACCAGGCTGAGCAGCAGTGGCACGAGGATCGTCAGAGACTCGACAGGGATGGCTTCCTTCGCAGAGTGAACCACCCGGAGGGCTTGGGTGACGCTCTCGAAGCTGCGAAAATCGACTCGCCCGGTGGCTTCGTGGACGTAGTCCAAGGTGGGTGGTAAAGGTGCCGCTACTTGTGCTGCAAAGTAATAGCGCAGTTGCGCTATTCAGAATCTGGCAACAGGTGAGAGTAATTAGGCTTCACTGCTGCTCGCTTTTCTAAACGCCTACAAAGCTCATACACTGCTTAAATACTGCTGATGTAGACGGGGAAGTAGAAAAGAAATTGTACCGCGAACCGCGGTGGCTGTGCACGGTGGGGAAACGTTCTCACAACGGGCGTTTTTCTCCTTACCGGTTTTCTGCCTAGATATAATCACCTTGCAGAGGACGTTTCTTCAGAACAGTTTAATTTATGTCGACCCCGTTTATTTTCTTGCGCTGGCTGCGTTTTTATGGAGGCAAAACACTAACGCGCCCGTGTGCTGTGCGATGTCAGTGCACGTTAAAGATCCCCAGGTGGTCGAAGTTATTCCGGAGCACTCCACTACGGCACCTCTTTCTTCCTTTTTTCTTTCACTCCCTCCTTTATCCCTTCCCTTACGGCGCGGTTCAGGTGTCCAACGATATATGAGACTGATACTACGCCATTTCCTTTCCCCCAAAACCAATTATTATTATTATTGCTTTATAGGACCGCAGGGCAGATAAATACTTTTTTTTCAAAATGCTGAATTATAAGTTAATTGTGCAAAATTTTCTTCTAACTCTAGATATATCAACGAACGCTGCAACATAAAAATTCAAAATCAAAATGTATGCCTCTCGCAATCAAGATTATAAGAACGTTTCGACCTCTACCACTCTGGTAGGAATGCGATGATTGTTGAGCAAGCCTTCTGCCACATTTTCTAAACTCTGCCGCCATTTAGCAAGATTGTCAAGAAAAGCATATACTACAAAACAATTTTCTGAAGATATAACAGTTGAATATTGGTTGAGTGGTCACAAAATTATTTTTAATATACTTAAAAATTTCATTTGTGCATATCGAGAAATAAAAAAAAATTGAAAACACCCATCCTTTCTATACATATTAATGTATTTTTATGCGGCACAAGTGGGTGATCAGCGAGGAAAAACTTGAGGTCTGACGGTCTGCTTTCTCCCTTCCTTACTGAAAGAGTGACTTCGTTTTGACTGATGACCTAGGCACGAAAATAAAAAAAAATGTGAAAGTCCGTCTCCATTTGGCGGCAGTTGGGCGCGCGCACTATACACACAAGAAACAACTTGACACTTTGAGATCCCCTATTTTTACCTGCCTCGTATATCAAGGTTTACTTCGTAGAAACGGTTCCTGTTTCTGCCGTTATTACACGATTCTGATATAGAACCCCTACTGGCGTTAGAGGTAAACTGTCCAGGAATCTTTCCTATCTATTGCCGCGACGTCTAGAAAGGCCTCATGCAAAGTGTTCGAATGAGTGAATACTCACAAGGGTCATGATAGGCGGTTAGACGCCGAAGTCCAGGGATGTCTTCGGCTTGCCTATGCCAGATGCCCAGGAGGACGAAAGGCCATGGCTTGTGGTACAAACCAACGAAAATCGCAGCCAGCAGCGTCCCAACGCAAGTAAGCAGCAAAATCATGGCGACCCGTCTTGTGTTTTTCTTCTTCTTCAGCGCTTCTTTTACTTACGTTTTTAGTTTATTTTGCCAATCTAAATGTATTTTTACTAAGCCTCGCACGGCGGCCAAAGGCGACTTCTGATATTTTGTTTTATAAGGCCATAATAATAATGGCTACCATCCATGGATACAGTTTACCGCCGTTTAATGCCTTCTATCGGGAGCAAGAGAGAGAGTGAGAAAGAAGAAAGCCAAGGAGCTTAATACTATAGGGTCGCGGATATTCAATAATGTGGTAAATGTGTGAATGACTCTAAGTGGGAAGCTAATACAAGTATAATTATGTTACACTCCTTAGCATATCGCATATTGGGAGTGTAGTCTGTTTTGCCTTCCACGTACCAACTAAATACGGAAGTTTTAACATCACGACACAGTGAGAATTCAGGAAGAAAAGAAGTGTAGGGCAGTCTGTTGAAAATGTGGCGGTGTGCTCATGAGCGATTACCTTTGGAGGAAGATCCATTTCATTAACATTGTAAGTGTGCACTATCGACTTATCCAATGCAAGTTGATTGATTTATTTTGCCCTCAGGGCGGAAGACTTCAGAGGGAAGTGGAGAATACAAAAGGTTATTATGAAATCACAAGTACAGAACAAGATCAGAGGACAAGATATCAAATAAAGAATGCAGGTACTGCGCAGAGAGTGTAGTTGGAGCAAAGTGCCATCTTCAGAAGCTTCAGCAATTGTAAAAAAAACCAGCGTGTAAAAAACACACCGCTTACAATATTTACTTGCAAATCATGCAGCGTTGCTCGTTTTGCCTCGCCACCGTTCTAAACACCTCAATAGAGAAATGTAGTCAAGAGTTCGACGGAAATCCGTCTGGTCAGGCATGGTGATGCAATGAAGTGAAGTAGCAGTCACTGACCATAGCCGAAAAAAGAGAAAGACGTTTCGAAACCCGTACGGGTTTCTTGTTCACAGTGAGCAGGACAAGAGCGGTGGCGAATTTATATCCGGAGAATGTCACGGTGGCGAATTTATATCCGGAGAATGTCACATTCTCCGGAGAATGTCACGGTGGCGAATTTATATCCGGAGAATGTCACATTCTCCGGATATAAATTCGCCACCGCTCTTGTCCTGCTCACTGTGAACAAGAAACCCGTACGTGTTTCGAAACGTCTTTCTCTTTTTTCGACTATGGTCAGTGACTGCTACTTCACTCAATAGAGAAAGAAGTCGCATTCTTACGGCTCCGAAGCTTAGCACTTCATTTTACTCTTGAGATAAACCTGGATGAGTTTTTTCCTCTTTGGATCTGTGCCAAACCCTGGCTAATCCCCCACCGTGGATATGCGCCATCGTATTTGAGACAACAACAACAACGACAAAAACAGCACTTTCAGTAGTACAGGCGAGTCCCACGGAATGGCTGTACGTACTTTGTTCGGCGACTGTGTAAGAATTCGTTCGGACTTGGTTGACATATGACGAACCTCCAGTCGCACTGTCCGTATGGTGACCATTCAGTTCGGGCCGAACAAAACAGAAATAGAAAATGGTAAAACAGCGGGGGAAATGCGGTATATACAATGAAAACAATTACTGGCTAATCTTCGCGATGGCTCGGTTTGAAGATTCTCGAATGCCTCAGTGATGCTTCCACCACTCTCTATTCTGCACGGGTTTCCTAGCAAGAACTTCGTCCGAAACAGCAGTAGTCGGTGCGCGCATTTCGCCTCTCCGTTGGCGACGCTCTCGATGCTGGGGCGCCTCCGTCGTCAGTTGTACCTCGGCGGTGGCGTTGAGGCGCTCTCCATTACTTTGCTTCTTTCTGGCTGCGTCAGGTTTGATTATCTTTAGTTATGTAAGCGGTGTAGTTCTCTTTCGTCGAAAAATCAGTGTGTGTGTATGCGTGCGTGCGAGCGTGCGTGTGTATGTCTGCGTCACCGTCACCGTCGAGGTTGCGATAAGACACAGTGCATCCGCCAGCCGGAAGTAACCCTCCAGGCGGAGGATGGATGGATGGATGGATGGATACGGCTGAACCCTTTAAATCGGGTGGTGGCTCAAGCCACCTAGCCATGACTTATGAAATTTTATTCTTCTCTTGATTTTAGCCACCAGTCAGATAACCTTCGCTTGGTTATTTCTACCCGCTTAAAATCCACTTTCCCTTCACTATCCCTAAACCCCAATGCCTTGGATAAGTCAGCCCCGCTGCCTTCCACTACAGGGTGAAGCCCTTTACAGAAAAGTATCAAGTGTTCAGCCGTTTCCTTCTTCTCTCAGCACGCAACGCACAACGTGTCTATCTCGTAGTACCTGACTCTATATGTCTTAGTCCGCAAAACTCCCGCCCTGGCCTCAAACAACAAAGAGCTTCTCCTACAATTATCATAGATATTTTCTTTGGCAATTTCCTGCTTAAAGGTCCCCTATGTTCCCAGTGCCGATTTCTTCAGCATCCCTGTTTTCCACAGAGCTCTCTCTGTTTCTTTGACCTTTTTCTTAACCTATAATTGCTAATTTGCCCCCTACTGCTGTCCAGATATTTGCTTGTCAGTTTTCTAGTTCGCTTTCTTCATTTCGTGTCAACATTCCTTATATACAGGTATCTGAAAACTTTCCTAGCCCACTGCTTTACTCCCATTTTTCTCAATCACTCCTCAAATGCTATCCTCCTGCTAGCCTCTCTGCTCTCGAAAGACGCCCATCCCATATCACCCTGTACCCCCTGATTTGGTGTATTGCCATGTGCTCCCAAAGCTAGCCTCCGTACGCCACGTTGTTTAATTTCTAACCTTGCTTGAACATCTGGTCTCGTGCACAGGACCGCATTACCGAAAGTCAGGCTAAGCACCATCACCCCTTTCCAGATCCCACTTACTACTTCATACCTATTGTAATTCCACAGTAAACTACTTTTCAAGACAGCTGCATTCCTACTAGCTTTATTCATTACATATTTTTCATGCTCTGTCAGATACTCAGCACCGTTATTTAGCCGCACGCCAAAATACTTGTACTATCCACTACTTCTAGCGTGAACTGTATTCTATGCTCACCGACCTCATCATTAAATATTATGACTGCAGATTTTTCCTTACTAAACTTGAAACCTAATTTATCTCCCTCTGTACCACATATGCCTATCAACTCCGGTGCCCGCCTCAGGGAGCTCGTTCCTGCCCGAAAGAGACCCGAAGAGGCAAAATGTGCCCCCTTCGAAGCACCCTCAGGTCGGCACCTCCGGACAACCAGCGGTAGATAAACGTGCGTTTCCGACCCACGAGCTTCCAGCTACTGCCAAACTTTGCACACTTCACACAAATGCCCAGGGTGAGTTCGGCATCTAAATACAACCTAAATACACGCAAAAGGAAACCACACCGTTTTTACACGGCACTCGCCTTCCAAATGTAAACAAGCCGCCGACAAAGTACTTTGAGTGCAAAAGCACTTTGAGTGTTGGTTGTCTATTGAAGAGCATGCGCAGTTCAATAAAAGAGCAACAGCAAACCGTCCCGCGATATCTCGGAGGCGGCGAGAAAGAGCGAAAGAGCGAACAAGTGGGCGATTGCATTATCAGTTATTGTCTGAATAATAAATGCCTGCTTTCATGTTACACGCGCTTTGATGTAGGAAAATAAAAGGTGGGGGGGGGGGGGGGTGCAGGGGAAAGGGTCGCGCTTTCATTGGAATTATCAACACATTAGTTGAGTTTAACGCTTGTTAATGATATCCTACTCGACATCAAGATGGGCTTAGGCATGGCATGTAATGCGAAGGCGAGATAACCGCTAGTACCTAAGGGTAACGGAGTGGATTCCAAGAGGAAGTAAGCAGAGCAGGGGGCGGCATAAGGTTAGGTGGGCGGATGAGATTTGGAAGTGTGCAGGAATAGGGTGTGCGCAGCTGGCAAAGGACCGGGTTAAGTGAAGAGGCCTTTGCCCTGCAGTGGGCTGAGTCCGGCTTATGATGATGATGATGATTTGAGTTTTTGTAGCGATAGCTACATTACAGTAGCATTACGAGCCTTCAGCTTGGCTGCGCTGCCACCCCGTGGCTGCGCCGCCACGCTGTCACGTGGTGCGGAGCAGCTGCCGGCGGCATGGCGCCGTTGCTGTTCACATGGTTCGTTACGGGGGTTGGTCACGGGACCAGCCACGTGGTTTGGAGCAGCTGCTGCTGCCGGCGGCGCGGCGCGCCTGCGAAACCGAGCTGCCACAGCCGTGCGCATGCGCTGTGCCAAGTGGGACGAAGATTAAGGAACGTCCAGCGAAACGGAGCGGCGAAAGACAGACCTTGCAATTCGACTGAGCAAGTTCCACTCGGCCAACTGTAGCTATCGCGACACTCCAGGCTTAACCAGAGATAAACCACCGCCAATTTTTTATGCGCGATTTAGCTGTAGGCACGATAACAAGATAAAAACGGCGGCAGATGACAGCCCACCGTGGCCTGCTGTTCTTCTGTGCAGCTATTTTTCAAGAAAAGTGTGTTGAAATTGGTTACCCGAGGTGATATCAACCAACTAGATCAATCGGGAACGCTTCCGGTATCACTGCGGGCCTATGAAATTTGAAAATCATCCTTAAGGAGAGAAAACAGATCCACAAACAAAACCTCAACGTACAGCTGTCGACATTTTCGCCTGCTTTTTCTACTGAACAAACTGCATTCAGGTAATGCAAGCGTCTGCTGAGAAAGAAGTAGTTAGTCTCTTTGGGAAGCAACGGCGATAGATCAGACCACAACCGTTCGGAAAGTGCAAAGTAACTTCAGCCAGACAGAAGTGAAATGACACATGATTTATTTTTCCGCGAATGATTCCTTGATACCCTCCCGTGAATAAAAAAAAAACATCACATGCATCGATGATACATGTGCTGTTACACGTAGTCCAGCACTGCAGAAAGCGCCTTCCCTAATCGTTATAGTCAAGACATGACGTTGTAAACTTGGAAGCGCAAAAAACCGGACGACGGACAGAGTAAGGGAACACAAAAAACAGGTTCACGAGCGCTACTACCAACTGTTTATTCATGCTGAGGTACAAAAGTTATATAGGAACAGAATTGTCGAGCATGCGCGTGGAAAAGGCACACAAACCGCGCAATCACACGAACCGCACATCAGACATGCGCACAAGTTAATCAAAAAAAGAATCTAAAAACGCACATTCCGATGAATAAACGTGTACAGACGTGTCACTGACACAACGATCGGACAGCTTTCGGATATAATAAGCCTCTAGAACGAGCCTAGCCTTATCATTGCCGCTCTTGCCTAGAACCGTGGTTTTCTCCAACCTTGCCCTACACGTGCACGAAGCAATGTGACGCACGATATTAGCACTAGTGTCTTTGTTTTCTATGTTTTTGGCATGCTCCCGTAGCCGGTCATTAATACAGCGGCCAGTTTGGCCGACGTATGAAGCCCCACATGAGAGGGGAATGCAGTACACCACTCCTATTGCACATTTGGTGTAGGCGATCCCATGTTTTTTGTTGCAGCCCCTGCCGGCACAACCCATGATGCGGGGGCATAGCTTAGATAGCTTATTGGGTGCTGAGAACACCAAAGGCACACGGTGCCTGCACGCCACTTTTTTTTAGGTTATGCGTGAGTTGGTGTACGTAAGGGACCACCACAGGCGTCGAAGAAGGGGGCTCAGACCTTTTTTGGGCGCCTTTCCCGGCTGCAAGTACGTCTTAGTCATGTTTCTTCTACATCGGGCTTTCTGTTTTGTGTTCTACCCTTGCCTTCCCATGTTCCCTGCTCATTGTAAATATCACCTCAACGTGTCGAGCCAGACTACTTGGCTTCTTCCTGCGAACATGACTCGTAGGTAGTGAAGTCACCGGCCTCTTCGGTCCTTTTAAACCCACCGTAGGCCACGCCAGACGTGTCTGCAAGATACTCCGGTCCGAAGTGTGGTATCAAGTGAGGTTGCTTCAAGATTTTCTACGCGCAGCATGCTACGCCGAACACCAAGAGTGGCTAGCGGCCATCAGACATCAAGAAAGCAAGAAGCTCGCAGCCCAGACAACAGAGCTTTGGTGCTAGTGCTCTATGAACCAAGTGCAGCGCTTGTCGTGTCCCCTGCTCGTCCGTGTTGCCGTTTTGCACTCTCATGTCTTTCACGCTTACGACATTATCATTTTCTGGGCTTTGAAGCTTAAGCGTGATGCAGGATTCACAGGCACGCGTTGGCAAGGCTGGTTGCTGTAAGCACATTCGGCCACGCGTTGGGCGCTCAATGCGCGTGTTGAAGACGCCTGCTACACACATCGGCAGTACACTAAACGCCGGCTTTATTGTAAACCCTCTATATGTGATAGCCTCAACCAATGTATCGTACGGCTATAACAAGGAATCGTTTATACCAAACAAAAAGAGGGCCCCTTCAACTTTGTTATTACCCAGCTGCACTGTACGTTTTTTAATATCGTGTTTGCTAGCTGACAACGACAGCTATGAGGAATGTGATGTGCTTGTTGGTTTAACGTATTGAACCTCCATGTGGGCTTATAGATAAGTATAGCGGATAGCTCCGAATTAATTTTAGTCAGCTTGAGTCGTTGAAAGAGCAGTGACGTCAAACAGTTGCTTTTGGATTTCGCATGTGAAAATGCGACCGCCAAATGCGCGATTCGAACAAGTATCCTTGGACTGCGCAGCTGGATGCCTCAGTGGTGAGCGCCCTCAGGCGATCACATCGGCTTCTGCACGAGAAGTTACAAGAACCTGCACTATGAACTGTTCAAGCATTATCACTGTTCAACCGTTCGCCTATTGCAGGTGCGGCTTTTCAATTTCTGCAGCCAATACCATAGCAATGAGCTGTGGTTGTCACTTATCAATAAGTATTCCTACATGCTACAGTCTTCGTCTTGACGCGCTGACACGGTTGAATTACATTTGGCGTCAGCTTGTGGACCGTAATGCTGCGGGGTAAAATTTTGGCCCCGTCGGCCATGTTTCGATACTGGTGAATTAGAAAAAGACCTCGAGTGCTGCGTGAAGGCTGCCCCCGGTAAATAATCCTAGGTGGTTTAAATTAAAACGCAGGGCTCCACTTCGGCTTCTCTCATAGCCCATAGCTTTGGGACGCCAAACTCTGTAGTAATTTGCCACGTTTCACTTCAAGCTGTCCTCAGCTGACACAACCAATGCTTACTTAGCAGGAATGAGAGCAAGTTATTATTTTTTGCTCAATTAATGTCGCCTGTACAGAAAAAAGAAACTAAGGAAAAAATGTAATAGATGAAGCAGACGAAGGGTTTCCTCTGGACAGGGCTAGTCCTCGTCTTCCTCATGGGGAAGCGCCGAGAGCCGGGCGGACCTCAGCACCCGGGCCATGACGAAGTCCGCGGCGGTGCTGCAGACCGCTATCTCTTCAGACCAAAGCGCCAAGTCCCGCCAAGCTTCCAGCTCAGGGTCCGTCCAGGTGGACCTCCCAGACTCGAAGATCGGCTCGTAAGCTCCCAGGAGTCTATGTATCAGGTCGTGGAGGAAGACCACGTTCGTGTATGGATGGAAACGGGACGCGTTGGGCCTGCGAGGAAAAGAGACACGTTACCCGCGTTCGAAAAAAACAATCATCTTCAATCAAGCCATGTCTGCAGCGGGGCACACGCCTCTCTCAGTGATGTTCAGCCAGCTCTGTTCTCTGGCAACCGTGATCATTCTATTCCAACACATTTCAGATATTCGACACTTCCCAAACTGATGCTCTGCTGGAACCTTCTTTGGAAGCCTACCTTACCATTGAGCATCTCTTCATTGCATTACAATCTCTATTCTAACTCTGTTTTACTATTTATAATTCGGGCTTTGCCAGAACACGTACCGCAATATAAAATTAAGGGACAAGTGACGGTTGGTAGGCTTTACTTTATTTTGAAGCGAAAGCTCCACTACGCTAGGTAAAGCCGATTTCGACATGCGTTGCCGGTTGAACTTCAAGTGAACGAGAGGCCAAGTGTGGCTATAGGCCTTACCATGTGTGGTCCACCGTGGTGTCGCACCACTGGACTTTGACCTTTAGATTCGCCGGTAGAGGGCGGTAGAATAGGCCGCACCGTTCATTGGGTGACCATCCTCTCACGATCAACTATTAATTTAACTGCCACCTGCCAGGATGGCAGGGTGGGCGCGTTGCCTATCCAGTGTGCGGAACGCAATCAACGTTACAGATGCCAAGCCGCGTCTACTTGCCCGATACACCACAACGTTTGTTCTCTAACCAGGTTCAGCAGTAGTTAAATCGCAGCTAATTTTTTGTCATTTCAGGTAGGTCGATACGTGATTGCTGCGCAAGAAGTAGAGTTCGCAAACTCCAATTGCTTTGCAGCTCAGTGCCGTAGTATGTAGCCACTCAAGGCAGAGAGGTGTGGAAGACTGAAAATTGAAAGACTGAAAGGCTAGGGTGCTAGGGTTAGGGTTCGCGCTTCCCTCCTAAAAGCTGGCATGTGACACAGCGAGTGAATAAGAAGCCTCACTGCACCTGATGATACTGTTGATCAGAGCGAACCTGTCTTCAACCGCTCTCTTCTTGTCCTCCGCCAATTCGTCGAGGTCAGTGTATATGGGCATTGATCCTGCGTGAAAAGGGTGAGGCAATACTTTATCGCAGGCCATAACTAGAGCGCGGAAAAAGAGCGGTAGTTCCACAAAGGCCCATGCGTATTAAATACGACAGCGTGAGAGCTAAGAAGCTTCAAGTGGGGTCACCACATAGAAAAGTGCTTTCAGGCAAGATATGATAAGGTATTGCTACAAAGTTTACTGCAAGTAAGCTAAAGTTTCTTTTCGGGCATAACGTTGGGTAACATGTAGCAATCCGCATTCACCCTTCAAGTACAAGCGTTTTGCTCACTAATGTATAAATACAGCGGAATTAATTGTGCAAGGAGAGAGCACAGGCACAGAGCGCGAGTATCCACTTTATTTCACATATAAATGCAAAAAATTGATATCTGGCTAACGCATCATGACCACTCAATGAATGAAATTTTTCACCCGATTGCATAACGCACAATTAAGGAGAGGAGATCCTGAGGTGTTTCCATATCATGAGATAGCTTTTGCGAGATATGTAACGGGATATTCAGCCTATGTCAGTCTTAAGAACACCAAGTGTTTGCTTCTGAGTTGTGCCTCTAGTGGGTCTATTGTACCATTCAGAATAGTCCTAACTACCGGAAAAATCTGCACGAGAATTACTCCCGCATTGACGACATTTTGAACGCTGGCGACGCACAATGAATCGCACAGCATTGCACAGGAGCAAACCCTTTGGGTTGTAAAATTTGAACAAAGGCTCTACATTACTATGTTATTGAAAAATAAATGCTGAATTCCTGGATCAGCTGAGAGGCTGAAAAGAAATGTTGTTTTTCCTCGCATGGCCAATTCTTTAAGCTTCATGCAATAATAATAATAATTGGTTTTTGGGGAAAGGAAATGGTGCAGTATCTGTCTCATATATCGTTGGACACCTGAACCGCGCCGTAAGGGAAGGGATAAAGGAGGGAGTGAAAAGAAAAAAGAAAAGAAGAAAGAGGTGCCGTAGTGGAGCGCTCCGGAATAATTTCGACCACCTGGGGATCTTTAACGTGCACTGACATCGCACAGCACACGGGCGCCTTAGCATTTTCCTCCACAAAAAAAAAACGCTAAGGCGCCTGTGTGCTGTGTGATGTCAGTGCATGTTAAAGATCCCCAGGTGGTCGAAGTTATTTCGGATCCCTCCTGTAAGGCCGCCTCTCTTTTCCAGCTGCATACCTTTGCAGGAAGTGGGACGCCGGCACACGTGGAAACCGCTCCCCAGTATAAGCGAGAGCCCCCGAGTGCATAGAGGGAACGAAAACGGTACTGTCGCTTGACGCACGGACCCCCCCACCCCCCCCGGGATTAACTCCGAAGGGAGAGCGTGTGGATACTCTCACTTGAGAGAGAGTGGTGGCGTATTTGTTTTTTTATTTAGTTTGTATTGTTAACAAGACTCTGGGTTCTAGGCTAAGCCCAACCCAAGGGGTTGTCCCCATCTCTCATGTTATTTTGATTGGAGAATTGATGCTTAGTGCGGGCCACTGAAAATGACCGCCCTTAGTCCTTTGTTATTCAAGTGCTTAAAAGCGCATGTAAACGGATGCAGTCCAGTCCAGTCTGAGCTGGGGCTCCATGCTTAGCATGTAACGTGATGCTACTTAGGCTCTAACCTGCCCGGTCGATGAGTAAAGTAGCGCAGTTTGTTCTTTTGTAAATTCAGTTCTGTTTTCTTTTCAGTTTAACTCTCTCTATATGTATGCTGTAAATATATGCTCTGCTGTCATCATCTACATGCTCGCCTCCTGTTCATCTTCCAAGCCGAACGACATAGAGGAAGGGTTTGTGAACCATCCTCGAAGAAACGAACGACCTTTGAAATTCTACTCCTCCACTACGGCACCTCTTATCATGTCTTCATGCAAGCAGATAGGTATTTTTATTTACCTGTATATCCTAGCGCAGTACAGACCAAATGATAAAAGTCTAACTGGCGTAAGTATAAGCTCGGCACCTTTTTGAGCCGAATGTGGGCTAACTTTCCTATAAGTTGAACAAACCAAAGCTCGATTCACAACTGATTTCCAGCCTAAGCTTTCGTCACAAGCCCCCACCCACCTGCGCCTGCGCAAAGCCTCGACGCGGCGAAGTCCACGACGGTCACCTTGAAGCCGTGCAGCTCGATGTACACGCTGTTGTTCATAATTCGGAACCGGGCCACACGACCACGTGCGGCCTTTACCAGCACGTGCCTCGCGGTCAGGGCGCGGTGCTCAAATTCGAGGTCTTCCTCAGCAACAGCAATTGTAAGAGCCAGCTGCTGGATCACGGATCGGAGCTGCAGGGTATTCTCAAACTGCGCGACGCGGACAAGAGACGAATGTGCGGGCAAGGTTATTTCACTGGTGGCGAAAGGCCTTATGAATAGAGATACTACCCCCAAATCAAGCCTGAGAAAGGGCACCACCATAAAATAAAAGCATCCGTCATCCGGAGCTGCTTATACATCTCACCAACCTATACCACTACCTGGAGTGTGGAATATTGAGCAAACTCAGCGAAAAGCACGGTATCTTTTAGGCCGGGATGTTGTCTGTGCTCGCATCTCTCGGTGAGGATACTCAAAGTGTGCTACATGTTTGTTCAAACTGACACTTGTTGCAAGTTCATCTGCTCCATATACAAGTTTTCTATGACCCAGAAGTGCATGCAACTAAATTAATACCTGGCGGCGCTTACAGCCATAAAAATATCCATGTACATACAAACAATACCACAGAATCCTTTTCGAAAACTTAATTGGTACCTACGAATTATTACGCTATCGTATGAATTTAACACATTATCACCCATGCATGCGTCTGTAGTTCTAGACGACTGAAAGCTGCAGGTATTGGTGGCAACTTGGCTGGCAACTTACCCTCACTCTGAAAAGCTCTTCGCCCGCGAATGGCATGCAGAGGACAGCGTATGGGGGAAACAGCTTTCGTCCACCTGCGAACGTTTGTAACTTTAGTACCTTCAACGTGGAAGTCAGGGGATCGGTCACCTTGTCGAAAACACATAACACATAACACACTTATCGCACACAACTCTTTCTTTCGACCGCACAACACTTAGCTAGAAATGCCTTCCCTCCTAGGGCTTCGTGGAAAAATGGCTGCAGCTTGCTTTCGCGGGCCGATGACATCCACTTTGTACAGTCAAAAGGTACGGTTCTCCCTCAGAATATAAAATGAAAGTTTGTTCTAATTGAGAATCCTGAAACAAATGAATTCGTGTCTTCATAACGCCACAAGGAAAACTCCGAAGCCTACGCCATACCTCAGACAACAGAAGTTGCAATTGAAGCCGTGCATCTGCGCCTCCCCTCTCCTCGACCCTATTAGCATACTGGCTTTCAAGCCAACTTTTCCCATTTTTTCATGGATGCCACACATTCTTGAGAACCAGTGTTCCGGGGCCTCTGTATACACACTTTATCAAAAGTCATCAATAAAAGTCACCAGGGAACAGGGTGAGCTGTTAACCCTTGTAATGGGGTTCCCATAGCTGCGACAAACCCGACGATAAGAAACATATAAAGGCGAGGATGAGTTCATCCTTCCCGCCTGAGGGCATTAGTAGCTTAATGTGCAACGTAAATGCCCGACTATACAGCCCAAATGTACTCTGACTTGGGGACTTTGGACCTAGTCTGTGCCTTACGGCTGATGACATACTTGAACATTTTCCTCGCTCATCGCAATTGGAATGAAACTTTGGTTGCATATTACGTCGAAACGACTTATCTTTCATGCCACTAGCTTTCCAAGGCTACACGAACAAAAAAGAAACTGAGTGCCCACCTTCTCTATAGATGCTGGAACCTTGCTTGTTCAGGTAGCTGGCACAGGAGTTTTCCAACAACTCGGGATATCTCTCCCATGTGCAGTGCGCTCTATCAAAGAGATGCAAACGGAAAACAAATACAAGAAAAAAATGAAATTTCCGCCGGTCGAGGCGGGAATATTAAGTGGTAGCTGTGATGCATGGTTCATGCATCATGCTGGACAATGTGACTATTCATGTATTGCAGCCAACTTGTAGACGCATAGACTACACTGAATAATTATAGCGGGTTTCCTTTCCTCAAAGTCCGCAAATTCGGCAGAACAAATGAATTTCTGAAGGTGTGATACCACCAGCCCTGTATCCCAAAAACAACACACACTCCAAGGCTTTCTTGTTTCGCGTCACTATAGTGAACATCATCACCAATTCCATAAGCCTAAATCCATCCACAAAAGGATATCATTCATCTTCCATTGATCTCAAGTTAATACTCTATTGTGCAGCTATGGCCATCCTATCCCCTTAATGTTCCCAGTTTCTTCCGACCACTTCATTCTCTGCCGAGCAGTGCTAAGCTCGCGCTCTCTTAACAATCGGCTCCGTCAGCCTAGGGTACCACTAGTTACTGTCTCTTCACATTACATGTCCTTCTGTCCATTTGTTCCTGTTCATTTCACGTGGACATAGGCGAGGCGTTTTTCAGAGCGCTCAGTCCCCAGAACTGTTCACCACGGGCTAAGTATCTTTTAGGGAAAGAGGTGACCTAGGAAGTTTTCAGATGTTAAATAATACTATTCCAGTGTTAACGGCACCCAGCCACAAAAATACCCCGTGCAGTAATCATTGCAAGATTAGGGAACCTAAATGCTACCTCGGGAACAATCTTGCCATCATGGGCACCTGCCGCAGTGGCCGGGTGCCTTTGGCGTTTTTCTGCTGATTCCAATGCAGGAGACTTATTCTGGCCTTCACCAGCGGCCTTTCGTTGGAGGTGAAATGCAAAATCGAATGCTTTCTCTGCGATGTCAGTGCATGTTAAACCACCCAAGATGGTGTAAATTAACCCGCAGCCCTCCGCTATGGGGCCCTTCATAAACCATGTGTCTCTTCGGCGCCTCAACTATACACGCAGTCAGTTAACCAACGTTACTGAGACTGAATGCTGTGAACTTACTTGTGAAGGTGAGAAAACCCCGATGTTTGGTTTGCTGTTCCCATGGCGAGCGCCTTCAGCAACCTTTCAAGAGAAAGAGAAGGAGTGAGGACAACTTCATCGTACGACGCTGGATGCATAATGTTGGTATCCTGCTCTGTTTTAACATTGGAGCCATTTTTCGGAAGGTCCTTCATTGTGACAAAAAAAAAGAGACCGTTCGGTTTACTCTTTCCCGCGCCAGCTTTTCCATGCAATTGTGCGCTAGCACCAGAGCCCAAATAAGCTATTTATTCCTACGCAGCTGAATACAGTCGCAGCTTGCAGGTGTCTGCTTTTAAAATATAGTATAATGAGAATAGTAATTATGTAACAGGTAGTAACTGTTAACTTTCAACGTTGAAAGTAAAAAAAGAGTTTTCTTGATCACAGCACACCTAGGAATGCCTAGACACAAGGACCTTCAATAGAGGGTCCCAGAGACGGAATGCAGTTAAGGCGGTAAGAGCAATGCGCCAACCGGCCAGGCGCACTGTCCTGGATCCGAACTGCATATCTGGCGGAATGAGGCAGTTACGTACGCTCCGCCCCTGTAGCCTTGCCTTCATTGCCAAGAAAAGCTGTCGCCGAGTATATAGATGTCTCGATGGCTTAATATTTTTGGCTATAACTGCCACAATGCTCTGCTTGGACCAGACGTTTACTGGCTGCTAGTCAGAAATGTAAGTCGCTATAGTGAGAATAGTACTACACTTTGCGTGGAAATTTCTTACGCTAAAGCACAGGGATTTCGTTGAGGCGCTTTGTGTTCACTCATGCCACACCCTACTCAAAAAATAAGTAGAAAGCGTCACAGCCGGGAGGAGGATTTAAAACCGCATCGCGCGAAGAGATCCGTTCCCCGCACCCGCTTTCCTTGATAACAGAGCACAATATCACGATACACGAGTGCCCAAATAACGCTTGCCTTTGCAGAATGAGTCGTGTGCAAAACTCCTCGCACTTGAAATGCGCCCGTTAGTCAGGCATACTCAGAGATGCTCGTTAAAATAGTGACTCATATTTACTACACAAGCCATTCTACAGCAGTCACATAAACAGCTTAGAGATAAGGGCTCAGTACCGAACAAGAACTGTGCTGTCATGGTGGAACCATCACCTTCCCACGCTCTCGGTGTAATGGCACCAGATGAATCGCAACGGCACTTAGCGGCATATCTATTCGTTGTCGTGAAGACATCTATGCAACAGCGCTTAAAAGTTATACTTTACAGCAAAACTCATGACAACAGCATGAGAATGCGCCGGCGACGGACTGAAGGAGCTGATCAAACGATGTGGTTCCGCGTGCATATCCATCATTGACTACATCTCGGCGTCGATGTTGTGAAAAGGGCCAATACACCACTGGCCTTACCAGTCCGGTGAGTGCCGCCGCCCTTAAGGCTCTGCTAGCACCTTGAGACTGACATGCAGGAGTGTTGTCATTATTTCAGGAAGCCCGCGAAATACGCACCTAGACGGAAGGTGAAATACGTTGATAGCTACGTCCTCTTTCGCATGACTTCCTCGAATGCGCAGCTTTATCGCGACTAACGAAGTATTAATGCGAAAGTATTTCTTGCCTCATGAGTGGCGTGTACAGAATTTGTCACCACGGGCTGTGGACACAGCGTGTCCTCATGAAATGTCGATCATCCGGTAAGAGTGCAATTATGATTTGTAATGATTAATAAGAATTTCATGGAAGGTATAAGTGGTAGAATTACTAACTAAAAACTATTTAAATAAGAATTCATATAATTTAGCTAAATAATCCGAGTAATTCATGATATTGGTGGATTAGAAGTAATCACTAGAGAATTGAGAAAACAATAAAATATTATTCAAGTAATCGATTAATATTAGAAGTAATTAATAATTGAAGGTATGCAATAAATATGTATTACATTGATCAAATAATTGAATTATTGCTATCTTTAAAATTTTAACCAAGTAATTGTTAATTGTACAGTATTATTTATTTGATCGAGCAATTACGTAATTAAATAAGTAATATAGATGATTATTACAATAGTAAGTAACAGAGAAGGCAACGGAACTCGAAAGATGAGAAGACTTAAGTGCACCTTCAATTTTTTTCACACCGACTGTGGGATTCGACATCTTTTGCTCCTTGAGATTCATTTTTTTTTCCTGCCTTTTCCTACTAAATGCAGTGGCAAGTGCATCACCGGCGCTAAAATGTGAAGCCTCTGACAGAGCTTTAACCGATGTGACAGCCGCTAAGAGAATCTTATTTAGTGCTCCTTTTATGAAAGCTCTCAAGCTCTCGGCAGTTTCTGGACAACTTACAAGTCGGTGACGTAGAGCGCGGTAGTCCTCCTTCAGTGCACGCTCTTTCATGTGGATTGAGCGTGATACAAATTTGAACTCCCCATATTTTGAATAAATTTTGGATCCCCCTTCGATTTCGAAAAATTCTGAATCCGCTTGAGACATTCTAAAGGAAAGTGACACTGCCGTGGGGCGCTAAGCTGCACCTCTATTTGTCTGAATCAAAGAGGTCAACTTCGGTGACCAACATAAGAGAAATTATGCGTGGAAAACATCGACCACTTTCTGAAATTACTTTATTCGGCTGATTAGGTTTAACCCACGGGGAAAATAGCAGGGAAGAGTGCATTCTTTAGAGCACAAAAAGGTCAGCACATGGCGACAGAAGAGTCGACTGACCAACCTTTCGAATGAATGACTGGTCCCTGACGAAGACCCCTCGTCTTGTCACAGCACAGGTCAGCGGGCTGTTTTCCTCTGACCCTTAATCCTAGCTGGCACACAAAGGGGCACATTTCGGTCGGGCAGCCCAATAGACTCACCAGCTGGTGTTTATCTCGTTGCAGAGGCACCGCACGTGGCGCGCGATGTAGCTGCAGTCGAAGACCTTGAGCACCATCGGTGCGCAGCGGACACCGGACACTCGGAAGATGTCAGCGTGCTCGCTCTCGTGGAGTTTCACGCAGGTCTCAACACCGCTGCACAGTGGCACCAAGGCATATATCTTCGTCCTTCATACAGAGCAAACTTTCGCGGAAGCTAGCGCCATGACCTGCCAAAGGTACGAAGCCAATATACTAACGATATCATTCAGGTGGCAATAGAGGAAGCCAGAGCTGGATTCAGCCAATTAGAGATCGAATGATTAAAGCAGCCCGGCCGTTAGATTTCTCCGGCACTTGCTAGTACCCGTGACATCACCCGTCCCGGTGGCCTTGTGTGCGACAGCCAAAATTTTCTGTCATCAAGGGCAGTTACTAAACGCGAAGAATAATGAGTTTATTAAGAATCCGGGTGGAGGTTCGCTAATGTCAGCTGCTTTTCCTTCCTGTACTGGTGCTGCCGGTCGTGAGTTAATGTACAAAACTGGCATCGTGTGCAGCGGCATAATTATGCAATAAGTTAACGATCGCGAGTGATCGTCCGATTTTTGATTTTTTACAATTCGATGAAGACTTATTCAGAAAACTGGCCCTGGTAAGTTGGTCTGCGACACATGCCCTGCGAGCCCTGCCCGACTCAAGCCCATCGCAGCTGAGCCGACACCTTGGGCTCTCGAGCAAGTACCCTGCACTAGGAATCCCGCTTAGTACTGCACATTTCTGACTCAGTCTTTATGCAGTGAGCCAAAGCATTTCTGTACAATCCTTTAAGTTCAGAAGCAATGCTGGCACCAGGGAAGCGTCAGACATACATTATCACGAGAGACTTTTATCTTCCTTGAAACACGGCCTGTACAAAAAATTTGCTCCACCTCATCACCACCCAGCTAAAGCATGAAGTGCTTTCTCGTGGAGGAACACTCGCAAACATCGTGGTTACTTAGGAGCAGTAGTTAACCTACTTAAGCTCGTCTGAGGAAATTTGGGTCCACATTGATGGTTGTCATGATTGTTAACCTAGGCGCACAATCAGCAGCGTCTTAGGCGTGGAGTGTTTCGCTTAGAGACCTATTCGGGACGCTCAAATGGTCATGGGCTGATTTAGCTGGTTATTTATTCTTCAAAGTAGCTTCATTTCATAACGACACCAAAACGGTTAGACGAGAAAAGTGATGTAATCATGAACACCATTTGTGCTTTTGTTTTGCTGTTGCCGCGCTGCCAAAGTAATTTTTCCAATTCGCCCAATTTCCCATCTTTAAGCAGTTTGATTTGTAGCTGGTGGTCAGATCAATAGTTGCTGAACATTGGTGGCTATGACGCTAGTCGTGCCCTAACTTCACTGAGAATAAAACGTAGTCCAATCAAGGGTTTCTTGAATTTCCGCCACCACTCTTCAAGCGCGAGTTTCGTTGGCTGCTATCATTTGGCGGCAGCAGTATGCACATGAACTATGCCACGCTTTCAGCTTATGATATATCACGTTGAGAGGGACGCTAACTGAAAAACTCAAACTATGCAAGAGGATAGATAATTCCTCGGGAACGCTACCGATGACTTTTCTATCGCGAAATGTGACTGCGTTGCTGAGAAAACAGCAAATGAAAATTCCGAAACACCTCCATGTTCGAAGCACCTCCAAAAAGAAACTGCCAAGAAGTTATTTTTATATAGTCTTCTAAAGACCTGAAACGTGGCCGAAAATCGAAAACCGAAAAATTAATCACTGGCCACTGCGGCAAACTGGGACTGCAGGTCACCTCCCCCCCCCCCTCCACGAACTATTTCTATGGGGCTCTTCGCTGCATCACGTGCGCCTGCGGTCTGCGTCACGATGCGACGTGCGCATACGGTAGAAATAGGCTCCGTTGCTGCGAAAGAAAATTACATGAAGTTACCGAGAGCAGCCGGAGACTGCAGAACAAACAGCTGATCGTGCTGATGCATGTGTACATCGGCGAGAATAACGCGAGCATGTGTTCTTGGGTGCATGCATTGTTCGCGGTCGTGAAGTGTACACGCAAGCTTCGAGGGATACTCAATAACATGCGAGCAGCAGCCGTGCTCTAACGTATTTTATTCAACATCACTTCTGAGTGAAATACTACACGCGTATTTCTCATCAAGCAGCGCGAAGTACTGTCGATGGTTGCATGTTTGTTGAATAGCTATGCAGTATGATTGCAGAGAACGCTTGTGATTCACTTGCTGTGGATGTTGTGACTTTTACGTTTGTGAATTGCTTCCTGTCTGTTGTAAGCGAAAACGAACCAAAGTACGCAACGCCCAACTGCAGTCTGCCGCCTGCTGGCTGTAGCGGTCGGAGGGGGATTAACGCACAATCATGACGAACACGCGTCAGCTGGTTCAACGTTTCTCACGCGGAAAATCCTGACTTGCGTGCCGGCGTCTCACAGTACTGCGTACTACATGATAACCAGCACTGGAAAACTTTTTTCTTTAATGAGCCAAATAAGAGGTGATGGTGCATGCATATGGTGCTTCTCGCGTATTTTTCAGCACATCTAAAAGCATATCCGCTTTTCCACTGCGCAGAAAACGTGGAAGTCCACACACTTGTGTAGCGCTTCACACGCGGTTGATGTGCATGCATGCCCGTAAAAGCATGAGCATGTACTAAAAGTAAAAAATTAACAAACTCTGGAATTTCATAACGCCAGCAGCCTATGCAAAGTAGCCAGTTCGGCGGATGAAGGGGGAATCAAACCGCTTCGCAGGCCGCGTGTCTAGCACACACAGCGCGAATGCGTTGAGAGGGAGTGGTTCTGAACTTGCTGCGTAAACGGCTACTCGCTGTCCGAGTGCACAGAATATGAAGCGAAAGACTCAGCGCTCGTGTTTGCGATTAACCTTTCTCTCCGTCATCTTTTTGTGTTGTTTTGATTACGAGACTCTTCGTACGGCCGGTTAAGCTCACCGCGCTGCTTCTCTCGTATTTCGACGGTAATTCCCCATCGAGACGGCGGAATAGTGTTGTTCTCAAAAAGTTCACGAATACGTCACTCGTCGCCGCTGCTCGAACATTTAAGTAGCAGCACCACGTGCACCTCACTTTTACACAATTTTTTGGTTTACAAAGTTTATGAGTTGTAACATGACTTATCCGCTGACCCCAAAGTTATCAATCCAGCCTGAATTAGTATCCATTTTTAGTGTCCCATTAATATAAATGTTTGCGGTGTCTGAAATATACAGAATGAAAACATTTTGCTCCGCCACATATTTACATGCAAGAACCACCCATAATGAAGAAAGTGGTTTAAGCGATTCGGGCCAGGTTAACGTCAGAAATACGTTTCTGTTTCTATCGTAGTCTCAAACGGTTCAGTTGCGGGCATAAGTCATTGCTTTGTTGTGCCACAGCACACGACGTTTCGCTACAGCACACGACGTTTCGCTAGAGCGCGAAAACTAATGCCAAGCCTAACAAAGAAGAGGTACCTCAATAACTTGGTTGCTTTTGAAAGTATCGTTAGAAAGGGCAGACGAATGCGATTATCAGGAACACTTTTTTACATTGCTGAACTAGTTTTTTTTTTTGAGTTTAGACTTTCGACATTTCCAACATGAGAGGCCTGACTGAATCTAATCCGTTTTACTATAGCGTATAGTTTTCAATGCATTCTTCACAAGAGATTTTGACGACATATTAGGGACAAACTTTCAACGGCAAGTGGAAGGGAGGATGGCAGCAAGGCATAGCTAAATGCATTTCATGCTCTTAAAGATAGAATAGCAAAGCCTTCTTGCTGTGGCCACTGTTTGAGAAGCACGTATCGCAAACAAAAAAGCAGGGACCGCCTCCGCTGTAGTTATTACAACTAGAAAGTAAGCTAGGTTCTATACGAGCAACCACAAACAATCTTGTGCCCTTGGGGTCTTTTCTGGCCGCAACACGCGCTGCGATTTTCACACTTGATCCTTCAGCCCTGGTACATCTTGCGCATGCGCTTAATGAAACTGATGTTATCACTTAGCTTTAAATATTGTTTCTTTCGGTTTATTATACATCTGTAACCATACGGATGTGTCTGGTTTCTACAATCGCCACTCACTCGCGGTGGTTTCGACTTTGTGTCTCTGTGAGTGCACTCTTAGCTGTCTCAAAAAAAGGGCGACTGCCCGAACTTCTTCAAGCCCTTTGCCCTCTTAACCAACTCACAGTTCCTGCAGGATCTCGGAGAAGGCGACAGCCTCCGGCTGCCTGCAGGCCTTCAGCAGCTGGTCGAACACGTCCTGCGAATGACGGGGTGCCCGCAGCGGCTCTACCGGCGAAACAAAGCACGGGGCGACAGCAGCTGCCGCGGCGCACCAAGCGTTTTGTTGGTGCTGGTCGAAAGAACAGGCACCGAGAACCTCTTCCGATGGGCACTTGTTCTCAGGCAAAGCCAAGTAGGCAGTGTCCTCCGAGAGACCGCTGTTGTTCACATGCGACAACTCTGCGAGAGTGTATCGGGAACACCTTGAGTTCACAAAACAGTTACACATTGTTGACAGCCAACGATGGAAAGAATTTCAATTACAGAGCTATTAATCGTTACTATTCACTTGGCTAATAAAAAAACTGATGACTAATGATACAAATTATTATTTTAAATTGTCAACCGGGCAAAGCAAACTAGACAAACAACTTCCTTCATTGGGCCTGCACGCATGTCACATTTGAATCGGACAGATGCTCAGCTGTGAAGTGTCGACGAATTTCTTTCGTAATATTTAAAGACGATTCAGTTAAGGACGAAACACTTTTAGTACCCGCTTTCGGCAAACTCAGGCGAACATCTTCAATAACTGCTGCGAATATGACTGTCCGAAAAATGGTTATCGCCCAAGGCTACTGAGCCTGAAAGCCTTGGCGTAATTACGGCCGCGGCGCCGCATCTGTAGACAGGAGAAGAAATAGAAAACGTGCCTGCGTGCTCTGTGATGTGAGTGCGCGTCAAGAAAACCCACGTTATTTAAATTATTCCGGAGCCCCTCGCTCAACGTCTGTGATATGCTATGTGTCTTCTTATAATTGGAAAAATAATTAGACGTTTTAGCTTGGTTAGCAGATATGTCATACGGGTGCGCTAGCACAAGTCGTTGAGGTTTGTTCAACTTCGAACAAAGGTCGGAGAAATCAGTGAGTGAGAGCTTCAGCGCTAGCGCTCTGAAACTGCCGTTTGGGCATGACGCGATAGCGTTAATGGGTTAATACTCATATATGCGCAATTGGTCGTTCTCTAATTTACATTCCTAGATCGCTGGGAGTACTCATACCCTCCTAGCGCCGTGGTACAGCGGTTAAGCGATGCGCTAGTGCCCTGCGATGGCAGGTGCTGCCACCGGTGAGGTTTGTGCGACCCGGGTTGGCCTTCCCGAGCAACCTTCAGTAACTGCCACCTGCCGCAGTGGTAAGTTTGCTCACAATCTTAAGGTCGGGTTGTGATGGCTGCATAACGTCATGTAACCTAGGGTGCCCCCTAGGTTGCTTATGTGGGGATTTTCTCCTCACACGAGGTGTGCCTACGAGAGTACCGAGGGTGACGCCAGATTTTCTGCAGAATGGGAACCTTAACGTATAGCGTTAAAACTGTCTCGAACTGTCACAACTGCGATCGCTCTTAAACTCATCCCGATCGCATTGTCTCAGCTGGCAAATCCTGGCACACTACTCCCCCCCCCCCCCCTCCCCCGTAAACCTAAAGGCCATAAGGAAGCCTCGTTCACCTGACATAAAATGGTAGAATCTCAGCAGGGAACATTCATATTTGACCTATTTTTGGTTAACAACGTGCACGATTAACACTAGTCTCCAGTGAAGAAACATTTGTTAATACGCATATCCAAAGGCGACACCTTTTTGCACGAAGAAAGTTCCTCACAAAGATGCCGACGTAAAAAGTAGCATTTTATTTAACTATCTCTCTGGCATCAAATAGCATTATCCGCTTATACAACATTTAATTCAGGATGAACAAAATTTGCATGTATTACAAGGTATGTTGTTGAACTGTTTCAGTGAGCTAAGGAAGTTGGACTGAGGGGACCAGGGAAGCAAAAACACCAGGCATAGAGTGCGGCAGAACATGAAGATTCGTTTGATTTCCTTTGTGTTTAATTACCTGCACACTTCTAAATTATTTTCCTAAGTACAACAGCGTAACGTTTTCCTGATGCTAGAAGATCATCTAGCTAAAATTAAATCAGCGAATGAAGAAAAGTTGTTTACCCATGTCTGCTAACCCGGAGCGTCTTCTCTCGTTGCGCTGGTGGTGATGGGAAGGCTGCCACTCCAGGCGCTGAGGCCGCGATTCGATCCAAGTCAGCCCAGTTGCCCTCTACGACTTCGGTCTCATCAGTGCCGTCCTCACTGGCATCGCTCCTTCGGCAGTATATATCGTCCAGGAGGGGGGTCTCAAAGGCCTCAGTGCTCGCACGATTCGCATCGTCGGCTCTGTTGACGTCATATCTGGTGCAGCCGCCGTAGGAAGACGTCTGAGGAGGCGGTGCCAGCTCCTCCGTACGAACGGTGCCGCCGTGGTATTCGGCGGCGCTGAAGTCTTCGAGCACCCTCCGCAAATGGTCGGGTTATAGCCCAGGAGGTCTGGCCAAACGGCGTCCCGAAGCCATCGTTTCAATCTTCCACCCACGTTCAACGGTTGATCTGTGTCGCTGCTGACGCTCACTGAGAGTTGCAGACGCCATATGTTAGGGAAGTATATGGAAAATTCAGGATATGGGTAGATGTTCGGTCAAAAGACCTCAGGCTAATGGCTTCATTTTCACCGGTTTCGTGGTACCCATATGCAATCCAGTAGGATCTAAATACCTATTAGTTAAAAAAAAACCCCATCGTCCTCATCAAAATTTTCTGCACCTTAATATGATGCTCGCATGGAAGCTGTTGGCCTGAAGACTTTTGAGCCAGTTTGCACTGTATTGAACAAGAGCAACTTGGAAAGGAAGAATGGCCGACTAATGAGACGAAGTAGGGAAACAGGGAATGTAACATTGTGCAAACGACTGAAATCATTAAGCGGTTACTTCCTCCAAGGGAAGCACCAAGCAGCGGGCCGCATTCCAATAAGATCGGTCTTTAGTTTATCGTTTCTCATCTACTTCTTCTCCCATACCTCTTGGTAGCTTAGTTCTTTAAACAGGAGATGCGGCTTTTCAAATAGCGAAAGATGGCGAAAAATTTGGATTTGTGAACATCAAAGTATGATCGTGTTCCTGGTTTTAATATGCAGTCCCAAAGTTTCATTGCTGGATTCTACCTTCAAGTAGTTCGCAAAAGTGTTTTATTAGGAGGTCCTACATATCGTAAACCGTTCAAACAGTCGGCATTTTTTGAACCCTCTGTATCTTTCCGTCTTTTCGCTGTTGCGACTAAGCGGCGCGAGCTTTGCTACGGCGGAAAGCTTGATTTATCGTCTTCAAGTCTAGCATCTCAGCGGGACACCACGCCAACCCTAAAAGCAAAAGTTACAAGGTCTTGCCATGGGGCCGCCCCGCTTCGGCGTTGGTCACCTCAGTGATTGCCCTTAGCAAGTGGCAGTTCGCGCGGTATCTGCTTTTGCGCTCGCGTAGCAACTCTCTCTCGTCTAGCGTTATATGGTTGGTTTCGGGCTCCGTAAGATTCTTCTTTAGGACGCCTTCATTATTGCGAAAGCTTATGTTTTGATGGGTTGCTAGCTAGAACAACGTTCTGCGCATAACTTGATTTGCCAACTTATAACTTAGACTGTCAATGGAACATTGCTGCCTACAACGTATCACCAGGTGCTGCTAACCTGTTAGTTCTAAACAGCTGAGTACACAGCCTACATAGTTTTCTTTTGTTCTAGCTTCGTCGCGCAGGAGCCTTTTTATAAAATCCAAGACGTACAAGGAAAGAGCTGTTCCTCGCTGGCCGTCAGAAAACCCGTCAAGGGGCTTCTTCGTCGGAGCACCGGTATTGATGCCGAATCTTCAGTGCCTGCAGCAAAAAAACAACAGATAGGAAAGAGTGACGAAAGCAATGAAAATATTCATCGCAAACTCTTAATCTTTTCAGGCACCATTCGTCATTTCTTATTTATACAGATGCTTTTTTTTCTTCCGCCCAAACTGAGTGTGCCTTGAAGCCAATTAATAAGCTTTTCAAGAAACATTCCCGCAGCTATTTATACATAGACATGTACAAAATTTCGTAGATATGCTAGAATGGTTGCAGATGAGTACCAGAAACGTCAGGTAATTCCATATTTGCTATTCTATACATTTTGAGATGATGCAAGAAAGGTAGTGGTAAAATGACGTTTACGGAAGGTAAAAATTGCCTACAAAACTATGGTGAAAGTCGTGTTATCAAGCTCACTCGTTTCAGAAATGTTATATAGGACATTCGCTGTGGAGCACAATAAGGGCCGCAGGTTGCGACATAAAAAAAACTGAAAACTGGCTGAAGCACATGCATCAGTGCTGCCTGTAGCCCAGACTAAGAAGAAGCTATAAATTCACAATTTACACAGGTGTTTACATACACATCGAAGCGTTCAACCTGATCCAACTCCTTCGAGTCGCCGCCTGTTCAACATAAGTAGCCAGGAAGTTCAATGTTCAGCTTTTCACACACCCAATTTTACTGTGATCAGAAAAAGGTTTACGACAGCCAAGACAGAGAGGTTAGTTTGATGCAAAATACCCTAGCCTGCAGCACTTTCCCCGGAACGGAAGTTAAAGGAGAGAGCCATAAAGTGTTATAATGGGTGGAAATTTATAGATAAGATTGGTGCGCGCCTGCGACACGACGTGGCTCCTGGTAGTCCGCTTCGCGCTGTGAAGCCAAGCACCACGCCCTGCAAGAACCCAGTACAACTCGGTTGACTTAGGAAGCAGCCGTAGAGTGTGTCGGAGGTTTTAAAGATTCTAGGTCTCCAGGCGCATCATATGTCACAATTTAACGACCACTCATTGAGCAAGTGCTGCCTGTACAATCCTAGTACGTGCGCTTCCTCAATGCCCCAGAATCATCAGATTTGTAAAAGCCTCTTCATTCAGATAAAAAAGACCCCTGTGTTTCGCATTTGATGCTATTGTCTTAGGAAGAAAAGCGCGAACTCCATACATCTGTGGTCCAGGGCTATATACTTTGTATGTCTCTGTCATTCTATAGCTATGTCTTAGCATTCCAGTACCCTACGCCACACCGTTCCTTTTGAAAATAAAAGTCATTGCTGTGTCGTTCAAGATAGCATGCGACGCAGACAACCGCTGAGCTTGAGGTGCAGAGTAACAGTGCGTTTATTCGGCGCTTGTGCTCTTATATCAGCCACCCGGCTGGCCGGCTTGAAGGCCCTGGTTGCCAGATCCGATACATCTTTCTCCCTCTAAAATTAGAAAAAAACTAGCACAATACAACAGCAGATGGATTCAAGCAATTTGATGAAAGTCCTTTTGATATACGAGGCGGGTGGGCTTTTTCCTTAACCGGGTGCTGCGGCGAAGCCCAGCGTCGTACGGCTCGGAATTCATGGTTTCCGGAGGACTATGTTGCCCTGGCTCAGGATGCCCTTGAGGCGTGTGGGCAGCCGTGGCTTGATCGTCACACGTGGGGCTCCAGTTGCCCTGGGACTCCTGTGTTGCCGCACGGTCCGGAAGAGAAGCACAGTCGTTAGCACTGCCTTCCGTACAGTCAGGAATGGTTTCCAGTGACGGGTCGAACTCTTCGTTTGTTCGCAGCAGATGTTGACGGTTGCGACGAAGCTGCTTCACGTATTTTTTACGGACCATGCATGAGATAGGGGCGACGGCTTTTTCTGCGAGGGCCTTTGTGGTCCACCCTCCCTTGTCGAGCAGCCTAACGGTGTCATGCTCGCCGTGTGCTTCTAGTGGACGTCTCTGAGGGTGGGCTTGGGTGTGCTTTTGGACCTCTGGTGCCCTACGGTCTGCGAAGTCAGGCAGCCTCTCTCTTAACCTCCTGCCCATGAGTAGCTCGCACGGGGCTTTTCCGGCCTCGAGTGGTGCTGTCCTGTAATTAAGAAGGCGATCCAAAAGTCTTCATTCACATATAGCGCCTTATTGAGGAAACATTTCACCAAGTTCACCCCCTTCTCTGCTAAACCGTTTAAGCGTGGAAAACCGGGACTCGAAACAACATGGGCAAATTCAAACTGTTTTGCTAAAAGCACGAAATGCCTGCGATGAAAACTGTGGCCCGCCGTCCGTGCATACTTCAAGCGGGATGCCGTGACGCGCAAATATCATGGCCATCTTCTCTATTACACAGTGGTTAGTAGTTTGAGGAAGCGGCTCTACTTCAGGGTAATTGGAATAGGCATCGTATGCTGCAAGGTAGTTCTTTCCGGCATGCTCGAACAAGTCCACGCCTACCCTAGCCCACGGTAACGCGGGACAATGCCTTTGCATTAGGGGTTCACTTGGTTGCTTGTAAGCGAAACGGTGGCAGGTTGGGCACCTGGCAACTTTCTCAGTTATTTCTGCTGCCATACCAGGCCAATACATCAATACTCTGGCCATTGCTTTGCTTTTTCCGACGCCCAAGTGGCCCCCGTGTAGGCACTGCAACATTTCTTTTCTAGGGACTTCGGAATGACAACTCTATATCCACGCAACAGTACGCCTTCCACACATGATAGCTGAGCTTCGAAGGGAGCTAGCTGACCTATAACGCTATGTCCATCTTGTAGGGCTTCAGTGACTCGCCTTAGCTCGTCGTCTTCACTCGTTTCTTTTGCCATCCGCTTGGCTGTTGTGTCGCTGACGAGAGTGGAGAGGACGGCCGTTGCATGGATGGCCACATCTTCTAGTTCGATTTCAGGTGGCTCATCGCTGTCGCATCGGATTCTTGAGAGAGCATCGGCCAGAGCAAGGTCTCTCCCTGGGACGTACAGCAGAGAAATGTTGAACGGCATGAGGCACATAAAGAAACGCTGCAGGCGAGGAGGCATGTCTGACAGGTTCTTCTGGGCAATGGTTATCAGTGGTCGATGGTCCGTTTCCACTATTACGTCGACGCCAGTGATAAAATCGCGAAACCGTTCACATGCGAAGTTGCCTTGAAGTACAAATCCATCCTCTGCCTGAATTGCTTCCAGTTTTCCGCCGGCGCTTCGGAGAGCAGTTGGCGATTAGGGGGCGGTAGTACTTCCATTGCGCTGGCTCAGTTGAAGCGGGGAAGGGGCGTGATAAGAACTTTTGACACCATGTGTCGTTCAAGATAGCATGCGACGCAGACGACCGCTGAGCTCGAGGTGCAGAGTAACAGTGCGTTTATTGGGCGCTTGCGCTCTTATATCAGCCACCCGGCTGACCGGCTTCCACAGCATGGTTACCAGTCTTGAGGACCCTGGTTGCCAGATCCGATACAGTTACCACCACCACTGCCCGATTTGCTGGTGTTTGTGTTGAAACCGAAGGCATGCCCATAAATCACGGGAAGCGAAGTACTAAACCATACCTTGTAATTTGAGAACGGTACATGTCTGGCACTTGCCTACCTCTACAGCAATCACGATAAGCCTGCCAATGTGTGTGCAAATGCTCTTGCGCTTGCAAATCACGCGCGGTTTTAATAGGGGAGCAGCTAACCAGAATCACTAGCGCCTGCGAGAGCCTTCTCTTTCGTGCCATATGTCGTATGTGCAGCCGCTGACAAAGCAATGAATTGAAGGGGTTTGATTCCAGCTCATGCAGAGAGGCTATTGTAGCATCACCGAAATTCGTAGGCGTTGTAGAGAACTTTTCTGATATTTAGTAAATCTAGAACACTGCTAATGAATAGCGAGCCTCTAAATTAGACCCACAGGCCAACCCTTAGGCTCTATGCATCTGACAAAGGTTGAACCTGGGCATTGTCGTTTCTTTCGCTTTCCCAACTTTCTCATTGTGCAGCACAACGAAAAACAAGTTGGATTGCTCTGTTCTGCAGGAAATGGTGCTACGTGGTAGCACGCACTGCCACGTGGTATGAAATGGCACGCTGTGCTCGTCAGTAAACTCTATAGCGCGTTGCATACATGATGAAACACGGTATTACAGTGACCCAGTAGATGTGAAATGGCATTTAGAGGAGCTGACATATCAGTGCTTTGACCAAAGCACGTGACCTGTGACACCACGTACCTGTGCTCTCTGCTGGCCCAAAATTCGCGAGCGCCGGGAATTGCACGCTCGGGATCGGCACCGAATGGCATCGCCGACCAAGTCTGTAACTTCGCAGTGTAGGACCGCCTGGACATGAGAGCGGCAGTGAACAGCATGCGTCTTTGTTGAAGTTGTTCTGTTTTTTCACTTCAATAGCGATAAAGATTGTATAACACTCAGCTCAACCATTAGGTAGGAAAACAACGTTCCCCGAAGCAGAAAAAAAAATTCAAACCACTGGCAGAAATGTGCCGCGAACATAATATTTAAGACTTTGAAGACGACAAAGTAAAGTTCCTTATCGCCAGTGATAACAGAGGCTGTTAAACTTTATTAAATAAATCAATGAAACAGCGCACTCTCCGATTTTTAAACCTATAAGGCGTAATCACTTATCCGATTTGTGCCTGAGTGGCCCACATTACCACAGAGCAAAGGACAGTAATACTTACACGTTTCAACAAACATCCAAAAACAAGTGTCCTCTTTGCATTATTTCATTATTGAATTAAGAGTGCATAAGCGTCTAAACACATAAAAGTTAGGGTGTTTGCTAGGCGCCTTTTGAAGCATAAGAGACGCGTACACCAAAACTGCAAGATTTTGCTCCTGCTCTCAAAGAAACTTAGCAGCCGCCGCATTGGCTCAGTGGTTATGGCGCTCGGATGCTGACCCGAAAGACGAGGGTTCGATCCCAGCAGCGGCGGTTGAATTTCGATGGAGGTGAAATTCTAGTGGCCCGTGTACTGTGCGACGTCAGTGCACGTTAAAGATCCCCAGGTGGTCGAACTTTCCGGAGCCCTTCACTACGGCGTTCCTCATAGCCTGAGTCGTTTTGGGACGTTCAACCCCCATAAACCAAGTAAAAAAAAAGCTTTCAAGAGTGCGTTTTCATGTATGCTGTCTTGCCATGCTCTATTTCATGTCTGAAAAATTGTGCAAGAAAGCACGAACTACTAATAAAGTAACTCCAGAATAACAGCCTGAGGGGAGAGCTGGTGCATGACGAAATGAACGGCGGCGCAAACAAGGACACTAACTAGAAAGAAACACCACATGCGTTGATGCACCACTGATGCACCACTGTGCATTGATGCACCACTGATGTTGATGCTTTTTTTTTTCCACGTGCTGGGTTTGGAGCGATAATACGATGTTACATGCTTGAGCTGAATGTTTAAACAAGCCACCTTTCCGCGCGAAAAACAGTTAGTAGTGTGAGCATGTGGTGTCTCTTTCTTGTTAGTGTCCTTGTTTGCGCCGCCGGTCATTTCGTACTAATAAAGTGTTTACGCAATTCGTCCTGCATGTCAGTGCCAGCCATATGGCTCACACTGAACGGCACCAGCTAAGACGTCGCTCTTCTTTTATTCGTCGTAAATTAGAGCAACAAATCGGCAGTATTGACTAATGCCATAACCATACCGTAGCCGGTAGAATCTTCTATCTAGAGCGCAGCCTCGCAAAGAAAAGGTCAACGAAATTAGTCCGCCGCTCTTCCGTGCTCTGCTGATAATCATTGGGTACTACTTAGCTGATGTCTTTTTGTTTCTGCACATGTGCAGCAGGCACGTAGAATGGTCAGTGGGAGAGCATGAGAAAGTGTAACTGGGCGTAGGGAGGTAGGTTAGGGAGGCAGACAATAGTTTATCCGGCAGCGAGCGACTGCACACAAGTTCACAACTTGTCATCTTGTCAAAAGCAGCGGTGTCGACTTGCTCAACCAGTTTTGGGCTATCGCTGACGGTTTATTCACGCTAAACTGGCTTGTCTGATATGAAAAGGCATAAGCGTACAGCAGCATAAGGACGTCATTGAAATCCTATCCCCAGAAATGCGATATCACAGTTCTATATCACACTTCACTAATAACGTGTGAAGCAAAATTTTTCTCCTAAAAGATGGCTGCCAACCATAGGGCCGCTACCCCATGCCAAAGAAGTTAGAACTCTCCTGCTAAACTCGTTGTGGGTTTCCCTGTTGTATTGAATTTTCGCGAATTGTGACCCTTCTTCCAGCCGTACTTCACTTGTGGCACTCTTTTTCTTCGTGCTGACTACACGCTTTAGCTGTGCGAAATCCTAAAGTATAGCTTTACCCGGGCGCCGGTGTTTTGCTTCATCAGATTCCTGAAGTGTGTGCAGGGATGAGTTGCTTCTGCAGGATGTGCGGGAATCCGCTGACGTGGTTGATGACGACTGGCGTCTTTTGTACCAGCACCACCTGCGATGTCGACCACACTTTTTTGAGACGCGATGTGGGAATTACGGACACTTTAAAGGTTTTATCTACATCTTGTAATTTACTAAAACCTTGCACCTTAAATGGTGAAGATTTAGTGGTATGCTAAACTTTCTGATGTCTTATGCTTTACATTTGATTTGTTTCTATATAAGGGAATTTTCAAATATAACTGGACGGCAATTAAGAATCCTTGCTATGCCTCTTATATAGGCAAGGAGAAGTCGAAAACCAAATTCCATTGAAGTGAATCACATGTGCAAGTAATCTTAGTTTTAAAGCGAAGCATTCTTGCGTTCATCTTCTTTCCATGGGACCCCCAAAGGGTCTCTATTAGAAATAATTAAGGTTTGAGGCTTTCTAGTTTCTTGTAATTTAAAGCGACCTGTAAGTAAGAAGAAAATAATTGCAAGCTTCAGCTGGTTGGGGGAATTTTGCCGCCACACAGTGTTTAGAGAAACCTCTCCAAAACGCTTGGAATGAGATTTTTACAAGAAAACTAATACACAACGCTATAGGTATATGCCTAAATTGCGAAACTCAGGGCAGCTGTTCAGCATCACCAGTTCAGCATCGCTTTTGCAGCCAACGTTCTCGTTGCTATGTGGCCCACCACACACATGCCTGCATCCGGCCGGTTCTTCTTGTTACTGTCGAGGATACTCGTATGGCCTACGGAATCCGTGCACTCAAGGCTGCCACACCGCGAGACCACCTTCAGTCCAGATGCGAGGCAGAAAACTGAAGCTGTGAACAACACTGGTACCTCAGCTTAAACAAAGTGATACCCTCTAGCGTATAACTTGCCACCAGCACCTTATACCCGCGCGGGGCTGTGCGTGCAGGGACTCGCTCCGTAACTAAGCCGCCGATTCCACACCTAGCGCCAGAAGCGCCATCTCTCGGGCCCGCCATAAATCTGTCTAGCACGGAGAGCACCCACCCGAGGCACCGCGACTGTGTAGCACTCAAATGTGTATCACCTGTAAACTTCTTGCAAGGATATACAGCAGCTCTAAAAATTAACGCATAATTTTTTCGGCAGCACAAGCAAGATAGGCTTCTTTTTTTTTTTTTACTGAAAGGAAGCGCCAAAAGCTTATGTTTGTTTTTCTTCCTTCAAATCTTACCTGCGATGACATAGTACAGCTTGTACGAATTAGTAATGCACTTCAAAAAAAAGTTACCTATTTTTTTACGTTGAATTCATTAAACGGTCTCTGGATAGCGTTCCCCACGCGAAATGTCAGAAGGCTCACACGCACCCCGCCAGGACCAGGCTGAGCAGCAGTGGCACGATGATCGTCAGACACTCGACAGGGATGGCTTCCTTCGCAGAGTGAACCACCCGGAGGGCTTGGGTGACGCTCTCGAAGCTGCGAAAATCGACTCGCCCGGTGGCTTCGTGGACGTAGTCCAAGGTGGGTGGTAAAGGTGCCGCTACTTGTGCTGCAAAGTAATAGCGCAGTTGCGCTATTCAGAATCTGGCAACAGGTGAGAGTAATTAGGCTTCACTGCTGCTCGCTTTTCTAAACGCCTACAAAGCTCATACAGTGCTGAAATACTGCTGATGTAGACGGGGAAGTAGAAAAGAAATTGTACCGCGAACCGCGGTGGCTGTGCACTGTGGGGAAACGTTCGCACAACGGCGTTTTTCTCCTTACCGGTTTTCTGCCTAGATATAATCACCTTGCAGAAAACGTTTCTTCAGAACAGTTTAATTTATGTCGACCCAGTTTATTTTCTTGCACTGGCTGCGCTTTTATGGAGGCAAAACACTAACGCGCCCGTGTGCTGTGCGATGTCAGTGCACGTTAAAGATCCCCAGGTGGTCGAAGTTATTCCGGAGCACTCCACTACGGCACCTCTTTCTTCCTTTTTTCTTTCACTCCCTCCTTTATCTTTTCCCTTACGGCGCGGTTCAGGTGTCCAACGATATATGAGACAGATACTACGCCATTTCCTTTCCCCAAAAACCAATTATTATTATTATTACTTTATAGGACCGCAGGGCAGATAAATACTTTTTTGTCAAAATGCTGAATTATAAATTAATTGTGCAAAATTTTCTTCTAACTCTAGATATATCAAAGAACGCTGCAACATAAAAATTCAAAATCAAAATGTATGCCTCTCGCAATCAAGATTATAAGAACGTTTCGACCTCTACCACTCTGGTAGGAATGCGACGATTGTTGAGCAAGCCTTCTGCCACATTTTCTAAACTCTGCCGCCATTTAGCAAGATTGTCAAGAAAAGCATATACTACAAAACAATTTTCTGAAGATATAACAGTTGAATATTGGTTGAGTGGTCACAAAATTATTTTTAATATACTTAAAAATTTCATTTGTGCATATCGAGAAATAAAAAAAATTGAAAACATCCATCCTTTCTATACATATTAATGTATTTTTATGCGGCACAAGTGGGTCATCAGCGAGGAAAAACTTGAGGTCTGACGGCCTGCTTTCTCCCTTCCTTACTGAAATAGTGACTTCGTTTTGACTGATGACCTAGGCACGAAAATAAAAAAAATGTGAAAGTCCGTCTCCATTTGGCGGCAGTTGGGCGCGCGCACTATACACACAAGAAACAACTTAACACTTTGAGATCCCCTATTTTTACCTACCTCGTACATCAAGGTTTACTTCGTAGAAACGGTTCCTGTTTCTGCCGTTATTACACGATTCTGATATAGAACCCCTACTGGCGTTAGAGGTAAACTGTCCAGGAATCTTTCCTATCTATTGCCGCGACGTCTAGAAAGGCCTCATGCAAAGTGTTCGGATGAGTGAATCCTCACGAGGGTCATGGTAGGCGGTTAGACGCCGAAGTCCAGGGACGTCTTCGCCTTGGTTATGCCAGATGCCCAGCAGGACGAAAGGCCATGGCTTGTGGTACAAACCAACGAAAATCGCAGCCAGCAGCGTCCCAACGCAAGTAAGCAGCAAAATCATGGCGACCCGTCTTGTGTTTTTCTTCTTCTTCAGCGCTTCTTTTACTTACGTTTTTAGTTTATTTTGCCAATCTAATTGTATTTTTATTAAGCCTCGCACGGCGGCCAAAGGCGACTTCTGATATTTTGTTTTATAAGGCCATAAAAATAATGGCTACCATCCATGGATACAGTTTACCGCCGTTTAATGCCTTCTATCGGGAGCAAGAGAGAGAGTGAGAAAGAAGAAAGCCAAAGAGCTTAATACTATAGGGTCGCGGATATTCAATAATGTGGTAAATGTGTGAATGATTCTAAGTGGGAAGCTAATACAAGTATAATTATGTTACACTCCTTAGCATATCGCATATTGGGAGTGTAGTCTGTTTTGCCTTCCACGTACCAACTAAATACTGAAGTTCTAACATCACGACACAGTGAGAATTCAGGAAGAAAAGAAGTGTAGGGCAGTCTGTTGAAAATGTGGCGGTGTGCTCATGAGCGATTACCTTTGGAGGAAGATCCATTTCATTAACATTGTAAGTGTGCACTATCGACTTATCCAATGCAAGTTGATTGATTTATTTTGCCCTCAGGGCGGAAGACTTCAGAGGGAAGTGGAGAATACAAAAGGTTATTATGAAATCACAAGTACAGAACAAGATCAGAGGACAAGATATCAAATAAAGAATGCAGGTACTGCGCAGAGAGTGTAGTTGGAGCAAAGTGCCATCTTCAGAAGCTTCAGCAATTGTAAAAAAACCAGCGTGTAAAAAACACACCGCTTACAATATTTACTTGCAAATCATGCAGCGTTGCTCGTTTTGCCTCGCCACCGTTCTAAACACCTCAATAGAGAAAGAAGTCGCATTCTTACGCCTCCGAAGCTTAGCACTTCATTTTACTCTTGAGATAAACCTGGATGAGTTTTTTCCTCTTTGGATCTGTGCCAAACCCTGGCTAATCCCCCACCGTGGGTATGCGCCATCGTATTTGAGACAACAACAACAACGACAAAAACAGCACTTTCAGTAGTACAGGCGAGTCCCACGGAATGGCTGTACGTACTTTGTTCGGCGACTGTGTAAGAATTCGTTCGGACTTGGTTGACATATGACGAACCTCCAGTCGCACTGTCCGTATGGTGACCATTCAGTTCGGGCCGAACAAAACAGAAATAGAAAATGGTAAAACAGCGGGAAAAATGCGGTAATTACAATGAAAACAATTACTGGCTAATCTTCGCGATGGCTCGGTTAGAAGATTCTCGAATGCCTCAGAGATGCTTCCACCACTCTCTATTCTGCACGGGTTTCCTAGCACGAACTTCGTCCGAAACAGCAGTAGTCGGTGCGCGCCATTCGCCTCTCCGTTGGCGACGCTCTCGATGCTGGGGCGCCTCCGTCGTCAGTTGTACCTCGGCGGTGGCGTTGAGGCGCTCTCCATTACTTTGCTTCTTTCTGGCTGCGTCAGGTTCGATTATCTTTAGTTATGTAAGCGGTGTAGTTCTCTTTCGGCGAAAAAGCAGTGTGTGTGTATGCGTGCGTGCGAGCGTGCGTGTGTATGTCTGCGTCACCGTCACCGTCGAGGTGGCGATAAGACACAGTGCATCCGCCAGCCGGAAGTAACCCTCCAGGCGGAGGATGGATGGATGGATACGGCTGAACCATTTAAATCGGGCGGTGGCTCAAGCCACCTAGAAATGACTTATGAAATTTTACTCTTCTCTTGCTTTTAGCCACCAGTCAGATAACCTTCGCTTGGTAATTTCTACCCGCTTAAAATCTACTTTCCCTTCACTGTCCTTAAACCCCAATGCCTTGGATAAATCAGCCCCGCCGCTTACCACTACAGGGTGAAGCCCTTTACAGAAAAGTATCAAGTGTTCAGCCGTTTCCTTCTCCTCTCCGCACGCAACGCACAACGTGTCTATCTCGTAGTACCTGACTCTATATGTCTTAGTCCGCAAAACTCCCGCCCTGGCCTCAAACAACAAAGAGCTTCCCCTACAATTATCATAGATATTTTCTTTGGCAATTTCCTGCTTAAAGGTCCGGTATGTTCCCAGTGCCGATTTCGTCAGCATCCCTGTTTTCCACAGCGCTCTCTCTGTTTCTTTAGCCTTTTTCTTAACCTATAATTGATGATTTGCCCCCTACTGCTGTCCAGATATTTGCTTGTCAGTTTTCTAGTTCGCTTTCTTCATTTCGTGTCAACATTCCTTATATACAGGTATCTGAAAACTTTCCTAGCCCACTGCTTTACCCCCATTTTTCTCAATCTCTCCTCAAATGCTATCCTCTTGCTAGCCTCTCTGCTCTCGAAAGACGCCCATCCCATATCACCCTGTACCCCCTGATTTGGTGTATTGCCATGTGCTCCCTAAACTAGCCTCCGTACGCCACGTTGTTTAATTTCTAACCTTGCTTGAACATCTGGTCTCGTGCACAGGACCGCATTACCGAAAGTCAGGCTAAGCACCATCACCCCTTTCCAGATCCCACTTACCACTTCATACCTATTGTAATTCCACAGTAATCTACTTTTCAAGACAGCTGCATTCCTACTAGCTTTATTCATTACATATTTTTCATGCTCTGTCAGATACTCAGCACCGTTATTTAGCCACACGCCAAAATACTTGTACTCATCCACTACTTCTAGCGTGAACTCCTGTATTCTATGCTCGCCGACCTCATCATTAAATATTATGACTGCAGATTTTTCCTTACAAAACTTGAAACCTAATTTATCTCCCTCTGTACCACATATGCCTATCAACTTCTGCAGGGTGCCGTAGTGTCAGCGCCCTCCAGTGCCCGCCTCAGGGAGCTCGTTCCTGCCCGAAAGAGACCCGAAGAGGCAAAATGTGCCCCCTTCGAAGCACCCTCAGGTCGGCACCTCCGGACAACCAGCGGTAAATAAACGTGCATTTCCGACCCACGAGCTTCCAGCTACTGCCAAACTTTGCACACTTCACACAAATGCCCAGGGTGAGTTCGGCATCTAAACACATCCTAAACACACGCAAAAGGAAACCACACCGTTTTTACACGGCCCTCGCCTTCCAAATGTAAACAAGCCGCCGACACAGCACTTTGAGTGCAAAAGCACTTTGAGTGTTGGTTGTCTATTGAAGAGCATGCGCAGTTCAATAAAAGAGCAACAGCAAACCGTCCCGCGATATCTCGGAGGCGGCGAGAAAGAGCGAAAGAGCGAACAAGTGGGCGATTGCATTATCAGTTATTGTCTGAATAATAAATGCCTGCTTTCATGTTACGCGCGCTTTGATGTAGGATCATAAAAGCTTGGGGGGGGGGGGGGCAGCAGGGGAAAGGGTCGCGCTTTCATTGGAATTGTCAACACATTAGTTGGGTTTAACGCGTGTTAATGACATCCTAGTCGAAATCAAGAAGAAATGGGCTTGGGCAGGGCATGTAATGCGAAGGCGAGATAACCGCTGGTATTCGGGGTAACGGAGTGGATTCCAAGAGGAAGTAAGCATAGCAGGGGGCGGCATAAGGTTAGGTGGGCGGATGAGATTTGGAAGTGTGCAGGAATAGGATGGGCGCAGCTGGCAAAGGACAGGGTTAAGTGAAAGAGGCCTTTGCCCTGCAGTGGGCTTAGTCGGGCTGATGATGATGATGAGTTGCGTTTTTGTAGCGATAGCTACATTACAGTAGCATTACGAGCCTTCAGCTTGGCTGCGCTGCCACCCCGTGGCTGCGCCGCCACGCTGTCACGTGGTTGGTCACGTGGCGCGGAGCAGCTGCCGGCGGCGTGGCGCCGTTGCTGTTCACATGGTTCGTTACGGGGGTTGGTCACGTGACCAGCCACGTGGTGCGGAGCAGCTGCTGCTGCCGGCGGAGCGGCGCGCCGGCGAAACCGAGCTGCCACAGCTGTGCGCATGCGCCGTGTCAAGTGGGACGAAGATGAAGAAGGAACGCCCAGCGAAACATTACTTGAGGAGAAGAAGAAGAAGAAGAACGGAGCGGCGAAAGACTGACTTTGCAATTCGACTGAGCAAGTTCCACTCGGCCAGCTGTAGCTATCGCGACACTCCAGGCTTAACCAGAGATAAACCACCGCCAATTTTTTATGCGCGATTTAGCTGCAGGCAGGATAACAAAATAAAAACGGCGGCAGATGACAGCCCACCGTGGCCTGCTGTTCTTCTGTGCAGCTATTTTTCAAGAAAAGTGTGTTGAAATTGGTTACCCGAGGTGATATCAACCAACTAGATCAATCCGGAACGCTTCCGGTATCACTGCGGGCCTATGAAATTTGAAAATCACCCTTAAGGAGAGAAAACAGATCCACAAACAAAACCTCAACGTACAGCTGCCTACATTTTCGCCTGCTTTTGCTACTGAACAAACTGCATTCAGGTAATGCAAGCGTCTGCTGAGAAAGAAGTAGTTAGCCTCTTTGGGAAGCAACGGCGATAGATCAGACCACAACCGTTCGGAAAGTGCAAAGTAACTTCAGCCAGACAGAAGTGAAATGACACATGATTTTTTTTTCCGCGAATGATTCCTTGATACCCTCCCGTGAATAAAAAAAAACATCACATGCATCGATGATACATGTGCTGTTACACGTAGTCCAGCACTGCAGAAAGCGCCTTCCCCAATCGTTATAGTCAAGACATGACGTTGTAAAATTGGAAGCGCAAAAAACCGGACGACGGACAGAGTAAGGGAACACAAAAAACAGGTTCACGAGCGCTACTACCAACTGTTTATTCATGCTGAGGTACAGAAGTTATATAGGAACAGAATTGTCGAGCATGCGCGTGGAAAAGGCACACAAACCGCACAATCACACAAACCGCACATCAGACATGCGCACAAGTTAATCAAAAAAAGAATCTAAAAACGCACATTCCGATGAATAAACGTGTACAGACGTGTCACTGACACAACGATCGGACAGCTTTCGGATATAATAAGCCTCTAGAACGAGCCTAGCCTTATCATTGCCGCTCTTGCCTTGAACCGTGGTTTTCTCCAACCTTGCCCTACACGTGCACGAAGCAATGTGACGCACGATATTAGCACTAGTGTCTTTGTTTTCTATGTTTTTGGCATGCTGCCGTAGCCGGTCATTAATACAGCGGCCAGTTTGGCCGACGTATGAAGCCCCACATGAGAGGGGAATGCAGTACACCACTCCTATTGCACATTTGGTGTAGGCGATCCCATGTTTTTTGTTGCAGCCCCTGCCGGCACAACCCATGATGCGGGGGCATAGCTTAGATAGCTTATTGGGTGCTGAGAACACCAAAGGCACACGGTGCCTGCCCGCCACTTTTTTTAGGTTGTGCGTGAGTTGGTGTACGTAAGGGACCACCACCGGCGTCGAAGAAGGGGGCTCAGACCTTTTTTGGGCGCCTTTCCCAGCTGCAAGTACGTCTTAGTCATGTTTCTTCTACATCGGGCTTTCAGTTTTGTGTTCAACCCTCGCCTTCCCATGTTACCTGCTCATTGTAAACATCACCTCAACGTGCCGAGCCAGACTACTTGGCTTCTTCCTGCGAACATGACTCGTATGTAGTGAAGTCACCGGCCTCTTCGGTCCTTTTAAACCCACCGTAGGCCACGCCAGACGTGTCTGCAAGATACTCCGGTCCGAAGTGTGGTATCAAATGAGGTTGCTTCAAGATTTTCTACGCGCAGCATGCTACGCCGAACACCAAGAGTGGCTGGCGGCCATAAGACATCGAGAAAGCAAGAAGCTCGCAGCCCAGACAACAGAGCTTTGGTAGTAGTGCTCCATGAACCAAGTGCAGCGCTCGTCGTGTTCCCTCGCTCGTCCGTGTTGCCGTTTTGCACTCTCATGTCTTTCACGCTTACGACACTATCATTTTCTGGGCTCTGAAGCTTAAGCGTGATGCAGGATTCACAGGCACGCGTTGGCAAGGCTGGTTGCTGTAAGCACATTCGGCCACGCGTTGGGCGCTCAATGCGCGTGTTGAAGACGCCTGCTACACACATCGGCAGTACACTAAACGCCGGCTTTATTGTAAACCCTCTATATGTGATAGACTCAACCAATGTATCGTACGGCTATAACAAGGAATCGTTTATACCAAACAAAAAGAGGGCCCCTTCAACTTTGTTATTACCCAGCTGCACTGTACGTTTTTTAATATCGTGTTTGCTAGCTGACTACGACAGCTATGAGGAATGTGATGTGCTTGTTGGTTTAACGTACTGAACCTCCATGTGGGCTTATAGAATAAGTATAGCGGATAGCTCCGAATTAATTTTAGTCAGCTTGAGTCGTTGAAAGAGCAGTGACGTCAAACAGTTGCTTTTGGATTTCGCATGTGAAAATGCGACCGCCAAATGCGCGATTCGAACAAGTATCCTTGGACTGCTCAGCTGGATGCTTCAGCGGTGAGCGCCTCAGGCGATCGCTGTTGACTTCTGCAAGAGAGGTAATAAGAAGCTGCACTATGAACTGTTCAAGCATTATCAATGTTCAACCGTTCGCCATTTGCAGGCGCGGCTTTTTCATTTCTGCAGCCATAGCAATGAGCTGTGGTTGTCACTTATCAATAACGTATTCCTGCATGCTACAGTCTTCTTCGTCTTGGCGCGCTGCAACGGTTGAATTACATTTGGCATCAGCTTGTGGACCGTAATGCTGCAGGGTAAAATTCTAGCCCTGTCGGCCATGTTTCGATATTGGTGAATTAGAAAAAGACCTCGAGTGCTGCGTGAAGGCTGCCCCCGGCTAAGAATCCTACGTGGTCTAAATTAAACCGCAGCGCTCCACTTCGGCTTCTCTCATAGCCCATAGCTTTGGGACGCCAAACTCTGTAGTAATTTGCCACGTTTCGCTTCAAGCTGTCCTCAGCTGACACAACCAATGCTTACTTAGCAGGAATGAGAGCAAGTTATTATTTTTTGCTCAATTAACGTCGCCTGTAGAAAAAAGAAACTAAGGAAAAAACGTAATAGATGAAGCAGACGAAGGGTTTCCTCTGGACAGCGCTAGTCCTCGTCTTCCTCATGGGGAAGCGCCGAGAGCCGGGCGGACCTCAGCACCCGGGCCATGACGAAGTCCGCGGCGGTGCTGCAGACCGCTATCTCTTCAGACCAAAGCGCCAAGTCCCGCCAAGCTTCCAGCTCGGGGCCGGTCCAGGTAGACCTCCCGGACTCGAAGATCGGCTCGTAAGCTCCCAGTAGTCTATGTATCAGGTCGTGGAGGAAGACCACATTCGTGTATGGATGGAAACGGGACGCGTTGGGCCTGCGAGGGAAAGAGACACGTGTCCCGCGTTCAAAAAAGAACCATCTTCAATCAAGCCATGCCCGCAGCAGGACACACACCTCTCTCGGTGATCTTCAGCCAGCTCTGTTCTCTGGCAACCGTGATCATTCAATTCCAACGCATTTCAGATATTCGACACTTCCCAAATTGATGGTCTGTTGGAATCTCCTTTTGAAGCCTACCTGACCATTGAGCATCTCCTCATTGCAGTACAATCTCTATTCTAACTCTGTTTTACTATTTATAAATCGGGCTTTGCCAGAACACGTACCGCAATATAAAATTAAGGCACAAGTGACGGTTGGTTGGCTTTACTTCATTTTGAAGCGAAAGCTCCACTACGCTAGGTAAAGCTGATTTCGCCATGCGTTGCAGGTTGAACTTCATGTGAGCCAGAGGTCAAGTGTGGCTATAGGCCTTACCATGTGTGGTCCACCGTGGTATCGCACCACTTGACCTTTGGCCTTTTCATTCGCGTGTAGAGGGCGGTAGAATAGGCCGCAGCGTTCATTGGGTGACCTGCCAGGGTGGCAGTGTGGGCGCGCTGCCTATCCAGTGTGTGGAAAGCACTCAACGTTATAGACGTCAAGCCGCGTCTACTTGGCCCATACACGACAGCTTTCGTTCTCTAACCAGGTTCAGCAGTAGTTAAACCGCAGCTAATTTTTTTGTCATTTCGGGTAGGTCGATAGGTGATTGCTGCGCAAGAAGCAGAGTTCGCAAACTCCAATTGCTTTGCAGCTCAGTGCCGTAGTCTGTAGCCACTCAAGGCAGAGAGGTGTGGAAGACTGAAAATTGAAAGACTGAAAGGCTAGGGTGCTAGGGTTATGGTTCGCGGTCCCCTCCTAAAAGCTGGCATGTGACACAGCTAGTGAATAAGAAGCCTCACTGCACCTGATGATACTGTTGATCAGGGCGAACCTGTCTCCAACCGCTCTCTTCTTGTCCTCCGCCAATTCCTCGAGGTCAGCGTAGATGGGCAATGATCCTGCGTGAAAACGGTGAGGCTATATTTTATCGCAGGCCATACCTAGAGCGCGGAAAAAGAGCACTTGTTCCACAAAGGCCCAAGCGTATTAAATACGACAGCGTGAGAGCTAAGAAGCTTCAAGTAGGGTCACCACATAGAAAAGTGCTTTCAGGCAAGATATGATGAGGTATTGCTACAAAGTTTACTGCAAATAAGCTAATGTTTCTTTTCAGGCATACCGGTGGGTAACTTGTAGCAATCCGCATTCACCCTTCAAGTACAAGCATTTTGCGCGCTGAGGTATAGCTACGGCGGAATTAATTGTGCAAGGAGAGAGCACAGGCACAGAACGCGAGTATCAACTTTATTTCACGAATAAATGCAAAAAATTGATATCTGCCTAACACATCATGACCACTCAATCACTGAAATTGTTCACCCGATTGCATAACGCACAGTTAAGGAGAGGAGATCCTGAGGTGTTTCCACATCATGAGACAGCCTTTGCGAGTTATGTAACGGGGTGTTCAGCCTATGTGAGACTTAAGAACACCAAGTGTTTGCTTCTGAGTTGTGCCTCTAGTGGGTCTACTGTACCATTCATAATAGTCCTAAATACCGGAAAAATCTGCACGAATATTGCTCCCGCATTGAAGAGGTTTTGAACGCTGGCGACGCACAATGAATCGCACAGCTTTGCACAGGAGCAAACCCAATGGGTTGTAAAATTTTAACAAAGGCTCTACTTTACTATGTTATTGAAAAATAAATGCTGAATTCTTGGATCAGCTGAGAGGCTGAAAAGAAATTTCATTTTTCCGCGCACGGTCAATTCTTTAAGCTTCATGCGATAATAATAATAATAGGTTTTTGGGGAAAGGAAATGGCGCAGTATCTGTCTCATATATCGTTGGACAACTGAACCGCGCCGTGAGGGAAGGAATAAAGAAGGGAGTGAAAAGAAAAAAGAAAAGAAGAAAGAGGTACCGTATTGGAGGGCTCCGGAAAAATTTCGACCACCTGGGGATCTTTAACGTGCACTGACATCGCACAGCACACGGGCGTCTTAGCGTTTTTCCTCCATAAAAAAAAAAAAAACCGCTAAGGCGCCTGTGTGCTGTGCGATGTCAGTGCACGTTAAAGATCCCCAAGTGGTCGAAATTATTCCAGAGCCTTCCACTACGGCACCTCTTATCATATCTTCATGCAAGCAGGTAGGTATTTTTATTTACCTGTATATCCTAGCGCAGCACAGACCAAATGATAAAAGTCTAACTGGCGTAAGTATAAGCTCGGCACCTTTTTGAGCCGAATGTGGGCTAACTTTCCTATAAGTTGAACAAACTAAAGCTCGATTCACAACTTATTTCCAGCCTAAGCTTTCGTCACAAGCCCCACCCACCTGCGCCAGCGCAAATCCTCGACGCGGCGAAGTCGACGACGGTCACCTTGAAGCCGTGCAGCTCGATGTACACGCTGTTGTTCATAATTCGGAACCGGGCCACACGTCCACGTGCGGCCTTCACCAGCACGTGCCTCGCGGTCAGGGCGCGGTGCTCAAATTCGAGGTCTTCCTCAGCAACAGCAATTGTAAGAGCCAGCTGCTGGATCACGGATCGGAGCTGCAGGGTATTCTCGAACTGCGCGACGCGAACAAGAGACGAATGTGTGGGCAAGGCTACTTCACTGGTGGCGAAAGGCCTTATGAATAGAGATACTACCCCCCAATCAAGCCTGAGAAAGGGCACCGCCATAAAATAAAAGCATCCGTCATCCGGAGCTGCTTATACATCTCACCAACCTATACCACTACCTGGAGTGTGGAATATTGAGCAGTAGTAGTAGTAGTAGTAAAGACTTTTATTCGACCATAATTTATAGGCCGAGCATGTCGACCGCCTGGGCGACCAGAAGCCGCTGTTCTTCTTCCCCTTCAGCGCCAAGCCAGTCGAGCCAGGTGGTGATGGATAGAAAGGGTGGGGGGAAGGAACCCGACTGCTGATTAGCCGGGCAATAGAAGAGGCAATGGGCCAGGTCCGCATAGATGCAGGGGCAGTTGGGACAGGAAGGGTCCGATCGATAGCGATAGAGGAAGAGGCGGGACGGGGTGATAACTGCATTCATCTGAATGTGCCGAAGAAGGCGAGACTCCGGCACCGTGAGTGATGGATGAGGAGGAGGGTAAAGGCGTTTGTCGAGGCGGAGCTCAAGGTAGACCTCTTTTATGGTGCGGCGAAGGGTGAGCCTCCCACCGTCCTCCGAGGGCTTGGGCCAGGGGATCAACGGTGCCCGGAAAAGTGTGTCGCGGGCGAGCTGATGGGCCAGCTCATTGCCGTCAATCCCTGAATGCCCAGGGACCCAGCGGAGGAAAACGATGGAAGGCTGCAGTGAGGAGACCGCTCGCTCGACCTCCTGTTGGAGAGAAGGGGTCAGGGTGCGTTTCTGTATGTGGTGTATAGCGGCTTGTGAGTCTGAATAGACTGTGTACTCTTGGAGAGAGGGAAGGAGGGCAAATGACTGGAGGGCATGCGCAATGGCGAGGACCTCGAGGGACAATGCGTCTGGAGGGTGTAGATACGGCCCGCTGGTGTGGGTTTCAGGAGAAGGGAGGTGTGGATGGTACAGGGCGTAGCCGCAGGAACCTCGAGGAGCCACGAAGGAGGCATCCGTGTAAGCTACACCCTGGGTATCAAAGAGAGGGGAATGGTGCTGTGCGGCCGCATGACGACGTCCAGCGTGCAGGACGGGGGACATGTTGGTCGGGAGGGGAAGGATACGAAGATTGGGAGCGGGGGTGGGAATAGGAGAGGTAAACGGGGAGATTGGAATGGGCGAGATACCCGCTTGAGTCAATAACCACTGACCCTGACGGGTAAGGGAAAGCCGGGCAAGTTGTGAGTCACGATGGAGACTGAGAAGAGAACGAAGAGGATGGAAGAGGCCTGTGGCAAAGAGCTTAGTGGTAGAGGTAGTGATAGGGAGGTTGAGAGCTGCCTTGTAGAGGCCCACAAGGGCAGTCTCGAGAGCGTTAAGTTGAGTGTGATTGAAGGAAGCGTAGGGTGCAAAGTACAAGACTTTGTTGAAGGCCAGCGCGTGGGCAACGCGGCACGCGTGAGCCTCGTGGAGACCTGAGCGTCGAGTGACCACGCGCCGCAGGAGGTGAGTTACAGAGTGGCAGGTGGTGACAGCGCGGTGGAGGGCTTTGACATTCTTAGCCGCATGCAAAGGGAAGCCAAGAACTTTGCACTGTGTGACGACAGGAATGGGAGAGCCAGAAAGGTGGAGAGAGACGAAGTGGTTGTGTGAGCGCTGGTAGGAGGAATGGTTGAGAAGGAGAAGCTCGGATTTCTCAGGAGCAGGAGAGAGGCCAGCGGTGGTGAGAAAGGAGTCGATGAGATCTAGGCCACGTTGCAGGGTGTCCTGTACGTGACCGGGAGAGCCAGATGAACACCAGAGAGTGATGTCATCGGCGTAAAATATATGATGCAGGTCGGGAATTTCAGCTAGCTGGGAGGCGAGAGGGGCCATAGCGAGATTGAAAAGGGTAGGAGAGAGAACAGCACCTTGAGGAGTGCCACGGGTGAGGTGGTGTGGGTTAGACAAGTGGGTATCTACTCGAAAGCGAGCCACACGTTTAGAGAGGAATGAGCGGATATAGGAGTACATGCGGGAGCCACAATCCAAAGAGGCGAGTTGAGAAAGGATGTGATCGTGGCAAACACCGTCAAAGGCCTTGCGAACATCGTCAGTCACAAGTGCGTAAATTTGAGTGAGTGTAGGGGACAGGAACGTTTGCTGGAGAATCAGAAACATGTCCTGTGCACAGACGCGGCGTCGGAAGCCAATGAGAGAATGGGGGAAGAACTCCCGTGCCTCAAGAAAATCAGAGAGGCGAGTCAGAGCCATTCGCTCAAGGGTCTTACCAACGCACGACGTCAGGGAGATTGGGCGGAGGTTAGAGAGAGAGGGAGGTTTGCCCGGCTTTGGAATCATAGAAATAAGGGAGGATGTCCAGGAGCTCGGCAAGCAGCCGCTCTCCCAGGCCTCATTGTAGGTTTGAAGGAGGAATTCTTTGGCGCAGTCAGGAAGGTTACGAAGTGTGGTGTATGTAATGGCATCCTCACCGGGAGCCGAGCGTGTAGAATTAGCAGCCAGAGCAGATTCGAGCTCCCGGAGAGTGAAGCACTGGTCCAGATCGGGGTTAGGTCCACCTGAGTACACCGGGTAGGAGGGTGCCAGAGGGGGCGGGAGGTAGAGAGAGGCGAGTTGATCAAAAACTTCGGAGGGAGTCCCCTGAGTGAGAGCTTTAGCTAGAGTGGGAGCAAGGGCAGGCTTACTGCCAAGGAGGGATTTAAAGAGAGACCATGCGGATCGCGAGTGCAATGCAGAATCAAGGCCATCACAAAGAGCACTCCAACGAGAATGCTCGAGGGAGGCGCAGTGGGCGACGATCTCAGCCCGCAGAGCAGTGATCCGGGAGGAAAGTTGGGCATTGTGTGGTTGGGAGCGAAAGGAGCGTTGAAGACGTTTACGGCGACGCCATAAACGGATAAGGTGTGGATCTGGGTCCTGGATTGGGTAACGAGAGCGAACGCGACGGCTACTGGACGTGAGCGCTGCAGAGATGCGCGACGTCCAGTCGTCGTAGGATTGAAAGGAGTCGGAGGCGAGATTTGTGCGAAAAGCATGCCAGTCAGTGTGAATAACCGGATGACAGCGAGGGATGTGGGAAAGAGAGGTGGTGATATGGATGAGAAAGTGGTCACTTAGAAGAGTTTCGGCTGTCACCTGCCAGTGAAAGGAAAGTGAACCCCGAGAGAAAGTGAGGTCGGGTGTCGTGGAGCGTTGTGAGGCAATGCCCGCTCGAGTAGGAGAGCCAGGAGTATTAAGAAGGGTGAGGTGGCGTTCCTGGGCCAGACAATGCAGGAGGCGGCCGGGTTTGAGGGTTTGTGGGTAGCCCCAGAGTGTGCGAGGGGCATTAAAGTCACCACCAAAGAGGAGATAGGAGGTAGAAGGAAGAGAGTGAAGGAATTTGCCCAGAGCAGAGAATAAAGAGGAAGTGACAGGGGGGTTGTAAAAAGACAAAAGGACGAGTGAGATGCGGGAAGAAGGGTGGTAATAAACCACACAAACTAAATATTTAAGGAGGGTGGAGGGGATGTCAATTTGCTCTACGAGCACGTCACTGCGTACATAAATAGACGCAAGTGGCGTGGCCGTAGTGGCATGGTAGGCGCGGTAGCCTGGGACATTGCGGGCCGTCCGGGTCTCCTGGAGAAGGAGAAAATGAGGCAGAGAGGGGCGGGTGAGTAGGTAAACTCAGCGAAAAGCACGGTATCTTTTAGGCCGGGATGTTGTCTGTGCTCGCATCTCTCGGTGAAGATACTCAAAGTGTGCTACATGTTTGTTCAAACTGACACTTGTTGCAAGTTCATCTGCTCCATATACAAGTTTTCTATGACCCAGAAGTGCATGCAACTAAATTAATACCTGGCGGCGATTACAGCCATAAAAATATTCATGTACATACAAACAATACCTCAGAATCCTTTTCGAAAACTTGATTGGTACCTACGAATTATTACGCTATCGTATGAATTAAACACATTATCACCCATGCATGCGTCGGTTGTTCTAGACGACTGAAAGCTGCAGGTATTGGTGGCAACTTGGCTGGCAACTTACCCTCACTCTGAAAAGCTCTTCGCCCGCGAATGGCATGCAGAGGACAGCGTATGGGGGAAACAGCTTTCGTCCACCTGCGAACGTTTGTAACTTTAGTACCTTCAACGTGGAAGTCAGGGGATCGGTCACCTTGTCGAAAACACATAACACATAACACACTTATCGCACACAACTCTTTCTTTCGACCGCACAACACTTAGCTAGAAATGCCTTCCCTCTTACAGAGCTTCGTGGAAAAATGGCTGCAGCTTGCTTTCGCGGGCCGATGACATCCACTTTGTACAATCAAAAGGTACGATCCTCCATCAGAATAGAAAATGGAAGTTTGTACTAATTGAGAATCCTGAAACAAATGAATTCGTCTCTTCATAACGCCACAAGGAAAACTCCGAAGCCTACGCCATACCTCAGACAACAGAAGTTGCAATTGAAGCTGTGCATCTCCGCCTCCCCTCTCCTCGACCCTATTAGCATACCGGCTTTCAAGCCAACTTTTCCCATTTTTTCATGGATGCCACACATTCTTGAGAACCAGTGTTCCGGGGCCTCTGTATACACACTTTATCAAAAGTCACCAATAAAAGTCACCAGGGAACAGGGTGAGCTGTTAACCCTTGTAATGGGGTTCCTATAGCTACGACAAACCCGACGATAAGAAACATATAAAAGCGAGGATGAGATCATCCTTCCCGCCTGAGGGCATTAGTAGCTTAATGTGCAACGTAAATGCCCGACTATACAGCCCAAATGTACTCTGACCTGGGGACTTTGGACCTAGTCTGTGCCTTACGGCTGATGACATACTTGAACATTTTCCTCGCTCATCGCAATTGGAATGAAACTTTGGTTGCATATTACGTCGAAACGACTTATCTTTCATGCAACTAGCTTTCTAAGGCTACACGAACAAAAAAAAAACTGAGTGCCCACCTTCTCTATAGATGCTGGAACCTTGCTTGTTCAGGTAGGTGGCACAGGAGTTTTCCAGCAACTCGGGATATCTCTCCCATGTGCAGTGCGCTCTATCAAAGAGATGCAAAAGAAAAACAAATACAAGAAAAAATGAAATTTTCGCCGGTCGAGGCGGGAATATTAAGTGGTAGCTGTGATGCATGGTTCATGCATCATGCTGAACAATGTGACAATTCATGTATTGCAGCCAACTTCCAGACGCAGAGACTGCACTGAACAAGGATAGCGGGTTTCATTTCCTGAGTTTTCGGAGTCTGCAAATTCGGCAGAGCAAATGAATTTTCGAAACTGTGACACCACCAACCCTGCATCTGCATCACAACACCCACTCTAAGGCTTTCCTGTTCCGCGTCACTATAGTGAACATCACCACCAATGCCATAAGCCTAAATCCATCCACAAAATGGCATCATTCCTCTGCCATTGATCTCCAGTTAATACGCTATTGTGGAGCTATGGCCATCATATCCCCTTAATGTTCCCAGTTTCTTCCGACCACTTCATTCTCTGCCGAGCAGTGCTAAGCTCGCCCTCTCTTAACAATCGACTCCGTCAGCCTTGGGTACCACCAGTTAGTGTCTCTTCACATTACATGTCCTTCTATCCATTTGTTCCTGTTCATTTCGCGTGGACATACCAGGCGTTTTTCAGAGCGCTCAGTCCCCAGAACTGTTCACCACGGGCTAAGTATCTTTTAGGGAAAGAGGTGACCTAGGAAGTTTTCAGCTGTTAAATAATACTCTTCCAGTGTTAACGGCACCCATCCGCAAAAATACCCAGTGCAGTAATCATTGCAAGATTAGGGAACCTAAATGCTACCTCAGGAACAATTTTGCCATCATGGGCACCTGCCGCAGTGACCGGGTGCCTTTGTCGTTCTGCTGCTGATTCCAATGCAGGGGACTTATTATGGGCTGCACTAGCCGCCTTTCGTTGGAGGCGAAATGCAAAATCGAATGCTTGCTCTGCGATGTCAGTGCATGCTAAACCACCCAAGACGGTGTAAATTAACCCACAGCCAACCGTTATGGGGTCCTTCATAAACCATGTGTCTCTTCGGCACCTGAACTATACACGCACTCGGTTAACCCAGGTTACTGATACTGAATGCTGTAAACTTACTTGTGAAGGTGAGAAAACCCCGATGTTTGGTTTGCTGTTCCGTTGGCGAGCGCCTTCAGCAACCTTTCAAGAGAAAGAGAAGGAGTGAGGACAACTTCATCGTATGACGCTGGATGCATAATGTGAGTATCGTGCTCCGTTTTAACATTGGAGCCATTGTTCGAAAGGTCCTTCATTGCGACAAAAAAAAAACTTTATGTTTACTCTTTCTCGCGCCAACTTTTCCATGCAATTGTGCGCTAGCACCAGAGCTCAAATACGCTATTTATTCCTACGCAGCTGAATACAGTCGCAGCTTGCAGGTGTTTGCTTTTAAAATATAGTATAATGAGAATAGTAATTATGTAACAGGTAGTAACTGTTAACTTTCAACGTTGAAAGTAAAAAAAGAGTTTTCTTGATCACAGCACACCTAGGAATGCCTAGACACAAGGACCTTCAATAGAGGGCCCCAGAGACGGAATGCAGTTAATGCGGTAAGAGCACTGCGCCAACCGGCCAGGCGCTCTGTCCTGGATCCGAACTGCTTATCTGGCGGAATGACGCAGTTACGTACGCTCCACCCCTGTGGCCTTGCCTTCATTGCCAAGAAAAGCTGTCGCCAAGTATATAGATGTCTCGATGGCTTAATATTTTTGGCTATAACTGATAGAATGCTCTGCTTGCACCAGACGTTTACTGGCTGCTAGTCAGAATAGTGCTAAACTTTGCATGGAACTTTCTTACGCTAAAGCATAGGGAGTTCGTTGAGGCACTTTGTGTTGCCTCATGTCACGCCCTAGTCACAAAATGAATAGAAAACAACACAGCCAAGAGGAGGATTTAAACCCGCATCGTGCGAACAGATACGACCCCCCAACCCATTTTCTTTGATAACAGAGCACCATATCACGATGCACGAGCGCCCAAATAACGCTTGCCATTATAGAATGAGTCATGTGCAAAACTCATCGCGCTTGAAATGCGCTCCTTAGTCACGTATGCTCAGAGATGGTCGTTAAAAAATAGTGACACATATTTACTGCACAAGCCATTCTACAACAGCAACATCTTAGAGATAAAGGGTCATTACCTAATGAGGACTGTGCTGTCATGGGAGCCATCACCTTCCCACGTTCTCGGTGTAATGGCACCATATAACTCGTAACGGCACTTAGCGGCATATCTATTTGTTGTCGTGGAGACGTCTATGTAACAGCGCTTGAAAGTAATTAATAGTTTACAGCAAAACTCTCACAGTAACATGAGAATGCACCGGCGACGGACTGAAGAAGCTGATTAAATGATGTAGTTCCGCGTGCCTATTCATGGTTGACTAGATCGCGGCGTCGATGTTGTGAAAAGGGCCAATACACCACTGGTCTTACCAGTACGGTCAGTGCCGTCGCCCCTTAGGCTCTGCTAGCACTTCGAGACTGGAATGCAGGAGTGTTGTCATTATTTCAGGAAGACCGCGAAATACGCACCTAGACGGAAGGTGAAATACGTTGATAGCTACGTCCTCTTTCGCAAGACTTCCTCGAATGCGCAGCTTTATCACGACTAACGAAATATTAATGCAAAAGCATTTCTTGCCTCATGAGTGGCGTGTACCGAATTTGTCACCACGGGCTGTGGACACAGCGTGTCCTCATGAAATGTCGATCCTCTAGTAAGAGTGCAATTATGATTTGTAATGATTAATAACCATTCGATGGAAAGTGTAAATGATGAAATTACTAACAAAAACCAATTGAATAATAATTAGAATAATTTAGCTAAATAATCCGAGTAATTAGCGATATTTGTGGACCATTAGTAATCACTAGGAAATTCAGAAAACAATTAAATAATAATCAAGTAATTGATTAATATTAAAAGTAATCAATAATTGAAGGTATAAATAAATATTTATTGTATTGATCAAATAATTGAATTATTGCTATTTTTAAATTTTTAACCAAGTAGTTGTTAATTGTTCAGTATTTATTTGATCGCGTAATTACGTAACTAAATAATTAATATCAATGATTATTACATTAGTAAGTAACAGAGAAGGAAACGGAACTCGAAAGACGAGAATACTTAAGTGCACCTTCAATTTTTTTTACATCGACAGTGGGATTCGACATCTTTTGCTCCTAGAGCTTCATTTTTTTCCTGCCTTTTCCTACTAAATACAGTGGCAAGTGCATCACCCGCGCTAAAATGTGAAGCCTCTGACTGAGCTTTAACCGATGTGACAGCGGCTAAGAGAATCTTCACGGCGTCTTATTTAATGCTCCTTTTTATGAAAGCTCAAAAGCTCTCGGCAGTTTCTGGACAACTTACAAGTCGGTGACGTAGAGCGCGGTAGTCCTCCTTCAGTGCACGCTCTTTCATGTGGATTGAGCGTGATACAAATTTGAACTCTCCATATTTTGAATAAATTTTGGATCCCCCTTCGATTTCGAAAAATTCTGAATCCGCTTGAGACATTCTAAAGGAAAGTGACACTCCCGTGGGGCGCTAAGCTGCACCTCTATTTGTCTGAATCGAAGAGGTCAACTTCGGTGACCAACATAAGAGAAATTATGCGTGGAAGACATCGACCACTTCCTGAAATTACTTTATTCGGCTGATTAGATTTAACCCACGGGGAAAATAGCAGGGAAGAGTAGATTCTTGAGAACACAAAAAGGTCAGCACACGGAGACAAAAGAGTAGACTGAACAACGTTTCGACTGGATGACTTGCCATTGGCGAAGACCACTCGTCTTGCCACAGCACAGGTCAGCGGGCTGTTTTCCTCTGACCCCTTGTTGAAGCTTGTATTGTAATCCTAGCTGGCACACAAAGGGGCACATTTCGGTCGGGCAGCCCAATAGACTCACCAGCTGGTGTTTATCTCGTTGCAGAGGCACCGCACGTGGCGCGCGATGTAGCTGCAGTCGAACACCTTGAGCACCATTGGTGCACAGCGTACACCGGACACTCGGAAGATGTCGGCGTGCTCGCTCTCGTGGAGCTTCACACAGGTCTCCACACCGCTGCACAGTGGCACCAAGGCATATATCTCCGTCCTTCATACAGAGCAAACTTTCGCAGAAGCTAGTGCCACGACCTGCCAAAGGTACGAAGCCAATATACTCAAGATATCATTCAGGTGGCAATAGAGGAAGCCAGAGCTGGATTCAACAAATTCGAGATCGAATGATTAAAGCAGCCCGGCCGTTAGATTTCTCCGGCACTTGCTCGTACCCGTGACATCACCCGTCCCGGTGGCCTTGTGTGCGACAGCCAAGGTTTTCTGTCATCAAGGGCAGTTACTAAGCGCGAAGAATAATGAGTTTATTAAGAATCCGGGTGGAGGTTCGCTAATGTCAACTGCTTTTTCTTCCTATTCTGGTGCTGCCAGTCGTGAGTCAATATACAAAACTGGCATCGTGTACAGCGGCATAATTATGCAACAAGTTACCGATCGCGAGTGATCGTCCGATTTTTGATTTTGTACAATTCGATGAAGACTTATTCAGAAAGCTGGCCTTGGTAAGCTGATCTGCGACACATGCCCTGCGAGCCCTGCCCGACTCAAGCCCATCGTAGCTTAGCCGACTCCTTGGGCTCTCGAAAAAGTACCCTGCACAAGGAATCCCGCTTAATACTGCACATTTCTGACTCAGTCTTTATGCAGTGAGCCAAAGCATTTCTGTAGAATCCCTTAAGTTCAGAAGCAATGCTGGCACCAGGGAAGCGTCAGACATACATTATCACGAGAAACTTTCATCTTCCTTGAAACCCGGCCTGTACAAAGATTTTGCTCCACCTCATCACCACCCAGCTAAAACATGAAGTGCTTTCTCGTGGAGGAACACTCGCAAACATCGTGGTTACTTAGGAGCAGTAGTTAACCTACTTAAGCTCGTCTGAGGAAATTTGGGTCCACATTGATCGTTGTCATGATTGTTAACCTAGGCGCACAATCAGCAGCGTCTTAGGCGTGGAGTGTTTCGCTTAGAGACCTATTCGGGACGCTCAAATGGTCATGGGCTGATTTAGCTGGTTATTTATTCTTCAAAGTAGCTTCATTTCATAACGACACCAAAACAGTTAGACGAGAAAAGTGATGTAACCATGAACACTACTTGTGCTTTTGTTTTGCTGTCGCCGCGCTGCCAAAGTAATTTCTCCAATTCGCCCAATTTGCCATCTGTAAGCAGTTTGATTTGTAGCTGGTGGTCAGGTCAATAGTTGCTGAACATTGGTGGCTATGACGCTAGTCGTGCCCTAACTTCACTGAGAATAAAACGTAGTCCAATAAAGGGTTTCTTGAATTTCCACCATCGCTCTTCAAGCGCGAGTTTCGCTGGCTCCTATCATTTGGCGGCAGCAGTATGCGCATGAACTATGCCACACTTTCGACTTATAATATATCACGCTTAGAGGGACACTAAATGAAAAATTCAAACTATGCAAGATGATAGATAATTCTCCGGGAACGCTACCGATGACTTTTCTATCGCGAAAGGCGACTGCGTTGCTGAGAAAACAGCAAATGAAAATTCCGAAACGCTTCCACGTTCGAAGCACCTCCAAAAAGAAACTACCAAGAAGTCATTTTTACGCCGTCCTCTAAAGACCGCAAACGCGGCCGGAAATCAAACAGAAAAATTAATCACTGGCCACTGCGGCAAAGTGGGACTGCAGGTCACCCCCCCCCCCCCCCCCCTTCCCCGAACTATTTCTATGGGGCTCTTCGCTGCATCACGTGCGTCTGCGTCACGATGCGACGTGCGCATACGGTAGAAATAGGCTCCGTTGCTGCGAAGGAAAATTACATGAAGTTACCGCGAGCAGCCGGAGACTGCAGAACAAACTGCTGATCGTGCTGATGCATGTATACATCGGCGACAATAACGCGAGCATGTGTTCTTGGGTGCGTGCATTGTTTGCTGTCGTGAAGTGTACACGCAAGCTTCGAGGGATACTCAATAACATGCGAGCAGCAGCCGTGCTCTAACGTATTTTATTCAACATCACTTCTGAGTGAAATACTACACGCGTATTTATCATCAAGCAGCGCGAAGTACTGTCGATGGTTGCATGTTTGTTGAATAGCTATGCAGTATGATTGCAGAGAACGCTTGTGATTCACTTGCTGTGGATGTTGTGACTTTTACGTTTGTGAATTGCTTCCTGTCTGTTGTAAGGGAAAACGAACCAAAGTACGCAGCGCCCAACTGCAGTCTGCCGCCTGCTGGCTGTAGCGGTCGGAAGGGGATTAACGCACAATCATGACGAACGCGCGTCAGCTGGTTCAACGTTTCTCACGCGGAAAATCCTGACTTGCGTGCCGGCGTCTCACAGTACTGCGTGCTACATGATAACCAGCACTGGAAAACTTTTTTCTTTAATGAGCCAAATAAGAGGTGATGGTGCATGCATATGGTGCTTCTCGCGTATTTTTCAGCACATCTAAAAGCATATCCGCTTTTCCACTGCGCAGAAAACGTGGAAGTCCACACACTTGTGTAGCGCTTCACACGCGGTTGATGTGCATGCATGCCCGTAAAAGCATGAGCACGTACTAAAGTAAAAAATAAACAAACTCTGGAATTTCATAACGCCAGCAGCCTATGCAAAGTAGCCAGTTCGGCGGATGAAGGGGGAATCAAACCGCTTCGCAGGCCGCGTGTCTAGCACACACAGCGCGAATGCGTTGAGAGGGAGTGGTTCTGATCTTGCTGCGTAAACGGCTACTCGCTGCCCAAGTGCACAGAATATGAAGCGAAAGACTCAGCGCTCGTGTTTGCGATTAACCTTTCTCTCCGTCATCTTTTTGTGTTGTTTTGATTACGAGACTCTTCGTACGGCCGGTTAAGCTCACCGCGCTGCTTCTATCGTATTTCGACGGTAATTCCCCATCGAGACGGCGAAATAGTGTTGTTCTAAAAAGATCACGAATGCGTCACTCGTCGCCGCTGCTCGAACATTTAAGTAGCAGCCCCACGTGCACCTCATTTTTACTCAATTTTTTGGTTTACAAAGATTATGAGTTGTAACATGACTTATCAGCTGACCCCAAAGTTATCAATCCAGCCTGGATTAGTATCCCTTTTTAGCGTCCCATTAATATAAATGTTTGCGGTGTCTGAAATATAGAGAATGAAAACCTTTTGCTCCGCCACATATTTACATGCAAGAGCCACCCATAATGAAGAAACTGGTTTAAGCGATTCTTCCCAGGTTAACGCCGCAAATACGTTTCTGTTTCTATCGTAGTCTCAAACGGTTCAGTTGTGGGCATAAGTCATTGCTTTGTTGTGCCACAGCACACTAAGTTTCGCTACATCACAGTAAGTTTCGCTACAGCACACCAAGTTTCGCTACAGCACACGACGTTTCGCTACAGCGCGAAAACTAATACCAAACCTAACAAAAAAAGTACTTCAAAAACTTGGTTGCTTTTGAATGTACGTGTTAGAAAGGGCAGACGAATTCGATTATCAGGAAAACTTTTTTACATTGCTGAACTAGTTTTTGTTTTGAGTTTAGACTTTCGACATTTCCAACATGAGAGGCCTCCTAGACCGCAACTTACGTGTCCCTGGCTGAATCTAATTTGTTTTACTATAGCGCATAGTTTTCAGTGCATTCTTCACAAGAGATTTTGACGACATATTAGGGACAAACTTTCAACGTAAAGTGGAAGGGAGGATGGCAGCAAGGCATAGCTAAATGCATTTCATGCTCTTAAAGATAGAATAGCAAGCCTTCTTGCTGTGGCCACTGTATGGATAATCACTCGGCAAACAGCTTGAGAAGCACGTATCGCAAACAAAAAAGCAGGGACCGCCTCCGCTGTAGTTATTACTACTAGAAAGAGGGCTAGGTTCTATACGAGCAGCCTCAAACAATCTTGTGTCTTTGGGGTCTTTCCTGGCCGCAACACGCGCTGCGATTTTCACACTTCATCCTTCAGCCCTGGTACATCTTGCGCGTGCGCTTAATGAAACTGATGTTATCACTTAGCTTTAAATATTGTTTCTTTCAATTCATTATGCATCTGTAACCATACGGATGTATCTGGTTTCTACAGTAGCCACTCACTCCCGGTGGTGCCGACTTTGTGTCTCTGTGAGTGCACTCTTAGCTGTCTCAAAAAAGGGCGACTGCCCGAACTACTTCAAGCCCTTTGCCCTCTTAACCAACTCACAGTTGCTGCAGGATCTCGGAGAAGGCGACAGCCTCCCGTTGCCCGCAGGCCTTCAGCAGCTGGTCGAACACGTCCTGCGAATGACGGGGTGCCCGCAGCGGCTCTACCGGCGAAACAAAGCACGGGGCGACAGCAGCTGCCGCGGCGCACCAAGCGTTTTGTTGGTGCTGGTCGAAAGAACAGGCACCGAGAACCTCTTCCGATGGGCACTTGTTCTCAGGCAAAGCCAAGTAGCCAGTGTCCTCTGAGAGACCGCTGTTGTTCACATGCGACAACTCTGCGACAGTGTATCATAAACACCTTGCGTTCACCAAACAGTTACACATTGTTGACAGAAAACGATGGAGTAGATTTCAATTACAGAGCGATTACTCGTTACTATTCACTTGGCTAATAAAAAAAAACTGATGCGTAATGATACAAATTAACATTTTAAATTGTTAAACGGGCAAAGCAAAATAGACGAACAACTTCCTTCAGTGGACCAACGCGCATGAAGTCACATTTGATTCAGACAGATGCTCAACTCTAAAGTCTCGAAACCAAAGTCTTTCGTAATATTTGAAGATGATTCATTTAAGGACGAAATGCTTTTAGCACCCGTTATCGGCAAACTCAGGCGAACATTTTCAATAACCGCGGCGAACTTTACTGGCCGAACTCAATGATTATCGCCCACGGCTACTGAGCCTGAGAGCCTTGGTGTAACTATGGCCGCGGCGGCCGCATCTGTAGACAGGAGGAGAAATGGAAAACGTGTCTGTGTGATGTGCGATGTCAGTGCGCGTCAAGAAAACCCATGTGATTTAAATTATTCCGGAGCCCCTCCCTCAACGTCCGCGATAGGCTATGTGTCTTCTTATGATTGGAAAAATAATTAGACGTTTTAGCTTGTTTAGGATAAATGTGACACAGGTGCGCCAGCACAAGTCGTTGAGGTTTGTTCAACTTCGAGCAAAGGTCGGAGAAATCAGTGAGTGAGAGGTTCAGCGCTAGCGCTCTGAAACTGCCGTTTGAGCATGACGCGATAGCGTTAATGGGTTAATACTCATATATGCGCAATTGGTCGTTCTCTAATTTACATTCATAGATCGCTGGGAGTCCTCATACCCCTCCTGGCGCAGTGGTACAGCGGTTAAGCGATGCGCTAGCGCCCTGGGATGGCAGGTGCTGCCACCGGTGGGGTTTGTGCGACCCGAGTTGGACTTCCCGAGCAACCTTCATAGCTGCCACCTGCCAAAGTGGTTTCTCACAATCTTAAGGTCAGGTTGTGATGGCTGCATAACGTCACGTGACCTAGGGTGCCCCCTAGGTTGCTTCTGCGGGGATTTTTCCCTCACACGAAGGTACCGACGAGGGTGCCGAGGGCGACGCCAGATTTTCTGCAGAATGGGAACCTTAACGTTATAGCGTTAAAACTGTCTCCAACTGTCACAACTGCGATCGCTCTTAAACTCATCCCGATCGCATTGTCTCAGCTGGCAAATCCTGGCACGCTACTCCCCCCCTACCCCCCTCCTCCGTAACCATAAAGGCCATAAGGACGCCTCCTTCAACTGACTGAAAATGGTAGAATCTCAGCAGGGAACATTCGAAATCATATATGACCAATTTTTGGTTAACAACGTGCACGATTAACACTAGTCTCTGGTGAAGAAACTTTTGTTAATACACATAACCATTGGTGACACCTTTTTGCACGAAGAAAGTCCCTCACAAAGATGCCGACGCAAAAAGTCGCATTTTATTTAACTATCTTTTTGGCATCAAAGAGCATTATCCGCTTATACAACGTTTATTCAGGATGAACAAAGTTTGCATGTATTACAAGGTATGTTGTTGAACTGTTTCAGTGAGCTAAGGAAGTTGGACTGAGGGGATCAGGGAAGCAAAACACCAGGCATAGAGTGCAGCAGAACATGAAGATTCGTTTGATTTCCTTTGCGTTTAATTACCTGCACACTTCTAAATTATTTGCCTAAGTACAACAGCGTAACATTTTACTGATGCTAGAAGATCATCTAGCTAAAATTAAATCAGCGCATGAACAAAAGTTGTTTACCCCAGTCTGCTAACTCGGAGCGTCTTCTCTCGTCGCGCTGGTGGCGATGGGAAGGCTGCCACTCCAGGCGCTGAGGCCGCGATTCATCCAAGTCCGCCCAGTTGCCCTCTACGACTTCGGTCTCATCCGTGCCGTCCTCACTGGCATCGCTTCTTCGGCAGTATATATCGTCCAGGAGGGGGGTCTCAAAGGCCTCAGTGCTCGCACGATTCGCATCGTCGGCTCTGTTGACGTCATGTCTGGTGCAGCCGCCGTAGGAAGACGTCTGAGGACGCGGTGCCAGCTCCTCCGTACGAACGGTGCCGCCGTGGTATTCGGCGGCGCTGAAGTCTTCGAGCACCCCTCCGCAAATGGTCGGGTTATAGCCCAGGAGGTCTGGCCAAACGGCGTCCCGAAGCCATCGTTTCAATCTTCCACCCACGGTCAACGGTTGATGTGTGTCGCTGCTGACGCTCACTGAGAGTTGCAGACGCCATATGTTAGGGAGGTATATGAAAAAGTAAGGAAATGGGTAGATGTTCGGTCAAAAGACCTCAGGCCAATGGCTTCATTTTCACCTGTTTTGTGGTACCCATATGCAATCCAGTAGGATCTAAATACCTATTAGTTAAAAAAAAAAAAACATGGTGCTCATCAAAACTTTCTGGACCTTAATATGATGCTCGAACGGAAGTCATTTGGCCTGAAGACTTTTGAGCCACTTTGCACTGCATTGAACAAGAGCAACTTGGAAAGCAAGAATGGCCGACTAATGAGGCGAAGTAGGGAAGCAGGGAATGTATCATTGTGCTAACAACTGAAATCATTAAGCGGTTACTTCCTCGAAGGGAAGCACCAAGCAGCGGACCGCATTCAAATAAGATCTGTTGTTAGTTTATCGTTTTTTTTATCTACTTCTTCTCCCAGACCTCTTGGCAGCTTAATTCTTTAAACAGGAGATGCGGCTTTCAAATAGCGAAAGATGGCCAAAAATTTGGCTTTGTTAAGATCAAAGTATTTGATAGTGTTACTGGTTTTACTATGCAGTCCCAAAGTTTCATTGCTGATTATACCTTCAAGTAGTTCTCAAAAGTGTTTTATTAGGAGGTCCTACATATCGTAAACCGTTCAAACAGTCGGCATTTTTTGAACCCTCTGTATCTTTCCGTCTTTTCGCTGTTGCGACTAAGCGGCGCAAGCTTTGCTACGGCAGAAAGCTTGATTTATCGTCTTCAAGTCTAGCCCCTCAGCGGGACACCATGCCAACCCCAAAAGCAAAAGTTTCAAGGTCTTGCCATGGGGCCGCCCCGCGTCGGCGTTGGTCGCCTCATTGATTGCCCTTAGCAAGTGGCAGTTCGCACGGCATCTGGTTTTGCACTCGCGTAGTTACTCTCACTCTTCTAGCGTTATATAGGTTTGCATTCCGTAGGATTCTTCTTTAGGACGCCTTCATTGCTGTGCAAGGTTATGTTTTGATGGGTTGTTATCTAGAACCACATTCTGCGCATAACTTCAATTGCCAACTTATAACCTATGCTGTCAACTGAACATTGCTGCCTACAACGTATCATCAGATGCTGCTAACCAATTAGCTCTAAACTGGTGAGCACCCAGCTGACATGGTGCATAGTTTTCTTTTGTTTTAGCTACGCCGCGCAGGAATCTTTTTATAATATCCAAGACGTACAAGGAAAGAGTTGTTCCTCGCTGGCCGTCAGAAAACCCGTCAAGGGGCTTCTTTGTCGGCGCACCGGTATTGATGCCGAATCTTCAGTGCCTGCAGGGAAATTAACAGATACGAAAGAGGGACGAAAGCAATGAAAATATTCAGCGCAAACTCAATTTTTTCAGGCACCATTAGTCATTTCTTGTTTATACAGATGCTTTTCTTCTTCCGCCCAAACTGAGTGTGTCGTGAAGACAATAAGCTTTTCACGAAACATACCCGCTGCTATTTATACATAGACATGTACAAAATTTCGTAGATATGCTAGAATGGTTGCAGATGAGTACCAGAAACGTCAGGGAATCCCATATTTGCTATTATATACATTTTGAGATGATGCAAGAAAGGTAGTGGTAAAATGACGCTTACGGAAGGAAAAAATTGCCTATAAAAGTATGGTGAAAGTTGTGTTATAAAGCTCACTCGTTTCAGAAATGTTATATAGGACATTCGCTGTGGAGCACAATAAGGGCCGCAGGTTGCGACATAAAAAAAAAAGTGAAAAGTGGCTGAAGCACATGCATCAGTGCTGCCTGTAGCCCAGACTAAGAAGAAGCTATAAATTCACAGTTTACACAGGTGTTTACATACACATCGAAGCGTTCAACCTGATCCAACTCCTTCGAGTCGCCGCCTATTCAACATAAGTAGCCAGGAAGTTCAATGTTCAGCTTTTCACACACCCAGTTTTGCTGTGATCAGAAAAAGGTTTACGACAGCCAAGACAGAGAGGTTAGTTTGATGCAAAATACCCTAGCCTGCAGCACTTTCCCCGGAACGGAAGTTGAAGGAGAGAGCCATAAAGTGTTATAATGGGTGGCAATTTATAGATAAGATTGGTGCGCGCCTGCGACACGACGTGGCTCCTGGTAGTCCGCTTCGCGCTGTGAAGCCAAGCACCACGCCCTGCAAGAACCCAGTACAACTCGGTTGACTTTGGAAGCAGCCGTAGTGTGTGTCGGAGGTTTTAAAGATTATAGGTCTCCAGGCACATCATAGACATTGCTCTTGGCTCTGAGGGTACAATAAATAATAAATAAATAAATAAATAAATAAATAAATAAATAAATAAATAAATAAATAAATAAATAAATAAATAAATAAATAAATAAATAAATATCACAATTTAACTACCACTCATTCAGCAAGTGCTGCCTGGAGAATCCTAGTACGTGCGCTTCCGCAATTCCCCAGAATCATCATATTTGTAAAAGCCTCTTCATTCAGATAAAAAAGACCACTGTGTTTCGCATTTGATGCTATTGTCTAAGGAAGAAAAGCGCGAACTCCATACATCTGTGGTCCAGGGCTATCTCCTGTGTATGTCTCTGTCATCCTATAGCTATGTCTTAGCATTCCAGTACCCTACGCCACATCATTCCTTTCAAAATAGAAGTCGTTGCTGTGTCGTTCAAGGTAGCATGCGACGCAGACAACCACTGAGCTTGAGGTGCAGAGTAACAGTGCGTTTATTGGGCGCTTGCGCTCTTATATCAGCCACCCGGCTGGCCGGCTTGCACAGCATGGTTGCCAGTCTTGAAGGCCCTGGTTGCCAGATCCGATACATCTTTCTCCCTCTTAAAACAGAAAAAAAAACTAGCACAATACAACAGCAGATCGATTCAAGCAATTTGATGAAAGTCCTTTTGATACACGAGGCGGGTGGGCTTTTTCCTTAACCGGGTGCTGCGGCGAAGCCCAGCGTCGTCCGGCTCGGAATTCATGGTTTCCGGAGGACTATGTTGCCCCGGCGCAGGATGCCCTTGAGGCGTGTGGGCAGCCGTGGCTTGATCGTCACACGCGGGGCTCCGGTTGCCCTGGGACTCCTGTGTTGCCGCACGGTCCGGAAGAGAAGCACAGTCGTTAGCACTGCCTTCCGTATAGTCAGGAATGGTTTCCAGTGACGGGTCGAACTCTTCGTTTTTTCGCAGCAGATGTTGACGGTTGCGACGAAGCTGCTTCACGTCTTTTTTACGGACCATGTATGAGCGAGGGTCGACGGCTTTTTCTGCGAGGGCCTTTGTGGTCCACCCTCCCTTGTCGAGCAGCCTAACGGTGTCATGCTCTCCGAGTGCTTCTAGTGGACGTCTCTGAGGGTGGGCTTGGGTGTACTTTTTGACCTCTGGTGCCCTACGGTCTGCGGAGTCAGGCAGCCTCGCTCTTAACCTCCTGCCCATGAGTAGCTCGCACGGGGCTTTTCCGGCCTCGAGTGGTGCTGTCCTGTAATTAAGAAGGCGATCCAAAAGTCTTAATTCACATATAGCGCCTTCTTGAGGAGACATTTCACAAAGTTCACCCCTTTTTCTGCCAAACCGTTTAAGCGTGGAAAACCGGGACTCGAAACAACATGGGCAAATTCAAACTGTTTTGCTAAAAGCACGAAATGCCTGCGATGAAAACTGTGGCCCGCCGTCCGTGCACACTTCAAGCGGGATGCCGTGACGTGCAAATATCATGGCCAGCTCCTCTATTACACAGTGGCTAGTAGTGTGAGAAAGCGGCTCTACTTCAGGGTAATTGGAATAGGCATCGTAGACTGCAAGGTAGTTCCGTAATGCTCGAACAAGTCCGCGCCTACCCTAGCCGACGGTAATGCTGGACAATGCCTTTGCATTAGGGGTTCACTTGGTTGCTTGTAAGCGAAACGGTTGCAGGTTGGGCACCTGGAAACTTTCTCAGTTATTTCTGCTGCCATACCAGGCCAATACATCAATACTCTGGCCATTGCTTTGCTTTTTCCGACGCCCAAGTGGCCCCCGTGTAGGCACTGCAACATTTCTTTTCTAGGGACTTCGGAATGACAACTCTATATCCACGCAACAGTACGCCTTCCACACATGATAGCTGAGCTTCGAAGGGAGCTAGCTGACCTATAACGCTATGTCCATCTTGTAGGGCTTCAGTGACTCGCCTTAGCTCGTCGTCTTCACTCGTTTCTTTTGCCATCCGCTTGGCTGTTGTGTCGCTGACGAGAGTGGAGAGGACGGCCGTTGCATGGTTGGCCACATCTTCTAGTTCGCTTTCAGGTGGCTCATCGCTGTCGCATCGGATTCTTGAGAGAGCATCGGCCAGAGCAAGGTCTCTCCCTGGGACGTACAGCAGAGAAATGTTGAACGGCATGAGGCACATAAAGAAACGCTGCAGGCGAGGAAGCATGTCTGACAGGTTCTTCTGGGCAATGGCTATCTGTGGTCGATGGTCCGTTTCCACTATTACGTCGAGGCCAGTGATAAAATCGCGAAACCGTTCACATGCGAAGTTGCCTTGAAGTACAAATCCATCCTCTGCCTGAATTGCTTCCAGTTTTCCGCCGGCGCTTCGGAGAGCAGTTGGCGATCAGGGGGCGGTAGTACTTCCATTGCGCTGGCTCAGTTGAAGCGGGGAATGGGCGTGATAAGAACTTTTGACACCATGTGTCGGTCAAGATAGCATGCGACGCAGACGACCGCTGAGCTCGAGGTGCAGAGTAACAGTGCGTTTATTGGGCGCTTGCGCTCTTATATCAGCTTCCACAGCATGGTTACCAGTCTTGAGGACCCTGGTTGCCAGATCCGATACAGTTACCACCAGCACTGCCCGATTTGCTGGTGTTTGTGTTGAAACCGAAGGCATGCCCATAAATCACGGGAAGCGAAGTACTAAACCATACCTTGTAATTTGAGAACGGTACATGTCTGGCACTTGCCTACCTCTACAGCAATCACGATAAGCCTGCCAATGTGTGTGCAAATGCTCTTGCGCTTGCAAATCAGGCGCAGTTTTAATAGGGGAGCAGCTAACCAGAATCACTAGCGCCTGCGAGAGCCTTCTCTTTCGTGCCATATGTCGTATGTGCAGCCGCTGACAAAGCAATGAATTGAAGGGGTTCGATTCCAGCTCATGCAGAGAGGCTATTGTAGCATCACCGAAATTCGTAGGCGTTGTAGAGAACTTTTCTGATATTTAGTAAATCTAGAACACTGTTAATGAATAGCGAACCTCTAAATGAGACCCACAGGCCAACCCTTAGGCTCTAAGCATCTGACAAAGGTGGAACCTGGGCATTGTCGTTTCTTTCGCTTTCCCAACTTTCTCATTGTGCAGCACGACAAAAAACAAGTTGTATTGCTCTGTTCTGCAGGAAATGGTGCTACGTTGTAGCACGCACTGCCACGTGGTATGAAATGGGCATGCTGTGCTCGTCAGTAAACTCTATAGCGCGTTGCATACATGATGAAACACGGTATTACAGCGACCCAGTAAATGTTAAATGGCATTTAGAGGAGCTGACATGTCAGTACTTTGACCAAAGCGATGACACCACGTACCTGTGCTCTCCTCTGGCTCAAAATTCGCGAGCGCCGGGAATTGCACGCTCGGGATCGGCACCGAATGGCATCGCCGACCAAGTCTGTAACTTCGCAGTGTAGGACCACCTGGACATGAGAGCGGCAGTGAACAGCATGCGTCTTTGTTGAAGTTGTTCTGTTTATTCACTGCAATAGCGATATAAAAATTGTATAACACTCAGCTCCACCATTAGGTAGGAAAACACCGTTCCCCGAAGCAGAAAAAAAAAATTCAAACCACTAGCAGAAATGTGCCGCGAACATAATAATTAAGACTTTGAAGACGACAAAGTAAAGTTCCTTATCGCCAGTGATAACAGAGGCTATTAAACTTTATTAAATAAATAAATGAAACAGCGCACTCTCCGATTTTTAAACCTATAAGGTGTAATCACTTATCCGATTTGTGCCTGAGTGGCCCACAATACCACAGAGCAAAGGACAGTAATACTTACACGTTTTTACAAACATCCAAAAACAAATGTCCTCTTTGCATTATTTTATTATTGAATTAAGAGTGCATAAGCGTCTAAACACATACAAGTTAGGGTGTTTGCTACGCGCCTTTTGAAGCATAAGAGAAGCGTACACCAAAACTGCAAGATTTTGCTCCTGCTCTCAAAGAAGCTTAGCAGCCGCCGCATTGCTCAGTAGTTATGGCGCTCGGATGCTGACCCGAAAGACGAGGGTTCGATCCCAGCAGCGGCGGTTGAATTTCGATGGAGGTGAAATTCTAGTGGCCCGTGTACTGTGCGACGTCAGTGCACGTTAAAGATCCCCAGGTGGTCGAACTTTCCGGAGCCCTTCACTACGGCGTTCCTCATAGCCTGAGTCGTTTTGGGGCGTTCAACCACCATAAACCAAGTAAAAAAAACAGCTTTCAAGAGTGCGTTTTCATGAATGCTGGCTTGCCATGCTCTATTTCGTGTCTGAAAAATTGTGCAAGAAAGCACGAACTACTAATAAAGTAACTTCAGAATAACAGCCTGAGGGGAGAGCTGGTGCATGACGAAATGAACGGCGGCGCAAACAAGGACACTAACTAGAAAGAGACACCACATGCGTTGATGCACCACTGATGCACCACTGTGCATTGATGCACCACTGATGTTGATGGTTTTTTTTCCACGTGCTGGGTTTGGAGCGATAATGCGATGTTACATGCTTGAGCTGAATGTTTAAACAAGCCACCTTTCCGCGCGATAAACAGTTGGTAGTGTGAGCATGTGGTGTCTCTTTCTTGTTAGTGTCCTTGTTTGCGCCGCCGGTCATTTAGTACTGATAAAGTGTTTACGTTATTCGTCCTGCATGTCAGTGCCAGCCATATGGCTCACACTGAACGGCACCAGCTAAGACGTCGCTCTTTTATTCGTCGTAAATTAGAGCAACAAATCGGCAGTATTTACTAATGCCATAACCATAACGCAGCCGGTAGAATCTTCTATCTAGAGCGCAGCCTCGCAAAGAAAAGGTCAACGAAATTAGTCCGCCCCTTTTCCGTGCTCTGCTGCTAATCATTGGGTACTACTTAGCTGATATTTTTTTGTTTCTGCACATGTGCAACACGAACGTAGAATGGTCAGTGGGAGATTTAGAGAAAGTGTAACTGGGGGTAGTGAGGTAGGGTAGGGAGGTAGACAATAGTTGATCCGGCATCGAGCGACTGCACACAAGTTCACAACTTGTCATCTTGTCAAAAGCAGCGGTGTCCACTTCCTCAACCAGTTTTGTACTGTCGATGACGATTTGTACACGCTAAACTGGCTTCTCTGATATAAAAAGGTATAAGCGTACAGTAGCATAAGGATTTCAATGCAATCCTATCCCCAGATATTCTATATCACAGTGCTATATCACCGTTCACTAATATCATGTGAATAAAAATTTTTCTGTTAAAAGATGTCTGCCAACCATAGGGCCGCTACCCCATGCCAAAGAAGTTAGAACTCTCCTGCTAAACTCGTTGTGGGTGTCCCTGTTGTATTGAATTTTCGCGAATTGTGACCCCCCTTCCAGCCGTACTTCACTTGTGGCACTCTTTTTCTTCGTGCTGACTGCACGCCTTAGCTGTGCGAAATCCTAAAGTATAGCATTACCCGGGCGCCGATGTATTGCTTCATCAGATTCAAGAAGTCTCTGCAGGGACGAGCTGCTTCTGCCGGATGTACGGGAATCCGCTGACGTGGTTGATAACGACTGGCGTCTTTTGTACCACCACCACCTGCGATGTCGACCACACTTTTTTGAGACGCGATGTGGGAATTACGGACACTTTAAAGGTTTTATCTACATCTTGTAATTTACTAAAACCTTGCACCTTAAATGGTGAAGATTTAGTGGTATGCTAAACTTTCTGATGTCTTATGCCGTACATTTGATTTGTTTCTATATAAGGGAATTTTCAAATATAACTGGACGGCAATTAATAATCCTTGCTATGCCTCTTATATAGGCAAGGAAAGTCGAAAACCAAATTCCACTGAAGTGAATCACATGTGCAAGTGATCTTAGTTTTAAAGCTAAGCATTCTGGCGTTCATCTTCTTTCCATGGGACCCCCAAACTTCTTAATGTTGACCATTGAAGCTGGACGTAGAGCACTAATGTATGGAGTGCTTGCAAAAATCTCTACTGGAAGACGTTCGTAATACAGAGCTCAAAAAACGTGGTAAAGGGTCTCTATTAGAAATTATTAAGGTTTGAGGCTTTCTAGTTTCTTGTAATTTAAAGCGACCTGTAAGTAAGAAGAAAATAATTGCAAGCTCCAGCTGCTTGGGGGAATTTTGCCGCCACACAGTGTTTAGAGAAACCTCTCCAAAACGCTTGGAATGAGATTTTTACAAGAAAACTAATACACAACGCTATAGGTATATGCCTAAATTGCGAAACTCGGGGCAGCTGTTCAGCATCACCAGTTCAGCATCGCTTTTGCAGCCAACGTTCTCGTTGCTATGTGGCCCACCACACACATGCCTGCATCCGGCCGGTTCTTCTTGTTACTGTAGAGGATACTCGTATGGCCTACGGAATCCGTGCACTCAAGGCTGCCACACCGCGAGACCACCTTCAGTCCTGATGCGAGGCAGAAAACTGAAGCTGTGAACAACACTGGTACCTCAGCTTAAACAAAGTGATACCCTCTCTAGCGTATAACTTGCCACCAGCACCTTATACCCGCGCGGGGCTGTGCGTGCAGGGACTCGCTCCGTAACTAAGCCGCCGATTCCACACCTAGCGCCAGAAGCGCCATCTCTCGGGCCCGCCATAAATCTGTCTAGCACGGAGAGCACCCACCCGAGGCACCGCGACTGTGTAGCACTCAAATGTGTATCACCTGTAAACTTCTTGCAAGGATATACAGCAGCTATAAAAATTAACGCATATTTTTTTCGGCAGCACAGGCAAGATAGGCTTCTTTTTTTTTTACTGAAAGGAAGCGCCAAAAGCTTATGTTTGTTTTTCTTCCTTCAAATCTTACCTGTGATGACATAGTACAGCTTGTACGAATTAGTAATGCACTTCAAAAAAAAAGTTACCGATTTTTTTACGTTGAATTCATTAAACGGTCTCCGGATAGCGTTCCCCACGCGAAATGTCAGAAGGCTCACACGCACCCCGCCAGGACCAGGCTGAGCAGCAGTGGCACGATGATCGTCAGAGACTCGACAGGGATGGCTTCCTTTGCAGAGTGAACCACCCGGAGGGCTTGGGTGACGCTCTCGAAGCTGCGAAAATCGACTCGCCCGGTGGCTTCGTGGACGTAGTCCAAGGTGGGTGGTAAAGGTGCCGCTACTTGTGCTGCAAAGTAATAGCGCAGTTGCGCTATTCAGAATCTGGCAACAGGTGAGAGTAATTAGGCTTCACTGCTGCTCGCTTTTCTAAACGCCTACAAAGCTCAGTACACTGCTGAAATACTGCTGATGTAGACGGGGAAGTAGAAAAGAAATTGTACCGCGAACCGCGGTGGCTGTGCACTGTGGGGAAACGTTCGCACAACGGGCGTTTTTCTCCTTACCGGTTTTCTGCCTAGATATAATCACCTTGCAGAGGACGTTTCTTCAGAACAGTTTAATTTATGTCGACCCCGTTTATTTTCTTGCGCTGGCTGCGTTTTTATGGAGGCAAAACACTAACGCGCCCGTGTGCTGTGCGATGTCAGTGCACGTTAAAGATCCCCAGGTGGTCGAAGTTATTCCGGAGCACTCCACTACGGCACCTCTTTCTTCCTTTTTTCTTTCACTTTCTCCTTTATCCCTTCCCTTACGGCGCGGTTCAGGTGTCCAACGATATATGAGACAGATACTACGCCATTTCCTTTCCCCAAAAACCAATTATTATTATTATTGCTTTATAGGACCGCAGGGCAGATAAATACTTTTTTTTCAAAATGCTGAATTATAAGTTAATTGTGCAAAATTTTCTTCTAACTCTAGATATATCAACGAACGCTGCAACATAAAAATTCAAAATCAAAATGTATGCCTCTCGCAATCAAGATTATAAGAACGTTTCGACCTCTACCACTCTGGTAGGAATGCGACGATTGTTGAGCAAGCCTTCTGCCACATTTTCTAAACTCTGCCGCCATTTAGCAAGATTGTCAAGAAAAGCATATACTACAAAACAATTTTCTGAAGATATAACAGTTGAATATTGGTTGAGTGGCCACAAAATTATTTTTAATATACTTAAAAATTTCATTTGTGCATATCGAGAAATAAAAAAAAATTGAAAACAGCCATCCTTTCTATACATATTAATGTATTTTTATGCGGCACAAGTGGGTCATCAGCGAGGAAAAACTTGAGGTCTGACGGCGTGCTTTCTCCCTTCCTTACTGAAATAGTGACTTCGTTTTGACTGATGACCTAGGCACGAAAATAAAAAAAAATGTGAAAGTCCGTCTCCATTTGGCGGCAGTTGGGCGCGCGCACTATACACACAAGAAACAACTTAACACTTTGAGATCCCCTATTTTTATCTACCTCGTACATCAAGGTTTACTTCGTAGAAACGGTTCCTGTTTCTGCCGTTATTACACGATTCTGATATAGAACCCCTACTGGCGTTAGAGGTAAACTGTCCAGGAATCTTTCCTATCTATTGCCGCGACGTCTAGAAAGGCCTCATGCAAAGTGTTCGAATGAGTGAATCCTCACGAGGGTCATGGTAGGCGGTTAGACGCCGAAGTCCAGGAGTGTCTTCGGCTTGCCTATGCCAGATGCCCAGCAGGACGAAAGGCCATGGCTTGTGGTACAAACCAACAAAAATCGCAGCCAGCAGCGTCGCAACGCAAGTAAGCAGCAAAATCATGGCGACCCGTCTTGTGCTTTTCTTCTTCTTCAGCGCTTCTTTTACTTACGTATTTAGTTTATTTTGCCAATCTAAATGTATTTTTACTAAGCCTCGCACGGCGGCCAAAGGCGACTTCTGATATTTTGTTTTATAAGGCCATAATAATAATGGCTACCATCCATGGATACAGTTTACCGCCGTTTAATGCCTTCTATCGGGAGCAAGAGAGAGAGTGAGAAAGAAGAAAGCCAAGGAGCTTAATACTATAGGGTCGCGGATATTCAATAATGTGGTAAATGTGTGAATGACTCTAAGTGGGAAGCCAATACAAGTATAATTATGTTACACTCCTTAGCATATCGCATATTGGGAGTGTAGTCTGTTTTGCCTTCCACGTACCAACTAAATACGGAAGTTCTAACATCACGACACAGTGAGAATTCAGGAAGAAAAGAAGTGTAGGGCAGTCTGTTGAAAATGTGGCGGTGTGCTCATGAGCGATTACCTTTGGAGGAAGATCCATTTCATTAACATTGTAAGTGTGCACTATCGACTTATCCAATGCAAGTTGATTGATTTATTTTGCCCTCAGGGCGGAAGACTTCAGAGGGAAGTGGAGAATACAAAAGGTTATTATGAAATCACAAGTACAGAACAAGATCAGAGGACAAGATATCAAATAAAGAATGCAGGTACTGCGCAGAGAGTGTAGTTGGAGCAAAGTGCCATCTTCAGAAGCTTCAGCAATTGTAAAAAAACCAGCGTATAAAAAACACACCGCTTACAATATTTACTTGCAAATCATGCAGCGTTGCTCGTTTTGCCTCGCCACCGTTCTAAACACCTCAATAGAGAAAGAAGTCGCATTCTTACGCCTCCGAAGCTTAGCACTTCATTTTACTCTTGAGATAAACCTGGATGAGTTTTTTCCTCTTTGGATCTGTGCCAAACCCTGGCTAATCCCCCACCGTAGGTATGCGCCATCGTACATGAGACAACAACAACAACGACAAAAACAGCACTTTCAGTAGTACAGGCGAGTCCCACGGAATGGCTGTACGTACTTTGTTCGGCGACTGTGTAAGAATTCGTTCGGACTTGGTTGACATATGACGAACCTCCAGTCGCACTGTCCGTATGGTGACCATTCAGTTCGGGCCGAACAAAACAGAAATAGAAAATGGTAAAAAGCGGGGAAAATGCGGCATTTACAATGAAAACAATTACTGGCTAATCTTCGCGATGGCTCGGTTTGAAGATTCTCGAATGCCTCAGTGATGCTTCCACCACTCTCTATTCTGCACGGGTTTCCTAGCAAGAACTTCGTCCGAAACAGCAGTAGTCAGTGCGCGCCATTCGCCTCTCCGTTGGCGACGCTCTCGATGCTGGGGCGCCTCCGTCGTCAGTTGTACCTCGGCGGTGGCGTTGAGGCGCTCTCCATTACTTTGCTTCTTTCTGGCTGCGTCAGGTTCGATTATCTTTAGTTACGTAAGCGGTGTAGTTCTCTTTCGGCGAAAAAGCAGTGTGTGTGTATGCGTGCGTGCGAGCGTGCGTGTGTATGTCTGCGTCACCGTCACCGTCGAGGTGGCGATAAGACACAGTGCATCCGCCAGCCGGAAGTAACCCTCCAGGCGGAGGATGGATGGATGGATGGATACGGCTGAACCCTTTAAATCGGGCGGTGGTTCAAGCCACCTAGCCATGACTTATGAAATTTTACTCTTCTCTTGATTTTAGCCACCAGTCAGATAACCTTCGCTTGGTTATTTCTACCCGCTTAAAATCCACTTTCCCTTCACTATCCCTAAACCCCAATGCCTTGGGTAAGTCAGCCCCGCTGCCTTCCACTACAGGGTGAAGCCCTTTACAGAAAAGTATCAAGTGTTCAGCCGTTTCCTTCTCCTCTCAGCACGCAACGCACAACGTGTCTATCTCGTAGTACCTGACTCTATATGTCTTAGTCCGCAAAACTCCCGCCCTGGCCTCAAACAACAAAGAGCTTCTCCTACAATTATCATAGATATTTTCTTTGGCAATTTCCTGCTTAAAGGTCCCCTATGTTCCCAGTGCCGATTTCGTCAGCATCCCTGTTTTCCACAGAGCTCTCTCTCTGTTTCTTTAACCTTTTTCTTAACCTATAATTGCTGATTTGCCCCCTACTGCTGTCCAGATATTTGCTTGTCAGTTTTCTAGTTCGCTTTCTTCATTTCGTGTCAACATTCCTTATATACAGGTATCTGAAAACTTTCCTAGCCCACTGCTTTGCCCCCATTTTTCTCAATCACTCCTCAAATGCTATCCTCCTGCTAGCCTCTCTGCTCTCGAAAGACGCCCATCCCATATCACCCTGTACCCCCTGATTTGGTGTATTGCCATGTGCTCCCAAAGCTAGCCTCCCTACGCCACGTTGTTTAATTTCTAGCCTTGCTTGAACATCTGGTCTCGTGCACAGGACCGCATTACCGAAAGCCAGGCTAAGCACCATCACCCCTTTCCGGATCCCACTTACCACTTCATACCTATTGTAATTCCACAGTGCCCTATTTTTCAAGACAGCTGCATTCCTACAAGCTTTATTCATTACATATTTTTCATGCTCTGTCAGATACTCAGCACCGTTATTTAGCCACACGCCAAAATACTTGTACTCATCCACTACTTCTAGCGTGAACTCCAGTATTCTATGCTCGCCGACCTCATCATTAAATATTATGACTGCAGATTTTTCCTTACTAAACTTGAAACCTAATTTATCTCCCTCTGTACCACATATGCCTATCAACTTCTGCAGGGTGCCGTAGGGTCAGCGCCCTCCGGTGCCCGCCTCAGGGAGCTCGTTCCTGCCCGAAAGAGACCCGAAGAGGCAAAATGTGCCCCCTTCGAAGCACCCTCAGTTGGGCACCTCCGGACAACCAGCGATAGATAAACGTGCATTTCCGACCCACGAGCTTCCATCTACTGCCAAACTTTGCACACTTCACACAAATGCCCAGGGTGAGTTCGGCATCTAAACACATCCTAAATACACGCAAAAGGAAACCACACCGTTTTTACACGGCACTCGCCTTCCAAATGTAAACAAGCCGGCGACACAGCACTTTGAGTGTTGGTTGTCTATTGAAGAGCATGCGCAGTTCAATAAAAGAGCAACAGCAAATCATCCCGCGATATCTCGGAGGCGGCGAGAAAGAGCGAAAGAGCGAAAGAGCGAGCAAGTGGGCGAGTGCATTATCAGTTATTGTCTGAAAAATAAATGCCTGCTTTCATGTTACACGCGCTTTGATGTAGGAAAATAAAAGGTGGGGGGGGGGGGGGGGAAGCAGGGGAAAGGGTCGCGCTTTCATTGGAATTATCAACACATTAGTTGGGTTTAACGCTTGTTAATGATATCCTACTCGAAATCAAGAAAAAGAAATGGGCTTAGGCAGGGCATGTAATGCGAAGGCGAGATAACCGCTGGTATTCGGGGTAACGGAGTGGATTCCAGAGGAAGTAAGCATAGCAGGGGGCGGCATAAGGTTAGGTGGGCGGATGAGATTTGGAAGTGTGCAGGAATAGGGTGTGCGCAGCTGGCAAAGGACAGGGTTAAGTGAAGAGGCCTTTGCCCTGCAGTGGGCTTAGTCGGGCTGATGATGATGAGTTGGGTTTTTGTAGCGATAGCTACATTACAGTAGCATTACGAGCCTTCAGCTTGGCTGCGCTGCCACCCCGTGGCTGCGCCGCCACGCTGACACGTGGTGCGGAGCAGCTGCCGGCGGCGTGGCGCCGTTGCTGTTCACATGGTTCGTTACGGGGGTTGGTCACGTGACCAGCCGAGCGGTTCGGAGCAGCTGCTGCTGCCGGCGGCGCGGCGCGCCGGCGAAACCGAGCTGCCACAGCTGTGCGCATGCGCCCTGTCAAGTGGGATGAAGATGAAGAAGGAACGCCCAGCGAAACGGAGCGGCGAAAGACAGACTTTGCAATTCGACTGAGCAAGTTCCACTCGGCCAGCTTTAGCTATCGCGACACTCCAGGCTTAACCAGAGATAAACCACCGCCAATTTTTTATGCGCGATTTAGCTGCAGGCAGGATAACAAGATAAAAACGGCGGCAGATGACAGCCCACCGTGGCTTGCTGTTCTTCTGTGCAGCTATTTTTCAAGAAAACTGTGTTGAAATTGGTTACCCGAGGTGATATCAACCAACTAGATCAATCGGGAACGCTTCCGGTATCACTACGGGCCTATGAAATTTGAAAATCATCCTTAAGGAGAGAAAACAGATCCACAAACAAAACCTCAACGTACAGTTGTCTACATTTTCGCCTGCTTTTTCTACTGAACAAACTGCATTCAGGTAATGCAAGCGTCTGCTGAGAAAGAAGTAGTTAGCCTCTTTGGGAAGCAACGGCGATAGATCAGACCACAACCGTTCGGAAAGTGCAAAGTAACTTCAGCCAGACAGAAGTGAAATGACACATGATTTATTTTTCCGCGAATGATTCCTGGATACCCTCCCGTGAATAAAAAAAAACATCACATGCATCGATGATACATGTGCTGTTACACGTAGTCCAGCACTGCAGAAAGCGCCTTCCCCAATCGTTATAGTCAAGACATGACGTAGCTGTTCTCTTTGAAGACACAAAGATAGGCTCATTAGAGTGATTGGTGGCTATATCTACTGGCCAGTAGAGGATCAGTTCTGTAACGACGTTCCACATTGAGGGCGACTGCTGGGGTGTTGACGCATGTTTGGGCTGGCGGTTCTTCCAAGCGGGTCGCACCGGGCATAGGTCCCGTTGTCGTGTATTACCAAACAGCAGCGTCTCGAACCGTTCATTCCCGTCGCTCCGGTGCCTTGAGATAGAGGCTTTGGACGACGACTTAAATGCAGTGCCTATAAGGTCATTCGAAATGCCCAGCAGGTTGGCTTCTATACGCATTGGAAGAACTGGGCGGAAGGAAGCGGCGGTGAACTCCAACCGCTGCACGGTTTACACAGCGCAGTCCGGAAACTTTGCCCGCTGCTTTAGAACGGCGGACAGGAAAAGTCGGGCTTGAATCGCAGAAATAATCCGTCTAGAATGCACCTGATCTCATATGCGAACGCCGTCTAGGAATCCAGCTTTTGCGCAGTCGCAGACATTCCAAGCTGCCATACCGCTGGCTGAAGGCACTTTCGATGCGCGTCCAGAGCTCATGTCCAGTCGATATCGGCGTCGCTCCTGCGGTCCGTGGTAGTTAAAACCATACTAGGTTCCTGCTCAAGGGCGGACAATTAACGAACGCCTAGGGTACCATGAGCTCACAGCCTGTCCGTTGTCCCAGCAGGTCCGTAACATTGCCTTAATTGCGGGAGGAAACAAGCGCATCAACCTCTACCGTGCTAATCATTTGCTCGGTGACTGCGCAGTCCAAGATCAATGGGCTTCAGGTCGAAATGCAGACAACTATTTCAAAATCATCTCCGGAGCTGTAGTGGATGCCTGGGCCATCAACTGTTCGATGCTTAATGTTGAAAGCGGCCGGTCTGAAAGCACACTAGATTGCATGACAAGCATCGTTGAGACATTCGCACTCTCGCTGCAGTCGACGAGGACTATCATATCTGGAGTGCAGCAGGTAGGAAGGTTGAGAACTTCGTCAGCATCAAGGCGCAAACGGCGAGGAGGCGCTGGACTATGCCACGGCTCTCGCGGAACACTGCACGGGGCATACGGCCAAAGTTCCGGCATTCGATTCCATTATAATCAAGCTCGAATGGCCGTGGGCCGAGGAGGTACATCGCAGTGACGACTGGTAGCCGGTGTCGGAAGGCTCGACGCATGGTTACTGTACGTGATCCTTGGTTCCAAGTTGCGACCGCGAGAATGGCTCCAAATGCGCCCAAGAACACTGAACGCATTCACACACGATTTCTTTCAAATGACAACAAGTCGCCGTCTGTGTGGCCACCTATCAATGACTGAAAACAAATTCACGCCCCTTATATAAGAGCCTTGAGGTTTGGTGTTCTAGCAAAGGGCATGCGCAGTAGAATAAAAAAGCAGAAACACGCTGTCGCATGAAATATTGGGGGCAATGACGATAAGCGAAGCATTCCGCAAGTATATCATCACCCCGTAGTTTTCAGCGTTTCTAAAAGGCAAGGTTGTCTTATCGTCACGGGCGCTGGACATAAGCAAGCATGCAGGGGAGGATAAGAGCAGAATGATTATGTCTTCGTACAAATCTCCATAAACTTTGTTTTCTATTTATTATACGTTATTCCTCCCCCTCTTGGTGATGAATGCATGCAAACTGACTACGCAGGACAATGTGAACAAACTAGCCCAATCGCTAAAGGTTCTGATATGAGTCTAAACCTAAATGTTTAGAAACAAACCGCCATGATAACCACAATCAATTTTTTTATTTTCATTAGCGAATCTTGCTTACGTTTCTGACGACAAACCAAAGCAGTATCTGTAGTGATGACAAGGGTTTCAGCGGTCTCCTCTACTGAACAATCTTCGTGATATACCGATGCCCAGGGAAACAAAATCCGTTCTCGTGTGCTTAGACAAAAGTGTATCCATCATTTTTTGAACTTTCCTCGTCGTAAGAATGATGCGCAGTACGGTTTCTCTTGAAAATCTTGAAAGCTTGGTTGGAGGTAGAAGTCGACCTCTAGCGGCAACGTACTCGCATTAGTTTTCGTTGTCTTTTGCTACATGCCCAAATGACACAAGACTTATTTTTCACCAAATGATTCCAGCTGCCTCACCCGTGAAATAAAAAAGAGCATTTCACGTATCGGTGTATGGTTTATGATGGTTTGACGACCAAAAGCGACTCAGGCTACAAGGGACGCCATAGTGAAGGGCTCCGGAAATTTCGACCGCGTGGGGTTCATTAACGCGCACTGACACCACACAGTACACGGGCCTGCGACACAGAGGTCTGGTCACGCCTGTGACACAGAGGTGTTGGAGCAATGTCACCGAGGTTAACGAAGCCGCCAGGACCAAGAACTAAGTTGACCGAGCAGGTATATGGAAATGACGAAGGCTGGCCGGAAGTGGAATGCTGGTCGCATGGTTACAGTACCTGTTGCCTGGTTTCACAATGTGACCAATAATTGCTGAAAATACGCCCAAAGACTCTGCACGCGTTCACACAAGCCGTCTTTCAAATGTTAAAAGCCACCGTCAGTGTGTCCGCCTATCAATTATTGAGTACAAAATCTCGCCTTATTTAAGTTTCTATAGGGTTGTTATTCTGTCAAAGAACAAGCGCAGTTATATCATAAAGGAAAAGCAAGCTGTCGCGCAAAATCTTAATGCTCTCGCGTTATAATTCAGAGAAAAATTAAAAGCGAGAATAATGGCGGCTCCATCAAAGAGCAGCGCTAGCTCAATGCAGGCAGACCTTTCACGGCAACAGCCTATTATATTTCCGAGATCTCCACCCAGTGTCTCAACTTTAAAATACAGACATAAAAATATAGGTACGGTCGTTCCGAGGAAAGCTGTTTCACAGTTTAACATCGAGCAAGAGTTCATTAAATATAATAACTAAATGACGTTAACAGATCATTTAAATTTAACAGGACGGAAGTTTCAAATACGAACTTGGACAGATACACCCAAGTTACGCGGACATTTCAATCATATATGTGGTTTGATACCAAACATCAGCGTTACAAGCTTAGGAACGAGAGGGTTCCAAGATAATAAACTAGATGACGGCACCAGTACCAAGAAAATCAATTCTTGACAGCCGTCGAGAAAAGAGGGTTCCACCATATTTGATTAGATGGCGCCACAGGTATTGAGAAACGAACACACTAGAACAGCCGGATGTATGAGGAAACAGGTGTCTGGTATGCTACTAGATGGCGCTACGGGTATCAAATATGTAATGTACTGCTAAATGTCTGCTTCACTTGCTTGAATTTTCAGGAGCAGATTCTTCAGGACGCCTCATGTTCCTATCGCCAGCCTTTTGAGCATTACTGTGAAGAAAAATAGAACAAAGAAAAACAAGATAGACAGAATAAAGCAATTTCGGTTCACTACTATGCTCGGAGGGAAAGGGAAAAAAGTAGTTAGAAAGGCAGATAGGAAGGACGGAAAAATAATAAAAAATTGCGAGGAATACGGCTTGTCTTTCACAACCTGCAGCGGATGGGCGAACTCACCATCACAGACCGTCACGTGGTCATCGTTGAAGTTGCCGGTGCAAATGTGTTTGGATACAACACAGCATTCGATTTTCGCAATGAACCGGAAGTAATTTTTCTGCGCCTCACGTACGCAGAAATTGCGCTGTTATCAGTGGTGTTGCCAGTGCAGAAGCATCACAAGGTGAGTGGTTGACCACAATGAAGACAAATTATTAACGGCTTGCACCCAGGGAAAACTGACCCGACATATTAGGGCTGCCTTCCGTTAAGGAGGCGTGTTGATAAATCATTCCCTAAGTTACTGCAATTAAATTTATACTAATGAGATTTGCTCAACCTATATTTCCGATCTTCGCTTTCCTGATGGCTTTGTCCAACTACATCTGTTAACAAAGGTTGCCCTGGACCAACCTCTTCACTGAGCCAACTTTTTCCTAAGCTTACTTTTCGTGCTGCTAATTTACCCCGCAATTTCCTTTAACATATAGGTATATCAAAGTTTACTTTGCCCGAGCATGTGGAAATATATCAAATCAATCAATCAATCAATCAATCAACCAACCAACCAATCAATCAATCAATCAATCAATCAATCAATCAATCAATCAATCAACCAACCAATCAACCAACCAACCAACCAACCTTTATTTTTCGGTGCCCAGGAGCAACCCAAAGGTCTTGGTGCTGGTACTCCATTCACACGCACAAAATGTAAATTTATTTCACCACAAAGGAAGACACTCAGGGGAGGTAATGCAGCAGGCAAGGCGATAGAAAAAAAAAGACATATATACTAGGCGTGACAGCAAGCATGAAACAAAAAAGTGAAAACAAGAAAACAGCGAGAACAGCGGTAAATGAAAACAGCTAGAACAGGCAACGGACATATAAATAACTAATGAAACAATAAACAAAGAGAATGAGCCCAAGAACGACCGATAATAGCCAAGTACAACATATAGCAAAATACAAACAAGAATAAATCCAATACTAATATGAACGAATAAGAAACCTCTGAAATAGAAGCTAGAAATACAATCATACACAATAAGAAATGTAATTAGTGAACGCGTTACAGACAATCAGGCGTGAGTACACAGTATTAAAGAAATAATATTAATGAAAACAAGTAGACGTGATGAACAATTTAGGAGAAAAAAAAACAATATAATACCGGTGCAAATGCACAAGTGTAGTAAAGACAAAATGCATGAAAGGGGAAGTTATGTATGAGAAAAAAGTGTGCTCAAAATGGAACGTCACGGACATCCAATATAAAGGAAGGGAGATAATATTCCAATATATCAAGGTGAGGACAAAGAGAATTAAACAGCTTTTGCATTCTGTCCAGAATAATAATAATAATAATAATAATAATAATAATAATAATAATAATAATAATAATAATAATAATAATAATAATAATAATAATAATAATAATAATCGGTGTTTGGGGAAAGCAAATGGCGCAGTATCTGTCTCATATATGGTTCAGGTGTCCAACGATATATGAGATATTTTCCGGCTTTTCGCTCGACGTAAATATAGTGGTTAATTTGCATACGCATTGTTCATTTCTGTTGATGCATGAAAATAATTCAATAGCATTCGAGAACGTGATTTCCTCAATTGCTTATAACTTCAGATGTTTGCGTGGAAAAAGGAAACACATGGAGTGCGACTAACCTCTCTGTCTAAACGGTGCAACAGCAGGTACAACTCGTGTATAGTGGAGAGAGAGAGAGAGTAAACTTTATTGCTCTAATAAAGGAGTCTTGCTGCTTGCCCGAAGACTGCCGATGTCTTCCAGGCTGAGCGTGGTTGGCGCCCCTAGTCCAAGGCACCACTGTCCCTGGCCATCCGGCATGCGTGGCTCACTAGGTCTCTTTGGACCTTGAGCTGGCTGCTGGTTAGCCGGTCGTCCCACTGCTCCGTATTTGGGTCTTTATTATTTCGGAAAGCTACATTGTGTATGCATTCCCATGTGATATGATACAGCGTGGGGGTTGCCCCGCACCACGGACATGTATCGCTATACTGCTCCGGATACATCTTATGTAGAACGTGAAGGTTGTAGAAGGTCCCTGTTTGGAGTCTTCTCCAGCATGTCGCCTCGTATTGTGTTAGCTGAGGGTGTGGCTGGGGGTATTTGCGCCTTCTACCTTTAATGAGGTTGAGGATAGCTGCGTACGTGAGCTCCACCATCATCCCCGGGCCGTCCGAGGCATTTGACGCACCGGCTAGCGGAACTGCTATTGAAATGCAACCTATCATCGATACTCCAGTCATTACAAAGAAAAAAATTATGGTGATATTTCTCATGACTGATATGAAAGGTTCTCATTGAGGACAATTTTTCGCTCACTTGTATTGTGTTTACAAAGAGCTTACAATAATTCACTCTTACTTATGCGACTGTTCATGATTAGGTTAAGAGTACCGATTTGATCTTCTTAACGACTGGTAAATGAGCGTTCATTCCATTTTAGGAACGAGGCCATAGCGGGCGTGGGAATTAGTCCCGGCGTCGATGACTTTGCTATTTTATCTTTTTCTACCGACAGCTTGCCAAGCTTTCAAGAGTACTGATACAAAGTGAGAGCCGGGCACCATCTTTCGCATTTCTTGCTTGAACTGAATCTAAAGAAGCCTTGCACAGAAGCTTTATGTTCATGCCATTTGACGGTGTTTTCTGTTTAAATTATTTAGCGATATGCTGTTCAACATTATGAAGAACCCAAGACCAGACTTCGGATGCATTTTAAAGCACCGTTCTTGCGGATCCTGTTTCAAGAGCAGCATTTTGCGGCCTAACCTGATGCCTAGTATGCAGCGAACAATTTGGTAGAGGAATAGTGCAAACAAGGGACGGAACAATTGAAGGCACACACGAAGAGCGCTTTCCAGTGTCTCGTGCCTTTTTTGCGCTATCCTTCCATTAAAATAAACCAATACCAACATGGCCAACTTTTCGCTCTGCTACAGTGCGCACATTCCAAAATATTCAAAAATAAAGCACACCAATATTTATCAAGTCTCAGAGGTAAGCACTCAATTTTGCAGCACAGCGAACAAAAATTAGTACTTTAGTTATTTTTCACACAGCAAAAAAATGATTCACTAGCAAAACCCAACAGCTGCGGCACATAACTTTGGCGTGCCTATGGAAACGGCGACGGTATACACAAACGCTTCGTCACCCTTGGCATACATGGGCGGGAAAGCCGGAGGTGTTTTCTAACTAGGCGCTGCGACGTCACCCGGAGACGTATGTCCAATCAACACATGTTGTGCAGGTGACGCTGTACAACCAAGCGCCCGCTCTTAAGTATTCGTTGTCAGTAATTAAGGAACGTGGCCCCTAATCGAGTTATGTAGAATTTCTGCAGATTTTACTATCAGCTTACCCTTGCAGTAATGTATAAACATGGGGTTTTGAATCGAAATGATGAATTTTGCGATTCTTCGTTCTGGACTTCCGAAAAGATCTGAATTGCGCTAAAGTAAGGTAGCATTGTGAACGTGTAAAAACAAAGGCATCATTTACGGTATTCACTCTTAGAAACGCTACCACATTGGAAGCAACGAAAAGCCTTCAAATCCAAGGTGGCGAAGAATAATCTGCTTTGTTGTACTAAGAGAGATATAGGAGCTGAGATCATGTCGATCTTGACAACTCCCGAAGGAAGCGCTACTAAAGAGTCAATATTGTCGCGTTCGACGGCGACAGGTTTCGTGGCACTCATCCCGGTTGACGAAGGCGTTGGAGCCCAATAAACAACGGTGTCGAAGCAGAAACTCCCACTCCACCCTGTGACACTGGAACGCGGTGCCTTTATCCGTCACCGACGGAGCGGCAAAAAACGGGAGGCGAAGCTGCGAAGGTTCGCACAACTGTGACACCGGCAGCAGGCATCCCCGCTCCCGACGTGTCCGCGAATCGTTGCACTGCGCGCCGCACACGGCCGCAGTGTCAAAGACGGGTGCCGAGGCCAGCGGACACCTTCCACCCGCAAAGGACCATGGGACACACTTGCGGCCGTCGTGGAACCACCAGTCACCGCGAGCGTCTTCAGCAGTGCAGGCTACGAACCGCGGCTTCTGAACGCAACGGTGCTCAGGAGCCCACCGGCCCTTGACGCAGGCCGCCAAGCAGTCCTCGATGGAGGCGAATTGGTTCGGACTGCGGTTGCACACGTGAGCCCTCTGCACTGTCGCAGATAGGCACGATCCTTCGTCCGGGTCATAGAAGAACTGCGCCGCTCCGTTGACATTGCAGAAGGACTTGTGGACGGTTGGGCAGACTGTGTCATCCTTGTCGTTGCTGCTCTGCATGCGGAGAAGTAAGCTTTGATTATCCGCTCTTAGCGTGGCTCTCTACCATGGTAAGTTACTGGGCAGTGGATGGTACTGAGCACATAAGCAGCACTAGTGGAGATGCGCAGTTTTCTCCACAAATGTATAGGCTACGGAGCTCATGGCCCGCGTCGACATCGGATATTTTTGCGAGGTTGTTACTTTTGTCATGTGCTCCCCAAAAGTGAAGCAGCACACATACGGATGGATGAACCTTGAGCCGATCCGTGTGTTTCTTGACTTAGTCTTGTTGACCATCCGGCGGATTATGATTAAGAACATGCCGAACGAACTCGCTCCAAAGGATATATGTTCACGGATATGTTCCGTGTTAAGAATATGCTGTGTGTAAACAGACGAGAACTGTTATTTTTGGCAACCTTTCCATGAGTGACGGAGCGCAAAAGATGTTGAAGGTAATATTACGGTCGGCGCCGGTTACGACCGCATTGGTAAGCCGGTTGCTTTGCTGCAAACTCTACCAGTAAAGACAAGCGTGAGTAAACATTCTTCAGAGATGAAAGTAGAACTATGTTTTTCTACGATAACTGGCAATTCTTTTCAGACTGCCTCTTCCTATCTCTCCGCACTACCGTCAGGATATGAGAGGAATATTGCTGCTGCAGTCTAATGTCCTACCGCAAAAAAACCTTGTTTCTGTCTTCTTCGTCGCTGCATACGCTGCGCCATTAATACTGCGTTAAGTCTAAAGACACTTGTAGTAGGCTGGGGCCATATCGCATTAACACTGTGAACGCAAAATGTGGAAGGTCTTCTCCAAACTTATTTCAACAGCCGATGGTCCATTTATATATAGGATAAAGAACAGGTATTGATAGGTCCTTGCGGAGCGAAAGACATTCTCTACAAAGCCGGTGGTGTGCGGAAAAGTAATGCAATGCCGAAAAACTTTAGTACCCGAACTGAAACACTGGTCTTCCTCGAGACTGAAGTCAATATATATTTTGAGGCTTAGATTACAAAAATACGTTATGATATTTATTCCAGCCTAGCGTGGATTTCATACGTTGCGATCTTTGATACGCATGTTATTGCTTTGAAACTTGCTCGAGGTCGAGTTAAAATCAATGGTTTGAATCAGGCTTGCTAGGCAACATATTCCGCCCTCTGTGGAAGACACACGGGTACACATGGCACTGTCACGGTTTTACGGCGCGCAAGTCTAGAAGCTGAGCTCGAGAAAATTCCTAAAAGTGAAACAATATTATTCCGCAGAACAATGCTAATCGTGCCCTACGTCCTAAGATGACGTTTTGTAGGACCTTTGTGTTACACTTTGGCACATATATGCCAAAACTGCGCTGAGACCGGAAGAAACTAGCCCCATGTCACAATGCAGAGAGTAGGGCCGAAAAAGATAAAATGGAGAATTTAGTTTGAGGCTCTCCTAGGCACTGCGTTACATGTACATTCAAAACTGAAAAAAAATCTACCGAAATTGCTTCGAGACAGCTGGCCTAACGTGGACAGAAGAATTAAGAGAATAGAAGGAATAAACTACCTTCTCCAATGTGACAAAAAAGTTACTGGTAAACGTTACTGACGTCCCAAAATGAGGCTTAAGCTGTTTTTGTGCAATATTTTCTATATTCAGGAGGAGTTTTCAGACTACATTAGGCAAAAAAAAAATTGGTGGGATTCGTTTCAGTTTGTGAATCAACGGGCAAAAACACGTTTTAACTCAACTGCAATGTCACGTGCGATGAAAAATCGCAATTTTCCCCAACTCAATCGCTTATTCCACTGCCCAAAAAGGTCTCTCACTACATTACGGGGCAATTAAACCTAACTCTTTGTTTGCAACACACCTCGCCGTCTATGTTGATGGAGTTTGTATATATGCATGCTGCCTCTGAATTTTGTGATGCGTTTTGTGCTTATGTTTAAAGTTGACGAAGTAAATTCTCTTCATTTTTGAATAAGCATTATGGTTCGAGCGGTTCTTTTTAGTACGCGTCGTTTATAATTAGTCTTACATGTTTAATGCAACCTTCATGCCATAGTTGTTTTTTTGTGATTGTAAGCTCATTTCTAAATGCTTTACTAGGCGCCAGTCAGTTACTAAGATAAAAAAAAATCAATTAACTCTTCCAGGAGGGGACGAGAAACAGTATTTAATAAAACATCGACATGGGTCACTGGAATACTTTTCACCATCCAACTAGACATATTCATTATAATTGTGGCCACAGGTGTTTAGAAAATACTTGGTTTGGTGTAGTAGAACTAAAGCTAATAATGGCTTGCATTACACACAATATTTAAAATATACGGAAAATGAAATCTGCGCGATCCAAATCCGTCTGGACGTTTCCTAATCATTCTCCGCAGAGGGTAGCTGTACGTGACGGAACTAAGGACTCATAATTCTTGAGTGCGGGCATTCGATTTGCGTGTTCAAAACAGGAAATGAAAGCCACGATAAACATAGAGGTACGTTAGTTTTCGAAGGTGGTAATCTGCCTTGACCTTCGATGCTTCATCGAACTAATCGCGCGCGCAACCTGCACGTATTTATTACTGTGTAAATAGTTTTTATGTATATTACCTCCCCCTCTATCCCCTCTGCCTGTCCCCTCACCTCTCTCATTTCATTTCTCCATTATGCCTGCTATCTTTTATTTCCGCTGTCCCAGCTCAGGTGCTTCAGTATCGTCGGCAGATGCCGGCTCTAGCAAAAATCTTATCCTTTCTTTTTATTATTATTTTAATAAACCACTACTACTACTACTACTACTACTACTACTACTACTACTACTACTATTACTACTACTACTACTACTACTACTACTACTACTACTACTACTACTACTACTACTACTACTACTACTACTACTACGCGACCTTCGGGTGTATCCTACCAGTCAGCACCACTCGCATGCGCTTATCTTCGTTTAGTTGCAATACGCACGGGGGAATCAGTGACGTTAGTAGTAGGGACGGGTGGATCCTCCGTGCCTTGCTTGTCCGAAGCCGTTTCGTTCGCTCCTGGTGACCGGTCAGGCGCTGTGGTTTGCTCCGGCAGCCGTGCCGGCGTCGGCTTCTCAGTGGTCATGTTCCCAAGACTGGTCTTGCTGGTAGTGCTGGTCGTATGGCCTCCGCTGCTCTCACTTGTTGGTGAACGCGTTTCCGTTGGCGGTTGGGTGGTGGTAGGCGTCTTGGGTGAACTGGGTGGATCTGTCATCTTCTTGAAGCCCTAGAAATAAATAACTTATTAGCCATACGTTTTTAGGAACAGCCTATCGGTAACTAATGTAGTCGCAGTCGCTCCTGCTATCAGTAGCTTGCTGTATTCAAGTTTTCATGACTGCAGTGCTCGTAATGCCGACAACCAACACCGATCAAATGCTCTCGCCAATACTACAAGTGTAAAAAGATGAATCTTCCTCTTAAATAGTAATATATCTAGAGCGCGACATAAATCAGAGGAGTTAAAAAAATAGGGCTCTCGATCAGCCCAAGTTACCTACAAACCCAGTGGGTGAGTATTCGCCAGTAGGTGAGTATTCGCCTAAAAAACCCAAATAGAACAAAGTTAAGTCTAGTGTGACCTATACGGCGTACTGCAAGCTCACTCTCTAACAAGGGTGACTAAAAATCAATTAACTTCTGTTTGCCGCAAGCCACCATGCAGCACACTATCTCCACGACAACAGCGTTCCGAATAAATGAATACCTGTCCAAGACTTTTGAATAGTACAGCCGTGTTACCTGATGAGGCGCAGGTGCATCCGTAGGTGGCGGGCCCAGAGTCAGGTCGAAGATGCGCGGGTCAGGCTTGCGCAACTTGTTGACTTGGTTGCCGCCAACCGAGAGTGTGTCTTCTGTCATATCTGCCGTGCGGGCGTACATGTGAATGCCGACCACGATCACCGCCGAGGTGAGCAGCATCGCCAGACTGGTGAGCATGCGCACAATAACACGGGGAACCTGCGCATTGCAAAGAAGGGCACAATGTTGTTAAGAAGGGGGGGGGGGGGGGACCGTGGGAGAGCTGCTTAGCCCATTGTGTTCAGGCCTCAGGTTTCAGTGCGTGAACATGAATAGTGGCCATTGCGGGCATTAAGACATAGTGTGTTCGTACGTTTGTCTGAACCCTGCTTTGTGGCAGGCTGCCCAACAGTTTGTAAGAAACCATCCCAGGTGTGTATATATACATATACATATATATATATACATTATACACCAAGTGTCCTAGCTGAATCTAACCAAGCTGAATCTAACCAACCACGGAATGTTCCAGCGGCGTGAAATCAAGTGTGGGTTGTGAGTCGCGTGACATAGCAGTACATTTTTCGTTATTCATAGATAATAATTATGTCTAATTAGCTAACTTTTCAACTATTGACTTAAAATCAGCTGACAGAAACGTTCGTACAAAGTTACCGTTTACGCAAAGTAGTTTTTTACCTGCCTTAAACCATAACTCACACAATAGACAACAAAAAACTTCCACGCGACAACGGTGAAACTTGAACGTCGCAAGATATGTGTTAGAGAACGAAATCCTTATTTCTTCTGAAGAGCGCCCCCCGATGAGCCTTTGTGGGCACATTGGGGCGGAGATGTGAGCCAACAGCTGTTTACGCGATAGCTTCCTTTCAAAGCAAGTAAATAAAGATACGTAAATCGTATCTTCGTGGAAACAACGCTGCTAGCTGTTTTTCGTGATGATCTGCAACTTTTTCATTGACACTTCGTTCCTCAAGTCAATAACTATAAAATCAGCTATCTAGACCCATCTAACTGACTTTAAAGATCGAAAAAACAGAATACGGCTGACTAGGCCATGCGGTTCTGAACAACCCTTAGTTGGTTTCATTGGCGGTTTCACTGGGCTAGAACACTCTTTTTTTTTAAGCTTGGTGTCATTTAGCTGCGACACCTGGCGTATATACCAGGGACTTAATGGGACTAATCAATGAAACTTACCAGTGAGGCCATGGGACGCCAAAATATTGTGACGTCATTCATACGTCTGATGACGTCATGCCTACAACCAATCAGAGTACAGCAACAAAAGTACACATCGTCTAGTGATAGCATCGGAGATCGAAGAGTGGCGATCGGATGTTAACGGAGAGGGAAAGTAGGTGTTGAAAGGCTGAGCCACCACCATAGCGGCAAACGCTAATGCTTTCGTATTTCTACAATGCAGTCTCTGCAGTCTTTGGCGCTCGGCTGCTGACCCCAAAGGCGTGGGTTCGATCCCGACCGCAGCGGTCGAATTTCGATGGAGGCAAAATTCTAGAGGCCCGTTTACTGTTCGATGTCAGTGCACGTTAAAGAAGCCCAGGTGGTCGAAATTTCCGGAGCCCTTCACTACGGCGTCTCATAGCCCGAGTCGCTTTGGGACGTTAAACCCATATAAACCTAAACCAAACCATCTCGCCATTCTTCCACAGAGAGACAGGCTGGCGCCAACTAACAACTGCAACTCAGTAACTACCGACTATAAGGTCAGTTGGCAGCTGACGCCAATCTTGTCTCTTCACATTCTCATTTGTGCAAGAGCTAACAGCACGACCAGTCTAAAGCCGCTGCAGAAGAAATCAGGAAAATTGAGTGTATAGATGGTTTATGGTGGTTTAACGTCCCAAAGCATCCAATGCTATGAGGAACGCCGTAGTGAAGGGCTCTGGAAATTTCGACCACCTGGGGTTCTTTAACGTGCACTGGGATGTATTACGCACAACTGTCTCTATGGCTTTGTAGGCACTTCGCTCACTCTACGGAAGTTGAAACCCATTAGATTCTTTCAATTAACACGAAGGGACGCGAAAATGGTTCATATCCTTTTAGTACGTTTTGTTTTAAGCGCAGGATAAAAAAAGACGATAAACGTCGCCCAAGCTCTACAGTGCGCATGCATGCCGAAACTTGCGCCTCTGAAGCAGTCTTGGTATCACTTCATCGAGCCGTGTCAGGAGCAAAAAGCAAAAACAAAAAAAAAATCTGGCCGCAAGAAACGTGACGACGCGCCGTCTGCCCATGGAAGCAGCGCCGCAGTTCTATCGCTGATAAGTGCGTCAGCGCCGACCGCCATTGAAAAGGCTTGCAGTCGACAGTAGTGCACATGCGCAAGTGGCTGATTCGAGGTTAAAAATGCCACCGACGAAGACCGCCGGTCATTCTTCGTGTTTGCTAGCAGCGAGAGCTTATTTTCGCCGTAAAAGCGGAAGTGGTGCTGGACCTCCCTCTGCGCGCGTTTCCAATGGGTTGCTGTGATTTTGACCGTCTACCGGAGACGCATGGATGCCGTCGCGCTCACGGACTACCGACGACTGCCGAGGAATACGCCTCTCCGAGCCAGGCCGTCGGCATCGAAGGTGAGTGCGAGGCAAGGCCTCGCGGCGAGGGCGACATGTTTCCGTGAAACCTTTAAGTCAAAATTTAAGCTTCACTCGCACTGTTCCCGCGAGCATTGAATAATAACCAGCAAACAACACGCAGCATGTAGAGGAGAGGTTTCATGGGCTGTCGCCATCGGGTTTCTGGTTCGTGACGCAAGCGAGGCGAGCTAGGATTCGCGGCGCGCATTCAGCTCTAGGTTTAGCTCACACTAGTCAGGTCAGCTTTAGGTATTGAGCCAGCGACGAAACTTCGTATGCAGGGTGTTTCACCCAAGACTTTGCGCAGTTTTTGAAAGTGGGCAGTTTGAGTTAGAAGAGCGCCTTTTCCGGCATAGCTCTGTCGGCGGTGTGGTGCGTCGGGGTGCAGCTAAGGCGTGCTGACTAGCACGCTGGTTAAGTAATACTGAATAGTTTAAAAACCGCCTTTTTTGGGGTTCCTTGATAGTTGAGGGGCGTGTAGCCTACCGCAAGTTTCATCCATTTGTTTTTGGAATTTTGGGGGCGTGGTTGCCCTCGGCCCTGTGGCTCAACTACTATTGGCTACATCACGCCAAAGTACGTGCGCGAGAAGCCTACGGGCTTAGCAACCTCTGCACTGCACGTAACTCATGGAAATAGCCTAAATTTGTTGGGCCACAACGCCGAGGGTGGCCGCGTTTTCGAAATTCTGGACACTGTTCTGGATGTTGCTTGCGGTGGGCTGCACGTCTCTCAAGAGATTGGGGCGGGGGGGGGGGGGGGGGGGGGGGCTTAACAGCGATAGTTCGATGGTTGACTATTCAGTGCTGCTTAACCGGCGTGCTAGTTCTCCCGCCTTGGCTGTATTCTGATGCACTACGCCGCTTGCAGTGCTGTGCCGGAAGGGTCGCTCTTCTATCTCAAAAAACCTATTTTTGGGAATTGCGTGCGGTCTTGGGTGAACACACCCGGTATGGAGAGCTTTGCTCGCTGCCTCAACGGGGTTTAGATATGCGAGCTCGGTGTCGTTTGTGTCACAAAACAAAAGCTCGTTCCGAGCGCCGTTACGACCAAGCCACTATGTCGTGCAGCCGAACGCCCGGGCGCGCATATTCTTTTGAGACATGTGGTTTGTGGCCGTATACGGCGCTCGGAAATTCTCGCCAGCCTCGTCCAGCAACTCCGAAGAACGGACGTTGCCTGCGGTCTGCGGCACATCGTGTTTCCGCTGCAGCCAAGGTCTGTTCGGTTTTCTTACTTGTTTCAGCCCCGCGGCGCAACGGCTTCAGTCGCGCCCACTTAGCCCACCCCGGTGAGTACATGGAGGTGCGATATGCTTGCGTGTATGTCATTCCTTGCTTTTTTTTTCTTTGCAGATGTGCTCATTCCAGCATTCCCGCACTTAATCCAACGGCACTGGTGCATTCGGCCCGCAATGACATCTGGACTGATATGGCAGTTGCGGGTCGTGCAAGGTTCCTTTCGTGCACCCTCTGCCTCCTGTCACAAACGCTGTACTGTCGGCTGCTTTGACTGCACTGCATCGCAACGTCCTTTCCCGCGTTTTCGGTAAGCAGGACCACGACTTATCGAAACGAAACTGGCATGGCTGCAGATGAAAGCAGTGCTCTCCAAGGCTGCTTAATACCATGGCGCCGCTGAAGACTGTCCAGGATGTAGTTCAGTCGAAGCTCTCGTGGAATAAGCCACGTTCGTTCCCGACAGTGCAGCTAGTGTACAGTGTGACCCTCGGATCACTTCGGAATGCTGACGACATCCATGGCTACATGAAGAGGGCTTGATCGCTCTGGTTGGTGCATTGTGATGGAAATGGTTGCACAGGGCTAGCAGACAGAATGGAAGAGAACACAGAATATGTCTCTTATTCTCTTGCGTCTCGTCTGTTTGCGCTGCTCGGTCGTTTCCATCTATGGTTGCATTTCGCAAAGGTTCCCTTTTTGTTCTTTGCAGACATGCCGGCTTAGGGTCTCACTTGCACAAGGACACCACGGAGCCGCCTCAGCAACTGCGAGCTCAGAACTCTGGTCTCGGTCCGGCATCCATGTACCGCGCAAGATACTCCCTTCTTGGCTCGCGTTGCTGCTGCCTCCCGTCACAAACGCTGTACTGTCGGCTGCTTTGACTGCACTGCATCGCAGCGTCGTTTTCTGCGTTTTCGGTAAGCGAGACCACGACTTATCGAAACGTGAAAACTGGCATGGCTGCAGATGAAAGCAGTACCCCCTAAGGCTGCTCAATACCATGGCGCCGCTGAAGGTCTAAGATGTAGTTCAGTCGAAGCTCGCGTGGAATAAGCCACGTTCGTTCCCGGCAGTGCAGCCAGTGTACAGTGTGACCCTCGGACGACTTTGAAACACTCACGACATCCATGGTTGCAAGAAGAGGCTTGATCGGTCTGGTTGGTGCATGTTGATGGAAACGTCCGAACAGCGCTCACAGACCGGATGGAAGAGAACACAGAGCGTGTTCCCTTCCATCCCGTCTGTTCGCGTTGCTCAGGCGTTCCCTTCTATGGCTTCATTTGGCGAAGGTTTCTTTTATCTTTCCAGATATCGTGGCTCGGAGTCTTCCTTGGATAAGGAGAGCACGGAGCCGACTCGGGAAGTGCGACCTCGGATCTGTGGCCCCGGTCTGGCCTCTATGCACGACGCAAGGCAGTCCCTTCCTGCCCCGCCCGTCTTTTTAGCTCTCTTGATACCAGCAGTATAATGGTAAGTTCAAATGAATCGAAGCCGGCGTGGCATGCCACACTTTTGCTCCCGACAGGACGGAAAGTGTGCAGCGTGTCCGTCGGAATCCTCTATAGCATACGCACGACATCCATGCTTTCCACTTCTCGTTGCAGATACGCCGACTTAAGTTCTCCGAGCAGCGTCGGAAAGTACGAGCTCGGATGTCTGGCACTGTTCGGTATCCATGCAACACGCATGATGTTCTGTTCCTGCCTCACGTATGCATTCTTCCCACACAAGAGCTGTATCTACTCAAATCTGCTATGAATCTACTACAGTTAATGCTTGGTCTGTTCGCCACTCGTTCAATATAAATTGTTATTTTCGGGCTTGTCTCCGTCCTACTTATTCGTATTTCTACCAGTCACCCATGTTAGGCTAATTTCATCAAATTCAGCAGCATATGGTGTTCTTGTGTATGGCCACACACTAGAGTTTATCTCCACTTCACCACATTCGCACAAGTCGTGCATGTATTGCACCTACACTGGAGTCAGTCGGATATCACACAGCAAGCATTCCTTTTGTGTTGGTAACACTCTTGATATCCGCAAATACTTTCCTTCAAGCATACGTCTCGGCAACATCATTACGAGCTAAAGGCGTTTCCATTCACTTCTTCATAGGTTTCGCCTTTCATTGTTGATTGTACCCATCTGGTCGAATGTCCAGTTGTTTGGCGTTACTTTACAAACCACACAACAATTTGATCCAAATCCCTCATTCTCAATTACTACAAACTGTATTATTCGAGCCTGTGCAGTTCAAAAGCACAGCTTCTCACCGGTGCAGTCATTCCCGATCACCTGTATATGCTAATTAACACCTTTTGCATACTTTCAAGGGGGCCCCTTCACCAGGCAAGGTGGACGTCAGTCCGGCTCTTTTGCGGTGTGCAAGGCTGCTTTCTTCTTTACAATACTTTCGATTCTATTTGTGTACTTCGGTTTTTTTCCCTGCCTTCGTTTGCTTTGTTTTTGACTTGCCTCTTTCTATCTGAGGCTTTCCGTTTTTCTATTTGAGTGTATAGATATGTTCAGTGTGCTTCACTGTGCCTTGAGTTAGTGCGGAAGCTTGGTTGAAATAAAGAGAAAGGCTCAGAAGAGAAAGGCGAAGCAAGGCTTGTAAACAAAAATCTGGCGTGCCTCAACGACGTGGCACATGAATGAACTCCTTGAAGACATGTGCAGAATTACATTCCAATCACCGGTGGTGCATCACGGCGGCACATGGACTTCACCTCCTTCCCGGGGCCTACCAACCGGGTGTGGACACCGACGGTCTCCACGCTGCTGCTTCCAGTCAACGCAACGCGAGTCCCTAGTCTGCGCCTCTTGGACATCGACGCGATGGCCTGCTGACCCGGATCGTCATCGCCGCTGCGACGAATCCTGCGTGCCAGCCCCGAGCTACTGCCGACGTGGTGCAAAGAGCTGCCCCCTTCACCTGTCCCTGTTCGCGGCCATCAACGACGCGAGGCGGCGCATCGAGGCCCCGAGAGTCCAAGTAAGCAAATTGCTCGCAAACTTTGGTTTTCTGTTAGGCCAAATCGGTTAGCTATTGATAGGACCCTCCCTCTGTTTTGTTTGCATTGCATGTATGAGCGTTATTTGCGAGTTCTGCGTCGTATAAAATGTGTCGTTTGCAACCGCCTTGTTTTATTGTTTTACATGTATTATCCATTTTTATTTTCCAGATAGCTGCCGTGTCTCGTCACCTCGAGGCTCTCCCCTCCTTGAATCCGGCACTTCAGTATCGGAACCTCAACTCTCCCGTTGTTTGAGTACGCTTTTTCACTCATCATTTCTTACTTTCGTTTTGCCCTCCTTATAGTTACGTTTTATTGCAAAGCTCATTGCAAATTCTTTTACTTGCATTGGTTTCTTTTTATTTACTCAGCGATAGCTGTTTGCGTGTCGTCCTATGATGTCGCATCTTGATCCACGCACTCCCTTGCACCCATGTTCTCTACACACAACTTGCATAGCCGCCATACTCAACCTGAGGCGCAAAACCCTCTTATGCACCATAAAACACCGGTCCAACTAAACACCCTTAATCCCGACACCCGCACCGGTTGTCTACTTACTGTACCCGGCTACTACTGCATTCTTAGCGCCGGATTACTACACTCGCTTATGTCCCTAGACATATGTTATGGATGGATGAGTGATCGTGCGTGACTCGTGCCTACCGTACCCCACACCCCTACCCTTTGCCACAGGGTAAGCGTCCGGTCACTCGTTGCCGACCGCACACGCAAAATATCCATGAAATTCACCGTATACCTAAAGGGCAAATGTCAGGGAATTTAATTATTTGGTGCAGAATAAATTTGTTGGGCCTATAGTAACATTCGTTGGATGCTGTCGGCATACGTGCGCAAGTTCCTTGTTTGTGTCATTTTGTTCACGTTGCCTTCTGTTTCTGCAGGGAGGCTGGCTCTGGATTTCCCGTTCAACACAAGCCAACTGGACGTGCTATTTCGTGAATCGGGCCTGGCACCTTCTGACCTCGCATCTGGCCCCGAAGCGACAGCGACGTGTCGTGCAAGATTTCCTTCTGTTCCTCACGAGCACTGTGATGGGCCAGAAGCACCTTTGTCCTCATCGATCTGGACAGTGCAATGCTACTGCATTGAGCGTGTTCTTGCCATGAATTGCAACAGCGCCTTCGCTGTGCCCTTCAGTATGTTCGTCGGACAACCTACTCCGCCACCTTCATCTCCCACCACACCAGACTCTCAAAACACTCCTGTGCCTTCTAACGCAGTCTCTTTCACAAGGATTGCCAATAAATCCTTTGCACAGCAGCTTCTTATGAGCTTCTTGTCGCCACTTGAGTGCTCGCCGGCGCCAGCCGGCTTGAGCGCCTTGTGGTTGACGCGACTATATCACGCTTCTCGGTGCTTCCTACACTGAGGAAGGAAACAAAGCAGTAAAGAGGAGTCCGCTTGAATAGTTCCTTCTGTCAGAGCACTCGTAGCTGCCTGCCGGTCGGTTCAAACTACTGGGAGCGCGCAAAGAACATAACTCTCGTTGACCTGCGGTAGCTTTGTATGATGCCGCTAACAAACAAGTTCAGTCCAACAAGCACGCAATGAATTCGTCGCAGCGCGGATGGCCTCAAACAAGATTGCTTCGTGTTTATGCGCGTTGCCTGCGCAGATGTCGCGGCTCTTGCCTTGCAGTCGAGAAAAGGGGATCCTGGTGTAAATTATAAGCGGACTTAACAGAAACTGGAGTAGTCGGTACAGGCGGCAGAATGTGATTCAGGCGGTTTCTAACAAGGACACCTGCTGATTTGATTAAAAAAGCACGAAGCCAGAAAAACCTGTGTAACACCGTCGGAGCTTTTGATCGATGACTCCCGCTTCGAATCTCACACTAATTCTGCATATTCTTGTTCTGTAATGTAAGCGGATGCAAATAAATGTGCACTTTTATATCCTTCAGAATAATCTATTTTGGTCTCCAGTTCCTTGTTCCTTCTACGAAATTCGTTCATTACGCCGAAACACCGCAGCACGGGCGAACGTAGCAGCATAGCGGTGCTACAGCGGTGAAGAAAAAAATGCAAAACTATAATGAATGTATGATGTAGTAACTGATTCCTTTTCCTTATTTAATGAAGATGTGTGAATAGAAGTGATTACTTGTTGGCGCTGTGCTGCTCAGTTGCTGCTTCAAACCTTCCAATATGACGTTTAGTGCGGCGCACTGTTCGATTCTGTTTTTAGTGTGCGATATTTGTAGTATGTTTGTAATTTTTCTCCGTTTTTTTCTTTCCTCGCATGGGATCAGCCAGATTGGCGGCCTGCCTCGCAGACGACCAGGCAGTACACGTTGTCTTTCCTTTAACTATTTTGCAAAGACCCATCGTTCACCTGAAACGGCTTCGCAGAATGCTCGCTCGCGTGATGCTCGCGGGTGAAGAACGTCGATGATGCCGGCGTACCATTGATTAGTTCAGTTGTGAAGGAAAACAAGCGAATTAATTAAAGCAGCTTGTCTCAGACTGTTCGACGAAGCGCTACCAATTATGTTCAGGCTTATGTGTATTTAGGCGGTGTTTTTTTTTTTTCGGGCGGGGGGGAGAGAGATTTCGCTGCAGTGAAATTTAAGCGGACAGCCGTGGTGCTCTTGAGAGAGAGAGCAGTTCACACTGCCCACCCTAGGCCAAGTTATTTTGACCCGTGTGATTTTAATAGTCGACACAGCGTTAGAAGACGTAATCTAGCCCTTTCTTACAAAATGCCGCGGGATCACCGCGTCATCGGCGATTTCCCAGGATTTCGAAACCATTACCATCGCCACCTGGAGGGAAGTGGCGGAAACGGGGGAGGGCCTTGACCTTCCAGGAACATTAAAATTATCATCCTTAATTATTAGCTGCAGGTATTCCTATCTTCCCGCACAATAATTGTCTTCGGTTGCTGGGTAATGTGCAATACTTGATCAATATTCTGGCATCATTTAAGTTGGTAGCGGTAAATCAGACTTCCCCAGGCTCATAAGGATGCACTGTTTGCATCATAATTATCGCCGTCATCTCGAGAGCCAAAGTCACGTGTCGTTGCATGATATTTGCAGTATGTCATACATGAGAACTGACGCGTTTACCTTCTGAACAATCCGAATGTCATTGATGTGGACCGGTTTGTGGGCACTCTTTGTAATGCGTCATGCAAATGGGGGTGGGAAGAGGGTGAAGGGGGGCCTGGTATGACGTGACATTAAATCGTTGTCACGTGACTAGGCTTGACGTCATATTTTATCGTTCTCACGTGACCTGGTACGACGTCACACTCATATCATGTCATCATTAATTATACTAAATAGTCTTAGTGTTACCTAATTACATTAATCAGCATTAATTATGAGACGTATTCATCATCGTCGCGCGATTCGTCGGCTCGTGACGTTACATGGTGCCGTTTCTTGCGGACACTTTTTTGCGGATATGACTTTGAAAGTGAGCTATCTAATGCTTTCGCATTAATAAAAGAAGGCGCTCGCTTCTACACAGACATAAATACAACGCGATTCTGTTGGTGTACTACAGTCGCAGCTTGTTAAGTGTTTTCGAAGGCAGCACACAGTGGACTGAAAAGAGCGTTTTCCCGGTGACACAATTTTTATCTATGCTGAGCCCGCTCGCTATGCCGGACAGAGCTAGAAAATACGAAATATTCTGATATGCGTCTGCGTAGCCGTCGCATTGGAAAGTACATCGATGACCAGTTTCTTTACATTAGATTAAAAAGAGTATCGCGAATACCTCGCCTCTACTCTCCCAATTTCTGGTAGATGGTGTAGAAGGTCTGTGTTTGTCGATTGCCGGTTCGTACGTGAATGGGCTAGAGGCTTCCAATACGAACAAGTATACGCGAAGCAGGTTGCCGAATATTGACACTGATAAATTACTCTGAAAGTAGCCTGCAATAAAAGTATGAACGAAAAAGGTTTGAAGAAGACGACGCGGAAACGATAAGGATGACGGGGATTAACCAAAGAATAAAGAAGATAAACTATTCGGTGAGGTGGGAAGAGATGATTGGTGGAGAAGAGAATAAGAGGACGACGACAAGGCTATAAAAGGGCGAGGGAGAGCGAGGCACGGGGGGAGGGGAGAGAACAGCGAAGCGGAGGCTCCGGTAGGTCAGGGACGCTTCGGCTGGAAGAGGGCAACGCCGTATACTGCTCCGGTGAGCTCGAGTTCTACGGCTTCCCACCGTGGAGTTCTGCCGTTCCTGAGCCCGTTCAGCGGAGTCAACGGAGGACGCTACCACCTGCTACGGCCACGGGCGTCTCCAGCACTGTTGCCACCCATCCGGGTGGTGCCCCCAACGCCAACATCACCGGAACCACCTCCACGGGCGCTTGGACCGGGAGCCTGTACGATGCAACCAACGACACCGCCAGCGACGCCAGCCCGAGCACTTTGAACGCCACCTCGACGTCGGCTACTGGATCCATACAACGCCGCAGCCGCACCGAACTAACCGTGAGCACGAACGCCGACAGCTAACAATAGAACGCTCGTAGCAGCAGTGTTCCCGGGTCGTGTGTATTGATAGTCGTTGTGTTTTGTGTTAGTTTTGTGTGCTAGTGTGTGTGTTACGTAGGGTGTATTAAATGCGTGTCTGTGTGGGTACACCTGTCGCCCAGTCCATTCTTTCGGTCCGAGTGTTCTCCGGGGAGATCAGTGACAATGGGACAACCCTGCCCGCAGGCCATAAACTCCCCAAGAGTTCATGCCAGATTATAAGCTTCTCTTATTGCGTGCACATCAATAGTCTCTGTGCACATCTTATTAAATAGTACCATCATCATTTTTGCTTTCCTGTCTCACAGGATTCTCAGAATTGTTTTTAACAAAAAAACTTCTTAATTGCTTTGCTTTTTTGTTTTCCGAGGTCGAGTAACCGATCTCAACCTCACAATTTGAGGTGAGGGTGCGTGAGGTCGGCAGTGGCCTCAGAAAAAGCGAGGAGAGGGCGTCTCGGGAGACCTCAAGTGTGGAGGTTGAGGTTGAATGAGGTCGGCAAATTTTTTTTTAGGTTGAGGTGAAGTCACGATTTTTGAGGCCAAATGCCAGCCTCTGCTCCTGGGGCAGTGGAGCAGCGGTTAAACGATGCGCCAATACCCTGCGGTAGCAGGTGCTGCCAAGCTCTTCAAGTGCAACCTCTCGCGAATAATCAATAATGCAACTGCCGACTGCCACGGCGGGTAGTTTGCTCACAATATGAAAGAAAATTTATGATAACATCACTAAGTCACGTGATGTGGGTGGCCCACCTACCACCCAGGCAGGTGGCACTAAGCTACCCAGCCTTTCAAGGCCGCAGAGGAACCATAAAAATATCGGCACAAATCGCTGAGAGGGAACTCTAGTGCTATGCGCTAAAAATGGGTTGTCTGTCTGCTTCTAGTTTCTCCCCGAAGTGCGGAAGCAGCGCCTATAAGTGACTTTCTGGGATGACATTTAAAGTACAGAAAAGAGGCGTGCTTATCTCATATAAAGATACATTTATTGGCTTGATAATTCTTTCCGCCTTCCCCAGGCACGCCGCTGTCTTTCTTCGCCTTGTTACTTCATGGCACCGAGCAGCCGTCCCAATTCATTTTGTCGCCAATATTTTTATCCTAATCTACCTAGACAGCTTTAGTTGGTGTTGTCAGGCTCGTATTCTTTGCCCACATGAATGAGTCTTCCTTTTTGTTCAGAAATTGCGCTCAGATGAAAATACTCTGTTCTATTCAGGTTACAAAAATGGTAGAATGTGAAGCAGTGGCCTCGAATTTTCTTGGAATGTTAAAAATAGAAAAAGAAACTGCAATGTTTATTGACATCTTCTTAAGGCCAACTTAATGCTTAATACTTCTCGGATCTGAAGTGCACATTGTCAGAAGAACAGCGCTGTAGTGATCAAACAGACATCGACTACCATTCCATTCAATTTATTTTCGCATTAATCAATTCGATGTTTCTTTACGGATATGTTATTACTTTTCTGAAGGCAAAAAAGTCCGAGGACACTTAATTACATTGTGTTCAGAATGCGATAGTATGAAAGTCTGAAGTGCACTCGGTATGTTTCGCCTCCTCCTATACAGCTTCTCGCCGGTGGAGCCGCGGTTACTACATCTTGAGTGACATCCTACTCTGATCGTCCTCTCCTCTTGAGGGCGTTTTCCACTAGGGTAGACACACGCGGCTGTCTTTCCGTCCCTAATTAAACCTGATACGCAAAGCTGTCTAGACAGGTGTGCAAGAAACCAGGCGCAGCTGCCAAGTGAGGCGTCGAGCCCTTTACCGCGCTCGACCACGTAATGGGATTAGCAAACCTGCAAACAAGGCCGTGTGCCGTCACCGCTGTCTCTGCTAATAACTGAATTATACGACTAACCCCGCCGTATTTTTTATCGCGCCTTTCAACTCGGCCATGTCACGTGCTTCCATTCCATCACGTCAGAAACGCCGTCGACCAATCAGCGCTCGACCACATCACGTGACCCTGTTACGGCATCGCCAATAAGCGAATTTTATGGAAAACAAGATCGTTTGAACGCGACAGCGTTATAGGCCCCATTAACCAGAACATCTGGCGTCGGTGTTGTAGGCGTCGGCGTTGTGAGCGAAAAATAAGGTGGCGTAGGGTGGCCCAGGTGGCCACCCGCAAGAGAAGCAACCTTGGTAGGTAACCTAGGCTACGTGACCTTGCGGCGTGATCACAACCTGGCCACCGGATTGTGAGTAAACTGATCATCGTGGCAGGTGGCTGGTAAAGCAATGGTTGATCGCTATAGCTAGCTCGGGAATAGCAACTTGGGTGCAGAATACTCACCGGCGGCAGCAACTGCCATTGCTGCGCAGTGATGCATTCCTTAACCGCTGCACCATTGCGATCGGAAAGCACTCGGTGATTCCAGTCGGACAAGTGAATGCCAGCGCAGCATGGCCTCAGAGATCTGCCTGATTGCCTCGACGTACTGGCGGTTTTGCTAGCGAAAATTACTGATGGTGGCGGTACCTGTATGTTGTTTTTGCACCTCATAATACCTGCCATTTGTTTAAAATAAGGACGTTTGTGAACAGAACGGGACATTATATCAATGCACGCGTGGTTCCATTCGTCATCAGAGGCCCCCTTTTTTTTTACCGCGGGAAAACAAAGAAATAAACATGTATAAAAAAACTTACTCATACAACTGAAAAAAATTCCTCAATTGAAACCCATTAAAGTGTCGCTATTACGCCGCGGTGGCTCAGTGGTTATGGCGCTCGGCTGCTGGCCCGAAAGACGCGGGTTCCATCCCGGCCGCGGCGGTTGTATTTCGATGGAGGCGAAAATCTAGAGGCCGGTGTACAGTGCGATGTCAGTGCACGTAGAAAAACCCTGGTCGAAATTTCCGGAGCCCTTCACTACGGCGTCCCTCATAGCCTGAGTCGCTTTGGGACGTTAAACTCCCATAAACCAAATGCAACCAAACTAAAGTGTCGTTAATATAGCTCTATTTTCAGCGGCGAAAAAAAAATCAGATTAAGTATTGAGCCGACAAGGGAAGGAAAAAATTGGCAGTGGCTTAGCTCGGCTTTGCCAAGATATACGCAGCGAAAGCTAAGGCGCTAAGAAGGTAGCGCCGTGGCTGGTCACGTGGCTCGGCACACGGTTGGTCACGTGACCAGTCACGTGCTTGGTCACGTGGTGCGGTGCGACCACGGTGGGACTGCGAACAGTGAAAAACTGCGAGTTCTTGGCCAGTGTAGCTTTCGCTACAAAAGAGGGAAGAAGTGGGCACGGAATTGTCTTTAACAAGGCTCCTGGGTCTCTAAAGTTCAGGAATTATATACTGTAGTGTTTTGGACGTCGAGTATAAGAGGTGGCGAGTAGCTGTCACATAAGCGGACGTTTGTTCGGGCTATGCGCTCTATTAGATTTAGGTTTCTACAAGGACTGCTTGTTTGTCAGTTGTATTATTTGGCGGTACAGTTATTCGCTCATCAAAGAAGAGCCATGAAGCTGTGATGGATAACTGAAGGAATAAAGACGTCAATATGTTATCGGAGCTGCTCCTGGCAAAGGGGTGTCCAGATTCTTATAAAGCTTGTAAAGGATGCTGACACAAGAGTGCGAAACACTAGCAGCAGTACGTTGCGACTGACTTTGTTATACCCTGTATGCGGTAAGCACACCCTTCCGCCACACGCCTTCAGACAAGATTTCGTGCCCACCTGGTCGGGGTCGGTGGACTCGTTCAGGTCTTCCTCGCTGAGAGAGTCCCTCTGGAAGGTCGACGGAAAGCGTTCCTCACGAAACTGCCACAGGGGGCTTGGGTAGCGTTCTATTGTCGCCACCCGGGAGATAACTAGAAGTATTAGTTGCGAGATTGGTGGAAAGCTTGACTGGAGTACTCTTGTCGACAACAGCGGATTCTCACGCCACGGCGAGAGGACACCGCTTGATCTAAGCCGTCTTCTTCATCGTCGTTCTAGCATTTAAAAGCATCTGCGATGAGACTGTACTGCCGTATCCCTCCTCTAAATTTCTGTTTACACAGAAATGGTTTGGCGCTCTCGCCCTTCAGTGCATTTTGCCGTGAGCCTGAATCTATCGATTATTTTTCGCTCTAGTGCCGCCGTTTCAACTCTTTGAGAAGAAGGTTGCTGGAAGAGCCCTTGCAGCATTTTGGCCTTAGTTTGAGCAGCCCGCTCTTGCTATCATTTGGCGCCACCACTCTTGGGTTCAGCCACAGATCTGTTTGCCATCATCATCATCATCATCATCATCATCATCATCATCATCATCATCATCATCATCATCATCATCATCATCATCATCATCAGTCTTACTACACCCACTGCAGGGCAAAGGCCTCTCTCATGTCTCTCCTAATAACCCTGTCCTTTGCCAGCTGCATCCACCCTTTGCCTGCTTTGTGCCGCTGTTCAAAATTTCTTGCTAGTACCTCGACTGCTTTGCTGAGTGTTACAATATTTTCTTTTCTGTTCATTTTTACGTTTTTGCTGAATTAATTAGTCTGTTTTTTATTCCTCTGTCTTCTTTTTTTTTCGTCCAAACTGTTATCCCTTTCCAGTCCGTGCCCTTCTTTAAGTAGAATTCATCGGTGTTGTTTTCCCGCGTGCTTATATTTTACCTTTATTGAGTATGGGTGATTAGCAACCTCTACCTCCCGATTCTTGACCTGTCTTCCAGTGTGGGTATGTGCTATCTTTTGAAAGTCTAACAGTTAGCAACAAGTTTTCTCCCGTTGCAAGATCTACTTAACCAGTTGAGTCGCTCTGCAACCCAGGTGTGTTTGTATACGCTGTTTAAGCAGCGAACTAAAATGATGCGCTATTGTTAGAAATGTGTACTTAAACTTAGATCAGACGATTTTTGGGACAGTACGCTCTCACCGGGCTGAGAAGGTCTTCGGCCCAGTCGCCGTTTAGAAGAGTAATGCTGCTAATGTAGCATTAGGTGCTTTCTAAGAAGAAGCAACACTTGTAAATACCGCTTGCGTGCCTCATTTCTCTCATTACCACGTTCATGATCACTTCCACTTATGTTGGGCTACCGTAGCGCTAACAGAGGGCCACACATTTAACTGGTGAGTCCACTTCTAAGATATCATTTATTGAATTTCCTGTTTCTAGACATGACGTCGTAGAGCACGCAACCTGTTCTTTTTTTTTCTCTCAAATATTCTTCCCATTCACCTGGGAGTGGACTGCTTACTGACATTAAAGTTACGATTTCGAGAAGGAGTGGGTTTCTATCACCTCCTGATTAGTTTTAATTCCGGCTACAGGGCACCATTATTTATTTAAATTATTAGGCTGCGAAATTGGCTTTGTAGGAGAGCATTCGTATGAACTTATATCACACATTTCTGTAATCTTTTGCTTTTCAAAAGTTATGCATGATGACGTACTCGCAAGCATATAATACAGAAATCACACGGGTTATGACGCACCAAATCGACCAGAGTTCACGCCTGGCCCTCCTCGAATTCTTTCGTGGAAGTTATGGCTATTTAGTACACGGTCCAAAGTCTTTTGGCAAAGTATGCTGACAAGAAAATATTTTGGGCCATGTGACAGCCCAGAATTTTTCAGACTTGTCGAAAACTAGTTCTGTATATAAAAAATCATTTATTGTTTTCTTCACGTCTCATATTTTCTCGCAATGCATAAACATTCTGATTTTGCTTCGGGTAGAAGAAAACAGCAGTGCTCAATAATTTTGCATATTTTGGTTCATGGCTTCAGCTTAAATTACATCATGATTGCATCTTGGTTTAATGCGCTTTTGTAACCGCGAGAAATCATTTTATCCGCAGTCTCACGCACACTTATCACTTTTGAAAAATTTGATCTAGAATATAAAGGGCTACGATCAGGAGGCAAAAAAGCGACTTTGGAAAAGCGCGCGTTCTCGCATATTTTTATTTGGTGGTGAGCTTTGCCTTGCAGTGTTCCAAGTGAAAATATAACAAAAATCTTTTGCAACCGGTATCGTACGAATTTCGCTCAACAACTCTATTCAAAAGAATTTTTTTAAGGTGAAAGAAAGATTTCAGAACTTGAGCTTCTTCGCTTCCAGTCATTGCTGCCTTGGACTGCCACTCCAGAGCTTGACGCGAAGGTGGCGCTGCTGAAAATTCCGTAGTCTGCCACGCATTTACGCGTTCAGGCCTTTATGCCTCCGCACCCAGAACACAGCCTGGCTTCTGAGTTTATCAAGCGTTGAGTTTACACGTTCAGTGGCGGCATCTGGTGAGCAGAGCGAGCGTATAAAGAGGACAGAGCTTCTGTGCTGCTCTGCTATGCCTTCCCTTCTTTCATCCAACCTCTCATCTATAGAGCATATATGATCAGCTGGGCCCTCAGAAAATGTAACGACAATAACAAGTCAAACAAATAGGGTGCAGTGCATTCCTCCTACAAAAATTCTCAATGAGGAATTTCATCGCCTAAATAATACATCCGGCGAAGTCAGATGTTAAGAGGTTACAACTCGTTACCTTTTCGGCATAGCAGTGAAGCGTGCCTGCCATGAACGGCAGTGTTTTACAGAGTAAATTCAAAGTTGTAAGTTATGTACAGTGTGTCACTTGTGTAGAAGTACCACGGCAGCGTCTACGAGCCAAGCCGCCATGACGAAGGCTAGGGGCTCAACTTATAAACTTTTTCTCGTCTAAAATGTAAATTGCTCTAATGAAAGCTGCTGAGGACAATCTCAATAATACTGACTATCAGACGGGCACTTTTCTATATCTTTATGTGGCATAGACACGCTAATGCAGCGGAATACATGACAATGCGCACTTTTCACCGATTTCCCTTTTTTTTCTTAAACAACCTTTTATATTCCAGTTCAATTTTTTTTTTAAATGTTCAACAAATCTCAGGCAGCTGGTAAAAGTTTTAGAGTGGTCACAAAAGAAGACTACGTAACAAAAAACTTCGTATTATGCAATTCAAGTAAATATTAATAACTAAAGACGTGTAAAAATTTATGTACTTCAGTTTCCTTGCCACCCTGTATGAACGCAATGTTTATGCACCGTAAAAAAAAAAGTGAAAAATGAAACGAAAAATCTAATTGAATTCAATTTTTTTATTACGTCTGGTTTTGAACACCTCCGCTAAATTCAGAAGGTTGCCATATAATTCTGCCACTTTTCTGCCAAATATATTATCGCAGAAGACATTTGACAGCATAACAAGCAGTCATACATGTTTCTCGAGAAAACAGAGATAGATCGAGCGACTTCGTCGATGCGCTTGTTGCGAAATGGCCCACATCAATGCCATTTTTTTTAGACTGCGGGTAGTGAAATCACCCATCACACACGGACGTTGCTGCGGTGTGTGCATTCAAACAACCACCCAGGCCAACGCTGAGGTTGCATGAGGCGCAACCTATCAACGTGCGCCACCTTGCTGTGCGCCTCACGCGCTTGAAAGCTCGACCAACCTATGTCCAACCGAATAGCCTTGTTGGCGACGTTGCAATGCCGTCCCGGGGCTAGGCGGCCGCCAGCGCATTGGCTTCGCTCGGCCATTCGCGAGTCAGCGCTGCGAGGCAGGTATGTAACGGTGTTAGCGCATGTCAGCGCAGGCACAGGTACTCCGATACACAGTTCTCCCACCATGAAGAAGTGGTTCAAGCCCCGTAGAGAGCTCTTTGTGATGCTCGTCTCAAGTGCGTTTTGTGCGCGGCCGTGTAGCGTGGCTGAATTGTGAGGTGCTCATTAAGAAATCGGTATTCGGTGGTGACGGGCAGTGCCATTCCGCAGGGAAGCGACAGCAGGGACTTGTCCTGATAAAAATTTTGAATATTGAAAAAATCGTAAGATATTGATATATGAAAATGCTGCAGGTAATGACCCATTATTCTGATGTGTAAGAAAATCTTCCTTTTCACGTGTTTCCATCGATTGCATCGAACAGTTAAGACTGCCATAGGAAACCGAAGGGGAACGCTATTGAGGATAGCAAAAACATTAATACAAGACGGCTGGCAAGAATTCTGCGGATATATTGGTTGTTATACTGAAATCTTGCATTACATGAAAAAGTGTGCCCATAAACTGTTTCCCGCTGAAAAACGCTTTTGCCTAGAATTGTTTGGTTATGCTGAGAGATCAGACTGATTAAGATTCATGCGTTTATGGCATAAGCCAGGTTCTTGAATTAGCATATCAATGTACGGGGAAACTCAAATATGTTGTCATTAACTATCGAACTATCGAGGAATGGTGCCTCTTTGGAATACTTCTTCCTGGGGTGATGTGAGTGTTAAAAGAGAAATAACATTTCGCTGAATTTGTAGATTGGCAGGTTCGTGGATTGCATATTTTCTTTCATAAACATACTTTGCGTTTCCTGCCCTTATTAACGGTAACAATGACAGAATAATTTGTATGAAATCATGAACCAGTGTGAGCTTCGAAATATAAATCGATTCTTGTATCAGATGCTCAAAAAATAAAAGCCGCCGAATTTACTAATCCCAAAGCCCCTGCTCCCATAGTGTGCTTTGAAACTCTATCCTTTTATGGCTCCGAACATCTGGGGTCCCACAGAGCTGTAGGTTAGCGTTCGGATCTTTTTTAGAGCGCTCATGTGCCTCTTTCCTCTGTTCACTTATCGATTTCCATCTGAATTGCGCAGAAAGGTGGAAGATTTAGCAACCAGTTCCAGCGCCGACAGAGGACACCCCTTATATCGCCAGAGGCTTACGAGTGTCGGTGCCCTCCGGAAGTGTGGTCTAGTAAGAGCGGAAACAACGGAACGTGACAAGAGTGGCTTTCGCAATATATCAGTGCTCCGTGACCTCAACACCGGACGCTTTTCGTTCTTTGACCTGAAGCCGTGCTTGTTTGTGAAAAAAAAAATACAGCTTCTTTAAATGGTCGCAGGCTCACCGAGGCGCAGAAGCCAAGACTACTGGGGGCAGTAAGAGGCCCTTTACGTCGCATTTTTACGCTTCTGTTTGTGACTGTAGTACTTCATGGAGCCAGGCGCAATACGACTGTGATAGGTGGGGATGAACATGAAGTATAAAAGTAAAGTGTGGGGCAACGTTTCCTCCTGTGGAGAACTGGGACTTAAGGTCACATATGGCTCAGAGGAAACAAGAACAAGAAATCCGACTTTACCAAAGTTGCTGTCTTGGTTTAATGCAACCCTTATCGACGAAAAATAATTCCCTTGTATCGGGATTGACGTTGTTTCTGTGGAGACATGTTTTTACTTTGTAACTGGGTTTGTTCTAATACTCCCGATAAATCGACGACTGCAGGGGAAGGTTAGAAACAGACTTCAAGAATTACAACTAGTCTTGCCTTGCAACATAGAGCAGGAAGCAATCAACACGGAAGAATGCTTGACCACGCCTATCATTCGCTTTGCAGTTTTAAGCGCGTTGAAATCTGTGCAGAAGATTTATGATGAAGGTAAGGAATGCAGCCTTTTATGTAGAGCGAGAACAGAACAAAACATCTCGAGAGTGCTTTTCACACTCCGTTTGAAATGAAATGCTGCTGCTAGATCTCCACCCTTACAAAATGTGACGCTTGGTGCTTCAATTGAACGGAAACCATAAATCTTGATCGTTTGCTTACTACTCGCGGATAGTTGGTCTTTTTGCGTGGATGGTTACTGCCTTTACGATGTGTGAAGTGAACCAGAGAGCTCACTCAGCAGAAAAAAGTTTTGAATATAGTTGAGAATACGCTTTGTACACTCAAACTAGAAGAAAACTCATGAGTCGTTTTCAAGAAAGCTATTAAGGAAGAACCATTGGACCCACCTTCCGCACTAATTTCATTCAGTAAAACATTGCCACTTTTCACAAGCGCAGAATTTTAACTACAAATGGCATTCATAAAGTTCGTATTAGTAGGGAATTTTGTTATCAGACCTGTCTAACCCACTGATCATGCACCTTGAGCTTGGCGCATGATAGCCTAAGTTGCTTATGCTTATGCGCCATTTAACCCAACAAAACACACAAACACACTCCCTAATCATGCTTTGCAGTTCATCTCCTGACTGACTTAGCAAAGCGATGTCATCAGCGAATTGCAGACGACTAAAGTATTCTCCAATAACTATCATCCCCAACTGTTCCCAATAAGGGCCTCTGAATCGAGGCCTCCGAACTGGCGGCGAATAGCAAAGGCGAGCTCGCGTTTCCCTGCTTGATGCCTTTCCTTATTGCAATTTTATTGCTGAATTTTTGGAGGACTGTAGTAGATCTGCAATCCTTATAGCTATCTTTCAGTGTTTTGACATAAAGTTTTTCTACACCCTGATTCCGCGATGCCTGCATGACTGCTCAAGTTTCGACTGAGTCAGACGCTTTATCGCAGCCTATAAAGGCTATATAACCTGCAATAGCTATGTAACCTGGAAAAAGTGCGCGTTCCTTCATTGTGGTTAGCTTCATGCGCGTTTTATGTTGGCCACACTGGGCGATGTCTTAACGAACGGCTGAGGGAGCATCATAATTCTTTGCACAGGGCAGCCGGTTTGAATTTGGCGCTGCACTGCAGGCAACCTAAGCACACGTGCGCCCCATTGCTTCATCAGACATCCTTCATCTTCAAACATAAAGATCAGATAGTAAGGGAACTAGTAGAGGCATATCAGATTGACAAGGGGGTTGCAGCATGCATTAGCAAGCCCTCATTATCATTGGCCAACCACGAAATCACCTGTTTGGAGCATGCATTTGCAGCAATGTAGATTTAATGTATTCAGTGATGGCGCAGTGTTTCTTGAATATTTTTTGTTCTGTTTAGTGTTTGGCGGGAATAGTATATGTACACACGTGCGTAATAAATCACCAGTTGAAAGTCAGCGCTCGTGTCGTCGTGTTTGTTCCGTCCTCGTGTTTTTTCCGCGCTCTTTTACCATGGATAATAGTAACTAACTTGCTCAGCTTTTCGTACTTCTAAGCTTTGTTTACCCACTGGTATAAGTTTTCTTGGTTCGAACCGAAGGCAATGCAGAAGTTCATTTCATTCCGATTGAAACAGGCAAGTACCCCAAAAAATCTAACATGTAACAAATATTGTCAGAAAATGTCATTTCCATCAAGTTTTATTTGCGACAAGCCAGAGCACAGTCGGGAGCAGAGTTTCAAAGGGGGTCTTGGTGGGGGAGGCGGCACACTTAACGTACATTAACATCCGTCCTAGACTGCGCCAAATGAACAAGATCAATTGTGCATTTTACATCTCTCATGAACACGAACAAACACACCTTGTGCATAATTATGTATCTCGGTTCCGCTAACACCGCTTAGAAGAACCAGGCTTCAAGAAAAACTAGAGATATATTCGACGTTTAGTAAATCTACGTTTAGGAAAAGCACCATTAATTTTATTTGCTACCTTGCTACCGCATGAAGTAATCCTGACTTACCTGCTCGGCAAGTGTTCGTTCCAGCGCCCATGCATAACCTTATGGGCTGCTGCAAGTACTTGAGCCTATTTGTACCAAGTCACTTGACGAGCGCAACTTGTCAAAATCTAATTTTTTCTTCAACTCAAAATGAACTGAGCAATCCACGACTCAACTGATAAACGGCCTTTTGTTTTTGATGACGTGAGACGCTTATTCACTTGCAGATTCTTGCTCAACAGAAAGCGCGTGTTCAGTGTTTTACGAGACATTTTGTATCTATGGCATTTTCACGCTATCACTTCTTCCAGTGAGCCGTGAAGAAACCTCGTTTTCTTGAAAAAAGGGCAGCTCGTCAGGGGACTATTCCAAACAACTTTTGGTGGTGGCTCTGTTCACTTCTCGTTCGTCTGCTGAGTTCCATGTCGCGGGATCGTGTCCCGCGACTACGTTTCTTTGGAGATGAAGTGCGACTGCTCGTTTCTTTGTGGGATGTCAGCGCAAGCCAATTCGTTAATGAACCTTAAACGATTCAGATTAAAGCAAACCTCTATTACAGCATCCATCATAACCTCATGCATCTTATGAATGTTTAAACCATACCATACCATACCATGCCATACCATACTATACTATATTATACCATACCATACCATACCACACCATACTGCACAATGCCACACCACACCACACCACACCACACCACACCACATCACATCACATCATACGATACCATGCCTTTTCTGCACTGAAAATGCTGTCGAAAGCTAACAGAGGAGGAAACTTGGGGATTTTTGCTTCAACAGTCATCGATAAGAGACGCCATCTTCGATTACATGAGTTTGCACTCCCAGGAAAGAGGGCAAGCAACTAGAAGGAAAGAAACGGTTAGCCCCAAACATGTACGTCTTCTGTCTCTTGGCTAATGCAGTTCGCACATCGGCTTCACACGAGGTGCCGAGCCGGTGTTCCCATGCGTTTCTGTGTTGGCCGTGTTTCTGCTTCCCCTTTTTGACGTGTTCACACTGTTGATGGCTACACAAATGCAGTATGGAATTGGGAGAAACTCGTGACAAGTTTCGCCTAGGGGTCTGCGAATGGAGCACTGATGTTCTTCCACGACAAAGGAAGAACAGAATAATACCATAAAAACAAAGAGGCGGAGGTGTGAGCGAAAGGGAAGACTTTATTCACAGCGCCGCTCTTAGCTACTCATGGCCCACATTTTGTTGCTCAGAGCGAACATAAGGTACTTTAAATGTCTTTTGTTGTTCCAGACTGCAGCAGATGACCAGAAAAGTAAAAAGAAATATAAACCATCTTTTCCCTGTATGTCCGAAAGTACGAACCCTTCTCACTCTCATGCGCTGCTGGACACTAACAATGATACTTGTCGGTAAAATGGAGATGGCAGGCGAGGACATAGCTTTGCACTTTCGACTTGATGACGGCGCTCTCAGTGTCATTGGAATTGTGCGTGCCTTGTAACTACAATGTCCTCTCCTAACGCTCGTTCTTAGAGGGAACTACCAGCTTATAGCTGCAGCGCGTGTCGCACTGCTCTGCCGTATGCAGTAGGGTGTACAGCGCTGATTCTGCCTAAGCCTATAAAGATAATAGCTGCCTGCAAGTTCAGCTGGCGGCCTCCCCGGCCGAGCACCTCGGTAAGTGCTGTGGCCATTACTATCCAAGTAACAGTTCACTGCAGATACGCTTTAGTACTTATGGCAGGATGAGCTCTGTTCAAAATCTTAGTTAGGGGTGCGTAGGCTTTGGCATATCTTAAAGCATGTAGGTCGCACAGTCCGGTATGATTTAAGGGGATGACTTTAGGCGTTATCTACTTGAATTAATATGTTGCGAATGCAGTTCATTTCTGCGAGCTGCTTGATATTTCTTGGCGAGCCCCTTGATTCTCCATTTATGCACCCTGTCTTTAACTGGAAATTAAGTGGGCATCAGACAGGAAAAGTTTATTGGTTATGCTCGGCCGAAGCTACAGCGATAACCATCCCATTGCGCTAGTGTGCGTCAAATTAAGTAACACATCAAGTCAGGAACTCGCAGCATGAGTGAAGAACGACGGAACCAAGGAGGGTTCAGACAGTTTCCCGCGGCCCCCAGAAGACCGCACTAAGGGCTTGGTTCACCGTGCATGTAACAGACCGATGCGCAAAAATATCATTAATGCATCAGGCCAGGAAAGCAGTTAAGAGAGAAAGCCAACATGCCGGAAAGGAGGAAAATCGACATCTCCGGCGGAAAACTGCGCTGGCTGGAGAGTAGTTAGGGCGCATCGAATAATTTTTTTTGAAACGATGTTTATTGCCTCAGGGCATAAAAACTATGAAGTGAAAGATGAGTAAGATGCTTAAATGAAAAAAATTGAGCTGATCTGATGAAATCGAGAAGTGAACGATGATATGGACCCTGTGTCCATGCAATGTATGAATCCGGATTGTCCGGTGAGAGTCCCACTGACGCCAGGTGCCGAATTCTCGTCGGCTTCAGCGCCGGGCAGTCCCACAACAGGTGGTGGATATCCGCCTCACAGTCTCTCTTCTTGCAGACCTGACACCCGGGGCGGGGATATAAATCTGTGAAATGCGGCCACTTGCGTGTCACAGCTGGAGTTAGGGCAACCCCGACCCGTATCCTCCGAAGCGCAACCGCCTCTGCACGGGTAAGACCACGGGGGAGGGTTACCGCATACGAAGGGATTAGAGCACGCGTGCGGCGCCGGAGGTCATCGAATAATTAGGATGATGTTGTTGAATAAACTTCCTGAACAAGAACAGGGAGTACGGATAAAGGAAAAAAAGCCAGGAAAGCACATACTTGTGATCAGCGTTTCTTCGTTGCCTGTAGGGAAGTTCATGTAGTATGCACTGTGCAGGAAACCATTGACGACAGCGCAGCGAACTAGGATGGTGATTTAGGCGAGCATGAACGACTAGGAGACGTTTCACTACGCCTGAGGATTTGTTTCATTACCTCTCATCTCAGGATGCGCACAAGTGCGAAAAATCCGACGCTGGTGGTGGATACGACAGTGCTAACCCGTGCGTGTTATACGCGTCATAGGAACAACACAAGACTATGCTAGCTGGTTCTTTCATTCACGTTCGACGCCAGAACAAAGTCTTGCTAGGAGTTTAGTTCATTCTTTCTATTTTTCTTGTCCGCCATACATCATACATCAGGCGCATACATTAGGTGCAACGCTGTGAAAGGTATGGTAGTAGTCCGGACGGGAAAATACAGGGAGGCGTGTTACTCCGCGCTTGTTCTGTGGCCGAGTGGTCTAAGGCACGAAAAAGGTACAGTGTGATATCAGCATTAAGAGTCCATTTGATCATGCTCATGACAAATGTGTCATGTAGTAAGCCTACAGACAAAGGATTCACTATGTTTAGTTAACCACAAGGAACGCACTACTTTTTGATCGCGGATGCAGGCAGCGCGAACAAGTGCGCTAGCTTTGACAGCATTGCCCCTGATGTATGAAACGGAGTATAAAGTCTTCGACACGCATGGAACCATTAGGACTGCACCCGTTTCCTATGCTGTATTGATGAATTTATATGTTTATGATCAATATTACTGTGCACTTGTCATTTCGACATGTAAAAGCTTTGCGTAATCACTGGGGTTCCTTATGATTTGCTGGAACTTCGTACAAACCTCTGTCTGAATGTTAAAAAAGTGCTGGTTCTTTGCGAGAAGACAGCCGTTGCTTACCTCGCGGTAAAAGATCTGCTGCCTTTACTTATTTACACAAGACCAGGCTGTATCAAAATACATATGAATTGCATGTCTAACTTGCATAGCTAATGAGAATGAAATGTCTAGCTATAAATTCAAAATCATTCGATGTCCCAGAAGGGCGAGGCAGCGCCTGTATTTGTCATTCTATCGAATGACAGTCTACACATTGATCTAAGCTTCTTTTAGTCAGGCATCCGACTGGATAGTGCAAAATCATCCCTCCCACCCCCCACCTCCCCCCCCACCCGCTCCAAAAAAAAAAAAGATATTGCAGAAGTTTCATTTTGTAAATTTTATCGCTATGTAGAAAACAGTATAAGGACCGCCGAAAATACAACAAATACAAATGCAGTCCACCATATATCCGGTCCCTGCCCTCCTCTCAACACGACACCAACCACTAGTCTCGCGTGAGAACGACACGTCTTCTCTTTTTTTTTTCTTGTACAAGCTGAAATATAACCGATGACGGAAGCTTTCATATTGAACTTTGCAATACGAGAACCTCAACACGTTCGACTGGGAAAGCTCGTAGACAGCCTGTGACAGAGCAGTGTGTCATGGAAAAAACGCGGATGCGTTGATAGGCACAGGAACTCTCCCGTGCAGTAAAAATCGACGAATGTGAGCATATGTAAAGCCGCTGAAGCCAGCTCGAGTATATACACAAAGCATACTTACAACTAAAACTGAATGAATGCGTAGGAAGGCACTCGAGCGCAAAAAAAAAGAAGGTCATGTTTACTCGCAAACATGTCGATGCATGCGCATGAGCCTCGTGCCCGCACACCGCTAAAGTTACGGAGACAGCAGTAAACCAAGCTGCCGTTTTGCTATTTTTCTTTCCTCCTTGAGCTCATGCATATAGACTTGACATTCGCAGCTGCTCTATAACAAAGTGAGCACACAGTGAATCAGAAGGTAGACTTGTGCTGAAGTTTGGCGAGCAGAATAAAGTCTCTTGACAAGAACTGGTTTTTCTCCAGGGCACGCATTGGTGACTCAGCGGGACGAGTTGAAAAGAAAAGAAGCAGCGGCAACTTAGCGCTACAAAAGAGAATGATAGTAAAAAAAAAACGTTTCCTTCCTCCCCATTCAAATATTTCATTCCTTCATTCGTTCGTTGTACGTTAGTTCGGTCAAGATCAGAAGCACCGAAGTGGTGACTCCAGAGCCACAGAAACACAGGAGGTTACGTTGAGGAGATTTAACCCTAAAGAAGCATGATTAGCGTCAGACGCTAGAAAATAGGTAAAAGTAAAGAAAAGATGTGAAGGGAGTGGTGAAAGAGCGTGGAGCTGTGAAGTAATGGATCCCAATTTACACTCTGTGATGGGTGTGCAGTAGATTCCTCATTGGAGGTTCATCTAGCCTCTTTCATCTCATTTCTCCATTCTGCCTGCTATCCTTTATTTCCGCTGCCCCAACCCTGTTAAAACGGGCTGCAATAACTCATCGAAAGATGAAGAAGACAGCCCGCGACCGCTAATAACACATTTTATTATCAAATATAAATAAAGTTTTTCCTCCTCCCTCTCAGTATCGATGGCAGATGCCGGGGCTAGCAAAAATCTTTTCCTTCCTTTTTATTATTGTTTTAATAAAAACTACTTACTACTACTTCATCCATCGCACAGAATATGTTTTAGCGACTTCTGAAATTTGAACAACTTAAAAGAACCTATTTCCTGAAATAGGAAGCATAGCATGATTGGCCAGGGGCAGTGTCCGCTTGTTAAGATCCTTGTACATGTTACAAAATAAATGCAAGGCAAAACGAACCGCTACCGCAAATGCCGAGAATACAGCGAGCTCGAGAAGGAACAGAAACGTAGGACAGCGCTTACAGACTCTACCAGTGCGTAGATGACAAATGGTGAGCTTTTAATTGCCTCCGTCCACAGTCTTGATAGGTCACGTGGCCATGTCGACCTCACGTGCGTTCTCAGAGAGACAGAAATGTACCCGTTTGTGGCGAGTCGCCCGCAAAGTATCGACCGCAAGGACAAAGCACACATTGTTGAACGAGCGCACGTAATGCGGCCGAACAAACTCAGACGAAAGAGGGCGCTCTTTGGGTAGCGCAGCCGGCGTATGAGGCATTAACGCAACTGACGTCACCCGTGGGTGTTTGGCGAAGCACTTTGCGTCGCACGCGTTGGAGCCTATTTGCGGAGGTTGGATTGCTGACCCATCGGCTAATGTATGGTCTGCGTGTCGTTGATTGTTTATTTTGGTAATGGCCTGTAAATAGGTTCTTCCATTTGCGGGTTTGATTTTTTTTTTCAGAATTCGGGTGATGAAAACAGGGCTATATTTTCTAGAACTCATATCCGGATTCAAATCACGTTATTCAGTAAAAAGGTTTGTCGATCGCGCTCTCTGGGATGATTTTTCAGAGTAAAAGGGAATTTCCTAATATCATTAATTTATGTGCTACATATAAAATGCTCTATTTTTTGCTTGTTGTCTCCATCAAAAATATAGAAAATGAAGGTACACTGAAAACTGTATCTCCTACTCAGAACTTCTGGGTCGGTGCAAGATCTGCTTACCTTAGGTACACTGCGACAAATTATTCAAAAATAACAACAGCCTGAACACACGCCTAGAGCAGCGCTTGGCTCAGTGACTTCAATAAAAAGTTCGCCCAGTACCCATGTTTTCGCCTCTTGCTTTCAAAGCATACTGATCAAGCTCAGTTTTAATTTAAACCTTGCCACCAATCAACGGTAAGAACGAGGACTACAATTATCTCTTAGGCAAAAGCAGCGCTCTGAAAAGGACAATATACCCTACAATATTCTTCCGGTGTCTTCAGCTTTAAGCAGAAAAACTCTGTAAAGGGCATTTGAGGTTGGAAATTGGATTTGAACTCGCGTTTACGAAAACTCTTTGGTCTTAAAATCAGCGGTTAGAACCGCGTTTCATCCGGTAACAAAGAGCATTATCTGTACGGCCGAGAAAAATTATGCTGCGCCTCTGAGTGACATTACGAGTGCATCACCGGAGATATAGTCGAAGACTGACCCCTGAATAGCGTTAGAGGATCTGAATTCTTTATGTTCCAGGTTATTGCAGGGCTAACAGCCGCTTGTTATCTTGTGTTCTCCTTTGTAATGTTTCCTACGTAAGGCGTAAACAACACAATCTTAGGAAAAAGTATGGGGAGCACTTACTAAACTTAGCAATGATAAATTAAGAATTAAGTTTTACAATTTTTTCAGTGCATGTTTATGAGTCTGTGCATGTTAATTTTTCCCCACAGATGTCCAATATTTTTTTTTTTACTGTGCAGGAGCAGTATTATTTATCAATAAAACAACTAGATTGTTTTGTTCGCGTTTCTGAAAGACAACAGTGAAAAGCTGTAAATTCACAAATATATCCCGAACTGTCTCGGAATTATAAGGTTATACGCTTATACAGAGAGAGGAAAAAGATTGAGTGGTTGACAAGGCCTCTTTTTTGGCGGCGGAAATATCGGTGCTGTGCGCAAAGGAACATGACTGACATATTGTTATTTTCAAGTGGTGCACTCTTTTCAGAATGCAACACTCAGTCAACAACGAAAAAAGTAACTGAGGTTTAGCACTTTAGCGGGTGGGGGCTCTGACGCCGCATGCGTTCTTTGGTAAACTCATAACAAAAATTCAGTACAAGCCTTCAAATGCCCGAGCCTCTTGTTTCAGTCCTCCTTTATTTGACTCGTACTGCTGCAAATATAGAGCATTAGCAGAGGCAATTTGAAAACGGTTAAAAAGAAAGCACTCTAGCCAATCTAGCAGTTTGGACTCATTGTTAAAACCTTGTACGCTAAGAAGTTATTGCTTCTGGCGTGCTTATGAAATGCTTCGGAAAGATGTAGCTTTGTTTAGCTTATGCGTAGTACTAGTGGTTAACATCAATATGACTGCAGGAAACCATGTTGAGCTGGCGAAAATGAATTAGTTTCGCGAAAGCTAGCGAGATTGAGACTAGTTCAGGTTCTCGAGTTTTAAATTCAACGCCAGAAGCTAAAATATGGCGGCAGTTATACGAAAAATGTCGGTCACCTGACATGTGGAGTGGGATTACATTCGCGTTCTTCCATTGAGGAGCCAGAGACAATTTTTCCAGCGTCTGCTGGAAAATAATTGTTATAAACCTGTAAGAACAACATCTACATTTTCTCATAAACATCACATTGATAAAAACGTGCCGAGAAGTGGAAAATGGTTTTAAAAATGAAATTACTGACTCAACACCAACTGTTTCAGTGATTGTGAAAATTATTATTAGCAAACCAAAGTCATATATAGAGGGGCGAGGAGCATGTCTGGTTAAATAAAGGTAGCGTTTGAAAACTTTGGTCAGTAGGGATGCAGACCCTTTAATTGAAATAACATTTCCAGTGTAGTAAATCAAGGTTTTACGGGTTTATGAAGAGCCAGAGAGGCATTCGCTACTTTTCCAACGAGTTCTTAAAACTTGTCTGAGTGGATACATTCCGATGAATCAGAATTCATATGTTGTTCAGTTTTACCGTCAGTTCGTTTTTGGTTCCGTGTACAGCCTTTAACAGCACAGTGCCGCAACAGAAGCTAGCTCTTCACCTTCTGGAAGAAGAAACTCTTGCGAAATTCTTATTATATAAGTTTCATGCTTACCGAAGGAATTTCCTAGTGGTTGAGCATCCGCATCGCATGCGGGAGGTGCGAGGTTCGATCCTCAGCGCCGCCGGGTACGCACCGGTGATACGATGGGTGCAATCTTGCCCTGGCCTGGGGCTCGGCTTAATCACGGTGAAATGCTTGGGAAATCCGTCTTTGACCCACCTTGAGCAAACGAAAATACGATGTGCCATGGCGTTCTATGACCATAGATGTCCTTGCGCTATAAAAATTCACTATCATCATCATCATTATCATCATCAAGTTTCATGCTTGTTAGTCGGCGTTCGGTTATGCCGTAGTCACTTCGCTGTTCCTGAATATGTTTACTCCGGACCTTGCGTTGCCATTTTGCTTAAAGCCATGAATTTTGAACACCGAAGACAAATTTCACGAGTAAATATGTTTTAATTCGTTATTTTTCAATACGCTTACAGGCCATACCTTTGCGACGTAGGTACTGTCTCGCGATAGCTCTCTTCACGAAGCTCGGTTAGCGTCGGTGCAAATTTGAGGCTCTCGTGTACCCTTGTAAATACGTTGGAGTTCATATGCTATGTAGGATACATAAATCGGGGAGGTGTGTACACACTGAATCGCAGGTTTTAAAATGCTATACCTATTCGGGACATTACCTCCCTTAATGACATTCGGCGTCTGCACTTGTATAGAGTATAAGGCTTTGTGAAATATAAATACAGAGTGACCTTTTTACTTATATGGACACCTGTGCACCTGGCTGGAAGGGCAGGCAGAACTGAGCGGGTACGGAAGAAGAGACAGCGCAAAGTAAAAATTTATTTCATAATGAGCTTCATAGATTATTAAACAGATCATCTGAGTTAACAGGATGCTCAGGAGCCAAACTGAGGCAAACTTTACTACGGCAAACCTTAATATTTTTTTTCTTCAGTCAGCATGAGAACTGTATTTCGGCTTTGAATAAGCGAGAACAATATATCTATGAAAGTGCTTTTGTTGCGATAAGGAAGTAAAAAACTGAGTGTCGAGTAAGGAGCTATACGATGATCGCCTTTCTCGCTATCCATTCGGATTAGCGCAAAATTGATAATTCGCGAACCTGCTCAGCATTCCAATATTTTTGATGTACTAATCACCCTCAGAGAAAGGCACCAGTGTATGACACTAATAAGTGCCGGAGGTAGGTGTGACACTTGGTTAGGAGGCATATGAAAGGACTTAACCCTAGGAAAAAAGATCTTTCAGAAGGGTTTCTGAGCTACCGACGTAACATGTGAAGAGTGAGATTGAGGTAATCGCATATGCACCCATCTATCTAGAGTTAAGCTAGCGCTACAGAACCAAGAAGAATATATTGCCTTAGAAGAATTTAAAGGCCGCTGGCTTAATCCTTCTTAACGTGGCCTGCAAGCAATAACCCATGAGCTTATTGCAGCGAAGGCAGATTCGCTGGAGCGGTAAAATTCTAAGACCTAATGTAGGGATTTGGAAGAGCTCCTTAAGCTTAGAATGTTAATCTCAAGAAACGTTGGTCGAGCATCAGCCTCAGTCGTACTTGTTATTTAGCCAGACATTGCTCGAAGCCATTTTATTCCCGTCACACTGCTTAGAGGAGGACTCGATGGCGAAGGTTACGTCGGAGGAGAGACGATAGAAGTTATCTTAAAATGAAGATTACGATTGCGCTTAAAGTAGTAGTTGACCTCTGCAATCATTATGTACAAGCAAGTAGGCGTTTGTTTCTGAATTCCGGCTCAGGGCAAATATTTATCAGTGCTTTCAAGTACAGGGATGGTGGTCGCAAGATGCAATTCGCGTCTCGTTGGTCCCCAGCATAGTGACAATTTGCTTAACGAATACCACACACCCTGACGAGCGCATAGCTAGACAAAAATATATCACTTTTTGGAGTAGTGCATAAAAATTAAGAGATACGTGGTTGTAGGGGGCAATAAAGGTTTTGGGTGGGAATATCTTCGACGGAAGTCCGTCTGGTTGGGCTTGAAATAAATGTTGAGAAATACTCACACCGACAAATATATTATTTTGCTGCCACCGTTTCGAGACTAACTGCATTTTTTCTTCGTGGGGTGACTGAAAGGCAAGCAAGAATCATCAGGGAACGTTCGAACAAAGAAACCAGGCGTTAAAAAGCAGGTGTCATTCCACTGAGCTACAGATATCCAGATAGCGAGGGCACTCAAGATCATGTTGGTATATGCGACTGTGCTCTGCAGTCCAGCTGCCGCTGGCGGCGCTGCAGTAACTGGCTCTGCATTACCACACTGTAGTCACTGGCTAGTTTGTATTCACGCCTTTCCCCATACAATGTAATTCCTTTGATAGCGCTACATTGGAACCCTGTGATTAGTTTCTGTAGTTATACTATTTCGGTTCCTTCGTACTTCGATAAAGTTGTGTTGCATTAAATAAGTAGAGGTGAAATTTGCGGCGAGATCTAGGCCTCTATGTGCATGATGAAGCAATATCGAAGGATCGAGAGACAAAAAGGGCAGTGCAGTGCAAAAAAAAATAGCTGGGGTTTAACATCGTTATACCTAACGAGACGAGCAAGAGACCGGCCTCCATTGCTCCGCAGAGTCGGGCCCCCAATGATTCCGACTGTAGCGAGCGTGGCGAGGCGCCCGCTATATATACAGCTAATGACGTGGTTATGTCACGTGGTACGGCGGAAGCTCGGCGCCGGTTGAGCTCGGCCCTACATGTGGCCAGTCGCATGACATGACGACAAACGTGTGAAACCTGCATGGCTCAAGGTCAAAGTGAAACCTTGTTGACCTTGAAAGTTGCAGCTCGGAGAGTGGAGCTTTCGCTTCAAAAAGAGAAGGATTGGCAACGCTTTAACTATTTTAAACCTAGTAGAACGTGTTGTCGGGCTAGTTGGTGCAATATTTCAGACATGGTGGTTGCTACAGTTCCAGTCTTGATATGCTAGTTTGTTACTTATACCTTTTTGCAGCGCATGCTCGAAGTGTATTTCCCTTCTCAAATTTGTGCTGTGTTCGTTGAACAAACTCGGTTGCGCTCGTCCCATAGCCAGTCTTGTGTATGTGTGTTTCGCGCCGCCACCATGTCTGAACTCTTAAACCTACTTAGCAGAGCGTTAGCTCTGTGGTTATTATTGGCTTTTGCTTAACTGAAATTAAGTTATTGACCCTAAATAATTCGGGTCGCTAACTAGACAGTGCATTTCCAACGGTATATGACTCGATGCTATAGTACAAAAGTTTGGTTTAAGTGCAATTTACTTAGTAACGCTAATTAATTTGGACCAGTAATTAGTCAACATAACTGCATAATTACCAATGGTTCAAGCCCATGGTCCAAACTCATGGTTGAAATAGACTATGTCTCGCTTTAACATTGGCTGATCCTGAAGGTCAATGTACCGTCGTGGGGTGTTTTCCGAAGTTGTACCCCAGTGAGTAGAGCTATACGGTCTGAAAAATGTGGCCGATAAAAATGTGGAAAAACAAAATTCAGGAGATCTACCCGGTGTCTCTTGAGGCACGAGTCGTACCCGTTGAGACTGGTGTTTTTCATGACCTCAGCATCTATCTCAAGAGAAGCAACTCGCCGCTGGGTCTCCTGAGTGCGCTGTCGAAGGCATTGCTTTGCTCTTCACCGAGACCCAGCTCGGTTAAGCCTGACATCTCGAATGGCTTGCGTGCTTCCATTTAGAGCGTATGTTGGCAACAGAATCAACCACGACAGCCGTCATCCTCGCGCGAGATCGATATTTCCAAACGATTCATGAAGATGCTCTCCGGCTGCTGGGAGGATGTGCACAATTTTTCCTTTAACGTCAATATATATTCATCGTTCTGACGAACACAGCGCTGGCAGACAACGGATGAGACAAAAGAGGACACACTACTGCGCTGACTAACCAATTCATTTCGGAAGGCAGCCGATCCGCAGATAGAAGGCTGGAGGGAGCGTACGCACGCGCAAAGATCAGCAAAGTTCGAACACGGAAAGAACCAACCGACACGCCACATTTTCATTACCGTCACCCAGAACCAATAACGCATCCGAACAAGTGAAATAGGGGGGAAGGGATAGCAGAGGCGGGGGAAACACAAAAATAGAGAGCGTAATCTCACTAATCTAAAATGCTGTTGATGAAGCCGACAACACGGCTAAACGGGTGACTCTGTCTGCCAGCGCAGTGTTTTTCAGAATGTTCCTTAACCAAATTTCCCAGCAAGACATATATTGATCTTGTTTCGTACACACACTTGTGAAAACACCATTCTTTTGTTCATTTCATATCCCTGCTCGGGCTAAACATTTCTATTTTATTCCTGCCCGCCGGATGCTCTAGTGACTGCCTTACTGAAGTCACGCTAGAAACTTCAAAGTTCCGAAAATTAAAAAAAAAGATTAACGCAAGAATCAAGAGTAAACAAAAATTAGGCGCTGTTCTTCGTTCTGATATCAATGATCGCAATTCAGGACGCAGCGGCAGCGTATGCCGTTAAATCATCGCCCTGGCCTCTAGTTGTCTTGAGGCGTTAAGACGCAGGCCCGTGCACGCTAAACAACCCATATTCCCATTTTTTTTAAATATCTATTCTACTTTCAGGGCTTCCTATTAATTTTTAGTACAATCCTGCCAGATGCAACGATTAATAAATAATTGCATGCTTCAAGGAATACATTTAATATATCGTTTTACAGGTCGCAATAGAACGCGTGAGTGAGTTATGAAAATGAGTTGCTAATGAGTGACATACCGTTATATTACAGAACATGCGAGAAACTGAGGGAGTACGAAAAAGTAAGATGGCCGCCTGAGCGGCCTACATGAGTTGTATCGATGACCAGTAAATAAAACTGATACATTAATTTGCTTCTACAGCTAGTGCTCACTATTCACATTACCATGCGCGTGATCCTAATTAATTTTCTTTTATTGGGGACAGTTGACAGACTATGATACTGGTCACAATATATATTCCATTCCGAAGGGCTCGCCGGGTAGAAAGTTTGCGGATAATTTGTTTCTCTGCTTTCTGTTCATATCCTGTAGTGAAATCGACTAATGCTGTTGGCTTGGAATTGAAAAAAAAAACACTCAGTAAAAAAAAAAAAAACTTCTGTAGACTAGTTCCATCGATTTTATGCTACCGCGCTGCTCATGGTTATTTTCGGTAGTAATTATGCGTGAGCCGTAGAAACGGCGGCTAAATCCGCCGCATTCATGCGTAAAGGCTGCTGCTGTCCTCCTGTAATTGCATAGCCACAGGGAAAATCTGTGGCTGTACCACAAAATAAGCTATTTTTTCACATCTTTGAAGGTAGCCCGTAGGGGAATCTGTGCATAGCATGCTCACACCTCCAAAAAGGCTCGTGCGTCAAATGAAACAAAAAATTCGCACAGAAGGACTAAAAAAACTTTGTGAGACTTTCCACTATCGAGTTACAAGCAGAGATGACCAGATTGTTCACTAAGGTAGGCGAGCAAAAAACAAAACAAAGAGGCACCTCAAGGCGAACAGTGCAGTGAAGCGGTTGATGTTGCTAGGTATAAGAAAAAGAGCCGTGACGGAAAAAAAATGGCATACGCGGGGATCCACTTCTGAACAAAAACATAAAATAAAACGAGGCTTGGTTTCCTCGTCTCACGCACAAGCGAAACGTTAAAGCAATGTATACACTCACTGCCTAAAACGAGACGCGTAGGTCAAACGAGGTCATCCACGAGGCTCAGCAGATGAAGCGACAAGTGACCTTTGATAAGAAAATCTCTGCGAGCAAAGCCTTGTACTCGAAAGAGCTGTAGTGACTGATTCGCTTTGATCAACCAAGACATTGAAACAAGAATGGCAGCTCAACGTGAGAACCTGTAATGGCCCTAGTGTCTGCGGGCACTGCGACGAATGCTACTTTCCTGCAGTTTAGGTATATTGCACACTAGCAGGTTACGAAAGACACTCGTTGTGGGATTTCAAAAAAAACACAAAAAACACAAGCGATTTCAAAAACGTTCAGCCTTCCAAAACGAATAGCAGAAGTTGAACAATAAGGAGAAGAAATGCAGTAGCATGAAACACGCTTATGCAGAGGATTGCAGCTTACAAGGAAGGTCGTTATTCGTGAGTATATTGCTAGTTAAAAAGTATTCCGTGCAGAATGCTCAGAATGAGCTATGGTAGCTTTAAAGTAGCCTTGACTAAACCTGGAGATGGCATTGAGAGAGCAGAGAAGACTAGCTTTATTTATCGCAATCTCACAATTATACTAGTAGAAAGGGCCCCTGTTGTGACGATATGGACCTTTGCTTTTGTTGGCGCTCAAGGCACAGTTGTCATAAAGTCATAAGGTTGCTCTTTGCTCTTCTCGTAGGAGCTGCTCATAGGCAGCTCCCGCCGCCGGCATTTATGCACAGATTGCCTGCTTAGGGACCGAAGACGGTCTAGAAGAATGTCCTTAAGTATCTTTTTCGAATCTCTTCTGAAACTCAATCCGCCCCGCGCATGCAATGATATCAAAAATTAAAAAAAACACCTGAAACTTTTTTGCGACACGCTGGGCGCCTCAGCAATGTATTGAATAACTACGCCTCTTTTTTTGATTGCTACCTCACGGCCACTAAAACAATTTTTCTCTCTCTCTCTCGTAAAAAATGACTGTGGTGTTCCCTGCTTACGTGGTTGATTGAAGCTAGCTCTCTAAATATAAACTTATACTGCAGGAATGTTCAAAAAGCTCAGGTATCACTTGTGTCGTAGAGTGAGAGACCTTGCGATATTCATAGGCGTTGTCAGTAAAAAAAACGCAATGTGCAGCCAAAGAAAAACTGCCAAAGAAAACGACTGCCATGAAGAGTTTTATCGACGTCAGCACTCACATGAAAGAGCACATTATTATGTAAAAATTAAACTGTGGGCTATCTTGAGAAAGGAGAAAGAGGCGTATAAAGTTATTATTTTCAGTGAAAAAATTAGCAAAGTGCCCACCGCAGCTTCTGACAAGTTCTCTTTCTGGGGAGAAGATGTTCGGCAGTGTCTCGCAATTCAGCACAAGCATGCAGCGCCCTGTTGTAAGTAAGAGCATTTCTAGAGACGTATTAGAGAAACGTCGCTAAGTTTTCTGGAATGAACTAAAAAAAATTAAAACATGTGCAGGATGAGAGGGCCCTAATAGAGCATCCTGCATTCTATTTCGTCATCTAGTGTAGGTGTAGAAGGGCCATGAATGATGCTCGAAGCGCTGTTCGTATTGGTCAGCGTCAGAACCCTTACACGCTTGACAGTGCCACCTCCTTTGCCCGTTTCTGCTCTTGCAGCTGGGCTTGTTAGAGCACAGTGCCAGTTGCAACACAGTGTGCTTGCCTTTGTGGCTTGCGAGGAGAGCTCTACAGGTTCAGACAGCGAAGGAGCTGGAGTCGCATTTGGAGCACTCGGGAAATTTTCTTCATAGGAATGCATTGCGTGCGCACCCTTCGACTATGGAAAGCATTAGTTACAGCGCCATTGTTGGCAGTCGTTTCGGTGTAAATTTTCGCATGATTTCGGCGTAATGTTCAACCTTGATATTCAAGAATGCAAGCACAAGTCATTTCTTAGTTAAACAGCAGTTCCAAAGAAAGCATAAACGCGCAGCAAAAATGCAGACACAAGGGCAACTGGAATAGTAGCCAGATTTGGGAGTCTTGAGATTTAAGACTTGCACTTGAGGTCAACGCCCCGCGAATGGGTGTAGTTTCCTTCGAGATAATGGTGATGCAACTTTTCAAGCCGAAGAAACTGAAGATTGGAGCATATACTTGCTGTTCGGGAAGCATGAGCGGCACTTTATTACACATCTCACTTGGGATGGCTTGGGGAAGAGTGTAGGAATTGCGGATGATTTATCGTTTCGTGTTTACACACACTTACCGAGGCTAAAGAGCCACTCATGCCAAAACAACGATTTACGGCCGATAAACCCCGTGAGATCCTCCATGGAGCCTTCTCGGCGGAAAAGAAAAAAAAAATCTTTGGGACTGAACGGTTGAGCAACTGTGGAAAGTACGTGGAAAGAATATTATGTCGCCACAGGCTTTGGATTGCGGGATATTTCAGTCCATGTCACGGCAGTGCTGTCCAGGCAAGACACAGTAGAAATAAGTCGTTGTCGACACTAAGGAGGTCCTTTTGAGAGCAATTCAGACAAAGATCTAGGTTGATACGTTGGAAGCACAAGAAGCTAGAAAAATGAAAAAGGTAATATAGGTGAAGGCAGTGCCAAATGGTCTGGCCTGGAAAGAAGAATGCCTGCCGGTTTCACCCAGGCAAGCCACAGGGTGTTTGGACATCGCACAGCCATTAGGCTGACAAATGGTGACGCTCCAACACTCTTGTCGGCCCATTTATTTTGGCATCTTCGTGGACCACTGTTCTGAGAAATGGTTCGGTTTTAGAAGGTGGAAGGCGACACGCAGAGTACAGAAAGCTCAGTTTTATTGCTTCAGTCATTTAGAAGGCTTTTTTTGAAGATGATTTGATCGCCGACGGTTGCATTGTAAAACATCGCGTGCGAGCGTATTGCGGTTAAGCGGAAACATCTCTCAGTAATTTACAGCTTGTAGTGGGAGTTGTACCTGGTGTTTCTTAAGAGCACAAGACGGGTTTCAATTTGCAGTCATGGGCAGAGTTCCTTCGCCTCTGTTTCCACTTCACCCCATTGTGTCCTACTGGAAATAATAAAGACCTTTGGGCCAATATATAAATGTTGAACGTGTAAGAAGTGTTGTGGAGTTGTGGCGTCACTTTTGAGCAAAATTGATGGTGGGTGAAGAAAATGTCGCGCCTCTTACCAAAGCAGGCCGCGTGCGGAGTACACAGAGCTAGGTTTCAACGTTCAGTTCTGGTACTTGTTTTACGCTGTTAAAAGGCAGCACTTGGTTAAGAAAAAAAATACATTGTTGACACAAATATAAAGCATGTTTACTTTGCCTGCATTAGGCTGCTCTAGAAATCCGGGATTTTCTCCTGTACCAGCAAGAGACGAACATTCACAGGGGATGGGACGGTAAAAATGTGCACTCCTGAACACTATTTTATTGTGAGTAGATATATATATATATATATATATATATATATATATATATATATATATATATATATATATATATATATATATATATATATAAAGTCGAAAACACTCCCTTGACTTTCATTCACAATGTGGTCTACGTGAAAAGGAAGTATTCTTCAAGGTGAAAAAGAGAGAAGGCAAGAAAAACGATGCCCACTATTTTTCATTTACTGTTTTCATATCGCACATAATTTCCCTTCCAACGCTTCATGCCCTGCCGCGAAATAAACCATGCACCTGAGCGCGTCGCTGAAAGCATCCCTTTCGTTATGCTTCGTCTTGGACTACGTAAATTAAACGCGATTCAGGAACTAGAGCTTTGAATACGGTAACATTATTAAATCTGTCCATTACAAATGACGGCACCTTGCCTCCTTCTTTTCCAAACGCCTCAACGGTGAATGAAAACATTCCTTACATTTAAGCATAGGCATACATTTGAGATTTTTCGTTCAGTGATTAGGAAGTTTCGCAAGGCACCTCCTTTCATTCTTACAGGACGCAACGCAAGAAAAAAAAAACGCAACGTGATAAATAAGGAGGACGACAAGGCAAAGAGCTGAACTAGCAACTTTTATTTCGCATGTTCCTTTTTCATATAAATCCTTTGCATATACCCGTAAATGCTCAACCACGGCTGCCATGTGAGCACAAGGTGTTTTTCAACTGCGGATGGTAGCTTTTTTCTTTGTGTCTCTTCTCTCACATCCTTTTCGTGCTTTAAAGCCTCCGGTCCTCCAATAATTTTTTGCCCATGCCTACAACACATTTATTCACTTTGCATGCGTTGTCTCGAAACTCTAAGGACTGAGGTATAGTGAATGTCTCTGCTGCGACATCTCTACGAATGCTCTCAAATTGCAGCACGCCAACTCGCGCTGAATAGACGATGTCACTGCCCTTATGCGTTAGCGCATTTTTTTTTGTTGAAACTTATGCCGCTTAGAAAAGTGATCATTGTTTTGTAAGCGTGTGAGAAGCACACTGTGTGGGCTGTGGGGGTAGTGTATTCTATCGCTACTTCGTGCGGAAAAATTTACACATATAGGGCAGACGGAGCAGTGCTTGAACGAGCAACTCGGGGAACACGGCCGAACGCTGCGTTCTTTCAAAGGGAGGAACCTGGCCATACATGTGAAAGAGTGCCAAAACTGCTCGGCTTTGCTTAAAAGCACCACCATTATCGTCCGCGGAAAGTCCAGACGCGAGCGCGAACTGTTAGAAGCGTATTTAATCAAAACGAACGAACGTGTGTGCATTAGCGACCCGCCGGTTATTATCACTGACAAAGAGTGGCATTTTTTATCTCGATTTTAATGACGACCGGGCTTTGATGAATGTATGCGAGCTAGCGCAAGTAGTGGCTTTAAATACGTGGTAGAACCAATAAGAAATCAGTTGAAAGTATGGCGACAGTCTGTTTGTGTCTTCTCCTGGTCCGGCCTATTTTTTCGCAGTTTTTTTTCTTGAATATCAAATTTCGCACGCGCGAAAACACAGAAGAAAGAATTCAGAAAAAAAGTGGATTCACCGCATCTCTTAAGGACAAAGGTGAGGAGAAAAGAAATCCGCCGGTTCTTACCGGTGCTAGATAATTCAGAGTGCAGCGAGAGCTCAATCAGCCAGGAGGAAGAAGAAACAGTTTCTTAGACCACCTACCAACAGTCCATTAACTTGCAGAAAACCAAAGTAATGTTCAACAGTCTCGCAAGAATTCCCGGGTTAGAACCCGACCGCGGCGGCAGCGCTTCTATGGAGGCAAAACGTTAAGGCGCCCGTGTGCTGTGCGATATCAGTGCACGTTAAAGATCCCCAGGCAGTCGAAATTATTCCGGAGCCCTCCACACCGGTACTTCTTTCTTCGTTCTTTCACTCCCTCCTTTATCTCTTCCCTTACGGCGCGGTTCAGGTGTCCAACGGTATATGAGACAGATACTGCGCCATTTCCTTTTCATCAAAACCAATTATTATTATTATTATTATTATTATTATTATTATTATTATTATTATTATTATTATTATTATTATTATTATTATTATTATTATAGTCTGGCAAGAGAACAGGAGTTCACAATTGGGAGCGAGGTGCTGGATTTGATGAAGGAATACGTCTGCTTAGGGCAGATATTCACAGGTGATCCGGATCATAAGAGGGAAATAACTAAATCGATAAGAATGGCGTGGAGCGCATATGGCCGGTTGTGCCAGATGACGAGTGACAGTTTACGAATATCCCTCAAGAGAAAAGTGTACAACAGCTGTATCTTACCTGTGCCCACTTATGAGGTGAAACCATGGAGACTAACGAAAAGGTACAACTTAAGTGCGAGCTACGGAAATGGAAATGATAGGTTTGATGTCAAGCGACGGGAAGGGAGAGATTGGTTCAGGGAATAATTCCGCGTTAATGGCGGCCTATTCTACATCAAGAAGACGAAGTGGGCTTGGGCAGGGCATGTAATGCGAAGGCCAGAAACACGATGGTCATTAAGGGTAACTGCCGGGGTACGAAGGGAAGTGTGCCAGGGGGCGACATAATGTTTGGTGGGTGGATGAAATAACGAAGTTTGCAGGGATAGGGTTTCCACATAGGGTTAATTAAATAGATACGGGAGGGGCCTTTGCCCTGCAATGGTCGTAGTCAGGCTGCTGCTGATGATGATGTTTCCTCGCGGGAGTAATGCCGCGAATCGTTGCAGTGTTTGTTCTTTGTTCAAATCTGCCGCCATGCCACTTTATCGCTTTCTTTTCGACGCACGACGCGACTAGATTTATCTCGATTGATAGAAGCCATACAGAGATGATTCTACTCTGTTCCAGAATGTTCTAGTAACTTTTCACGTTTTATCTCGAAAGTTCGCTGTCAGCTTTAAATTTAGCACGGCCGACAGCGGCGGGCATTCTGTTCAACGACCGCCGAGCACGCTTGTCCCTTCGCCGCCGCCGAGTGATTCAGACCATTATGGGCGCAAATCAGCCCAAGTCAGACAGTGGACGGCTCAATCGCACTTTGAGGTACGTGGCGGTGGTGAGAGAGATGTAGGCTGCATGTATCAACGCTGACAACGTTGTAGCAGACACGCGGCACTGCAGCAATAGGCCGCAGCGTTCATTGGGTGATCCACCTCTCTCGATCAACCATTAATTTAACTGCCACCTGCCAGGGTGCAGGTTGGCGCGTAGCCTATCCACTGTACAGAACGAACTGAACGTTACAGACGTCAAGCCGCTCTACTTGCCTTACGCAAGACAGCTTTCGGTCTCTAACCAAGTTCAGCAGTAGTACAACCGCAGCTAATTTTTTCCCTTTCTTCTTGCTGCGGAGCACAATCGCAAAAAGAACATCAGACACTCACTGTACACACCACAGCAGGCAACGTAACTAGTAATTTAGGAAGTGGATAAGCAGGCACTCACGTTTTGCTTCTTCTAAAGATTGACGCCTTACATTCACTTACTGGAATGGGCTAAATGATTCAGATCAAGCTGGACTAGGCTTTATGTATTTGATTACCAAAAAAGGAAAGGACTAGCATTAAGCGCAAGTGCTGTTCAGCTTGCGCTCATGACTTGAATAGATCTTAAGTTCTGGACATTTTTTGAGCTCGGCTGACGAACAACTAAGAGCACTCAAAATGCTAATTATGATCGGCATAGATGTGAGCACCATTCTTGGAAACGACAGTGAATGATCACAACGAAAACAAAAACGCTGTCTTGGTCTTTCGTATTTGCATACGTTGACAGAAGGCTGTTATTCTGCCTTTTGCCCTCCTCCCATTTGTTCTCACTCCCGTTAACCAAGCAAGCCCGCATCTATGAAAAATGTTTTGTTTGGACCCTTGAAACGTACGTACATGCCTTCGCAAAGAAAACGAAACAGGAGGACACCCTATCTCGGTTTCGCTAATGAAGGTCCGGTTGCGAAACCGACCATAAGAGCAGTCGTTCCAGCCTGGTCAGCCTTCTCATTTCACGAGCGTCGATGCCCCGGGGCGAAGCACTTCGCCGGAAGTGAGTCAACAAACTTACTCGAGCACAACGAATCCGCGCAACGGTGCAGATTGTTTGAGGCTCCAGTTTACCTTTAGAACCGGGTAGCCTCTGTCCGCAGCATTTGTGCTGTCCACACAACTTGGAACCTTTTTATGAGCCTCTTCATGATTGTAAGCTTTGCTTAGTTGTTTGAAAATGATTAAAGCTGACGTTTTTTTTCTAACAATTAACGTGTAATAATTGTTGACAGAACGTAAATGCGAAAGGGAATATTTGGTGGAAAGGAGTGTGTACGTGCGCCTGCTGGTTTGTATTTTCGGTTTTCTCTCACTGTTTACGTTATTCTTGTTCTGAGTATATATTTAGCGGAGTAACTTGCTGAGTAACTTAGCAAGTTCTTATTCGGAGTAACTAACTGTGGCGACAGTTCTCTGAAGGAGGCTTCAAATTGTCACTAGACAGCGCCCAGTTCCGGTCGGACCAGTTTTTACCCTGAAGTAAATCACCGTTGCTGTAAGTGCTGCATTACGGTGACATCATAGACATCGTCATCGGAGTGTGGGCCCCCCTTACCAGATCAGCTGCGAGGTGAAAGCTGTGCCCTCCTTGTGATGGGTTGCATCCCAAGTCGGTATGAGCGATCCCTGATTGGACAGTCATCCAGTGCCAAGAGTCCTCAGTTGGGGAGTCAGAGACATGAGAGGCTACAAAACATGCCGCGTGCTTATGCTAACACATACTTTCGGATACCTTCATACACCTTCTAATACCTTCATAACCTCATTTCTGCTTGTATTTCACGTACTCATGTATGTATGCAAATTAAATTTGCGCAGTCTCCTCTTCAGCCCTCTCCGGCTTTCTCCACCCTTCATCGGCCGCCTCATTCTTGACCCGACAGGACACCCAACATGGTCAACGACAGTACACACTCTAACAACGGGAGTGTTTAGGGAACGACAAAGTTTTTGGAGCGACGCCTTCTTGGAGGCCCTGGTTATTGCTCCGACCTGTATTTTTTTACGCATTTTTTTATCCCTCGAGGCTCTGAACAATTCATAAAATCTTTTCTTTTGTTCGTCACTCATTACCCTTTCAAGTCCATGAAATATGGACAAACGCTTCAAATTTGCACGGCTTTCACCACGTGCCTCCTGGCTCTGTGCCCTCAACTGCTGGAATTTTTATTGTTCGGTACATCCCAGTTATCTTGTACAGTTTTCGGAAATAGTTGATATGAGCGCAGTAAGGATTTAATAGGTCATTTTCTGCAGCGACGAAGAATATTCAGCCGCGACAATGGCACAGCAACTTGCGGGTAAGTGGTTTTCTTGAAATTAAATGTTTAAGAGACCTTTAGTAATTATGTGGTCGCTGCTCGTGACCGACCGATAATGCAATCCGGTGACGTCAAGGAAAGCTGGGAATGTTTTGCTTTGTCATTGTCTGCTTTTTCGCCTATAATATCCTCTATGTCATACCTATTTGGGGCACCAAGGTCCTGATTGGTGACACTTTTCTAGTTGACTGATTTGGTATTTCAACCAGGCAATGCAGCTGTAAACTAAGACAAGAAGATCTTGTTGGTTGGCCGCGTATTAAAAGATCTACCGAGATGCCTCCAAGCAGGAACACAAAGTCTCCGTAAAGAGAGAAATTTTGACATCTTTTAGTGATTTATGCCGCAACAAGTGGTAAAAAAGTAAGCGCACTTAAAAAAACAACAACACTTATTTTGAGTTGTTAGTGGGAGTTTTGAATGGTAACTTACCATTGCAGGATTAGCATATCCCGAGGAAGCTTAGAGCCTCTCAAGTACATTCCGGCACTGGCGTAAATCCTTAAACACGTCTTGCACATGGCCAGAGCATTTCCCAGTACGGCATAACGCCACTTTATCATTTCTTTCACACTTCTCCGTCACCCCGACCCGTTGTTTTTCATCCTTCAATGACAATTTTTTTTCTCTCTGTCTCTTTATTCAAATTATCCTTAGCTTATGGCCTGCATATCTTGGCTTAATTTCGCAGAAACCCTTGGCTTCCTCATTCCTGCCTAACCCCCCTTCTTTTCTTTTACCGCTTTCTCTGAACATGTCCTCATGTTTTATTTTTCTTTTTTTATTTTTCACATCATGTGCTAGATGCCATATGTAATTTATATCTCTTCAAGGCTTTCTGTGTTTGTATTGTACCTGTGGATTCAACATTGTGCATACGGACTCCATAATTATTTCTTACAGCTCCATGGAGACAACACATAGATTTTTGGAATCACAAGGTGAATGCGCACTTTTGATATTAAGCAAAGTACAGTTGCCTTTTTATATCACTCAATGTTTACGAGGCTAAATCTTCAATTTTAATAAAGCCGGGGACCCAACTAATCGAGTTCACTGTAGACAGGTCTGCAATAAATCCTGTTGTGCACATGTAAATAAAAATATGCCCTGCAAAATATAGACCAGGAAGCAGACCATAGTAATATAACCGTGCAGTGCTGCACCCAAGGGTACTGGCATATATCTCCGCCCACTTTCTGACCCACTTCTCAGTCCTGTTAAGTTTAGTTTGCCTTTAAGAAGCAAGAGCAAGAAAAATCTTTAGACATAAAATGACAGCGGTCTTTTACTGATTGCGCTCCTGTCAAATGTAGATGACCCCAAAATTGCCTTCTGAACAGTTGCTGTTCACCGCGGTTAGGCCAACACTAGAAAGAAAAAAGAGCGATTCCAAATGCTTGACGTCAGGGTGCGCCGCTTAGCATTTGCTCCGAGCTATTCCTAAGGAAACTAGACAAAGAACTGGTGAAAAGTTGGAAACCACAGAAATATGTCAGAAGGAAAATAAAAAAGTAAGAGCAGAACGGGGGACACTGGTTGCATGTGCCCCGAATATAGACGTAAAAAACCTTTCAGTGCGGAGCGCTGTCTTGATGGGGTATGCAATTGAAGCCAGAAGCACCGCTCACGTTGACCTGTCAGAGTGAAAGCGGAAAGAAAAAACTAAAAAAACTGCCTCGCTTGCATTGCAGTGACCCCAATATGAGACCGGAAGACAATGCCGACATGTTCCGTGTTGCCTGCATATGACTCGAGGAGGAATAATGCGTGAGTGGGAGGCTACGAAAGCTATGCACGAAGACCTCAGTAATCGATGTTGCCGGACTCGGAGTTTTTCGGCGAGAGATATTTTTTCGTTTGCGGTCTGCTCCACTTATTGGAAGCATGGGTCGTTGGCCTCAAGATTAAAAAAGCCACATGTACCACAGGCGATCAACCTCAAAAAGAAATAGGACTTGCATGTTTACTGCATGCGGAGTTCTGCAAACAAAGATAAAACATACATACGTTTCGTTCCGACTTTACACATAATAATAATAATAATAATAATAATAATAATAATAATAATAATAATAATAATAATAATAATAATAATAATAATAATAATAATAATAATAATAATAATAATAATAATAATAATAATAATAATAATAATAATAATAATAATAATAATATTAATAATAATAATAATAATATAATAATATTAATAATAATAATAATAATAATAATAATAGGTTTTTGGGGAAAGGAAATGGCGCAGTATCTGTCTCATATATCGTTGGACACCTGAACCGCGCCTCAAGGGAAGGAATAAAGGAGGGAGTGAAAGAAGGAAGAAAGAGGTGCCGTAGTGGAGGGCTCCGGAATAATTTCGACCACCTGGGGATCTTTAACGTGCACTGACATCGCACAGCACACGGGCGCCTTAGCGTTTTTCCTCCATAATAACGCAGCCGCCGCGGTCGGGTTCGAACCCGGGAACTCCGGATCAGTAGTCTAGCACCCTAACCACTGAGCCACCGCGGCGGGTTACTTTACGCACCTGCATCACATAACTTGAAAGCTAGCGAAAAAGCAGTAAATCTTGCTCTTGTTGTAGTAATAAATAATTGAAATGAAAACGTTAAGAGGAACTGAAAATGAAATAGAGAGCGAAATTTCTATGATGGTAAGCCGGTGTGGATGACAGCGCGAATCACAAAGAGGCAATTCATTTTCGTCAAAGATATAAGCAAATTTCAAAGCCTTAATTGACATAGTGCCCACCAACACAAGCGAAATGGCGCCGAAGCCAGCTGACAATCATGCGGAAGCCAAAGTTGAGGAAACAACCTGGAGTAATCTAGCTTCCATTTTACGCAATTTAATATAACTCTGAGCTTTCCCTGTTCTTGTTGATAAAAACTACAATAGAAACAAAACAATATTTGAAGAATCGTGCAAGGCAATGAAGGGCTGCTCGACTTCGTGGTAGTATTTTGTGCCCATGTAGCAGAGATGCTATTTACCGCACAAAAGTGGTGGCTTCATTGGCCTTCAGTAAGTTCAGTTTACTTCATTCTTCCAGCTTTGCATATTCGCGATAAACCAAACACTTCTGTCGCTTCTTACTACGTAACGGGCTAGCACAGTGACCTCAAACCTCGGCTACTGGGCTCGTGGTCGGGACATGTGTGACGTAACGCCCCTGAACTGTGCGACATCAGCGCACATTATTGAACAGAAAATCATGAAATTAATACGAGGCCTCCCACTACGGTGTCTTTCATTGCCTACGGGCAGGTTCGCGGTGTAACAAAGCTTACAACACACCGTACAGCACTGCAACGAAAAAAGATTAGCACTGTGGCGTGTCACCGAGTGCGTCATATACCAACTCTCGGCGGTGCGGCTACGGCCATGTCGATAACAAAGTGCCAGGCGTGTTCGCGAAGCACGGTGCTGCATCAGCCGCATGGTGCCATTTTGTGAGGGAAACAACAACAACAACAACAACAACAACAACAACAACAACAACGACGACGACGACGACGACGACGACGACGACGACGACGACGACGACGACGACGACAACAACAACAACAACAACAACAACAACAACAACAACAACAACAACAACAACAACAACAACAACAACAACAACAACAACGACGACGACGACGACGACGACGACGACGACGACGACGACGACGACAACAACAACAACAACAACAACAACAACAAAAGCAATTTACTTCTCTCCGGTGATGTCATTGTGGTAATCCTTTTCCGTGGCGACTGTGCCTAATACTTCACTTACAACACTACACCTCGTTCTAAGAAATAATCTCACATTCGATACAGCTAGCTAAAGGTTATGCATAACGGATGCTCTAGTCATTACGCGGCTGATAAAATATTTTATGCATTTCTGAATATAAAATAACGCCTTCGCTTCAAAAGAGGATGATAGGTTCCCTCTCTGCAAGCGAACCAAGAGAGGGAAAAAGCTGTCTGAAACAAACTGATTTTACGAGGCGGTTATTAAAGCGACACCCGTAAAAAAAAAACACATCAAAACTTTAAGAATCGCTCCTGTGTAAGCACTCGGATTCTGATTCGAGGATAGCGTCTGTGGAAAAAGGAAGCCGTTTTTTATTGAAAGAGGTAATCTCTTCCGGCTGTCTTTTTGCCGGCGACAGAGATGTAAATATTTCAAATCATTGCTGGCGTTGCGCATACTTAAGTAGGGCTTAGAGTTCTTTTAATTTCAGGGCAATCGAGCCAGCTCGGTAATTTTGTTTCTCATGGTTGCCTTCGTGCAGAAAGTCAGGGATTATATAAATAGTTTAATTTGAATTCTGTTGTATTTTTATCTTTTCTTCTTTTGACGGTCTTTTAGAAAATCTTAGCCGCCGCCGTCCCCGATTGCGAATTATTTTTGATTAACTAATTTCTTTCGCTTAATTTACATCTTAAGCTCAGCTTTTCAAATCTGTTCTTATAAACGGCTAAGCTGACGCTGACGCTTTTAACGCGATCAGACTGCGTTTCTCATGGAAAAACTTCACATATTCTAAGGCGTAGTAAACACAAAAACCGTGTTGCGACTTGAAGTACGATTACGAAACATTACGCCGAAGAAGCAACAGGCAGAAGAGAAGTCAAACAGCGTGGATTTGTGACTCGTTATTCTTCTTCTTTTCCACCCACTGCACGCTCATGAATAGGGAGAGAGAGATGAAAACCCTTTAATAAAAAAAGAGAGAATTTAGCCGTGATTTAAAAATGGCTGGCATGTTACTCTACGCGAGTAAGGGAACTCGGGAGATAAAGGCGGAAGGAGAGCAGTGCGGAAAAGGCAAAATAAAACAAATAAAAAGAACAGAACTTAAAAAGCAGCCATTAAATGGTAATGACATTTACGGCTAGTAAGGATGTTACATATGAAATGATGAATTGCATAGTCGGACAAATCGGCTGAACACTCCTGGGCACCCGTTTTAGCGCCAAAACGGCAGGCGTGCAAAGCAGTGCTGGGCTGAACACTGTTCATTCCTCACTTTTTTTATTTTACAGGTAATCATGAAGGGCAAAAATGAAAACAGGAATAAAACAGCTCCGAAAAAGGAAGGGTGCGTTGTCTGAGCCTCCCTAATGTGGAATATTTGCTACCGCACTGTGAAAGTGTTGGTGATCTTCACTGGCGGGATCATCACATACTTGTCCGGTGGCGGAGTGGAAAAATGAACACAAAGCAGCGGTTAGTTCCGCAAAATATAATTCGCACTTTTTAAAAAACAGGCGATGTGTGCAGGTTCGTAGGGTTAATTAGAGATCGGCGAAATGTGTGAGTGGGTGCTGGGAAACCATATTATGCTGCATCGGTAAAGGTGATACCTGGAAGAGAGATGCAAGGAAGGGTATAGTTAGCTATTATTTCATGGCTGAGACAGTAGTAGGAAAACTGCAGTCGTAGAGAAAGCAGTGTTTTGAATGGTCTTGAGGGACCTGGAGACAATCGGTTCTATGCAGCAGGGGCACGAATAATTTCAGGCTGGACAGGCCATGAACCCGATCAGCCAGGTGGGTGGTAATCCATGCGAATCAGACGGATGTCGGTTCCACCGGAGGCATGCTTTTATTTCAACTTTAATATTTTTCGTCTGTCTGCAAACATTATCCCTGTTGCTGTCTATTATGAGTAAAAAAGAAGAGTACGAATATTTTCCAGCGTTTCCTGATATTTAAGACAGGTGGCTTGCTGTGTATAGGCCATGGAGATTTGTGGTATACTGGGCACTGTCCTGGATAACCGACATGCCTGCTTTAAAAGTAATTTGCTTCACTTTATCTCGATGTTTACTCAAGTTCTCTCTAAAACACAGGTCGCACAAGCCCGGCCATATACTCGAAAATTGAGCACTTTCCATAATTGCACCGACACTGGCACGTAAAAATCTACTCACTTGATTGAAAGGTAAACAACAGCCCAGTTCTCTTTTTGACGTTCCAAAATATGAATATTAAGTCATGGGATTTTCTACTTTCCGCTTTTTCGCTCATTGCGATTCGCGACGACGAAAAAGAAGGAAAAAGTGGCGCGGTTTCATATTTTTTGCTGCAGTTACTTTTGTGGCGGCTGAGTTTACTGTTATAACTGTGAAGATCGTGTGTTTAAAAAGTCACAGCAAAAATGCTGTAAGTAATTTTCTAGTCACCTACTTATGCCTGAATGTCGGCCTTTAATTTATTTCCTCAATCATACTCATGGTTGTTTTTACCGCCGAACTCCTGCAAATTATTCTTAAGATTCCCCTTCCTTTAATTACACGCCAAGTGCCACACACAGAGAAACTAATCTTCGGTTTTGTCATCAACACCAGACAAGGAAAATTCCTTTTTGGAAAGAAGACGAAAATCTTCCAATATTAGTCGCTAATTATAGTCATATATATTTGTTTATTCCTCCTCGCATTTTTTTTTTCTCACGGTGAACACAAAGTCAACATTGTTATTCCATACAGACATCTTTTCTGCACTTGAAATTTTTAATTTTTATTGTTTGAAAGTCGAACATTGGTCAACGCTATTTTTTGGCAGGGTGTTTAATGGCTCAGCGCATTGGAGGTTAAGTAGACTTAGATAAACTATACATATCTTTAGACAGCCACTCTCTCTCTTTGCTAGACCGTTATTTTTCTCCCTCCTGTATTGCCAGCATGCCCTTTAATACCGCCTTATGCACTTAATGTTTCTATTGAAAAACGTTTTCTGTTTTTCTTCTCACGAGGTAAATTGCCACTGTTGTTGAAAGAAGTCAATGCCATCCCAGCTGAAATCGAATATCAAGAGCTTCGCTTACCAGGCAGCTCGCACCATGCCGCACTCAGGGTTCTGTTAAGCCAATACTTTCTTCATTGATCCTTTTCCCCCTCATCATTAGTATACTAATGCCTTGAACGATAGGACCAAGATCTTGAAAGCAATGTGGTTTGCCGGGTTCACTGTGCTTACCTAATGGGAAAAGACAAAACAATGTAGCTGGAAAGGGTATCTACAAAACCCTGTGTAAGCAGAAAGAACAAAGAGCCCTTTGATAACTAAGCGGCCGCCAATTTCTGGAGCGGCTGGAATGTAAATTTTATGATTGCATTTTAACGGAAATCATAGTTTATTTAAATAACATGAATTTCACGGCTCCCACTAGACCATTGCTTACGAATTGATAAATTTTTCTATATGTTTCAAATATTTCGCTCACTGGATCAGGTGTAGTTAGCGGGAAAGCGCTTCATACACTGACTCTAACATGACATCTCGTCTGAGGCCTTGTTTTGGCCTTTTCTTAACACCTCACCCTTTTTTATCTTAGCCACTAATTTATCCGCGACATTAAAACTAGTGTTCAAACAGGTTTAAAATCCCGCGTGTACAGAACACACCCCTCAGAAATAAGCACTAGATACTTGAGCGTTTGAAGTATTCTGCAACAGATTTCTTGCCGAGTGGTAAAGTGATTTAAGGGGATGCGAAGGAGCTTTCAGTTCTGAAGAGGAATGGTCTGCTATTTTCTTCTATGGCCAAGCGCGTTTCGGGTATGTTTTCTTGGCAAAAAATGCCCTGAATGCTGCACTGAAGTATTGTTGAGAGGAAGTACAAAAAAAGTAGCAGTTAGGAAATGCTAGCACCACTTGATTTTCAATTTTTTCCCTCACCGGTTCATTGTTCACAACCAGCAACCTTCTCCCTATAAATGGTAGCGTGTGTGGCGCAAGGTCTGGAAATATTACCATCTGTAAACATATGGCTTACAAACGGCTGGCATCGGAAAAAGATTCCCTCTTTAAAGCATGCACAATTCTGGCAGTTACCAAGATTCTATCCAAAGTTACAGTCACCTCTTATCGGTAGACACAAGATGTCCGGTGCCGGGCTTAAAATGCTCCTTCGTTGTCCAGCTGCATCAAGTTTCTGTGCTTTCAGTTGGCAATATTCCTAATTCAACAAAAGTAAGCATTGAATACATTTAGTCGCCTGAGTAAACCCCGAGGCTTGGAAATCGTGCCCTGGTAATGAACGATAGTGCGCTAAAGGATAGGTCGCAGTTTTTTTTTCTCTCTGTAGGGTAATTTATACTTAGAGAGCAGGGTTATCTTTCTAAAAAGTGTCACATAAACGTCAGACTCAACTGAAGTGGTGCACTGAACTGTAATGTTGCATTCTCAGCTTAAATATTTATTAAAAAGTCATTCTTTACATTATCGTACCTTTGATGTTATACTCCCAGGAGAGGATTTGAAGGACACAGAAAGATGAATAAATGCGTGCCTCCGCAACATTTACTTCTAGTGCCGCTGGATTATTTTGTGACGTAGTCTGCTGCCTAGTGTTCGCATGCCTCGCTTACTCATTAGAAATTCTTTAGCTATCTCTGCAATCCCACCATGAGCCTTCTAGCATGGCGGCTCCGTTGTGCCGTGGTCGTCGCCGCTGTAATTGCATTAAAGTTGCCTTCAATGAGTAAAAAGTTTAACGACTCCTGCTTGGTGCTTGAGAAAATCGCTTTTCACAAAGTCAATTGCTAGCAGTGAAAAACTTAAAAAAAAAACGGTGTCCAGCGGCAAGTAGTAGCGATGCCGGCCAGCTCCTATATTCGGCAAATTTATTCAAATATTCATCGAAAGACAAAGTTTTCTTTCGTATGATGACCAGAAAAAACAATCTGAGCGTTCCAAGCCGCATTTGATCAAGCTCGTCACTCCATTCTCCCAAAGCCACCATTTCTCGCGCAAGTTGAGAATAGTGGGACGAGCTGGTTGCAGGACTGAGATTTTAATATTGCTTAACCACCAAGGCCTTGATTTTGTGTACAAGGCGGTTCACAATAAAGGATTATACTAGGCGAAACTCTTTTTCTATGCTCTTTTAACGCGTCAATACTATAGCCATTCACCGCATTAGCGTCGCCAGAGTATGGCCAAACGCAAAGTCATTACTTTCCAATTATGTGGCCTGCTGCAAGATAATCAAGGCTTCATGTACTCGCAAGCCACATTATGTGCGCTAATGAGTAGTCTCGGCTGATGACCCATTAACCGAGAGCCAGCCGCTGTTGTTCTTCATACAGAGAGCTCAGAGAGGGAATCGTTTCGTTCCACGGAACGCCTCTGAATGGCGAAAACGTCGCCTCTTGCCCCTGTCTTGACATCTCACAAATCTCCGGAAATTATGCCACGCGGGTGAAGGAAAACATGTGAAGCACACTTGAGAGTCTGCAGATGATATCTTCAGGTCTGCGAAGTTTATTCCGCAAGAGCTTCATAAACTTCAAGTCTTCTTCTTCGTGGAATAAACTTCAAGTCTTCTTCGTCCCGCTTGTTTGGGCTCGGCAGGCGCTTGAAGAAAGCAACGCAGTTCGTCGGCCTCAATAAGTTCGTTATATATTCTGCTTTGCGCACAGTACTTCCTTCTGGCTGCAGTTCGTGCATTTAAATCTTCGTTTAGGGAAATAAGAAAACCCGAAGATTCCTTATTCTTCCACCACTTCTTTCTCTCTTTAAGCCTCCTTTTCTTTTCTATTCTTCTAACACAACTTTTTTTTTCTATTTCCAGCGTTGTTTCCGGCATTTATAATGCTGGAAGCTTCTTTCTAGTGTTTGTATGCCATCGTTACTAACTGTCCCTTTCTATGTATACGCGTACTCTGTGCCTACCATCGACAGTTGTATCATCTCATATTTATATACACTGTGAACAAAATAAATTTTCTGGCGTACGATGCATGCAAAATGTAACTATTGTGAGCTCAGTGAGCGAAAGTTTTGACGTCATTGCAATAAAATCTGCAAAAAAAAGGTAAATTTTGGTGTTTTAAGTTATAGGTTTTAGCTTGCTGATGCAAGAAGCATGCAATAATTAGGGATAATTCTATGTTCTGTAATGTAATTACGCTGATCATGCTCTTGATAATCCTCAGATTTTCCTCTTTTAGCTTTTGGGAAGACTTCGCTTCCTCGCCTACCGAAGCCAATTGTAGAGTTTCATCATTTTCTGTCAATGCTAAAATAATCTAATCAGCTAATGCAATCTTTTTCAAACCAGGAAATTCCTCTTCCCTTGATATCATTTCTGTGAATGTTCATTCCTCCTGTGCAGTGAAACACGTTTTCTTTACCTGATGTTGTCGTGTTTGTCAGCCGCAGTGCAGCTCTACTGACACTGTCTTCAGCTCCAGCTGAAATCAACACACAATCTAGTGACAAATAAATTTGAACATGCCATTTTATGATTAGATGTGAATCGGGGCACTAATACACATTAAGAAAGACAAGTCATACTGCTGATGATATTTATCGCACTTTGCCTACGCAAGGCATATTTATAACTTAGGGTGATGCCTTCCTTTTTTTTTCTCATAAAAGTTTCAAGTCTCTCTGCCAAGCTCCGGGCATCTCTAAACAGCTTGACTTTCCCGCAAAGCCCGAAAAATTACATAGACAGCCGAGGAGTACGCCCCGCCGCGGTGGCTCAGTGGTTAGGGCGCTCGGCTACTGATCCGGAGTTCCCGGGTTCGAACCCGACCGCGGCGGCTGCGTTTTTATGAAGGAAAAACGCTAAGGCGCCCGTGTGCTGTGCGATGTCAGTGCACGTTAAAGATCCCCAGGTGGTCGAAATTATTCCGGAGCCCTCCACAACGGGTACCTCTCTCTTCCTTTCTCCTTTCACTCCCTCCTTTACCCTTCCCTTACGGCGCGGTTTAGGTGTCCAACGATATATGAGACAGATACTGCGCCATTTCCTTTCCCCGCAGAATCAATTATTATTATTATTATTAGCCGAGGAGTACCTGGTACTTGCAAATCAATAACTGGCACCCCGTGCTACACGCTCGAAGACCCCCTACTTCGAGAGTTTTTGTTACAACACTCGGGCCACGTTATCTGATAAATCATGCTGTCTAAACCAGGCACTCTTTCCGAATAAAGATCATGCATGTACGTTCCCGCAACAGCTGTCCAAGTAATTGTACTGCAGATATATCTACCAAGGTGCAGGCGACCTAAACCTTCTTTCAACTTTCTGCTGATTCTGAACGTGCACCATACAATGCCAACGTCCCTCATGTTGGCAATGTATGTGGGCCAACGAATAATAATGATAATAATTGGTTTTGGGGGGAAAGGAAATGGCGCAGTATCTGTCTCATATATCGGCGGACACCTGAACCGCGCCGTAAGGAAAGGGATAAAGGAGGGAGTGAAAGAAGAAAGGAAGAAAGGTGCCGTTGTGGAGGGCTACGGAATAATTTCGATCCATGAATGAAATGCGTTTTTCAGAGAGCGCTTGATCAGCACGGTTTGAAAGGGGGATAAAGGAGGGAGTGAAAGAAGAAAGGAAGAAAGAGGTGCCGTAGTGGAGGGCTCCGGAATAATTTCGATCCACGAATGAAATGCGTTTTTCAGAGAGCGCTTGATCAGCACGGTTTGGAAGGGTAGTGTAGGGAGGATCGTGCACCTCCACTGCGAGGACTGAAGCCGCGGCGATAAAACGGTCTCGGTTTTTGCCACGCAGAGCCGCATGCATCGGTGGCAGGGATCATGCTCCTCTCTTCTGGCTGCTGGAGTCACGAAAGCCGAGAGGCGAGGAGGTGAAGTGAAATGAGCGCTTAGCGAAGAGAGTAAAAGTCTACGTGTGTACTCTTGTTTACGAAAGCATGAAAGGAAGGAAGATGATTGTGTTCCCTGCTCCTCATATTTGTGCAAGCTCACCGAAGGCAGCGGAAACGACGCTGAGGTCTAGAGCCTTTTTTTAATTTTTTAATTGGTTTTTTGGGTAAGGAAATGGCGCATAGTATCTGTCTCATATATCGTTGGGCGCCTGAACCACGCCGTAAGGGAAGGAATAAAGGACGGACTGAAAGAAGAAAGGAAGAAAGAGGTGCCGTGGTGAAGGGCTCCGGAATCATTTCGACCACCTGGGGATCTTTAACGTGCACTGACATCGCACAGCACACGGGCGCCTTACCGTTTTTTCCTCCATAAAAAGGCAGCCACCGCGGTCGGGTTCCTGCGTTTTTTGAAGCAGCTTTTCACCCTCAAACGAGTCCCGTGAAATAGCATGGTGAAGACACCACCCCTGCGAAATTCAACCGCGGTAAGATCAAATGGACGAAAGAATTGTTTGTTCAGTAACTATTCGCTTAAGGAACGCCGGGGCGTTTTTAAAATATCTATGAAAAAATCCAGGTAGGCTTCCTAGCTGAGTACCAGACCACTAGCCTCAGCTTGCGTCAAAAAGCGCTTAATAATAATAATAATTGGTTTTTGGGGAAAGGAAATGGCGCAGTATCTGTCTCATATATCTTTGGACACCTGAACCGCGCCGTAAGGGAAGGGATAAAGGAGGGAGTGAAAGAAAGGAAGAATAGGTGCCGTAGTGGAGGGCTCCGGAATAATTTCGACTACCTGGGGATCTTTAACGTGGTGGTGGTGGTAGTGGTTTTATTAAAAATAATAGTAAAAAGGAAGGAAAAGATTTTTGCTAGCCCCGGCATCTGCCATCGATACTGAAGCACCTGAGCTGGGGCAGCGGAAATAAAGGACAGCAGGCAGAATGGAGAAATGAAATGAAAGAGGTGAGGGGACAGGAATAGAGGACAGGGGGAGAAGTAATATGTACAAACTATTTACACAATAAGTAATGTGTCCAGGTTGTGCGCGTGATTAGTTCATTTAAGAGGAATTAAATCACACACGCGCACAGCACTGTGTAGGTTACAACTGGAGTGGGGCGTCCAGTTATTAATCGTTCAAGGTAGAACTCGCGGAGCGTTCGGTCACTGCGTGTAACTACCTGACGGAGAACAGACGGGACGTCAAGCCCGTGTGTTCGAGGAATGCACAGAGGCTCACCAAAGTTCGCTCACGAGTGCGCGCACTGCCCTGCGGCCACAATAGCGTCTTGATGGAGTCTGGTAGTATGCCCTGCGCCCTATAGGCCGCGAGCATATCGCGACGAGCATCGGCGAACGCGGAGCAGCGAAGGAGCAGATGTTCTGGTGTTTCCACTGCACCGCATCCGTCACACACATCACTCGTCGCGATTCCGTGACGCACCCGTCGTTCCCCGGGCCACACGCAGCCAATGCGCGCGCGGAGGATCATTGCACGTTGCGACCGTGTAAGTGCACGACAGCCGGTGACACTGTCGATGCGCTCACCTCCCGCGATGCGTGGGTCGGGGTGCTGCTTTCGGAGATGGTCGTGAATGGCCGCACGCACGTCCTCCAGCGCAAGGGGCAGATCGCTGGCAGGTAGTTGGTGTGCAGCGGTCGCGAGGTCGTCAGCTTCTTCGTTGCCGGCGATGCCGCAGTGACCGGGCACCCACTGTGCACGCACGGCACAACCTCTCTGCGCGAGGCGCTCGATGCGCGAGCGAATTTCCCGCACTAGTGGGGTACCGCGGCCGTTAGATTGCAGGCGGCTGAGGGCGGCGCGGGAGTCGCACAGCAGAGCACTCCTGGGCGGCGGAGGGCCGAGGGTGAGCAGCAGGTCCAGCCCGAGCCGGATCCCCATCAACTCCGCCGTGGTGGAGGAGCCCAGGAAGGTTGCGTGTTGCTGGCTGTGCAGTCGCAGGGCGGGGATGGTGGCCGCCGCAGCAAGGGAGCAGCTGTCGCGGGCCACTGAGCCGTCGGTGTACACGAGGAGATGGTCCTGGAGCTCCTCGTGTATGACGGCTCTGGCCAGCTGCTGCACAGCGCAGAGGGGTGTGCTCCGCTTTCCCGCGATGCCGACGATCTCTCGCTGTACCTCCGAGGCAGCAGGCCAGGGCGCGCAGGAGCCGTAGGGGGGTGGGCCTTGGGTCAATTGCTCATACTCGAGCAGCGCCGCGCCCATTCGTGAGCGCGGGTGCGAGCGCATATGCTGCAGCAGCGAGCCGCCGTCCGGTGCGCGGTGAAGCCGGTCGATGTGATTCAATGCCCTGCGCGCTGCTTGGAGCTCAAGGGGCCACGCTCCTGCCTCGGCCAACGTTGCGGCGCACTGCGAGTTTTTGGGCAGGCCTAGGCACACGCGCAGGGACTTGCGGTGCTGAAGCTCGAGCTTCTTCCAGCACGGCTTGCGCACCGTGACGAGCGGCAGCGCATAGAGCACCGCCCCCAAAGCTGCGGCATTGCACTGACATCGCACAGCACACGGGCGCCTTAGCGTTTTTCCTCCATAAAAACGCAGCCGCCGCGGTCGGGCTCGAACCCGGGAACTCCGGATCAGTAGTCGAGCGCCCTAACCACTGAGCCACCGCGGCGGGGCAAAAAGCGCTTAAAAATTACCTTGTAGGGTATAGTGTGCGCGGTTTTGTTCGTGAATAAATTTTATTAACCTTCGATTTCTAATGGTTCTCGCATTCGGCCGGGGCCCAAGGAGCTTCTCAGTTTAAAATTTGTTTACATGTGCGCATGAATTGCACGTTAACTAGATCAGGCGTTGCGAACTAAATATCATTGCGAAATGAATACAAGTTTCTCAAGACAGTGCAAAGTAGTACATTTTTCTAGATAGAGCTTGGCTGCTTTCCTGTCTCAGATTGTTTTAAAGCAACACTTGTGTACCTCGGAATTGCGGAAGAGAGTAGCGTCACGGCACGCAAATATATATCTGTTCTTGAGCACTCGTGCTACATCAGCGAAAAACACACCAAAGAGAAAGCCTATACGATTTCAGTGCGCAAGGGAGCTCCATGGGTCAGCCTTGTATGTGCGTAATGTTGCCGACATTTTCAGCTGCATCGAAATAAGCTTGAAAAATTGCCAAAGATAATACTAAGAGCGTGCAGTACTTTTTTTTTGTTCGAATTTGAAATTATACGACCCTCAATTACCATTCATTTAATCGTGCGCACTGGAATTCATATGAAGGTATTTTAAAGCGCCCTAAAGCCGGTCCTGGCGTCCAAATAAAGCGACCTCTCTTGTTGCTTTCCTAGTGCGAGCTCATAGGCTGCTGACATTTTTCGGACACCGATTTATTTAGTGCGTGTTTACTTCATGTTCACCTCGAAAGATGCTTTTCGCAGATTGCTTTCAAACTGCTTCTGCTTCTTCGAGTGGCATAGTTATTACATCGTCAGGGCCGTCCTCAAGATTGTGCAAATATTATTAGTCAATATATTAACGCGAAGCAAAAGCTTCTGTAAATCCGTCTTTCGATTCGATTAGTGAAAAAGTACTTTACGACCAGACAGGTTCTCTGTCTAAACGCTTGCAAAAGGGCGCGGCCATTAAAGCGCAGCATTCGAACCCCCCAAAAATGCTAGAAAAATGATTGTATTAGAATAAACAGGAGGAATAGAAACAAAACACTTACAACTAGGGTGAGATAAGAGGCATGTAGAAGGTCAGAGCTTGTTTCCGACCCCTCCTTGCTAAAACAGCATGCTTCCCCGGAATTCAGTCTCAAAACCTTTCGCCAATCCTCACATTTTTCTCCGCGTCGGAGGCCCATTGTACGCGGTTGGTAATAGCGTAATACCTTGGGCATGCTCGGCAGAATAAGCCCTCGAGAATGGCCCACCTGCGCCTCCGATTTGCAACGGGCGTTTGTTCTCACAGCGTCAATGAGAAACTGTTTCAGACAACAGCGAGTCCGTAAACTTTATCCATATCTTTTTCGTCGAAAATTCTCCATGCTTTTACATTAGGCGCGGAGGAAATGTAAAGCACGAGTTTTTTTCCGGCTGTTTCATGCTCTCTATTTTTATGCGCCTTATGTGTTTATTGCTGCTGAAATGGCCTCACGCATTCGCCGACAGGATAAGTGTCTTGCCTGAGTGTAAGCGTCGCGATAGCACTAATGTCTTGAATGTAGACACAATCCAACAGTTCAAATCTTACATCCCGTTTTGCTGGTTCCAAATGCGCTAGCATATATTTAAACTGGCTGTGTTGTAAGAAGAAACTCGGTTATTGTGTATAATTACACTTAAAGTGCCGCCGCAGGGTCTGAATATTATGCGAACTGATGGGAGTTCACTGCCTAGGTTTAAGATTAGCGCAGTTCTTCCTTCATTGACCTGAAATTTAAGCCTAGAAACTGTTTTTGCTCTAGAGTTTCAATAAAAATGCTTCGCATTTACTTTAACTAACAAATCAGTTACTACTAGAATTGCCTCACATCAATATCTTAAGGTATTTCCAGCGGTTTCAGTTCGCAAAATTTCTAACGCGCGCCTTTAGTGCGACGATGTATCTGTTCATAAAGCCGCGTTTTGAGGTAGCGGGCTGAGCATATTGGTCACGGTTAACTTTTATCACATAGAAAAACAAACCTCTCTTTTAACTCCTAAGGCACCTTGATATATAAAAAAAGAGACGTATATTATTAAGTCACATTAGGGATCTGGTCAAAACGAAAATAAAAGGACCATTTTGGACTTCCATGGCATTGAGACAAACACAGACAAAGCCATCTGACGGGTTCTGAACTTATGCTGAGATAACCAGCACGTATTGACTGACTACTTGACATGCACACGTTTTGCGCCGCTAAAAGGGGCACTTATTACAACTCTATTTACTTTAGGTTTGACTAAAATTATTTACCTGGCTTTTTTATGCTATGCTGATGTTTCTATTTCATCAAATGACGCGTTTATTATTGAGAAATTCGTGTTAAGAATTTTGTAATTTCTCAATTGAAACAAGCGATTGCATAGGGAAGCCGTGATATAAACATTTTAAAGAGGATGACGGTGTTGGTTAGCCTCAAAGATTCGCGCGCATAAAACATTATTGACGTCACCGCAGCTTGCTTGCGAAAACGGCCGATGATGGCGACGCATGCATTACCTTTAGTTTACCTCTCTTAGATATAAAAACACCATTCCCTGTAAACGCAACGTCTTTGTGATTACAACGTGATAATCAATCGATACTGCACAGCAGCAGTTCATCGTTTGCGTTGCTTTAACACCACAAGTGAGCACAACACACGTACCAGCTTATGAAACATCTGAGTGCCAGTTAAATGGCGAACACAACCAGCATTAATAACATTTTGCAAATAAGTGAGCTCTTAGTGGTGGGGCTTCAGCGGAAGCAACATGGTTGATGACCGTCGTGATGAATCCATCAATATACTTAAAAATTGATCACAACCAGCGCTTTCTATAAAGAAGGGCCGGCGCGAGCACAGCGGATTCAATAGCCCACTTATATGCCGCAAAATCTATTGCACTTGCGCGATTCGCACCCGAATTTCGAAAATTAGTAAAGAACATTAGTACTTTCAATTGTTTTGCTGTGGAGAGCCCAATACGCATGTGTGTTCACCAAGATTTGTTATTCCTGCACTTTTCCCACAAATATGCAACAGAACGACACTGGAATAACATTTCAGTGTTTTTCCCAGTGCACTGCAGGCTGCGCGGTATGAAGCACTGGCTACATTCTGAAATTCCCGGACTGCAACTGGCTCACAAATAATCACAATATTCATCATCTACCCTACTACGTCCACTTCCGGGAAAAGGCCTCGCCTGAAGGTCATTTATTAACACTAAATGTGTCCTGTTTTTTCTGCGGCAACCTTAGCCCCGAAAAGTTCCCATTCTGCCCAAATTACTGTTTCGAGCTAATCCACACACCCTTCTCTGTAAATACAACCCTATAGCCTGAACGATCACGGATTATCTGACCTCCGATTAAGATGATCTTTCCGTGATCATTTTTTCACCATTTAAACTGGAATATCACTAAATCTCGCGGTTCTTGCGAAACCTTTTCGGCTCTCAAAACTATCCCTTATAGATATTCTTATAATTTTTCATCATGTAGCTCTCTGCGATGTGGCCAAATTAATTTCAGGCCTTTTTCGTTAGACTGAAAAACACCGCGAGGTTTTTCAGGATAGAAAACACAAGTAGATGGGGCATTCTCGGCACACAAATAACGATAAAATAAGCAAATGAAAGAATTTCGCCCATGTCAGAATAAATAATGAGCGACATCTAAGGGAGACAGGTTGCCTTGAAAACACCTCGGTCTGGTGTTGACAAGTAGACAAAAAGTAACTCAGAATCTACATCAGAAAAAGTAATGCGAAGCCACGCGGCGTCCTTTAATAATAATAATAATAATTGGTTTTGGGGGGGAAAGGAAATGGCGCAGTATCTGTCTCATATATCGTTGGACACCTGAACCGCGCCGTAAGGGAAGGGATAAGGGAGGGAGTGAAAGATGAAAGGAAGAAAGGGGTACCGTAGTGGAGGGCTTCGGGATAATTTCGACCACCTGGGGAGCTTTAATGTGCACTGACATCGCACAGCACACGGGCGCCTTAGCGTTTTTCCTCCATAAAAACGCAGCCGCCGCGGTCGGGTTCGAACCCGGGAACTCCGGATCAGTAGTCGATCGCCCTAACCCGAATGCTGATTCTTTCCTCTCGACACGTGTTAGCACCTAACGCATTCTAAACCAGAAAAGAAACAGAGAATAGAGAAACGGGAAAAAAGGACAGAAGAACTGGCATGGACTTGGGTTTCACTGGCAGTTCTGCACTGACTTGACAGAGTCGTTAAATTTGTAAAAGCACACGAGACGATGGATGATACAAAAGCGGGTTCTCGCAGTTCAAAGGCACGCCTTCGAGACGGTAGCTTTGCATAAAATATAACGCATTGTCGAACTCCATTCCGCTTCAGCGTCTCTGCTGTTTTAGGAAAAAAAAGAAGACAGTGTTTGCCACGCTTTTCTTGATGTTGGGATGTTCTAAGCAGCAACTTGGGTTGTTCGTAGTTTATTTGTGTGCTTTCTGTCTCGGCCCTAAAAGACGTTAGTTATAGGTAGTATTTTCTTTCTTCCGGTAGACGTTTAAAGCCTGCGCTATAACAACATCCTTTAGGACGCCCTTGGAAACTGATGTTTATTGAAAGTACCTCGCGTGCTATTTTCCCGTCTCCTCTGAAAAAAATTGCTTTGCTTTTCAACCTTGAAGCAGAAAGCTAGTTGAATGCTTGCATTATTAGTGGCGCTTTCTGGAAGAAGAAAGAAGAGCCCCACGCTGGATACCCCATCTTCCCCGTCCACCCTTTTCTCATACACGCACTGTTACCTCTTGCTTTTGGTGTCAAAGTTCTGTTCATGAACGATGTATTAAACCTAACCCTTCGTCAAGAAATTATTTTCCCAGAACCGATTTAGCAGGGACAGCGAAGGTAATAAAAGAAAAGATGAAGGCATATCGCATGTCGGTGCGCACCTGTGCTTCAAAAAAACAAAAACATGATGGCCTAGCTTTGTTAGGCCTGGGTATAGACCTCCTGCATGTTTGCAAACCAACGAGGTGGCGCTGCAGTCGCTAGCGGGCTCGCGGTAGGCAAAAGGCCAGAGAGTGGCGTCGCGGGGATGTGTTGAGAGCGGGTTTTCGAGGCTTGCAGGCGCGTTTCCATTTTCTGCGAACCACAGCAATGGTTGATGCTTCCAACTTAGTAATTTCTCGAAGTACACGAGCCCGCGTTGGCCACGTGCAGCGTATTCAGAGAAATGGTTTGCCACTGTGTATTGTATATATGGTTAGTAGTAAACATGTAGAAAGCATTTCTGTCGTTGATTTATACACTAGGCATTGAATAAAATAAGTTTTGACACTCTGCACTAGCCAGAATGATCTTACTTCGGGACAGCAGTGAGGGGAAGTGCTGGCGTTGTTTCGGTGGAGCAGACGTGCTCTCACCGTCTGCTGACATACGTACGTGTCGCGGTGTGCGAAAAGTGGGGACAGCGTCGTGTCCTCGGTCTCCTCTGTCTCGCTTAAGCGCTTAGCCGCATGATCACGCACCAGCTAGGCCGACGTCTCCTCTGGTAAACTGGTCGATTTGGTGAAAATTTTTTTCTGGAATTATTTTCTTTCCTAGCCCTGGAGTCTTGTTTCGTGACGAAAAATTATATCAAAATGTTCAGTACAAATGTATAAATTACGCTTTCTAGATGTGTGGTCATCGAAAATTGTGAGGTAATTGCATTGATTTCAGTGTCACATTTCTTTGACCGAAGCGAAAGCGGAGAGGCCATAAACGAGGGAATAAACTTTAAGGTTCGTTTTCTGACCTCTCATATTTTTTGCGACTGGCATCACTCACACCTTCGTGATTTCGTAACGCATGAAAATAAAATGATTCTATTGGTCGCAAACTATTCCTGAGACGTTGGGGAGCGTAATAAATCTCTGGATTTTTTTTCCTACACGTGCAGTACCATGTTAGTTATTTTTGTAAGAAAAGTTTTCATGTAACTATGCATGCATAAGTACTGATCATCTAAATAAAGAACTAACCACGTCATCATACAGAACAAGGCTCTGTGTACATGCAGGCATAAAAAAATTTGCGCACTTTCTACTTAATTATTGAAGACCTTGGGGTGACTTGACGAGGGTGTTAATTATAATTACTCAGAACTGATCCAGGTATAGCTGAGAATAAAACGCATTACTGAAACTAGCGTAGCAGTTTCATATTTGCAACAATTTTAGTTACATATCGCATGCATAAATGACGAATACACTTTTCATTTCCGCATCCCCTCTCAATCTCGCCACGTGTCTGTTAGTAGCACGCCTGCGGCTGCTTCTTTCCAAACAAGCTTCGCGATCATGTACTACCTCATGAAACATGAAACATGCATGATGCAATGAAAAAGCACGTGGCGTTTAGCACACTTAAGGTACGCTATTCTAAGCACGCCAACGCGACCGCGCAAGGTTGGCACAACTTACCAGACTTCTTTCTACTCGAATCAAATAATTCCGTCGGACACATAAAGAAACAGTTTCAAGTAAATATCAAAAGCCACAAAAAGCGCCATTAAAACAAGCCGTGCTATAAACAAAAGAACGCATCCCTTGGAGGCGAGTGAACCTGCCGGCGCTCCTTGCACACCGGCTCAATGTGATAAATACGTGTGCAGCTACATATGTGCTTTTTTTCCTTGCGCAATTATCAGCCTACTATCCTGACGTTCAGGTGAATGAACGCAGTAATTCGCATGCTATTAAGTGCATTGAGTGGCAGTGCCGATGGACTTCCATACTTCGCGCTTTACTACCGTGGCCCATTGCGTGTTAGCAAGTTTCCTGATGCGGTATTTATATGCGAGAAACCTATCAAGGGTAATTATGATTTCCTTTTATGCTACTACGCGGATCCCTCAGATGCGCAGCTGCTCAATACATGCCGCTTCCGCAGTGCGCAGGCTTGATGCAGCCGCCGGTAGCTGGGGTAGCTGCGGTAGGCACGGGCAGGCGGAACCTGTTTTGCCTACCATGCGAAAGTCGCTGCTGACATCAGGGCCACCGCATCTTCGTGACGTCGTGGGGTGAAGGAGGTTTATACGTAGCGAAAGCGTGGCGACATTTGGTTCGGAAGAGTCAATATATGAAAGGCACGCATTCACTACATGCGCCTTTATTCATGATTAAACCTTGAGCCGTCTTGGCTTTGCTGGGACTATTTAGTCTCTGCAAGAGCCACATGATGGAGCGCCACGCCGAAACACCACGGTCGTCGGAATCTTTGTTTCGTGAACGATGCGCTTTGGTGCGGGTAGTATAAGCTGCCCTGGAAGAGCCGCCTAGCTGGCTCCCCTATCTGGATGTATGCGTGTGCCTCCCAGACTTTTGATGTTTTGCAAGGAGAGGTCATGCAGGGGTAAGGTGGCCTGGTGTTTTGTGGCGTAAGCATGCTTAGACTTTTCTTTTCGGCAATATTTCCATGCAATAAAGGAAAAAAGAGAGCCGTCGTGGCGGAGCTGTAGCGTCTCCGCCTCAAACGTCAAAGGCCCTGGTTGGATTCCTAGCCTCGACACAGGGTGTTTTTTTATTTAGTGAGTGTGCGGGGGCTTCGGTGGCTCCCGTCGCCGACCACGTGGTTGGTCACGTTGTCGGTCACGCGTTGCGGAGCAGCTGCCGGCGGCCAAGTGCCGTGGCTGGTCACGTGGTTCGTCACGCGGTTGGTCACGTGACCGGTCACGTAGTTGGTTATGTGGTGCTGTGCGACAACGGTGGGAATGCGAACACGGCGAAACTGCGGGTTCGTGGCCAATGTAGCTGCTGGTGCTTTAAAACTTGACCTCTGAAGCTGGTGATGATAGGGCATGATGATCGATTGGCTGAGATAGCAGCGCTGATTAGTGAAAGAACTGTCGCGATTTGTATCACAGCGGAAGCAAGAAGAGAAATCGGAATAGGGCTGGACATTGATTACGTAGCCTAAGCACACAATATACAATTACCATATGGCCCAGCAGGAATAAATCAAGCTGGTACCCAGGCTTGGATAGAGCACATAACCCCTAATATGCCCATGGTATATTTATTTCTTAGATTAAGAAGTAAATTACATTACGATGCAGTAACCAATATCATGCATTCTTGGAAACTGTTCCGCTGATTTCATACCTATAATACGAATTAAATGTCTTGCGTTCGATTACCCTGCCGCATTCTGCTCTGAAGGAGCAGCTGCAGCTATGTATCACACTGAGTGACAATAATACCCGCCTGAGTACCTACACTGAATACCCAGCTGAAGCAAAAAAGTGACGATGACATTCATTGCATGGTGTGGTCATCCCTCTATCTGAGTCAGACCTACCCTATATATATAAATTTTGATTGATATGGTTTTGAAATGATCTGCAAGCTATGCCTGCTGTCATTGAAACTTTTAATTCGTGTTATATCAAGACACCTTTATATCGATATCACAGGACTTTTACAAAACGACTTTTATGACTTTTTATTACTTTTATGACTGTCTTTTATGACTTTTTATGAATTTATGACTTTGGCTTTAATGACTTTTTATGACTTTATTTTGCAAAATGACTTTTATCACGTGACTTTTACAGAATGTCATTAACCTAATCTTTGAAAGGCAGGTCGCCTTCTACAACTATTCATACCTTGCTGCTCACAGCGTGGTAAGGACCATGCCTGAAAACGTTAGTCTCAGAAGTATTGAGTGGATACAATAGGGTAGAGGACGTGGTCAGCAGCGGTTGAGACAATTAAAAAGACAATTCAAGGGTATGAAAGTTAGTGTCTAGAGGTCATTCAAAGTTACTGGAATAGCTCTTTGTCGGAATGGACTTAACTCGACGACTGGTTAAGAGAAGATATTGCAACAATTTATAAATGATTGAGCAAAACACATTCAACGACTACATCTGATAATAATTTGCTTTTCAGGTATGGCCAGATGCTTTCGTAATTAATATAGGGAGTAATTACTCGTCACAGTGGTGTTCAGCTGTGCGCGGTCTGTTTTAGTTCTTTACTTCTTTATTTATTTCGCGGTATCTATATAGCAAGCAAGGCAACATGTTGAAAGAGTCTCCCCCCGCAAAAAAGTATTTTTGGAACACAAAATATTGAGAATATTTTTGGCAGTGCACCTTGTTCACAAAATATTTGGACAGAATATGAGCTTCTGCTGCCTGGTAGCCTTTTTTTCCCTAGCATTGGCTTGCGCTTCGTTCATACGAATCATGCCGCATACAAGTCTTAAACTATTCATTCGGTGAACGTATATGAATGCCACAAAATAGGCACAATGTACTCAGACCGCAATGAGACGCGAAAAGCCATATGCTGTACTTTTCTATTTTTAAGTCAGAAAATGAATGTCTATTTCGGTAGAACCATTACCCATAAGCATAAATCAGGCCACTTGTAGACTGCAGCAGAAAGTACGCAGGTTGTGTACAATGAAAACGAATAAATTTAAAGCAAGGGCGATGGTTGCCTTAGTGAAGTAGAACTGGCGTGCAGAGAGAGTAAAATTTCTTTCATTATAATAATTGGTTTTTTAGAGAAAAGAAATGGCGCAGTATCTGTCTCATATATCGTTGGACACCCGAAACACGCCGTAGGGGAAGGGATGAGAGGGAGTGAAAGAAGAAAGGATGACAGAGGTGCTGTAGTGGAGGGCTCCGGAATAATTTCGACCACCTGGAGTTCTTTACGTGCCCTGACATCGCACAGCACACGGGCGCCTTAGCGTTTTGCCTCCATAAAAATGCAGCCGCTGCGGTCGGGTTCGAACCCGGGAGCTCCGGATCAGTAGCCGAGCGCCGTAACCACTGAGCCACCACGGCTAATAATAATGATAATAATAATAATAATAATAATAATAATAATAAGAATATTAATATTAATAATAATAATAATAATAATAATAATAATAATAATAATAATAATAATAATAATAATAATAATAATAATAATTTGTTTTGGGGGAAAGGAAATGGCGCAGTATCTGTCTCATATATCGTTGGACACCCGAACCGCGCCGTAAGGGAAGGGTAAAGGAGGGAGTGAAAGAAGAAAGGAAGAGAGAGGTGCCGTAGTGGAGGGCTCCGGAATAATTTCGACCACCTGGGGATCTTTAACGTGCACTGACATCGCACAAAATTTCTTTCATTCGGTCACGAAATCCGTGCAAACATGACGCCGTGATCCCATGCACATCTATCTACCTTCAAAAATTTGTGAAAGTGCCTTTGGAAAGTTTTTTTTATTCATTTGATCCTGGGTACCTTGCTTCAAACATATTCCCGCAATATGAGCAGCACCTCACGCAATTTTATATAGGCTACGCATTTCTATTTTAGGGCCTCTGCAACTGCGATGACTAAACGCGTTTTTTGTTATTATTATTGCATCCAATAAATTTTGAACACTGCCTTTTCCGCTCTTTCCTTGCACGACTGCCCATTCTTTTTCTTTTATTCCGAGCGCTGGATAGATCGGTGCTGCCGGACGCACTGCTTTCGAAAGAGCACGTGCGTGTGTCATATATGGATCAACTCTACTTCAGCCGTGAAAAATGCCGATGTCGTAAAGTTGCACGTTCAATATTCCTCCCAAACATAGCCCAAGTGACGGCTTCCAGCACGCAATCTCACCGCGACGAAACTGAGAGGCATGCCAAAAACGAGGCTCTAACAGCTTTCTCTAACTTTCTTGGCTGACCGAGGGATATGAAAGGGGAGGTTCGAGGCAAGGTGGCGTCTCACTGGCAAGATCGATAATCAATCAGACGTCCGAAGACGTGCTCGGCACACGGCGTGTGAGCATTTCGATAGGGCCTCGTCTTCCCTGGTAGGCGGACGCCGATTGTCTCAAACACGTTCGCTACGTGATTGTCGTTTTATCGAGCTTTTCGCAATAACAACAGCTGCGCAGACATACAGAATTGGCCTTAGATTTGATTTTGTTTCTTATTTGTCCCAGCAGTCTCTCTTTTTCATGTTTTTTTTCTTGTTTTCTCTAAGGTTTACTCTCGTACTGCAAGGAGGCATCCATATTTTTCGGGGCAATGATATCCGAGATTCTTTTTTTCGTATCTTCGTCGATACTTGTGCTATCGTGCTTTTGAATCGCCTGAAGCTTGATATGTTGCGCGAGGAGCCTGCTGCAAAATATTTGAATTTTCTGAAAAATGTTAAGCCTCGGAATTACAATAAACCGACACTTTTTTTTAAGCGAAAGGAGAGGAATAAATTGTGTTCATGTATGGGAAAGACCACTAGCCTGTCTAATTTTCAAAAGCTGCAGTTATGAAGGAAAGTGCCTGAATTTGACCTAAAGATGTTTTCCAGGACAGAGGGCGCACTTCACTAAAATAAATTATTTGCAACATATATGGCTAGGAAAGTCTGCTTCGCACATTCTTAGCAGAAAACGAAATATAATTATCTTATCTGGGTTACAAAACTACGCGACATGGTCGGAAGTAATGAAATCACTCGCAATAAAAACGGTTTATTTTTGAGCTCAGAAATAAAAAAAAAAGAAGAGGAAACGTTGGCAAAAACATGGGCATATATTGCTTTCCTGGCTCCGTTATTAAGTCTTCTTTATTGAGGTCGATGGGATCCTTTCGGCATACACCAGGGGCCCAAAAATATTTTAAGCTTGGTTGTTGTGGACGGCATTGTTCTCGTAGGTTAGAAAGAAAATGAGTGATCGCGCATTTTCGAGGACGATACATGGTATGCGTAGCGAGGTATGGCAATATCCCTGTCTCTGCATAACGATCCACTGCTCAACGTTACGCTAGATAGAGTCCGGGACGTTACTAAAATAGACGTACAGGAATGCTTCTTTTCGATACTACACAAACAGACACCTCCAGAAGCAAACATCTAAAGAAACCAGGCTGTAGTGAGCCTCGCTACCCAGAGCATAACATTCCGATCAGACAGCGCTGCGCTATGCTGCTTTGCTTTTTTTTTTACATAGCTTATCGTAAGCATACCGTAAGCACCAGCCCACTGTGCTATGCTAAGAATGTACGTACACTAAAGATAGAAGAAATATGGAAACTTTATTTTCTTTCATTGCTTTTAACAGCACACAACTGCGGTGATGTGGTCACTAGAGGGCGTACTAATCAGCTCCATTTCTTGTAGAAAGCTGTGCGTCTGTAAGCCGTGTCCATTTGACGCCGACTCTCAGTGCGGTCCCGGAGGCGCTCGGCAGCGCGCAAGGCAAGGGCATCAGTCTAGTGACAAAAGTCGAAGCCTTTGAGAGTGCTTCTTCTTCGTCCATACCACGAGCAAAATTTCAGCAGTCGAGTACGCGCCCGCGGCGCAACCACCTACTCCTCTTTAGCTCTAACGTACGCCCCCCCCCCCCCCCCCCCCCCACTGCTTCTCCTTTTACGTATTTTAAGCAGCGCCAGCTTTGTCGTCCGATTACACTGAAGCTCGATTCAGGAGATGGGAGGAGAGGGGGTGCTTTGTAAAACGATGGTCGCTGTGAAGTTTCGTCGCTATTGTGCTCTTTTCAAGCGGTTCAAGTTCATCACGTGATTTATTTCAAGCTTTAAGCAACGATGCCTCAGTAATGCTGGCTTGCAATAAGGCTTCATATAATGGAAGATTCATATAGCAACTGCACAGCTACTATAGTCCTGCATAAAGTCAGCAAGAAAATTTCATTAAGGAAGGGCGTCATGCCAGGCGACACGATCTCGCCGATGGTATTCACAGCCTGTTTGCAGGATGTATTCCGTGGCCTGAATTGGGAACAGTTGAGGATAAGAGTTAATGAAGAATACGTAAATAATCTGCGATTCGCTGATGACATTTCGTTGCTCAGTCAATACGGAGGTGAACACCAAATTATGATCAATCACTTTGACAGGCAGAGCAGAACGATGGGTCTAAAAATTAACATACAGAAAACCAAAGTAATGTTTAACAGTCTAGCAAGGGAACAGCAGTTATCATTTGGCAGCGTGATGCTGGAAGTGGTAAAAAGATACGTCTACTTAGGGTAGGTAGTGATAGCTGATCCGGATCATGAGAGGGAAACAACTGGAAGGATAAGAATGGGGTTGTGCGCATATGGCCGGTTCTCTCAGATCATGAATAGCAGTTTACCAATATCCCTCAAGAGAAAAATGTACAACAGCTGTATCTTACCGGTACTGACCTAATGGGCAGAAACGTGGAAAGAAAAGTGATAGGTGTAATGTTAACAGACCGGAAGCGGGCAGAGTGGGTGAGGGAACAAACGCGAGTTAATTACATACTTGCCGAAATCAAGAGTAAGAAATGGGCTTGCGCAGGGCATGTAGTGCGAAGGCAAGATATCCGCTGGTCCTTAAGGGTAACCCTTCGCGAACGTGTTAAAGAGCGCGCGACCATGCTAAAAGTGCAGGCTTTGAAAGCATGCGTATTTGTTTCGGTCAGCGTGAAGTTTTTGCCACAGAGCATATTCTTGCAAAATAGTACGTGTTTCAAAAGCGGATTCATTTCGACATAAAATTGGGAGGGGGGGGGGGGGGGGGGGAGTTGTGGGCAGAACGCCTGCGAAGAGCGTTTTACTCAATGGCAGTGGAGGCAGAAGTTATAACTCCTCGACTGAAAACCTATGACAGCAGCTTAACACAGCTCCAAAGTACAAGGGATCCTCACTTTCGCGCCCTGTCGGAAGCAGAAGGTCTCGAAACAAAGCCCCGCCTCCTGTTGACGACAAAGTTCTCGGATTGCGTCACTGGCGCTTGCAATGACAGCTGCTTTTGTGCGGCTCATTCACGTCGAACACTATTGCTCGACACGTGGCTCGATTAGTGAGTCTTTTTTTAAAAGCCGCTCAAAATGGCCAAGAGTTAAACTGGCAAGGAACCTTGGATTAGCTTGATGTTTAAGCACGAAGTTTTCCATCGGGTGTATAGTTCACTTCTTTAAGGCACTTATGGACCACGACTAACTTCGGACACTTATTTGTGTTATTTTATGAGCAATGATATTCACTGCGTCGTGATCTGTGGGCTTTCGTGTGTAACATTTTTCTCTCAAAAAATCGCAATTTCGCCTTGTAGCTGTGCAGTCCTGTTCAAATGCTTTCTGCAGCTGCAATCTGCAGAACTGCCATGGATGTCTTAAAGCGCGACGATTATGGTTGGAGCTTTTATCAACATTTCTCCATATACTTCATATCGCTACAAAAGCGCTGAGGTAAGGCGACGTAGAAAGAAATGGTTGTGTGGTCGTAGTTCTCTGTTCTTCTAGTGCTGAGTTTAAAACCATTCATACAGAAAGTGGCGCAACATAAAAAAAATTCAGCACGTTTAGAAATGATGTTATCCCCCGATAAGTACATATTCACACTAACATGGAGTAAAAACGACGTGTGGTATATAGTATGCATAGAATTGCGCGCACGTGTCATCACTCCTGAAGTATTTAAGCGAGGAATGAAGGCATTAATAAGTGGTCACGTGGGCAATGGACAGTGACCACGTGGAATCACAGGGTTTCCAGTGACGTCAACAGGACCACAACTCGAAACGCCTCCACTGCCAGACATTACTCCGCAACACCACATCATAAGTGAATGCAATAATCAGCAGACGACGAAGGACAAGAGATGAGCTCTTTCTAGCTAATCATACAGTTCGCCGTACATTATATCAAGGAACAGCAGTGAAAAAAGGACCTGATATCCTGTGTTCATTGACTGACTCAAACAACGGCGAAGTTTATACATGTATCACTCTTCTGTTATTCTGCTCCTGTCGTATTTTTCAACTCGGTTTGTTTTTCTCAAACTGCCTGAGTCATCATAAAACGCTTCCTTCCTGATCTGCGTTTTCTAGTATCGATATAGTTCTACATCATGCTCCTTTTTCATTGAATCTATCCAATTTTTACCGTCTGGGCTTTTTATTGCTCTTTCTTTCTCCGTCCTCGTGTCTGGCATACTAACTGGTTAGCTTCCTGGTTCTTTTCCGCCATTGTGAGTCAACGCTCTTTCTTGGTAGGTATTTAAATATCTCTGCTGCTCATCTGTTATTGACCAATTTCCTCAGGCGCTCTTCGTATAGTATTTTACTCTGAGCTTCCCGTGCTTCGAACGATGCCCAGCCCATATCCCCCAGTACTGCCTCGTTTGTGGTTTTCCCGTGGGCACCTAGTGATAATCTTCCGACAGCTCTCTGATTTACTTCTAATCGCGACTGATCTTCTGCCGTTAAGCACAGAACCGCATTCCCCAAAGTAAGCCCCGGAACCATTATTCCTTTCCAAATACCTCTCAGTACGTCATACCTGTTGCACCCCCACAATTCCCTGTGTTTCATTGTCCCGGCATCTCTTCGCCCTTTCCCTATGAGAGACTGTTCGTACTTTTCCGTGTACATCTGCCCTTCGTTTGTCCATTTCCTCTAGAGTGAGCTCACTGGAGGTTCGGAGTTTCTTTACACAAGTGTTTCCTTTACATAGACGCTTACTTTACTTAGGTCGCATGGTTGCTCCTGAGAACTTCAAAACGCGGGCGTCGATCCCGAGCCGGCGTGAGATGCTGGCAGATCTCGCGCAAGCATGATGTTCTTATTCGGCGCCCTATTTTCGATACGCACAATGAGGGTCGCCGGCTTACTGTGTGGCTCTAGTTATTGAAAACACGAGTTTCAGTTAACTGTGATATCTTTAGTCCATACATAACGTTAACAAACTCGTGTGTCTGTTCTTCCTAATTCATGGTTACGTCACCGCAGCGGTGGCCTGGTGGTCTGAGCATCCGTCTCGCATGCGGGAGGTGCGGGGTTCGATCCCCAGTGCCGCCGGGTACCGCGGTTGATACAATCGGCACAAGCTTTCCCTTAGTCCGGCACTCGGCTTATTTAGGATGAAAAGCTTTTGAAATGTGTCGTTGACCCCACCTTGAGTAGAAGAAATTTCCCTCTGCCTTGACGCTCCTTGGCCACAGATTCCCTTGCGTCATAAAAAACCATCATCATCATAATCATGGTTACGTCAACGTTACAACATCGTAGTATAATGAAAACATCACTACATTATGCAAATTAATTCGGATATGGAGGCATACATATTTCATGCACTGAGGTATGAATACTCCAGGACCATGACTGAGGAGAATATTGTTAGTTGTAAATTGTTTTTGTCTCGTCGAATAATGTCGCAGGAAGTTTTCCAATACTGTTCAGGAATAAGAGCAGAATTCCTTTTTATAAGGAGTTGAATGTTTTCTTTTTCTGCAGTTCGCTCTGCATTCGTGTCAGACTTTTTCGTGATAATTGTCCCAAAGACCGTTATTTTGCTCAGATCAAATTTGTCGCGACCTTGTGCATAAATTGAATATAAATGCTCTTTTTGGCATAAGCTAAAAAAGAACACATCGAATCCTCTTCTGAGCCGTTCTCACAAACAATCAAAAATGGCGCCGCCGTGGTGGCTCAGTGGTTATGGAGAGCTCTTCTCTACGGCGTCCCTCACGGCGTTAGTCTCTTTGGGGCGTTAATGCCCGAGTTAATGTCCCGAATCTCAGAAGAAAGCATAAAAATTAGTGAAAACAGGCGCAATGAATACCACAGCTGAGGCAGTTTTGCCCATTTTTTTGGAAAATTGGTGAAAGTTTCAACTTTTATTGATGCGAATTCTGTTGAGGTCTTCCTCGGGACTCCATCTGCTCCATCTTCAATCAGCCAGACCTAAGCTTTCCAACCACTGCCGGTAACACAGAGAGCAAAATGAGAAGCAAGGCGTGAGCTGGCTGTCATCATACTGAAGGCAAGAAAAGAGAAAGGAAGATGAAGACAGAAAGAGATAAGTGATCGAGCGTGCGTGTCTGAGAAGGCGGAAGGGAGGCTGCGGCGGCATTAACGATGAAAAACGACGGCCCGCTGTGCCATACGGCATTCAAATTTTTGCGTGGGGTGAACAACTGAGCATAATTATGGTCCCCCAAGCAAGAAACAAAAATGGAAAATACATGTTCCACAGAGCAAACTTACCCTCAACGTAACGATCTTTTCTTTGGCTGCAACATTCATTTTGTTTTTTAAAGAGATGTGTGGGACGTTTTCGTGACATGCTGAAATAGAATTTAAAGATATGGCATAATATAGTTGAGCATTGCGCAATAAAAAGATAGTAAAACTGCACTTTTCCGCGAGTAAAAAAGGCGTTTAATTAGAAAGTAAGGCCATGTAACAAAAGAAAATCATTTAGCCTTATAACAAAAAATAATTAAAAAACTAATTCCTTAGGTTCGATTTGCAAACACAGGGCTCTGCAGGCACAGACGTGTAAGACTTAATTCTAGATTTAAGGGGATTATGAAACAATTCTCAAGAATGCCGGCAAATGTTTTCATTAGAGAGAACAAATGCATGTGAGCCTACATAATAAGCATGGCCTTCTGGAACGAAGCCTACGGTTTATCATCGTTTTTAAAATGCATGGTGCCTGAAATTCCCGAGAAAATTGATGACCGCGTAGTTACAGTTCTAAGAACCGATTATAAAAAAATGCGCAGGTCACGAGTTCGGTAGTGTCTTGGTGTGCGATAGGGAGCCGGGCGCTGCCATTTACTGCAAGCATGACGACAGGGCTACAGTTGCGACATCAGGACAGTCGTTCCTGTGGCGGCCAGGTGTGGCCGGTGTGCAGGGAATGGGTCACGTGTGCCCCGGTGGTCTGCAGTCGTCCCGTGCGCATGCAAATTCCTTGGGAGTGCTGACAAGTCGATGGGGCCGTCGTCGGCGTTAGGCAGCGGGTCTCCACGCATGGCATGGCACACGATCTCGGACCCCCGCGCAACTACGCATTCTTCGACGCATACACCTTAGTACGCTCCTTACTCCTGCCCTTTCTTTTCTCTACCGTATCTGACACTTTCTCGCATGCCCCAATCGTGCCGAACCCTATGCTAACTTCAAACATGCCCGTTTCACCTGCCCCGTTTTCATTTAGTTCCCTCATTTTCCGCACCCTTCTTCCGCGATGTAGACGGGTTGGCTACCCCTAGACCAGCTGACGGACCATTTGATTTCGGTGACCTTGGCCCAAGATATCCGCGACACTTAATGAAGCGTTGAAATAAAGTTTTCTCAACGTTGCATGAGAGAAAACAAAGGAAGTAAAGACGAGGTAGTTAACCAGGCAATGCTCTGTGTGCTTCCGTATCATGTGGAGGGAGATGAAGGAAACGAAAGGGCGGGTTGGTTTGGTTTATGATTTATGATGTTTAACGTCCCAAAGTGACTCAGGCTATGAGGAACGCCGTAGTGCTGGTGGTGAAAACATTTATTACGGATGAATAGGAGGTATGTTTGGATCAGCCCGTAAGGGACCGATCCGTACAAGCACTAGGTGGAGGTCCCTAGTATGGGACCCCAGTGGCGGTTGCCGCCGCCCGGGCGAGCCCGACTAAGGCTTGTTGGGCGTGTAAGTCGTGGCAGCCGAGCAGGGTCGCCTCCCAGTCCTCCCGGGTTGGGTTGGGGATGGGAGGAATAGCGGGGTTGGAGGGGCAGGCCCAAACCATGTGATAGGTGTCAGAGGACACTGCACTACAGTGTGGGCAGCTGCCACTAAAGGAGGGGTCAAAATGTTTTAGCGCTGCCGGGCACAGCAATGTATTGGTGAGAAGGCGGAGAAGGAGCCGCTCATCCGCCTTCTTCAGGCCTTTACATGGACTAAGGTAAAGGCGATGACAATTTTGATAATATGTTGTAATATCTTTGAATGTATAGACCGGATTAAAATCGGGTTCCTGATCGGATGGGGAGGAGAAAACAGCCCGGTGAGAGAGCGCGCGGGCGGCTGCGTCTGCTGCCTCGTTTCCTGCCAACCCCTGATGAGCAGGGGCCCATATGAGGTAACGGTGTGCGGGGTCCGTATCCCGTATGCAATTTTGGTATATTCGATAGGCTAGGAAGGGAGTGCAGCCTTGTTCGACGTTCCGACAGGCCCCTCGCGAGTCGGTGATTATGTATTTTGAATTGGAATGTGAGGCCGCGAGAGCAATCGCGACCTCTTCTGCTTGTGTTACACTGCGGGCTCTGAAAGTTAAGCCGTTAACTGTGTTGCTGTTGTGAACTACCGCGGCCGTGTACCATCCCTCGTGGTGAGGGCCGGAGGCGTCCACGTAGTAGACACCTGTTTTGTTGCCATAATATCGGGCTAGCGCTTCCGCTCGTGCCAGGCGCCGACCATTATGGTCTTCGTGTGACATGTTTGCTGGAAGAGGCCGCACGTGGAGGGCACGTCTCCACAGTTCCGGGATGCGAAACCTGTCTTCCATTGGAGGGGTGTGTTGGATATGGAGTCGAGCAAGAAGGCGGCGACCCGACTCCGTTAGCGACAGGCGCGTGTACTGGTTTGTAAGGTGCGCCTTCCGGAGCTCCCGGAAAGTGTTCACCACCCCAAGAGCCATAAGCCGGCTGTTTGAAGTAGTGATGGGGAGGTCAAGGGCACGTTTAACAATTTTGCGAAGGATGACCTCAAGGGCGTCCTCCTCTTGTTTCCGTAGGTGGAGATAAGGAGTTGAATAGAGAATTCGACTAGTTACGAAGGCGTTTGCCAGCCGCAAGGCATCCTTACTTCGTAACCCTCCGCGTTTGTTGGAAACCCGGCGGACCATGCGGCCCACTTGGTCCCCCACCTTACGGAGTTTGGCCAATGTAGTGTCTGGCCGCCTGTGTTTGTGGATGTAGAGTCCGAGTACCCGTATCTCTTCACTTTCGCGTATGGGACCGCTCTCAAGAGAGAGAGATATTTTAGTTGTGCACTTCTGTGAGGGGCGGAGGTGCACAAATTCCGATTTTTGAGGGGAACATTGAAGACCGTAGAATGGCTCCGGAAATTTCGACCGCCTGGGGTTCTTTAACGTGCACTGACATCGCTCTGTACACGGGCCTCTAGAATATGGCCTCCATCGATATTGGACCGCTGCGGCCGGGACCGAACCCGCGTCTTTCCGGTCAGCAGCCGAGCGCCATAACCATTGCGCCAGCGTGGCGGCCGAACGAAAGAGACGATATTAGCTACAAATACAAGCAAGCTGAATGCCAATGAAACGAAAAGGTAGTGAGCGAGATGCCGGCCTGCACATAAAAAGGAAACTTCATCTAGAGAAAGAAGCATCTAGTCGTACAAGCAGTGAATGAGAGATACTCGTAGAAAGCCTTCCTGGCAACACTGTGAGACCTTTTTTCTAGCCAAAATTTAGCCCCTTTCTGCGACCACCTTCGCAGCCTGAGCCTTTGTGGAATCAGTGCGTGGCATCTCCCAGAGTATTACAGCTTCCTCGACCTGCTGGCTCTGCAGGCGACTGATGACTTACTTTCTTGTGTCGTTCATCGTGAAGGAATCAGTATTAAATTTCAGCCGACGCGTAAAACCAAGCCACGTAGACAAATACAAAGGGCAACGTGGTAGGGACGCAGTTTACGATTCCTTTTACGAGGAGTCTGGCCAGTAGACCTCGCACACTCGGATATGGGTAACGCGCCTTTAATTCAAAGGTGGCGTTCTCTGTTGCTTGTTGCGTGTCTTGCTTTCACTAAGAGGTTCTGTCGCCGGCGGTAGCACCTGACTGCACTGACGGCTCAGTGCTCATTTATTATATGGCGAGCGTCGTAAAACGGTAGCCGGCGCCAATGGTCGGTAAAGGTTCGCGCTTACAGCTTTTACCTGTTGTATTTTGCTTTTGCAAACAGTTACAAGCATCCACATAAGCCAGTACTGCAGGTTCTAATTGAAAACCTTCGGGTCTCACTTCCAGGTACTTTTGGCTTTCGTGACTCTTTGAAATCAGTTTTCTTTCTCCTTGCCCTAGGTGGCGACAGCAGTCTCATAAGGGGGACAATATATGCTCTTTTTTTTCCGGCTCCCTTTTATCGCTGCATAGGCTACCTGAGGCAAAGTTGACCTCTACTTCCTTTTTATTCACCTTTCTCTCTTCACTCGAGAAAAGGGTAGCCAAGAAATAAAAACCTTACACAAATTAATCTCTTTTTTTTCGAGCAGCGGAGGAGGAGGAGGGAAGGCTGCAGGTCTGCCAGAAGGCTCGGGAAGCACGCTAACTATCTGTGCGATGGTGGCGAGAGAAAGTGGAAGCTAATGTAAAAGCACTGGGGACTTTCGGAGGTTAGGCAAATTCGACAACCACGCTATGTCTTCAAAATATACAGCGATATCGAATGTGGGATGCGTGAAGTTTGTCTATGAAGGCCTTCGTCCTTCGTCATCACAACCACCATCATCTTAACTACGCCCACTTCAAGAGAGGGGCCCCTCCCACAATTAACCCGGTCCTGCGCCAGAATAGCAATGGCGAGATCGTGTGTCCCTGCCTGACACCCTTCTTATTGATATGTGATTGCTGACTTTATGGAGGATTGTGGTGGCTGTGTCATGCTGTGCTGTGCTATTGTGACAAGGTTTTTGTAGTTCTCAGTACTTTACTCTTCCGCCACTTCAAGCTTCCGCTGAAGTCTCTGGTGGGCCAGGATAGTGGCTTGCCATAGGCAGACAATCGTGTTGCACCAGCTACATTTAAGATAACACCGGTGCACCTCATTTTAATATTTGTTTTCACTGCGATTGCATTCGAAGCTGCTGATGCCTTTGCCGGCAGTGACTAATGGGGCTACTGAGACCACTGTTACTCTTCCTCTATCTCTTACCGTACAGCACTTGCCACCCCACTACGTACCAGCTGCCACTGTTCACAACTGGCGCCTTCGCACACACGATCTTGGTCTGGGGATGTCGCAGCCGGTCAGTTCAGGTTAAGTTCCTCCATCCAATAAAAATTATCTGGAATGGTGACGTCACTACTGCTGCGGTGACGTCATGTCCTTCCAGCCAATCAGACTTATTCGCTCTGAGGACGTCAATGCCGGGGAATGAGGTACATCTAATGCCATTATATGTTAGCAAAGCGAAGCGATTCGAAGGTTTTTCCTCTGCCAGAAGTGACCGGTGGCCTTTGTGAGACCTAGGTTCCTCTTTACGAGCAAAATGGTCACCTGCAACCTCACCTCCTGCCAATTCGCATGGTTGACACGTGGAAACTTCAGAAAGGCGGACCTGGTCTAGTGACCTGACTTCCTTGGAGCCAATTGGCATTTTCCGGTTTGATGTCCTGACTTCCGGTCTGGGCACATTGCGTCACTGCAGCCAATGGGATTTCTCTACTCTGATGACTTCATTGATGTCACTGCCTGCTAACGCGTCTCGATTTTTTCTGGACAACACCGGATCCCTCCGGTTTTAAGAACAACGCCAGTCTGCTTTCTCACCGCTACAGTTCGCTTAAAAAATAACCAGCTTAAAGCCACGCTGTACAGAAAACGTACAAGACGACCACAGTAGGGATCACTATCTATCGTCCGAGATAGTATATGCATTGTATATTTGTATTAAAGGCGGCGCTTCTTAAAATAAAACGTAGCGACGATGGTGACTAATTAAATTAACAGTTCTCACTAAAAAACAAAGTGATTGGAACCATCCCTACAACTTCCTCCGTAGGGCTTTACAATGTACGACTGGTCTAAAACGACGCGACTTTTCTGAAAGAAGACCAAGAGCTAAAATTGAGCTGCTCCCTTCATTTATAACTCTAATCACGAATGTTCTTCGTTACACCAACAGTATTTTGTGGCGGAACCACCATATCTTCACTAGCAACGGCATTATTGAGACATTTCCCGAGGCACGAAACGTTACCTACAGAGGCACCACCAACCTGAGAGATATCCCAGTACCCTCTGGGCTCGACAACGAACCCCTACCGACGGAACGCCTGTGCTCACAATCGATAAGAAGCTAAAACATTCACTAACGGCAGTAAGGTTAGAATCTGAGAAAGTGGCTGCATATCCGATATAAATGCTAGAATTGACTACGCGTTGCAAGGTGTTAACATGCATCAGTGGTCCTCCAGTAAAACCAATTTAACCTTAAGACAGGACAATCAATGAACGCGATACTGAGTGACCACCTGGCAGAGGTGACAATTTCTCAAAAGCAGTATGAGAACGTTCTAATCATACCTTTCATAATTGAAAGGAACTTAGGCTATTAATTTATAATCAGTATTCAAATTAGCAACAGCTTCAAAATAGAAGCCGCCATTTTTGCTCCACAAATTTAAATGCTTATAATCGGCGGAGATAAATGTTTAGAAGTTAAACTCAAAATCTTTCAGGTGTATTTATTCGCTGACGTAAACCTTTGGAAATTCTTGCAATGGGTAAGAGCAAATACAACACTACAGGGTAAAATCACGCTGCAGTTGGCTTCTCATACTTCACATAGCCTCTTTTTTGTTACTCTCACCTCCTTTCTTCCACTTAAATATTTCGGTGGTTTATTTTTCATTTTGTTGTCAATTATTGCTTTTTTATCTTTTGTTGCTTTTGCCATCTCCTCTGTACCTCCTCGAAACCTTTCTCAGGAGCCCTTCTCAAGCACACTTCCTTTTCTATTTCTAGTCTTTCCAGCGCTTTTGTAAAATATAAAAGTTTTGAGATGGTTTCAAAAGTGGAAACGTCAAATAGCTGTTTAAACAAAATACTTTTATGTGTTTTTTTTATTTCTACCTTGTTTTCGTAAACTATAGGTAATTGAAACATTGCTTGCCAATGTTCGAGAATTTACACATATGAAAGAAAATTTTTATATCCCGTCAAAATACAACCTTCACCAAAACTTGTTTTCGCGCACTTTATCATGATGATGAAAAACATCTCAAGTATATTATTTATCGTTGACTTATTTAAAGACTTTAAAAAACTGCTGATAAACAGACCTGTTTTGGGCCTTACCATTGCCGGGTGTTCGTAGCGTTCCTTCGTTGGAACAAAATATGTTGACATGAGAGAAAAAGAAAATGATCGCAATGACGAAAATAGTTCGTAGCTTTGTGAAAGAAAGAACAAATTAGCTGTAGTTTAAACTTTGGTTAACCCTGGCGAGAAGCGAAAGCTTCTTTTCCATGGCTACGTTCACAAACTCCACACACACTGCCGAACGGATTGTCTGTAAAGCGTCGATGAAATGCCCGATGGCCGATGGGACAGTTGCCACCTGCCACGATGGGCAGATAGTGATGACGTCAGCAGGTCACATGACCTGCCAAGTGACACCTGCCATGAAACCACGTGACATCCGTCACGTGACTGCACTGATGCTGCCCTCTTGAAAACCTAGCTTAGTGAAGCTTTTGCTCCAAAATAACTAAAGCCTGTGTCTTTCATCGGCAGTTAGTTTTATGCAAATAAAACATTGGCGTTTGTTAGTAGCAAAACTGAATGAACGCCTTTACTCCTATCTTCTAGTGCCAATTCGCGGCTCCTGGCGTAAACGCTGTCCAGTACTGTCTCGTATATCTGCGGATTTTATCCAGCAGTGCATTCGTGGGTTGACTTCCAAGCTCATGCTACATATATTGGACCCGCCGCAAGTCTTTTGGCTCCCAGCTCCCAGTTACATGCAGCGTCTGGGAGGCGTTTCCAAGCTTTTCAGACGTCTGACGACCACGCATCTCACGTGACAATGCCCGGATGCTAGCCATGTAGACTCTTGGTCGAAATATTTTGTACAAATTTTCCTTCAGTCAGCAAGTGAAGCTTGATTTGACTTGATGATCTATTCGTTAGATTCTCTCTTTATATACACTGCTGGTTTACAGTGTAGCCAAATGCTCCACGTTTGTGTAATAATTTATTTTAGTGCATATATACGATTACGCCCGAAATTTTATTTTTTTCAGTGGAACGTGCATAAAATCGGGTTGATCATTTTGATTGGATGGGTCACTTTACAATAGCACACGTGGTTCATTTTTTTTTCTTTTTTATGTTTCACCTAAAAATGCAACCTTTTGTAGATGCTTCATAAGTATTATAATATGCATAGTGCAAAAAAAAAAGAAACATGCCTTTGGTTAGACGAGGGTATTGCACTCGAGCCATTTATTTTAGCCATTTCACGAGCAATAGTTTCCAGAGATGTCCCCGTGGAATCCATGTTCCCATCCTCAGCTAGAAACCATCACTCAAGCTTGCAGCGATAATATTCGGGGCAGCCTGCTTCTTTCAGGAGCTCGAGAGTACAATTGGACGCAGAAGGATAGGCAGCAGTGGCGGTATACACATTGATACCTACATTCCCAAGAGCGGGGACCCGAATGAGATCGCGGAAGCCAGCGAGGGAGTTCGCGATGTAGCATATAGTGCTGAAGGGATCCGTGTACCTTGGCTTGCGCTCTTCAAGACAGGTGCTGCTCCTACGGGTGACCGAGCGTAGAGAGAGAGAGAGAGAGAGAGCAGCGAAGGTTATGCAAATTGCGTCTAACGAAGCCCTTGAAGGAGGACCGTCTAGGCGCCCCTGGATAGGATGCCGGCAAGTAAATACGTCGACGCCTGTAAATGTTCAAGCAGCGCCGGAGTATGCAGAGTAGATAGCGTCTGCTTACGCTTTGACACAAATGTAGTTCTTTTGAGGTGGGGGGGGGGTGAAGCAAACTGAAATTGTTCGGAACTCGAGGTAGGTAGCTTAAGGTGCGCGTTCGTTTTACGCTTCAGGTAATAGGGGAGAACGGTCCAGTACACAAAAGCGACGAATACGTTCCGACAAATACGTAGTGCTTCACGCGTTTCATTCCAGTTCATTTTACGGTTCATATAACAGGGGAGAATGGTCCAGTACTCAAAAATGGCGAATACGTTTTGACAAATACGTAGTGCTTCACGTGTTTAATTACAGTTGCGGCGAATAAGACTATTGTCCAGGATCTTGACAATCGTCCAGGATCGTTAGGCCTACTCGAACGTTGATTAAGGTGAAGTGGCTCTGCTATCCCCCTCAATGAAATATGTACTTGTATATACACTGCGTGACATTTTGAAGGTGAGCCTTCAGTTGGTATTTTTTGTGTCATCAGGTTCTGGGGTATATTTTATGTGTCATAAGATTACGGAGTGGTTACGGGATTCTGGTAGATTGCAGACTTATTTTATGATTGGAAAAGGACACACTTGGCACCTCGGACCTCTCTCAGTGACAAGTCAGCCCCGAAAGAGCCTTAAACAAGAGCCTTAAGAAAATGGCGATTTTACTAATGTTAACATTAAGATATCCCTAGCAAACGAAAAGAGTTAGAGGAATCAAAAGCAAGAATGGAAATGAGCAATCTCTTTGATTGCCGCAAGGTGTAGGGGAGTTTCGTTTAGTAACGACTTCTGACCATCGCTGGTCCATTTACTTGTTTCGGCCACTCTCTATTTTTCTGCCTAGAATCCTCAGCTGGGGATTTCATTATCGTGAGAGACCCAGTTGTGTTGGTCTTCTTCTACTGCTTCAGATCTTTCTTACAGGTTAATCTTTGCCTCACTCAGCTGCATGTGTTATTGGATTCTTGGATCTTCTTGGATCACTGCTCGACAAAGCAAATGCTTTTTCCATTCAATCTTCACCGGTTTCTGGCGTATTCGTCCTAAGGTAGAAAATAAATATCGGCTACCAGCGAAATACTGTTTTGTACGAATTTACAGGAATGTGCCACCTCCTTTAATTAGACATTGGCTGATGCGGCAGTTTTATTCGGTTTTGAGCTTAAGGCGACGTTGTGGCGAGTTTCGTTTTCAGGCTGATCGTGGCTAATTGGTGGAGTGGTCTGTCCTCCGCCGAAGGGTGCCACCAACCTCATTCGTTTATATTTTGTTACGTTTGTTTGTAGTACCCGTATTACGGCAGGAATCGCTACCATGTGGCACAAGTGAGCTAAACGGAATTTATTGGGCGCTATGCGTCATACATTCCTTCCTTAAAAAATTCAGTTTCTAGAACACCAAGGAGTGCAGTTGGCTCCCTGATTTAGATTTCGCGTTCTGTTTAAATCCTGCGATCTGCGACCTCGGATATTTTAGGGCTTGCAAGTGTTTCGGTAATTGTTCGTATTGGACTAACTCCTCAGTGCTTAACCACTTCCCGTGGGTTTACGGCTTCTAGGGGAGCTTTTTCGAATGATGGTTGCTCAACTGCAGTTTTTAAAAGAATATAAATGCTTCCATGAAACTCGACAACCAAGCGACACGCTATCCGTAGTTGGTTTCAAATAAAAAGAAATGACATATTTTGCAGTGAATCATTACATAGAATCAAGAAACTGAATGTTTGTTTTGAACTAGCTATTCAACACACGCAAAACATCGCTTTCGCTACATCTGGAGATTATTATAACAGAAAAGAAGATTTGAAACTACATTCAACCTTTTAAAAAGACACTTGAAAATTTATAGCTTATGCTTAACGTTCCGATTTAGTTTCTTCTGGGCACTAAGAAGAAATGGTTCCGTTGTCCCCACAGAATATATGCTGTCTTAGAAAATTCCCTGAGGAGCTTTCTTACTGGAGAAGGGCTTTGATTTTCGTAAGGCTATGAAAAAAGAAGTGTCTCACCGTTGTTATGTGGAGAGCTTCGGAAAGAATGTTTCGTAATCCTATCTAGGAAAAAGGCTGAATCGAGCAAAGTTGCCTGTTGAAAATTTCTTACGCTGATAGTTCTTACGGCTTGGAACATGCTCTTATGGTAGGTTAGTAAACTATTTACATAATGTCGGAAATCGACCGCACTGAAAGGCGAGATCACTCCCGAGCTGAATTTACGACACAGAAAAGGCGATACGGCAGAACAGTATCGCCGGGAGAGGGCGTGGCTGTCTCGAAGTCAAAGTGAATTGCAGGCCAGCCCACCTTCTACCACCTGTCAGAACAAGCTGACGCTGGCCCGCCAGAAAACAACTTCTGCTGGGTTTCGCAAACACGACCAGTCGCACCAGCAGACTGCAAGCTCTAGCCGTCACCGAGTCTTACGTCGTCGTAATTATTCGCCACGCCACACACAACCATTTCATTTCTTCTCTCCCGACTTACCGCGTGCGTGGCGCCCCCGTTGGGTAGGTGCCTTCTCGAAAAGCACAATCAAGGCTTGCCATCAGAGTTTGAGAAAAGAAGAAAACTTACGGATGTGATGCAGAAGAAAAATTAACTACCTCTCGTCTTCTTTCTTTTTTGCGTACGTGCCAGTTCTTGCGCGTTTTTGCTTTTGCCGACTCACTGGAGCGCACCGCTGAAACGATGCGCTTCCATACGGTATCCCTCTTTCCCCTCTCCGAGTCCTCTTTTTCCCGACCTTCTTCCCTATCTGCACTCTCCTCTCTTGCTGACGCAAAACTGAGCGCCGTGCATTGTGGTCAACCATCTGGAACCCAGACTAGGCCTTTCAGAGTCGGTCCGGTAGTGGAACAAAGCGAAGCGGAGTCCAAATCCAAATCCAAATCCTTTTATTCAGCATTTTTTCCATAATCAGCCAGGAAAAAACACTGGGACAGGAGAAAAAAAGCTACTATCCTAGTAGCTTGACAACCTACTCTGCCCCAATAGGTCGATAATCCTTCCGCAGCTCATGCTCTATATACACTGTATTTTCTATTTTTTTCCTGGCCATATTCGTGTGCATTCAAAACACAGTGCGCGGTCTGAACGATTGAAAATTCGCTGCGTATTCTGAACGCTTGTTTCTCGTTACCCATTCATTCGGTGAATATACCACTCGCTCTGGGATGAGTCACTTGTAAAAATTTCGTATCATGTATTCCTGTATGGACCTGTTGCTATGAGCGTTAAAACCGACTAGCGCCTTGAAGTAAGTTTGATCTTATTGTACGGCCGCGACCGGCGTATTTCAATGGATGTCAATGCTAAATCTCCCGCGTGCCGTTCTAGCTCAGCCGTTGCGGTGGCTCAGTGGTTATGGCACTCGGCTGCTGACCCGAAAGACGCGGGTTCGATCCCAGCCACGGCGGTCGAATTTCGTTGGAGGCGAAATTCTAGAGGCCCGTGTACTGTGCGATGTCAGTACACGTTAAAGGACCCCAGGTAGTCAAAACTTCCGGAGCCCTTCACTACGGCGTCTCTCATAGCAGGAGTCGCTTTGGGTAATTAAACCCCCATGAACTGAACTGATCTGCTCTAGCTCAGTGCACGCTGAAGAACAGCAGGTGGACTATGAGTAACTTGGAGGCGTCCACCAGAGCGTCCCTTGCGGTCATTGTGAATTTTTGGAACTACAAATATTCCTAAATATTTGAAATATTTATTTCAGGTTCATTCATAGCCCACAGAGCATAACAGAGGGAAGTGAGCTGTTGCAAAATAAGTAAGGAGAACAGTGCAAAAGAAAGGTGCTGGTATGCATGCGAGCTTTTGGTAAACACCACGTATACCTATCTATAATTTCTTGAATGAGAAGGAATATGGGCTCCATCATTTATTCATACACACACAGATACGCAACCTGCAATACATAGTTTATCGGAAAAATGTCTTATATAGCCTCTGCAGTTTTCTAAGAGGCTCTTCTGCTTTTCAATAGCTTTGTCCATTTATCTAATCGGTTTGTAGTAGAAAGTCAATTAGTTGCTTATTAACCACTCGGAATTTATAGAATGTAGGCCGTCTATAGGCGAAAGTTGTCCGACAATCTATTAGCCTCTGAATATTGAATTATATAGACGCTTTTTTCCACATACACGTAGATTAGAGGGATATACTTACTTGTAAGCGTATGTCAACATAGATATCTATTTTCTCGGTCTCATTGCAGTAGATAGGCTGTCAAAAAGAAGTAATGAAGAATGGTATATTTTATAAAAGTAAGAAATTAACGTTTAAAAGCCCATAAGTCTCCTCTGCTATCTAGCTCAAAACACTGTATCGCAGCGCCTGGGCTGGGACTGCTTTCCTCTTCTGTTCAGGTGTTCCGAGTTCACTTCTTGTCTACGTGGGCTCCGCTGGTCGTTGTAAAACTAAGACGTCTAGTAGGCATTTCGAGTTATGAAACTGGCCATCCAATGGAGCGCACGAGTCACGCTAGAAGAGCAGGCAGAGCATTCGCTCGTCCTAAGTTCCCCAGGAGATGAGGTCTGTGGCTACAAAAAGCTCTCAAAAGACAAGACACAAGGGTAACTTAACAAAGAAGCTGGAATTTGATCAACTCCACCCCGTCCTATTTACGGTAAACTATTTCCTTTGATCCAATTGGCGGAAGGCACGAAATCAGGTTCCTCAATTTTCGTTGGATTGCTCTTTGCGGTGCCGACTGTAGCGAAAGAGGCAAGCAATACTTCATTGGTTCCTCCTGGTTTGTCCCTATACAAAGTGAAAAGCGCATATTGCATGCGGCGCATATAGGAGCGTTGGAACGACTGCGAAGCGTGGTTCATCCGTTTTTCTTTGATGTCGAGACCTTGTTCCACAGAGGCAAGTCACGTGGGCTGAGATAAAGGAGATAGAAGGAACACATAGAAAAAAGATCATTTACTTTCATCCTTTATGCCTGTTTACCAAGTTGAGCAGCCTCATTCTTTGGCACCTTCGATGCAGAATAAATTGAGCGCTCAGATAATTTCTGTCACAAAAGGCGTCAAAAGGCTAGATATCAAGGTTCTTACCAGAAGGAGCCTTGTGCGAGAGAACACCACAAGACAACACGCAACATATCAGCAACTGCCACGTGTTTGAAGCGCGGTTATAGAAAATGAGCATTGCATATGAAAAGTGCTACTCTGCGATATAAGTGCTTACGTTATTGAATGTGTGATTGCAGTAGATGGTGTTGTGGTCACAGTCCATACGCTCCTGCTCTTAATGTTGCTAGCCATACGTATTTAATGTTTACTGGTCCAAAATTGTTGACCATTGTTGACCATTGTTGACCAATTGTTGACCAATTGTTGAAAAATGTTGACTTGTCGAAAATGGTTGAAAAATTAAATTAAAGAGCCTGATAATGAAATGTCACTTTAAACTCGAAGTACAAATGTGCTTCGATGATGGAAGATAGAGCCACATGAGTTGCTCCATAGATCGGCTTGAGGAAAGCTGGGTGGTGTTTTGACTCGGGCAACTTGCCTTCGTTAAGAAGGGCTTGATCACTCTCGGCAAGGCATGAAGGTTGGTTTTCGAAAAAGGCCATCGAAATATTTTACCATATTAAACTGCATCAGTTACCTTAACGAGATGTTTTCAGATACGACGACATTTAAATACGTTAAATGTGATTGTGAAAAATAACGAAAAAAGTAGAAAACCTAGCAAGTGAGACAACCTAAGCGATAGCTGAGCAGCCTGCTTGAATTGTTCAGCAAGTAAAGGCTAAAAAAACACGCAGAAAACAGCCACTAAATCCAGAACTCACTTCCATTTCAAAAAGGGAGATTGTTTTCGCGCGTGGTTGTCGGTAGGGAAATAAGGAGCCACAGCTGTTTAAGTTGCTAGTAAGAAAAGGAAAAGAAAATTGCGGCAGTAGCTGAACTTCTAACGGTCATGAGGTTCCTGAACAAGAGACGGCCAGTGGACGTTCCAGGGTGAATTTGTTGGTTCCCTACCAAAGTACAATGGCCTTCCTCTTGAAGCTGAGACTCACGCTGATGTAGGATGACAAAACAGTTTTTTTTTTCAGCCTGGATGCCATACACTCGGTTAGGCGTTAAATATGGGAGCGACAAAAGACCATTTAGGGCACAACTGATTTCGGCTTCTGCCTAGAGTGCACACTGGTGGATTCGCCACTGAGAAAAACCTCCTTCACAATTCACCGCAATCAAGTCATGCCACATTGATGGATCGCCCCTCTCTTGCTTCTGCAAGCTCTCGCAGGCCAAAACATCACAACATCGATGGACTAATTACTGCTTTACGTCCATCACGCGTGCTTTCAGGCTGCCTCGCAAAGTCAAAGAAATTGCTGAATCAGTTCGTTTCTAACAGTTCTTGAATTCCATGAGGCAGCAGACGTTTTTTGGAACTGGCGGTCCAGGAGCTGCCATGTTCTCCTTCACGCACCTTCAATGTTGCACTCGCATTCTTTAAGCCCCTTGCTTCGTCTGTTGAACCGATGAGGCTCCTTTAGATAATCAGCCGCATTCCATCGGCCACAAGCTTCATTACCATGGGCTGCTTAGAAAATAAAAACAGCAGCCGAAAGAATAACGGACGAGAGGGGAACGTCGCCACCATCTGCTCTAATGAAGTGGGAGTTCCGACAGCAGAGTTCGTGGCTAAGAACGAAGTTTTAAGAGCGTTCTCGCGAAGGGAGCTGCTTAGCCTGCTTTTTTGTTTGACCCAAATTATTATGGCACAATCTTTTCCATGCGCTAGGGTAACTCTTGTTTACTATAGGGAGTATACTGACTTAATAAAACCATAGAATGCAAGACCACGTCATGTCAGCATGACACAGGTGAACAGCAGTGTTGGTCTCACCGCAGGGGCTGCTAGTTTTGTGGCCTCGGAGGCGCATTATGCCCTATTGCAAATTAAAATGTTTTCGCGCAGCATTTGAGATACTCGCTGATTCCGGACTTTTCTGTTTGGATTGCTCGGCTCCCAACTTCTTTCTTCTGTCTTCGTGCTAAAATATTTGTGCAGAGAATTTGGGCGTCGACCACTAAAGCAAGGGCCAGATGATTTGCGACACGCCAGAAGCTGCGCACAAATGGTCTTACAAGTTACGTCGCGCTGTGCTTGAAACAACAAAATATATTCAACTAACCTCGGAGTTCATGTTCCGCCGAAGCACAGATGTTCCGGCCGCTGATCTACCGCGCCTCTGGTTAAAAATGTATAGCGTAACTGACACTGTTAAAAGGTTAATCCATTCTACGAATCTAAAATATCTTCATGCAGTATCGAACGCAAACAATTATGAGAGAAAAAAAAATGCATCTCTTCCTTTGCAAAAAGATGGAGAGAGGCTTTTACAACGCGACACATATGCAAAGAAAGTGTTATTTAAAAGAAATACAGTCAGTTCCACCAGAGCGAGGTTTCTATGGCCTGCTACTCTGCACTGCCTTAAGCTCAGAAGGAGACTAAAAGGATTATGTTCGGCCACGATCTGGAGAACCACCACAGGAAACATGTGACGTTTGTGCAAAAGATAAAAATTAAACAAAACTGGGAGCTCACACATTTTGAAGGCGAGTAAGAATGAATGTAAAAGCGGAAGGCAAGTAAAAGATGCAATGAAAACACAAACTTGATTTCTTATACGCGATGCGACAAAAGATTTAAACAGTTCCGTCTTGCCCCGAAATAGCAAAGAATGAGACAAAAAAAAAAAGAAGGCGCTGCTGATCTTCGACGTATGGCGGCGTTGAAACCGCAAATCAAAGCATGATATATCGAAAGAAAGTACAGAACACGGGATACACTGAATTCACTGCGGGGATTCCCGGGGCAGCTTGGAAATGGCAGAGCCGGTTGTCCCTTGCACGCTAAAAGAGGACAAGAGTTTGCTTTCATAATAGATTGGAAATATAGATAGATAGGAATATTAAAGAGGAGAGCTTTCTGGTGTCTCTGGCTTTGACAGGCCCTAAATAATGGCTGCCGGAACACAAAATGAAAACGCCTGGGGATCAAGCGTTCAACTGTTACATGAAAATTAGCAGGAGTATTAGTTTATATTAGCACCAGAATACACTAGTAAAGCGTTTCGTTCGACGGCATCGCATTATTTATTTCTATCAGATAAACAGCACACGAAGGATATTGACAAAGTAACTCAGAGGGAAGATGATACAGCGAATTACTGTCCCGCCGCGGTGGCTCAGTGGTTAGGGCGCTCGACTACTGATCCGGAGTTCCCGGGTTCGAACCCGACCGCGGCGGCTGCGTTTTTATGGAGGAAAAACGGTAAGGCGCCCGTGTACTGTGCGATGTCAGTGCACGTTAAAGATCCCCAGGTGGTCGAAATTATTCCGGAGCCTTCCACTACGGCACCTCATTCTTCCTTTCTTCTTTCACTCCCTCCTTATCCCTTCCCTTATGGCGCGGTTCAGGTGTCCAACGATATATGAGACAGATACTGCGCCATTTCCTTTCCCCCAAAAAACCAATTATTATTATTAATCACTGTGCCAACTTCTCTATGAGGGTTTTGGTCCGCTTTCTTTGTGCGCTGTTTATCCACTAGAATAAATTACTACCAATTACTCACCCGCCGCGGTGGCTTAGTAGTTAGGGCGCTCGGCTATTGATCCGGAGTTCCCGGTTTTGAACTCGACCGCGGCGGCTGCTTTTTTATGGAGGCAAAACGCTAAGGCGCCCGTGTGCTGTCCGATGTCAGTGCACGGTAAAGATACCCAGGTGGTCGAAATTATTCCGGAGCCCTCCACTACGGCACCTTTCTCTTCCTTTTTTCTTTCACTCCCTCCTTTATCCCTTCCCTTACGGCGCGGTTCAGGTGTCCAACGATATATGAGGCAGATACTGCGCCGTTTGCTTTCCCTAAAAACCAATTATTATTATTAACGAAGGCTTACACTCTGACGCTGTACCGTGATCTCGAACCCAGTCGTGCTTTTGGTTGCAAACTGATCCTATTCATTGAGAGAAAAGCATTACAGGAAGGCTTACTCTTGTAAAATGCGAAGGAAAACCATTCTTAGCAATTCATTTGAATGCTGAGCAGCCCGCCAAAATATTTTTACCCCAATCTCGACTTAAGATTGCTCACTCACCCTTAGTGCATATAAATGCTCACGATAGCTCTCAGCGTATATCTGCACTCATAATAATAATAATAATAATAATAATAATAATAATAATAATAATAATAATAATAATAATAATAATAATAATAATAATAATTGGTTTTTTGGGGAAAGGAACTGGCGCAGTATCTATCTCATATATAGTTGGACATCTGAACCGCGCCGTGAGGGAAGGGATAAGGGAGGGAGTGAAAGAAGAAAGGAAGAAGGAGGTGCCGTAGTGGAGGGCTCCGGAATAATTTCGACCACCTGGGGGTCTTTAACGTGCACTGACATCGCACAGCACACGGGCGCCTTAGCGTTTTTTATTCCATAAAAACGCAGCCGCCGCGGTCGGGTTCGAACCCGGGAACTCCGGATCAATAGTCGAGCGCCCTAACCACTGAGCCACCGTAGCGGGTAACACTCATACCTGCGACTCATACCTCACTCATACCTGCAAATGGCAGTTTCTTGTTTGCAGCGTTAGGCTGCTCACCCTCTGTCGCTAAGCCCCCAATACTATTCTGTCCGCATCAACCATTTCTTTACGCTCCCAAGGCACTTGCAGAGTCTTCAGTGCGGGGTAAGTTCTACCAGTCCTTCCCAGCCTCGCACCTGTGCCCCATCTAATCCGAATTGCTCAAACACCATGAAGAGCTGCTAGCCGACTGCGAGTCAGCTTCTTACCAGCGCTCTCTAAGAGAGCGAGCTGATGAGGCGTTTCTGCCTTCGTGGCCGGCCGGGAATAGAATTGTATTGCCAACAAATTGATACCTCTCTGGCTAAGTGGTTTCTCGTCGTCAAAGCACAACAGTTACAACGCCAGATCTGAAAGAAAATCCACTAGTAAACTGCACTATGTTCGTTCTAGATCTTTGCGTGCTAGTTGGTTTTCAATCGTGTAAAAATAACACCACACTTGAAATAGGAATGCAAACGAAGACACGTTTGACAAGGGATAGCATCATGTCTGTATCTTTCGTGTGAGGCATCAGTAAGTGCAGACTACACTTTCTACCTCTATCTCTTCTTTAATAGCTCATTCTTCTAGTCCGAAGGATTCGGCTGGAGACACGTGCTTCTGGCACGCTTATCAACCCTTCCTCTCATAAAATGCTTTCCCGTTGCTTTTAATGCATCTTTCGGGCCTGCATTCGCTCGCAGTATTCCTTTTTATTCGTGAGATAAGATCAATCCGCGGGATTACTTTCCTGATTACGACCTCCTCTTTGACTGCCCCAACATTTTTCATAGTGTGTTCAGAGGAGCTGCTAAGCCCAATGGTGAAGCGAAAGACGTAGCTTGTTCCCACAGAAACTGAAGTACACGCTTCCCTCAGTGAATTACATGACAGAAACGCAGCAACAAGACACGAGGAAGACCCATGTACGATGAGGAGCAAGTGAGATACGACACCTATTGTAGAGTGGAAGCGTTCCTTGAGGGCGTTAAAAGAGCGAAAACTGTAAAAACACAGCGAAACGAAGATACAGGGCCTCACAAACACCAGCGTTATTCTAGTAATGAACCTTGGCCTTACAAGCACCAGCGTAATGAGCCTTGTTTGGTGCGAATAAGCGAATAAAATATAAATATCCCCGGCACAACGGTAGCTGAAAAATTACAAAGGACTCCTATCAGAGTCGAAGGAATCAAAAGAGGCACGCTGAATAAAATATACGGAAGTAAACTTCATAAAGGTCGGGGGGCGCCGCATCACTGCCTGGTAATTATGGAAATTTAAATTTCGCATACACAGGCGGGCTTATCCTGGCGTTAATTTGCAATTTTTTTTATTGCTTTATTGATGGCGCGAAAATATTCGCGCCCCTAGGGAAACATTATTTCCTCGTGTCTCGACGTTTCTGTAAAGATGATGTGAAAAACGAAAAAAAAAAACATCAGTTCCCATCCTCTTTCCTGGGGATGTTCTCTTTTCCCGAAAGGCGAAAATATCTTTTTTGTTAAGACTTATTGCAACTTTTACTGCATCGACGCTTTACCGGAGGATTTTTATCAGGCAGCAATACCTAACCGCGGTGTGATAGCATTGATTCAACTCTGGTCTGTCGATCTCAGTTGATGCTTTCAGCGCTTCCACATTCTATATCGTTGTGTACACTTATACAGGCAGTGCACTGAATAAAAATAGAGTTGTTACTCTTTGTCATGCTTCTGCCACTTGATGTATAGGTTGGCGTATAGGAGCGCTGAATCACTATCATCGTATTAATAGGATTTGAGGCGGAACTCTATGATAAAAGAGGCAACGAAATCGTTGGATGCGGCGTGCCTCCATAGCTGGAATTGTTTTGAAGATTTTGGCAGCAGTTTTTACTAGAAAATATCGCTGTGAATACTTTGAGTTCATTTGTTGATCACACAAACATTATCCAGTAAATGCATGCTAACTAGATAATAACTTGTCTCGAAATCGTGCAATTCGTGCTCCCATCATCGTGGTGGAAGAATGAAGGTGGGATATTCTGTTGGCCGGAGTGGCGTAAGCTACAGATATGGACACCACTTGCGCACCTGGGCGGGGAAAGAATCACTCGATTCCTCGCGCCTGTTTCTGGGTCGTGCGTTTTCTGTAGTGTTCATACAGGATCGGTCACCAAAAAAAGGTTCTGCACCTACTTACACAGTCATTGACTCTTCTGAGTTGGAGGCAAAGCTTCACTGCACTACAGCAGTGAGCGCCCCACCCTTTCATTCACCTGAATCGCACAAACTGAGCTGGTATTTTTCTCCAGAAGCCTACTCTCTACCGTTATTGGCTTTTGCGGCGCGTGCCAACATGCATCAGATGGTCAGAGATAACAGATCCTTAAAGCCAACACTAACTCTCTCCCGCCGCGGTGGCTCAGTGGTTAGGGCGCTCGACTACTGATCCGGAGCTCCCGGGTTCGAACCCGACCGCGGGGGCTGCGTTTTTATGGAGGAAAAACGCTAAGGCGCCCGTGTGCTGTGCGATGTCAGTGCACGTTAAAGATCCCCAAGTGGTCGAAATTATTCCGGAGCCCTCCACTACGGCACCTCCCTCTTTCTTTCTTCTTTCACTCCCTCCATTATCCCTTCCCTTACGGCGCGGTTCAGGTGTCCAACGATATATGAGACAGATACTGCGCCATTTCCTTTCCCCCCGAAACCAATTGTTATTATTATTATTGTTAACTCTCTCACACTACTTTGTTGCTCAGGCATGAACCACAGGCACGACTAGTTTGGCACTACTTAGAGCACGCACTGCAGAGAACAGTGCAATAATGAAGATACAACCTATTATTTTCGGCTACACCTAGAAAGCGCTAGAAGTTATAGGTGAACCAAATGTTTTACATAAATGTATTATAAACGCATAGGAAAGGTAGGTCTTTTAAGAAGGGTCAGAATCTCCACAACCGTGCAATAACGTCCTTTAGCGTTTATATCATGAAAGTAAAGTGTGCTGTAATCATTTCTAAAACATTCAGCAACACAGTCTGATGTGAGGCGGGAAAAAACAATGGTACCGTAGAACTAAACTATAATTACCAGGAAATTAGTTTGAACGCGGAATAACTTGGAAATTATAGATGCCCGGTGGGTACTTGTTAAATATATATGAAATGCAGCAGATATCACTACAAGTTATACGACAATCATTGGCATATATATTATTTCCCTCGCTCTTCAATACCATATCAACAGCAAATACTGCGCTGTAGGAGATTGAATACGAAATGCGGGTGGTTATTTTCAGTTCCCCTAATCAGAACTGCGAAACCTTCGAAGTGCTACTGAGAAAAACTTTTTTGAGCGACCTTCTTTTCGGTGGAGACTTCATTAGAGCCTCACAAACAGCAGGAAAACGCAGTGACATGAGCTCATGGAAACTTTAACGAGTCTACAACTGGAAAAATGGAAACCAAAAGGGCTGGTAGGAACAGTCGGGTAGGGATTGGACAACTCATGCATCATAGTTAACTTACACGAAGTTTCTCCTCACTCGTAGAAAAAAAAAGTGCAAATTACAGACTGCGACGAGTTTCGCGTTTTCTATGATCGCAACCCGTCTAGACAACCGTATCTGTTGGTTAGAGCTACTTCTTAAGTAATGGAATTTCTAATATGCCAAAACTCAGCACTCTGATTTTTCTGCCCAGGTCTGTAAAGGTACGAATCAGGTTTTTTTTGCAGTCTATTGAATGTAAAACGAAGAATTGTCGTTGCCGGAATCTTTTGAATTTTAATACATAGCTTGAGTATCTTATGCATTAGAAGAGAAGTGGAGACAGAAGCGTCGGAAGCGGAAGACACTAATCTTGCGAGGCATTGAGGAAATGCAATCTTTATGTAGTATGTTGAACGGAAGCCCTAGTCACAAAATAGAAATATTTTAAAACATCTCTGCCTTGTATATTTAATCATTCATTGTGTCGGTTCTATTCGCCGAACCCGAGCGATAACCGTATACGAAGCAGCTGTCTATGCGTAGTTTTATTTACTTTTTTCAAAGATAGAATATAAACGCGTCTGGAGGTAAAGGAATCGTGATAGAACATTTGGCTACTGCAGAAAGTGTATTGAGAATAAAGCCAATTGGGTAGGCCGGCCTTCCCTTTGGAATTTTCCTCATGCTATTTTGAATCATCGGAATGTACAGCCCTTGGAAGGCCTGAATGAAAAAAAAATTGGCGGTGGTTTAGCTACGGTTAAACCTGGAGTGACGCGATAGCTACAGCTGGCTGAGTGGAACTTGGTCACGTGACCAACCCCGTGACGAACCACGTGATCAGCCACGGCGCCGCGCCGCCGGCAGCGGCTCCGCACCAGGGGACCAACCACGTGACAGCGTGGCAGCGCCGCCACGCTGAAGGCTCGAAATGCTACCGTAATGTAGCTGTCGCTACAAAACAGAAATTGTGAGTTTGCGATAAAAGAAAATCACTTATAAAACAAAGCTTCTCTTTGGAGAAGCACAATTGAGCAAAATAAACTTTATCGCCTATGTGTACAACGCCATATTCTGTGTTTGTGCGGAAACAGAGTTTCAGCAAAATAGCGATTCTTCTTTAAGTATCCCTTCCAGCTCGTAACCGTCTTTTTGGGCTGTACGCAGACCAGTGTTTGTTGTAAGGTAGTATATTTAAAGTTCCTACCTGCATGTTTGATATTATTACAACTGCTAGCGCACTAAAATATGACACATACGAACATGTGATAACCTTTACAGCGTAGCTCAGCAGGTAGCTTAGTAGCACCTGAGCTGTATACCGCACCAGTGCATAACAGACCTTTTAGGAGCACCGCTTCGTAACAACATAATTTGCGCTCTCACAAAAAGGTTTTTAGTATTTGGTACTTTGTGAGATAGATGTATTGCGCCGTAACTCTTCTCGTTATACTCTGGGCTCTCAGTGTGCTTTGCTTTTAATTTACGTACGCTGCTTCATACTTGCCTCGTTTTAAATGATCGCGAATAGAAGCGTGAAAGGGGCGTTCCTGATATTTAATGAGAAACGGTGGTGTGAGAGGCGCCTGAAATTTTTCAGATACTGGCAACGAATGTAAATCAGTTTCAAACTGCTAGCGAAGCCCCTATGTGTCTCCGCCAGGTTTCCAACTCTGAGCGCTCTCCATCAACGCTTTTGGAAGGAGTGAAGCAGTTATTTCTGTTTACATGACACCGAGCACTCGAAGCCACTTTAAGCGCAGTTTATCTGAGTTTTCAATCTTGTGACGGGGATGTTCTGACTCTACCTCTGATGTATCTGCATATTAATGAGCCTTCAAATTATTCACCTCGCAAAAGTGAAACTCTTGCGTTTGTTATTACTACGCACACTACAACACAGAAGGAACTACTCGTTCACATGTGCGTGCAGATATGTGAGCGTGCGTTTTTTCTGATGTCGCGTCCTGTGTAATGCCGCTAAATGAAACGTCTATGAAAATTACCAAAACAACTAGCCAAAAATCAAGCGCGAAATCAGCCAAAGAAGTTTCATTATATTTCTGTTTACAGGGAAGCTGTAGCTTCAGGTTAAAGTATACCACTGATTAGCATCCCCTGGGCTCGGATTCACAAACGCCTACACTTTGGCATTCTGAGGAGGCAACGCAGAATGTTCTGTAAACACGAAATAGTAACATGTCAACCCGCCGCGGTGGCAAAGTGGTTAGGGCGCTCTGCTACCGATCCGGAGTTCCCGGGTTCGAACCCGACCGCGGCGGCTGCGTTTCGATGGAGGCGAAAGGCTAAGCTAAGGTGCCCGTGTGCTGTGCGATGTCAGTGCACGTTAAAGATCCCCAGGCGGTCGAAAGTATTCCGGAGCCCTCCACTACGGCACCTCTTTCTTCCTTTCTTTTCTCAGTCCCTCCTTTATACCTTCCATTACGGCGCGGTTCAGGTGTCTGCCAATATGTGAGACAGATACTGCGCCATTTTCTTTTACCAAAAACCAATTTAAAACATGTCACACGATAAAATCTTTGCTTACACCATGTCTGCATGTAACCAGGGGGGCACTCATTTTTCTACATCCACGTTAGTAATATCATTGTACACTGCTCGCTTAGGATAAGGTAATGCAAGTAAGCCCGCTTGAAAGGAAGAAACATAGAAAAAAACACTCATTTAATTTCCACCAAAGCGCAGCCAATCTCTTTCATTCAAAATATACACGTGTGACGTCACGCCAAAGTTTCACTACAAAACGACGCCGACGAGACGCTGTTTTTGCTGTACGGGGCCTTTAACTTTTCCGCGTTAAAATAACAGAGTAAAACAAATAAGTCATGGTTCCGAATTTCTTCGACTTCCGTTAGAGGTGGTTCAAGGTTCTAAGGACGACAAGTTCTAACTTACGCTGTCAACCTGGGCTTCCGCCTGATGAAGATATGCCATCATCTGTGCTGCAAAAGATAATGCACTGAGCACACATAAAATTTACACAGGTCTCTGCTTGGATAAAAAGAAAATTGCACGTTTTTTTCGAGATTCGTAAAGATAGTTTCAGTTTTCAACATGTATATTCTCAAGAGTTATAACCCAAGCTCTCAAGTTTCTCGCATATGTGGTCTCTCCAGATGTTCCGGTTTAAAATACTCCCCAATTTTTGTAAAACAAACTTTTCGAGACACTCCCCGTCGCCTTTGCGCAGAAAAAATGAAACTTACGACGTCGTTAGTGAAGACCCATTTGGTAGGACCAGCCTAAAGAAGTAAAAAGGGGTTGTGCAATATGCAGACAACTGCCATCTTCTTACTTCTGATAAATATAGTCTAGGAGTCTGTTGCCATTACTGCTTGTGTTTTCCTTTCCTTTCTAAACTTTACCTTTCAACGGAAGGGAATGCAGTCGAGAATTCACGAGACCCAGTGGCTGCCACTTTCAGCTTTTGGTCGTCAAGAAGTATGCGACACGCTGGATGTTTGCAGTAGATATTTTATTTTTCAATGCGGCGGCTGCGTTTTTATGGAGGAAAAACGCTAAGGCGCCCGTGTGCTGTGCGATGTCAGTGCACGTTAAAGATCCCCAGGTGGTCGATATTACTCCGGAGCCCTCCACTACGGCCCCTATTATTCCTTTCTTCTTTCACTCCCTCCTTTATCCCTTCCCTTACAGCGCGGTTCAGGTGTCCAAAGATATATCAGACAGATGCTGCGCCATTTCCTTTCCGCACAAGAAAAACCGAAACCAATGCTGAGTGTATGCGCCTTCAGTCGTGTTCATGGTGCCTACGTTATTGCTGCTTTGATCACCTCTCCGAAGCACTGACTGCTTCTCTGCTTTTTCTGCCTGAGCTTGCTCCTTCTAAAGCTTGTGAACGAGGTGGCCGAATGGAATGTATGAGGAACAGAAGCACAGCAAAAATGAAGGTGCTTGACTACACAAAAAATCAGACTGCCCTGATGTGTTAATTTTTTAATAGTCTTTATTATTTGATATGGCATGCACGCATTATTCTGTGCGTCAACAGTGAATTTCGTATTGTGAAGATTCCAATATTTCAAATTCAGATTCAGAATAAATTTTAATGTTTGAACCGGCCCCCTACCTACTCTCTCCGGCACTGCACGCAGGCCTCCGGGAGAGGAGTAGGGGTTTATTCACTACAAGACTAGCGCTTAAATTTAAGTGATTCCAATATTTCAGGAAAAAAAATGAAATCCTGCCGTGGCAGTTTTGGCAGAGTTTTCGCGCGCAGCTCAAATTCGCAGCTTTGGAGTTATGGAAGAACCAAAATAATGAAGCCATGATAGATATATGCTACGTACTAAAAGAATCTGTGAGAAATAATATGCAACGCCTATTAATGCTACAGTGAGAGAGTTCCCGCTTTTCTAAAAAAAATTAAAACGACACATGTGCCGAAAGAGGCTGTTTTCAAGAATTTCTTCATCCGCGACTGTAAAACACATGCCCTTAAAATTTGCTGAAAGATAAGCATAGACTCTTTTTTTTTGTTCTTAATTCCTTAGGTGTGTTGATCTTGATGTCTGTGATATTAAAAGTAGAGAAGCCTGAGAGGCCATGCTGCGTAGCGAGGTCCCCACCAACCAGCAACGCGCTTTCCGCCTGGCGCCTGAAGCTGCGAAGAATCAGTCTCTTCGCCAGTCTTTAGTCGCGGATCCTTAAAAATTATTTTAGACAGCCAATAGACAGTCCATAGACTTCTGTCTATAAACTCTATAGACTCTCTATAGACAAACACAAGTGAAAAGTCAAATAGGCAATACAAATCCCATACACAGTATATAGACAATCTATAGATTTATGTCCATACGCTTTAGAAGACTTTCTTTCTATAGGAAATCAGTGGATTACAAATAGAAAAAAATAAGTATTTGTAGGAAGGAAGTATAGGTGGAAGTTGAAAAATAATCAAGAGGAAGAAATTGGCTCGGGCGGAGCACGTACTGCGAAGGCAAGAAAGCCGCTCGTCCTTCAGGATAACGGAGGGGATTCCAAGTGAAGGCAAGCGGAGCAGGGGGTGGCAGAAGAGTCTATAAGAAGTCAACAGACTGTGTACAGACCATTTTTGTAATGGGAAGGTCTCGTCCCCCGTCCCCTTGTCCTGCGTGCTAGGGGCGGAGAGGTAGGCGGCCTCCTACATCTGTGGAAGTTTCATCATCACCATCAGGTGATACACCTGGGATGCCTCCTTTCCTCCTCTCGGCGACGGCGATGGAGCGCACATCTGCCGGAGTGAGCCTGGCCGAAAAAATTAGTTCTTGGGGAAAGGAAAAGGCACAGTATCGGTCTCACGTATCAGCGGACACCTGAACCGCGCCGTAAGGGAAGAGATAAAGGAGGAAGTGAAAGAAGAAAGAGGTGCCGTAGTGCAGGGATCCGGAACAATTTCGACCACCTCGGGATCTTTAACGTGCATTGGCATCGCACAGCACACGGGCGCCTATGCGTTTCACCTCCATGGAAACGCTGCCGCCACAGTCGGGTTCAAACCCGGGATCTTCGGATCAGTAGCCTAGCCAACCGCTTCTGCGGTTTCGAGATATCTTCGACCATCCAGGCATCGCCAGTGGTCAGGTTTTAGCCCGGGTATTCCGGATCAGCAGTCGATCGCCCTGGGCACTGAGTCACCGCGGCGGGTATAATAATAATAATAATAATAATAATTGGTTTTGGAGGGAAAGGAAATGGCGCAGTATCTGTCTCATATATCGTTGGACACCTGAACCGCGCCGTAAGGGAAGGCATAAAGGAGGGAGTGAAAGATGAAAGGAAGAGAGAGGTACCGTAGTGGAGGGCTCCGGAATAATTTCGACCACCTGGGGATCTTTAACGTGCACTGACATCGCACAGCACACGGGCGCCTTAGCGTTTTTCCTCCATAGAAACGCAGCCGCCGCGGTCGGGTTCGAACCCGGGAACTCCGGATCAGTAGTCGAGCGCCCTAACCACTGAGCCACCGCGGCGGGGCAGGCGGGTATTCTATTGGTTGGTTTTTTGAGGGAAAGGAAATGGCGCAGTATCTGTCACATCTCGGCGGACACCTGAACTACGCCGCAAGGGAAGAGATAATGAAGGGACTGAGAGAAGAAAGGAAGAAAGAGTGCCGTGGTGGGTGGCTCCGGAATAATTTTGAACACCTGGGGATCTTTAACGTCCCCGCCGCTGTGGCTCAGTGGTTAGGGCACTCGGCTACTGATGCGGAGTTCCCCAGTTCGAACCCAATCGCGGCGGCCGCATTTCGATCGAGGCGAAACGCTGAGGCGACCGTGTGCTGTGCGATGTCAGACTCTGTCGGGACTCCTGTACCAAATCTGCTTACCACATATGCGGACATAGAGGATATCTGCGCCTCCGTAGGCCGACGTTCGCAGAGCCCGCCAAGGGCCTGGATAGAACTGAGGAACGACACCTCAGAAGGCAGCAAACGGGGTCGTTTATGAGGCCTGCGATTCTAAAACACATAGACCCAACTTTTTCGGTGTACTCTAAATTTTGTCAGATGTGGGCAGACGTATATCATATGGTATGGGCCTGCCAGAAAAACCCGCAAATAGAGAAAATCAGCCAACGAGTGAGAGCTGGGAGGCGACCTTGACCAGCTGCTTGGACCTGGAGTCCCAGAGGGCTCTGGTCCAAAGAGCGCGGGCAGCGGCTACCGCCAATGGTGACCCGGATTGAGGACTACCGCACAGGCAAGGGAGCGGTGAAACCTTACACTCTCCTCTAAAACCCACCCCCGTGCATCCAATCAAGTTTTACTAACACCATCACCACCACCACCACTTGGGGATCTTTAACGTGTACTGACAATGCACAGCACACGGTCGCCTTTGCGTTTCGCCTCCATCGAAACGGGGCCGCCGCAGCCGTGTTCGAACCCGGGAACTGTGGTTCGGTAGTGGTTCGGTAAGGGTTCGGGTAGTGGTTCGGTAAGAGCTGAGCTACCGCGACGGGTTCGACTTTGCTCATAATGCTACGCTTCAAGGATGCCATGTCCTAATACAACGTTTCTCGCTAAGGCTAAGGGTTTCATACTTCCTTGTTTGTTATCTCTTCCATTTGTGTCTTCCAAGGCATTCCTCAGAAAAAATTCAGAATGGCTGTCTTTGTAGAAGATAGTAGTTAAATTGATTTATATACACTCAAACACTGCTTCCTTTTACCATTGACGCTTTGATAGCATGACAGAATTCAACGTTTGAATAATGCTTTTACAAATCTCTTGGAAAGTAGAGAACATTAGCAGATGGCACCACTGGGAAGGAGAGGAAAGTCAGCTGGTGTTCCGCACACTTAGGTGCTCTGATTGCGACTAACATTCTGCGTAAGCTAGAATCCACGTCTGTGTATCCTTGTCGATTAGAAATATGTGTATACATGTGGTGGTATACTTATCACTGCAGAGTAGTTTTATACCTCGGACTAAAACCTTTTTTAATAATTTTCCATTCGGGCGCTGTTTATCTGCCATCAGTGACTCAGCCTTCAATTATTATTCCTTGTAAATCATCATCATCATCATCATCATCACCATCAGCCTGACTACGCTCACTGCAGGGCAAAGGCCTCTCAGCCTGACTACGCTCACTGCAGGGCAAAGGCCTCTCAGCCTGACTACGCTCACTGCAGGGCAAAGGCCTCTCCCAAGTCCCTCCAATTAACCCTTTCCTTTGCCAGCTCCGCCCGCTGTATGCCCGCAAAATTCTTAACCTCATCCGCCCACCTAACTTTGTGCCGTCTGCTGCTACCCTTTCTTTCTATTGGATTCCACTCCGTTACCCTTAAAGGCCAGCGGCTATCTTGTCTTCGCATTACTTGCTCTGCCCGAGCCCATTTCTTCCCCTTGATTTCGACTAGGAACCCGCCGCGGTGGCTCAGTGGTTAGGGCGCTCGACTACTCATCCGGAGTTCGCGGGTTCGAACCCGACCGCTGCGGCTGTGTTTTCATGAAGTAAAACACTAAGGTGCCCATGTGCTGTGCGATGTCAGTGCACGTTAAAGGTCCCCAGGTGATCGAAATTATTCCGGAGCCCTCACTACGGCACCACTTTCCTCCTTTCTTCTTTCACTCGTTCCTTTATCCCATCCCCTACGGCGCGGTTCAGGTGTCCAAGGATATACGAGACAGATACTGCGCCATTTCTTTTCCCCAAAACCAATTAATATTATTATTGTTATTATTATTATTATTATTTCGACTAGGATGTCATTACTCCGCGTTTGTTCCCTCGCCCACACAGCGCGCGTCCGGTTTGTGCATACGCCATGCTTTTCTTTTTAGTTTTGTGTAAGCAATATAAGTTGAAATTAGTTTCTAAAACAATGACTTGAGGTTCTTGTTCACGTTACAACAGCTGTTACAACATTACAACAATTTTACCTCCACAGTGGAAAATACCAAGATATTTTCGTTTTATACTGACATTTGAAAGTGCAACGGTAAAATGCTATTTTTTGTAATGAGGAGTTTGTGTGAAATCGACTTCGACGGAACCATACTCTTCGGTGTATTTCCCGTAACAGCGATCCGCTTCGACTATAAGAGCAAGACTTACTAGAATAAACATCTATTTTTTTTATTGTGCACTGTTGCTGCTTGGTTAAAGGATATAATCTTGGACCCTGCCCCTAGACAGCCTCTGCAGTATGACGTCAATTGCCTGAATTGACATCGTGCGTTATTAACAAGACAGGCCATCATGTGTCGCTGAATGCTGTGATACAGAGCATATATTCCTAAACGATTTCACTGCTTCTGGCGCTCTGGATACATCTCTTGAATAAAGTAAACATAAAAAAAGAATTGCGTCCTATAATCATTTCTGTTTCAAATTTTTCTGCAACAACTTCATTCGATTTTTTTTATTGTCTGCCCTGGTTTGTAATAAAGCGACTCAATAACTAATCTAAAAACACCGAAGGAGTGGGTTTCACAACACTTTTCCAGTTTTGTAAGGAGAGAACACTTTCTTACAAGGAGGACAATAAAAAAGGCAAAAATATTTAACATTGTATACTGGTACACTTTGAAATAACGTTGTTTAAGCAGTTGGGAAGCCCAACGTCTCCTGCTAAGAAAGCTCGTAGTTAAGACACTGCCTCGGGAATTTTTCTTCGGGGCTCCGACGTCGAGACGCGGGTTAAAAGTCTTGGAATCTTCGTGGTAAGTTTGTTTGTCACTCTTTGCTTTTGTCCATCCTGCTCACCACCTGAACTCTCCAAAAAGCTAGAGAACATCGCAACTACGTTTAACTGAGGCCGTGCAGAACTAACCTTCCCGGTGGACTAAAGTTGCCAGTCTTCGGGAACTAAGGTCGACTCAAAGGGGAAAGAGCTAAGAACGTGACAAGCGTGTCGTTTTCAGTTCACCGATGCGCGCTGTCAGAAACAGTCGAAGGATTTCGTCCTTTGACCCGAGGCTGTGCTCGATTGGGAAGCCCTCCAGTGGGTTGAAATGACCGTGGCCTTATTGTGAGGCAGGAGCGTGTGGTGCAGTGTCAGGCTCTTCTCACCAGATTCTTGTTCTTTTCTGTTGCAATAGCTCGCCATGGGGACACACAAAATACGCCTCAACTAACTGCAGGATAAATGACAAGAGTGAATAGAGGGGTTTCCGCAAGATTTAAGAAGCATGAGGAAATAAAATTAGCATGCAGTTTATAAGTAGCAGGAAATAAGTGCAGTTTCTGTCTTGGTTCAATGGAAACAATTGCCATAAGGAAAGAATGACCTTCTACAGAGCCTTAGAAGCTTTCACTTGTCCCGACAGCTTGATAGCGTAGTCTAATCAATTGACATGTAAAGAAGTAGAGATATAAAGTACGTGCCGACTTTTTTTTTGCTGCGCAGCATCAGTGCATGGACCATCCCGACATGGCCTCACATAACACATGTACAAAGACGTTCAGGGTTGGTCAAAAGTTCCCAGTGCATGGACCATCCCGACAAGGCCTCACATAACACATGTATTCAGACGTTCAGGGTTGGTAAAAAGTTCCCAGTGCATGGACCATCCCGACATGGCCTCAAATAACATACTTATTTAGACGTTCAGGGCTGGTCAGAGTTTCCCAGGCCACAGGGTCGGCTTTTGTTCAATATATCTTGGCACGTAAGATGCTGATGAAGCTATCAAAGCAGTCAGAGGGTAGAACACTATTTTTTGGACACTATGCAGATATTTTGAGCTTAGCGGATGTCATAACTGCCAGACTATGTTGCTCAAAAGCAGACCGTGTGGCTTGGAAACATTTGACCGACTCTGTACGTTGTATAATGTCTCTGATATTATATATTGTGACAAATCTTTGTTGGGTCTGCATTGAAGTGCATCTTCAATCCTAAATTCCACTTCGTTTTTTTAAGGACGGAGAACCAAAAAAAAGATTTAAAAGAAAAACCAATTCAGAAGACGGCAGAGTAGTTACGCGCAGTGACCGAACGCTCCGTGAGTTCAACCATGAGCGATTAATAACTGGACGCCCCACTCCAGTTGTAGCCAACACAGTGCTGTGCGCGTGTGTGATTTAATTCCTCTAAAATGAACTAATCACGCGCACAACCTGGACACATTAATTATTGTGTAAATAGTTTATATATTACTTCTCCCCGTATCCTCTCTTCCTGTCCCCTCACCTCTTTCATTTCATTTCTCCATTCTGCCTGCTATCCTCTATTTCCGCTGCCCCAGCTCAGGTGCTCCAGTATCGATGGCAGATGCCGGGGCTGGAAAAAATCTTTTCCTTCCTTTTTACTATTATTTTAATAAAAAACCACTACCACCACCACCAGACGGCAGAGGCGCCTCACTATCTTGCCTGTTTTTTTAATGGAAACCGAAGATACAAGAAGCACGCTAGCTATGGAAAGTCATATGCATTTTTTTTTCGAATTAAGGCTACACACTGGGGTGTGCAATGTCAGGAATTTTTTGTTTTCAGCGTAAAGTAAATTTCCATTTGTGCTGAATTTTTTGCAGGCATCACCATTGGTGGTGTACCCGTGTTCGAACCCGACCGCGGCGGCCGCGTTTCGATGGAGGCGAAACGCAAAAGGGGCCGTGTGCTGTGCGATATCAGCGCACGTTAAAGAACCACAGGTGGTCGAAATTATTCCGGAGCCCTCCACTACGGCACCTTTTTCTTCCTTTCTTTCAGTACCCCTATATCCCTTCCTTTGCGGCACTGTTCAGGTGACCGCCGAGATGTCAGACATATACTGCGCCATTTTCTTCTCGAAAACGAAAATCACATTTCAAATTACGCAAGTACCCACCGCGGTGGCTCAGTGGTTAGGGCGCTCGGTTACTGATCCGGAGTTTCCGGGTTCGAACCTGACCGCGGGGGCTGCGTTTTTATGGAGGCAAAATGCTAAGGCGCCCGTGTGCTGTGCGATGTCAGTCAGTGCACGTTAAAGATCCCCAGGTTGTCGAAATTATTACGAAGCCCTCCACTACGCGGCGGCGACGACATCTGACGCCCAGGAGTGCGTGGTGGTGACAGTGCGCGTCGGTGGTGTTGACACGTCGGTGGCCAGTGTTTATGTGCGTCCAGCTGTCGCGTGGAACGCGCTGTGTTTTCGTGCTGTGTCTTCGTGCTGTGCCCCGCGCCAAATCATCTGTGGTGATTTTAACGCCCACCATAGTGCGTGGGGCAGTGAGCGCCACTCCGCGCGTGGAGACGACCTGCACGACGCAGCAACGCAGCTGGGATTCACCCCCTTGAACACCGGCGAGCCCACCTTTCGACGACGCGGAACAACCGACTCCTGCATCGACGTTGCCTTCGCATCCAGAGGCATCGAGGCGACAAGGCCCCGATCACCATCTCTCTGGTGCTCGGATCATTACTACGTCCTAATCGAACCCACTGCGTTGGAGGCGCGCCCCAAACGTGCCTACTCCATTACCAACTGGAGTGCGCTCAGGCGGGCGGTCGACGAGGCGGCGGCCACTGGCGCAGATTTCTTATCAAGTCTTGTCCGAAGCGCTCTCGCAGACACCCAAGGAGCAGAGGTAAGGGCAGGGCAGCCCACACCTGACATGAAGCTGCTCAATCTGCGCGAGAAGAGAGATCGCGCAGAGCGACGGGCGCGACGGACTGACAGAGCCGCCGACTGGACTGTCTACAACCGCCTGGACGCGGCAGCGCGCCACGCCGCTAACACGCTATACCGCCGGCAGTGGGCTTCACTATGCCAAAGGATGGAGGAAGATGTCAGCTCGCGGAGGCTGACACCCTGCGGCAACTAATCATGCGCACAATGAACTAATCACGCGCACAAGCTGGACACATTTCTTATTGTGTAAATAGTTTGTACATGTTACTTCTCCCGCTATCCTCTCTTCCTGTTCCCTCACCTCTTTCATTTGATTTCTCCATTCTGCCTGCTATCTATTATTTCCGCTGCCCAAGTTCAGGTGCTTCAGAATCGATGGCAGATGCCGGGGCTAGCAAAAATCTTTTCCTTATTTTCTACTATTATTGTTATAAAAAACCACTACCACCACCACCTCCACTACGGCACCTCTCTCTTCCTTTCTTGTTTCACTCCCTCCTTTATTCCTTCCCTTACGGCGCGGTTCAGGTGTCCAACGATATATGAAACAGATACTGCGCCATTTCCTTTTCCCAGCAATCAATTATTATTATTATTATTATTATTATTATTATTATTATTATTATTATTATTATTATTATTATTATTATTATTATTTGCTCCATTGGTTGAGGTATGAATGGCATTGATAGCACCGATACCACGACTGTCTGCTCCGCTGTTTGCACGTGACATTGGTCTCTGCTGTTTTCATCAGAAGAAAAGACACACATGACGGTCGCGATGTTTTGTTTTTGTTTCGAGCATCTCCTGATCTGTGTGGTTTAGCTTTATACCTCGCACTACGCCACGCCGTTTTCTTGAGCTTATAGTGTTTCGTCGCGTACAGTATCCGTGTTTACATCAACCTATTACAAAAAAATTCACGAACCAAGTAGCTGATTTGACAGCGGAACATCTGTAGTTAACAGCACACCTGAAGGAAAGAAAGGCACAAAGTTTGATCCTGATGTATTACCCATGAAGAGTGTTCTTTTTACCGTACCGTTGTCTAATGGGAAATGAAGAATGACCTGGGAAAAATAAAATTTTGTCAAAGGAACATATTTACTCATGTGTAAAGCAATAGATATTTATATATCAATTAATATACAAAGAAATATGTATTTAGCCCTAGGCTGGTAATGAGAAAACATGCGCTTGGGTAAATCACAATTCGCACAGCAGTTAAGTACTGCAAAGAATATGAAATTGACCTCTATAGAAACTTCTGAAAGCGTCGATTCTTTAAAACCTATGCTACAAATTCACATTGTTTCTCAAATAACAAAACCGCAGTTTAACCGGCGACGAAAAGGCGGCTTTTTGTGTCCATGCCTGCGCAGGCAAGATCCCACTGCGCACACTATTCAATGCGGCATATTCGCGACCACCTGAAGATCTTTAACGTGCACTGACATCGCACAGCACACAGGCGCCTTTCCGTTTCGCGTCCATCGAAACGTAGCCGCCGCGGAAGGGCTTGAAATCGGGCCCGCACTGCTGAAGCTACTCGATGAAATGGCGCCTTTGACGTCACGTCAAAAATCCCTATACTTCAACTAACAGTCAACTGTACGCTAATCGTAGCGTTTGTCTACCACGAACACATATAATTCGCATGGGGTGTTGCACTCAGTAGAGTCAACACAACGCACAATCATTCGGTCCCACTGCAGGTGCTACGAAATTATCAGGACTCACAACGGAGCATGGGTTTAGTACAAACTCCACAATGATCATCCCAAAGTCACATCTGAAACCCGCGATGCTCAGTGGTTGGCCTGTTCGGCTATTGAGCCGGAGTGCTCCGGTTCGAACCTGGCCGCGGCAACCGCACTTCGTTGGAGGCGAAGCGCAAAGGCGCCCGTGTGCTGTGTCTGTCTGTTGTTGCCAGGAAGAAAGAAAAGGAAAGTGCACAGGCCTGCTCACTGGCTCAGGACGAGCCACAATCGCTAACACGTGCAGATAGTAGGAGAGTTGCTGTGGGATGCTAGTGCACGTTAAATATCCCAAGGTCGTAGTAGTTACTCCAGAGGCCTCCACTACAGTGCCACATTCTCTATTTCCTCTTTCACTACCACCTTCTTCCCTTCTCTTACTGCAACGTTCGGGTGTCCACCGAGGTGCGAGACAATTACTGTGCATTTCCTTTCCTCAAAAAGAAATTTTCATTGGCGTCTGTTTTCGAAACAGTTCCGGTGAAGATATACACAGCTTAAATTTAAGAACGGACTTATTTCTAAATCGGTCATGTTATTTTGATTAAACAAGGAATTCACCGTCACGATCTAGTAAGCTCAGCTAAATTGCCTATATAGTGCTCCAATAGTTTAAGAGATGAGACGCAAAATTTCTGATAGATATGATACTTGTTAATGTATGAGGGTTCTGACTGATGGTGTCTCAGGACTGTTGTTTAGCTCAGCGGACAATCATAGCACTGCGATGCGCCCGGCCACGGTTTGCGTAATCTGTAAGGGTGTAGTGTGTTAGGAAGTTTCGCGAGTGTTGCTCTTTTCCTTCCTTGCATTCGTCATAAATTCATAATGAAGCTGCTTTAAGGCAGCTGGTGTAGAAACCAAGAATTGTATATTTTCGGAAAAATAAAATTCTCTTAAAAGGGCGTAGTGTGTCTGCAATGGTCATTACGAAACTAGCAAAGGAGAGAACATACAGCTCTCGACGCTACTTCAGCTTGGCGAACGAGTAAACCGTTGTCCTCCAGGTGCTGCGCGCGACGCACGCAAACTCAGGGAGCCCTTTAATAGCTTGGCAGGCTCAAACTAGGTGGTAGAGGGTTTCTAGAGCCCAAAATTTGAAAATTTAGTTTTTGGGGGCACCGGCTTTAACCGCCGCGGTGGCTCAGTGGTTAGGGTGCTTTGCTACTGATCCGGAGTTCCCGGGTTCGAACCCGACCGCGGCGGCTGCGTTTTTATGGAGGCAAAACGCTCAGGCGCCCGTGTGCTGTGCGATGTCAGTGCACGTTAAAAGATCCCCAGGTGACCGAAATTATTCCGGAGCCCTCCACTATGGCACCTCGTTCTGTCTTTCTTCTTGCACTCCCTCCTTTATTCCTTCCCTTGCGGCGCGGTTCGGGTGTCCACCGAGATATGTGAAACTTAGTGTGTCATTCACTTTCCTAAAAATGATTTTTTTCTCCATTTTCTTTTCTCAAAACCATTTGTACTCTGTTCATTTAAAAAAAATCATTTTTGAAGAAAAGGAGTGATCCAGTAACTGTCTCACATATCCGCAGACAGCCGAACCGCTCAGTAAGGTGAGAGATATAGGAAGTTGTGAGCGGAAGGACTCCCGATCAGCGGCCGAGCGCTCTAACCACCGGGCCACCGCGGCGTGTGATGTCAGGGCACGTTAAAGATCCCCAGGTGGTCGAAATTATTCTGGAGGCCTCCGCTATGGCACCTCTTTATACCATTCTTCTCTCAGTACCGCCTTTATCCCTCCCTTAGCGCGGTTCTGGCATCCGCCGAGATGTGAGACAGATACTGCGTCATTTTGTCTCCCCAAAAACCAATTTTCGATTTTTTCTTTCAATCTTGCTTGTCATGGGTTTTGTTGATGCCTACACTCATTTGTGTTCACTGCTAATGGCCACTGATCCGCAGTACCCGGGTTCGAGCCCTACCGCGGCGGCAGCATTTCGATGGAGGCGAAAAGCAAAGACACTCGCGTGCTGTGCGATGGCAGTGCACGTTAAACATCTCCACGTAGTCGAAATAATACCCGAGACCTCAACTACGGCATCTCTTCCTTCTATCACTCCCTCATTTATCCCTTCCCTTAAAGCGCGGTTCAGGTATCGGCCGGAATACGAGACAGATACTGTGCCCATTCCTTTCCCCAAAAACCTTTTTTCACTGCTAATAGAAAATGGAAGTCACTGCGAATGGAAGATAATTTTTCCTACATTATTTGGTTATTTACTCATTATATCGGTCCTAACTCGGAGGAAGATACGAGTGGGTGTAGAAAACAAAAAGAACACCGTCAAGAAGCTTTTTGCCTACAAATTGCATTGTTTCAAGGTTAGTGCCTGACTTTTTTTTTCGTGCCGCATTGAAAGTAGGACCCTTATAGATAACTCGGGTTTACACCGTAGCCAGCTCCGCTGCTGTGGCCTAGTGGTCATGGCGCTCGGCTGCTGTTCCGGAGTGCCCACGTTCGAACCCGTATGCAGCGGCCGCGTTTCGATGCAGGCGAAACGCAAAGGCGCCCGTGTGCGGTTCGATGTCTGTTCACGTTAAATATCCACAGGTGGCCGACAATATTCCGGAGCGTTCAGCAGCTGGCACCGCTTTATCTCTTTTTTCTTTTCACTCCCACCTTCTTCCCTACCCATACGGCGTGGTTCTGGTGCCCACCGTTATGTGAGGCAATTACTACCCCACTTATTTTCCTCAAGAACCAAATTTACTGTAGCCACCGCCGCTTGGACCAGAGAAACTAACACACTACCTTTACCTTAAAAGTGAGACCAATAAGAAGTTCTAGAGGTAGATTATTGCTCCTTGGCATGGAGGAATAAAGATTGCTCTTGCATCCCGACCTCAACTACAACTGAAGGAAAAGAACCCTGCATAGGTGCATATTATCAATGGTAAATACAAATGCCTCGCACAAGTTTGGTTTATATTTTATGGGGGCTGAGTGTCCTAAAGAGACTCAGGCTATGCGGGATGCCGTAGTGAAGGGCTCCGGTAATTTCCACTACCTAGGGTTCTTTAACGTGCACTGACATCGCTCAGTGCATGGGCTCCTAGAATTTCGCCTCCATCGAAAATCGACCGCCGCGGCCGGTATTGAAATCGCGTATTTCGGGCCAGCAGCCGAGCGCCGTAACCACTAAGCCACCACGGCCCAGCACATTTATGAATCTGTGTTGACGAGCGTGCTTGAGAGTAACATTTCCTTACTAAAGGCTGCGCTGTATGAGAGAGTTTTATTAAATATAAACCTCCGCAAACTTACCCACGAACCAAATCTCTATAAAACTGTTACTGCTGTAGGGTTCCTGACCTACCATGCATGAGCCATAAAGATAATAATAATAATAATAATTGGTTTCTGGGGGGGAAAGGAAATGGCGCAGTATCTGTCTCATATATCGTTGGACACCTGAACCGCGCCGTAAGGGAAGGGTAAAGGAGGGAGTGAAAGAAGAAAGGAAGAGAGAGGTGCCGTAGTGGAGGGCTCCGGAATAATTTCGACCACCTGGGGATCTTTAACGTGCACTGACATCGCACAGCACACGGGCGCCTTAGCGTTTTTCCTCCATAAAAACGCAGCCGCCGCGGTCCGGTTCGAACCCGGGAACTCCAGATCAGTAGTCGAGCGCCCTAACCACTGAGCCACCGCAGGGGCTATAAAGATGTGGAACTGAACAAATGAGCACATTTTGTCAAAATATCATTTGAGCGACCTCAGATAACCGCCTGTCTTCGTGGCACTTCAATGGAAACCAAAAAATCCAGCTGAGAATGTATTTGCAACTTTCCCCATAACAGTTATAGTTTATTGCTTAATTAAGCCAATTTTCGTGTTCTGGTGGCTAGTGAATTGCTCTCAATTTTTCTAAGCAACAACGGCTTGCAGGGCGTGATTTGGTGTTGCCATCAATGATATTGAAAAAAACCACTAGGTGCTGCGTTACAGCAAAAGGCCCGCTTGCATTGCGGACGTTTTTGCCTTGCCTCCTCACGCTGTTTGCGTGACGATATTAGCCAGAGCTGAAAAATTATCCTTATTGGTGTTCATGCCCTGGTGACCTGATATTGCGGTTTTCACCCAGAACCTTCTTGTTGTCGCGGCAGTTTCTCAAATAAGAGGTTTTGAGCTCTTTTCGATCCCGGCGTCGGGGGCTGTGTTTCGATGGAGTAATAATAATAATAATTGGCTTTTGGGGAAAGGAAATCGCGCATTATCTGTCTCATATATAGTTGGACACCTGAACCGCGCCGTAAGGGAAGGGATAAAGGAGGGAGTGAAAGAAGAAAGGAAGAAAGCGGTGCCGTAGTGGAGGGCTCCGGAATAATTTCGACCACCTGGGGATCCTTAACGTGCACTGACATCGCACAGCACACGGGCGCCTTAGCGTTTTTCCTCCATAAAAACGCAGCCGAAGCGAAACGCTGAGGCGCCCGTGTGCTGTGTGATGTCATTGCACGAGAAAGATTCCCAGGTGGTCGGAATTATTCCGGAGCCCTGCACTACGGCGCCTCTTTCTTCCTTTCTTCTTTCATTCCCTCCTTTATCCCTTCCCTTACGGCGCAGTTCAGGTGTCAGCCGATATGTGAGAGATACTGAGTCATTTCTTTACCCCCAAACCAATTATTCTTATTAGTAGTAGTATTGGATTATTCCGGAGCCCTCCACTACGGCACCTCTTTCTTCCTTTATTCTTTCATTCCCTCCTTTTCCCCTTCCCTTACATCTCGATTCAGGTCTCAGCCGATATGTGAGAAAGATACCGCGCGATCTCCTTTCCCCAAAACCAATTTTCATTTTTTCCTTTTTAAAAGACCAGAACGGTTCCTTCAGGCTCATCCTAAATCGATTAATTTCTTTCTAAAAGCTGTCATGTCTCTTCGTGCATCTAACTTGAGCAGTCTGCTGTGGCAGGCGGTCTTCGACGAAAACCTGTCATTGTCGAGGCAGTTCGACCGCGGCAGCTTGGTCTATCCATCAAAGTGAATTGAGCTTATAATTCAAACCTGCTTACTCAAACTTTACCAATTTATCGTCGCTTCGTTTAAAGGCAACATCATAAAGGAAGAACAATTATTGCGAAATCAGAGCACGCGCACTTTTGAGAGAGATTGAATTCAACAGCTAGAGTGGTCCTGCTTGAGCCGACAAGGCAGTTTCGAAAGGACGTGCTGACAACCACTGGATCGAATTTGGTCTATTTATTGTAAACAAAGATAAGTAGCAGGGAGTGATTATGCGTTAAATTAGATTAGATTATCGTGACGCAAAACCGAACAAAATTCATTCTTAAGCATTCAGCTGCTGCCAGCATTAAATCTGATAAATATGCGGTAGCAGCTATAAATTTCATTTTTTTTTCTTCAGCAGATGAAAAATTTATACGGCAATTGCACATTCGTGGCAAGGCGAATGATCAGCGCTATCTGGGCTTACTGGCTCACCGAGTCACTAGTCACCTTAATCGCGCTGTAAGATGGCAGTAGTGTCCACCTACAAACTGAAGCAGTTATGCTCTTTCTTTTTCTCTAAACCGACGGAGGGTTACGTCAGTCGCACTTTGAGGTACTATAAGCAAAAAAAAAATGCGAGCTAGGCACTTGTTACCCGCCGTGGTGGCTAAGTGGTTTAGGGCGCTCGGCTACTGGTCCGGAGTACCCGCGTTCGAACCCGACCACGACGGCAGCGTTTCGATGGAGGCGAAAGGCAAAGGCGCCCGTATGCTGTGCGATATCAGTGCACATTAAAAATTCCAAGGTGGTTTAAATTATTCCGGAGCCCTCCATTACGGCGTCTCTTCGTTTTTTATTTCACTTCCTCCTGTATGCCTTCCTTTACGGAGTGGTTCAGGTGTCGGCCGATATGTGAGACAGATAATGCGCCATTTCCTTTCCTCACCAACCAATTTTCCAATTTTCAAGTAGGCCCTTTAACCATGAGCAGCAAAATGAGGAGCTTTTGGCTGAGGGAACCTCAATACCAGCGAAGGAAAATTTCACTTCGAAGGCGCGAGCAGCACCCTTGATTATTGTTAATCAACCTTGCTTGTATTTCCTCTCCAGGGGCAAATATGTTCGTGTTTTTGTGTTAGCACTTCGGTCCCCTTGTTCATGTTTCATTTGTTGCTGATAGTACGTGGAGACAGATTCGCTAGATAAATTTTCCAGTTACTCGCTGTTGGAATCTTCCTGGCAATTAGATAGTGGTTTGTTTGTTTGATTTACACTGATGCCCTCTATCTCCTGCTTTGCTGCTACTGAAATGCACGTACAATGTATTATACCCCTCTCTATAATATGTTTTGTAGGAACTATAACAAGAGGAACAAGAAAGCAAAACTGAGCTCAACTTGCTGAAGTTAGTTGCGAATAAGGGTAACGTACTTTGTAAATCCGGTACAAAAACACGACAGGCGCGTACCCGACTGCAAGAGAAAATAAACGCGTATGTCATATAATATAAGGCAGAAAGAAAAACCAAGAGACTAATGTCAAGGATAAGCGATGAGAAAGTGGATCGAGTGGGAAAAAATGGAGGCACAAATATTTTAGCGAGCATTGCTGAAATGTCTGCTATTACAGGCCAGGCACTGCGACAGGGTCAAAGGCCTTTGTCTTTGGCACACGTGCCGTCCCATTGCTGCCCTTCTTTTACATTTCGCGCTTGTACGTACAGCAATACTCGAGTAATTAAAGGCGCTCCGGAATAGACGTCACGATGCAGCATTAGCATTGGCGTAATTTTTCGGCTGGTAGAAGTGTGCGACGGATGTGATAGGCTGAAAGAGAAGGAGAAGTCGAACTATTGTTCCGCCATTTCTTAAGCCTAATAAGACGCCCATTACACCAAATGCTGGGAAAAACTATACAAAGTACGACAAAGAAAGCACTGGAGATGAGCTTATAGCGAGAGACGCCCTGCCTTAAAGGTCGTCGCCTGATTCTTTAAAAGGTGCGTGTCAGTGCGTCGTTCTGGAATAGAATGTTTATAGTGAAGTTTCTTAATATTGAATAAAGATTCTAAGAAAACAAAGGTGGACCCCACAAACTGTATTGTTTGGGTGACATCATTCACGTTACCGCCTTGGGCCAAGCACTACTTAGTTCGAACGAGTGAAAAGCCCGCGGGGCATTCCTGTGCATATTTTCTGCCTCCAGGTGTCGCAACAATATTCATGACGATGAGTGCTTCGTTTGTACTTTGATTAGTTCCATTTGAACAGTGGATTCTATTGTTTGTTTTTCGCCGCTAGGTGGCTGATGTGTACGGACGCGTTTCACATGAGCTCCACCAATTTCATCAGATTATCCCAACAGTCTTAATCAGACGCCACCCTTTATTGTGGACCACCGACGGAACATCATCAGGCACGTCTGAGGCAAGTTTTACGTCTGGATAACGGTAGTTACACCCTTTTCCGGCACCCTGAAACTCCCACGATTCAGGCCGCCGCGCTAAGCCTACCCAGGATCAGCGCGGGTCCACCCACAGCTGCGAGGCATGAGTCACGAGGCAGCAGCCTGCGTCGACGAAGCTCCGCAGAGCTCCCGTTGCCGCCGCACTTCCTCCTTTCTACATCCGAAGAGGGAGAAGACATGGAGCTCAATCCTCCTCCTCCAAACATTCCGCCGGCACAGAAGAACGCTGGTTTTCCGTCAGGGACACCTGTGAAGAACCCATCTTCTGACTGAACTCTCTACCTGACGCACAGCAAACACAAACGCCTGGCTCGAGGTAAGCCAGTCACGGTAGCGGGAGTCACAATCCAACTCTCATCTGCGCCACCTATATCCACCCCTTCGAAGACTCCACCTCGCCGCGACCGCCTTCCCCCATTACCCAAGCAGGACTGCAAAATTATTCTCCGCCCCAAGAAAGGTCAACCTCTGAAGAATTTCACCCCTCCCCCCCAGAGATCTCCATTGCTGCTGCCCAAGCCTGCCGCTCCCCATAAATATGAGCTCCCTCAGGGTGTGCATTTATCAGGGCTCCAACATCATTATCTCCAGCACCTCCGATCTTGATACGGCAAATCAAGTCCGACAAATCGACAGCCTTACGCTCGCCTCCAAGGCCTACGCCGTCTCTACTTACGTTGCAACCCCGAAGACCGTCTTCAAGGGCATCATTCATTCATTCATTCATTCATTCATTCATTCATTCATTCATTCATTCATTCATTCATTCATTCATTCATTCATTCATTCATTCAATGCCTCAACCCCAACACCTTGGAAACCGAGCTTATGGATGGCCTCAGGACCCCTTTTTCCAGCGTGGAAGTCCTCCGGGCTCGCATGCTGGGCTCCACAAGAACGGCCGTCCTTACCTTCTACACCCGTAATGCTCCGCGGTCGGTCATCTACTATGGGGGTGAATTGCCCTGCTACCCATTCAAGCCGATCAAGCAAATATGTCTAGTCCGTCACGAAGTGGGCCACCGTTCCGACGTCTGCCCCACACCGGACATCTCTACCTGTCACATCTGTGTCACTCTCAACCCAACCTCTGCACATCCCTGCACCCCGAGGTGTGCATCCTGCGGGGAAGCTCACCTTACTGGAGCACGGGAATGCCGCCAACGCCTATTTCAAAATACGACCCGGAAGGTTCAAACCTCAACACCCAAGACTCGAAAGGGTCGCCCTAGGTGGTTCAGCTCCGAAAGAAACTCCTCAAAAAAGCCTCCCCGAAAGCAGACCCTCTCCCAAGTGCGCATGAAGACAAGTAAAACACCGGCCAGCAAACCATCTGTGACGGCCAAGGGTCCACAGTTGGAAGCACGGGCCTCGAGATCACAGGTGAGCTGGTCAGTTGTCGCCCCCTATGCTCCAAAAGCTCAATCTACACAAATCACAAAACTCAAGGCGGAAATATCACGCCAGAACAAACAGCTAGGTCAACAAACCACCATGCACACAACACAAGCTCCGGGAGACCAGTCGCATAACCATTCCGCGCCTGCTTCAGTAACGCCACCACAAACAATTCGACAGCAACGCAACCCCCAAAACATACGCGCCCTTCACTCCTGCCCCAGTTAGAATACTTGGACCGTATGAAGAACGATATCTGCTGACCGTGCCACAGCAACTCGCACAATACCAACACCAAATGCAGCAGCAGCAAATGGCCAACTTCCAGCAACAGATCCAGCAACAGCTGGTTACTATGCAGCAACTCCAGCAGCAGATGCAGATCTAAACGTCCCTCACAACTTGCATGGACCACCTACCGCGTAAACGAATCCCATCTGGCGACCCCCTAGTGGGCCTCACCAACGCCGCATGTGTCTGCCGTCGGAAGCCAGTGATTCGGAGAATCGGGAACACGCTCCGTTTGGCCCCCTGCTTTCGCAATGCCACGGCATAGCCCAACGTAATCGCCTCGTGGTACTTGGCGACTCACACCGCCTGGGCTTACCGTGTCGATACAGCCAAAGGGACCACTCTCCTGGATGCCGTAGACGCTGCACATCTCACCTTGATAACCGATCACTCAGCCCCCACAAGACTTGGTAATTGTGTCTCCCGTGACACCTCTCCGGATCTCACTTTCATTAAGAATGTCACCAGCCCTACCTGGACTAACCTAGTGGAAACCCTAGGAAGCGACCATTAAATACTCTCAATCAGCATACTGTCCCCACAGCACCGGATGCCCCTCGATATCATCAAGATCACCAATTGGGAAGTCTACAGAGTCGCGGCTCCACATTATAGCTCTGTTACTAATATCGCGGCATGGACCCAGGCCCTCTGTGACGCCCATCAATCGCATACGCAGGCCCTCCAACAGACCGTTGACAGCCCCGCAGTCAACCCTCATCTCCGCCACCTCTGGGAGGCCCGTCAAGGCCTGCTGAAAAAATGGCGCTGACAACGACGTAACCGCACCCTCAAAAAGCGCATAGCGCAGCTTACCTTACAAGCTCAGGACTACGCAACGCAACTATCCACCCAAAACTGACATCAATTTTGCGACTCCCTTCGTGACACCCTGAGTACTTCATAAATATGGGCCATACTGCGCAGCCTTCTACATCCTGAAACAACAAAGGCGTCTACCAACAGAACCTCGCAAGCAGTAGCCCATCAATTCACCGGCACCTCACTGCCCGCACAGCCACAATAGGTGTCGGTTCTACTAGATCGTCTCTCTTCCAAACACCTGACAAGGGCACTTTACAAGGTGCTGTTGTATCACCACTGCTAATCAATAGTGCCATGGCTCCTCTCGCTCACAAGCTCCTACACTCTCCGACATTGTATATACCATCTATGCGGATGATATCACCATCTGGTCAACCAGAGGATCCCTCGCGGCCAAAGAGCAAGCCTTAAAAAAAGCCATCGGTGTGGTCGAGCATTTTGTTCAGACCAGCAGCATGCAGTGCGCACTGGAAAAATTGGAAATGATCCGTATTCATGGTCCCCACTTTCGTTCACCCGGCCTAATCATGTTCAAAATTCACAACCATCCTATAGAAGAAAAATCGCTCATCCGATTGCTTGGCCTCTTGGTCCAGCATGACGGCAAGCCCACCCACACCATTGCCATTCTACGCACATCTATGCTCAATATCGCACGTATGGTTCGACGCATCGCTGGACATCGCAAGGGCATACGCGAGGATGACACCATCTGCCTCGTCACGGCCCTGGCCATGAGTCGAATCCAGTATGGTCTCCCATACCTAAATGTTGATCGCACCGCCGAGAGTAGGACCAATATCCTTATCCGTACCCTCTTTAAAACAGCTATGGGCCTTCCCATGTGTACATCCACCACGAGACTGCTTGAACTTGGGATTCACAAGACGTTTGCGGAAATCCAGGAGGCTGTTCTAAACTCCCAACAGACTCGTCTCCTCACCACCTCTGCAGGTAGGGTCATCCTTTCAAGGATAGGTGACCTGCAAGCCACCGGCACTATAGCCTTGACCGGAGTTCTTCCAAATGCTGTCCACTCACGCCTTTACATGCACCCATCCCTAGCCGTATGAACCAGGAGTCACAGGTCTTGTGCCGTCAGGAACATCTTCGCAGCCTCCGTAGGCAATATGGCCAATACACCTCGGCTATGTATGTGGATGCGGCTTCCTATTGACAGCCCAACAGATATGCTTGCGCTGCTGTCAATAACGCCAACACCCCTTTTCTTGGAGCGTCCTTCACGGCACAGGATCCAACGGCCGCAGAAGCCATTGCAATAGCCATCAGCATCAAAGTGAGCGACACGCAACACCACGGCACTCACATTTTTAGACTCCCAAGCCGCCTGCAGAGCCTACACGAGTAGACGTGTCCCGCGCACGGCTCTCCGTGTAGTGGGCGACATCTTTAGTATGATCACGTCATCACCTGGGTCCCAGGACACGCAGGTCTCAATGGCAATATTAGGACAGATGCCCTAGCTCGAGATTACACCAACCGAGCGGGGCCCACTGACTCTACTCTTTACACCATCTCAACCCATTTTTCAACCCGCCTAGAGACCCTCCGCCTAAATAGGCGTCTCTACCCCCCGCCACATAAGAAACTTTCTCCCGAGGTCTTCTACCACCTGAGACGCATCCAAACAGTTACTTTACCCAATCTTCACCACCTACACCGCACTCACCCAACATTATACGCAGATACATGTCCTTGATGCGGCGAAATTCTCACATTCACGCACATTACATGGACATGCTCAGCTAAACCGAACCACTTAAATCCGCACAACGCGGCGCTGGAGCAGTGGGAGGTGACGCTGGCCAGCGGCACCCTGGAAGACCAGGAGGCGCTAGTCGCCATCGCCAAAGCGTCGGCGGAAGCCACTGGAGTCTTGGACTGAGGACCCCACCCACAATCCGCTCCGGTCTTCTTTTTTACAATTAAATGTTTATTCTCTCTCTCCATTGTTTGTCATTACGAGCTCGGCGTTCTTCTGTGCCTGTTGAGCTGTGCAGTTATGTTATTCGAACTGGGGTAGTGACTGAAACGCACACAAAATAAAAAACGATATAGACAATATTTTTGAACTTACTATGAATATTTTGGGCACGCCGCAGATGAAAGCATTGCTCTCCTGTTATGATGATGTTAAAATCTCGGGAGAATAAAAACTCCTTTTTACGTGAAAGCTGTGACATTTAAAGAAATGCCCAAGTGGTCGTTTATTCTCCTGGTCTAGGTAATAAAAATATATAAGAACCATTAGAACAGGTATGCTACACGGATATCAAACTAATTTAAGTGAGCGCGCTGTTAGGCGAGTCGGTCAGTCATGAGTAACAAACCTGTGATACGCACATACAAACACGGACGAATATTTTAAAGAACAAGCGCAGACTTCACGACTGCACGTGTCAGACCTTGTGTCAGTCTCTGTGTCAGTCTCTGTGTCAGTCCCTGTGTAAGTCCTTGTGTCCGTCTCTTCTCTTCCTTGTTTGTATGCGCACAGCACCCTTTGTTAATCAAAATAATGCAGCTTACATAATGAAAATAGCTTACAATTGGCGGAAAAGTATATTATAGGATCGAAAATTGCTTTTTGGGGAAGGGAAACAGCGCAGTAACTACCTCACTTTACGACACAGCAACCGCGTTGTGAAGATGAGGTCAAGGAGGCACTGGAAGAAGACAGAAAAGAAATAAGAAATGCCCAAGTAGCGGGCTCATGAACAGTTTCTACAATATGGGGATATTTAATATGCAACTATATCGCAGAGCAAACCAAAAGCACCTTTTGCGTTTCGCTTCCCCCGAAGCAGGGAAACCGCAGGCGGATTAAGGCTGTTCTTTCTTTTGTGTTCTGTTCTTTTCGTGCCTAATACGTACACTGTAGTATTTCTCACACCCCTTTTGTCTAATTTTTTTCGGTATACCTATAATTTGCATTGTAGTAATTTTTATAGCCGCGTTTTTATTTCCTCTATGGTGCCTAATTTTTTTTTTCCACGTTATACCTAGCCTGTTTCTTGTACCTTTGCTTGTTAATGGCGTTCCTTGTACATGCTTTTACACATGACCCCCCCCCCCCCCCCCCCCCCATGCAATACCTTGAAAGCAGGGCTTCTAGGGGTATGCTGAACAAATAAATAAATGTAAAAAATAACCAAAAATATCTAAGAAAAAAAACATGCACTTTAATTGATTTTCAGAGAAGAGGCCATTCAGTATTTCGCCTACTGTACAAATTTTTGAAACAATTGAACCAGCACTTGCTTGCACAAATATTTCCAGAAGAGGTTTCTGTCAAAAAAAAAAAATATTTCGTTATCTTTCTGGGAATTCCTAAGAATTTCCCATTGTAGTGTCTGTTCATTTCGGTTTATTGGATTTTTCTTTCCTAATTAAGTTTCGGGCTAACTGCCGTGTTTGGTTCGAATTGAGGAACCCATATTGCGATTTAAGCATCCATTATTATAAACATGCAAACACCCAATAATTAAATCGTACTATCGTCCATCTAACAGAGCCTGCAAAATTAGTCAAGATGATCGAAAACAACATGTAAGGAACATTAATTTATTCTAACTTTCAGAAGCGTCGTTGCAGTGTGGAACGAAACAATGTAGACAAATGTGCGCAGAGGGGCGAAGAAGCCAGAAGGTCTCTGAACCAGACAGTGTGTGCTCACACCATAGGCACTCCGACGATTTCCACGGGATTCCATTTGCTGGCGCGGCCTATCTCCATTCATGCGACAGAGGAGGCGCAGTGCCGCAGACACGACCACCTCATGGATTTTGTTGCATCATTATTTTAGATGTGGGATGTAACTCTTCCCATTGCTGACAGCTCGTGCAATGCATTTTTCTGGTAGGATTTGCTGAACCGAACATGCACTGGCTTTTGCTAAATCTTCCTTCTCCCTTTAGGTGTTACTGTAACAACCGCGGGAAAAAGAAACTATCCACAATGAGACGTTTGGGTTGGCAGCAGAGCACTCAATTCCAGCAAGCTAGGCTGCCTATTAGCGCCTGTGACGATATTGGCGGGGAGCAGAGTTTCGTAGTTGGCGAATGAGTGTGTGCTCGAGGCTCTTGCTACACTTTCTGGGCTCCTGCTCTACCCACAGTGACCTCTTCGTAGCACGCTATTTGCCGAAGTCTATTAGGGGACGTCTCATGGGAGTGTCGCATGCTTAGGGGATGCGCAAGATGTCTGGACAGAAGGGAAGGGAAGTGGCCGAACAAATAGGATTCTGGGCTCCCGTTGGCTGTGCCGGAGCAAGGCATTCAATCTTGAATGGGGAGGAGGCTCCCGAACGACGGTGGTGACGCAAAAGCTGGGGATTTAAGAGGTCACATTCACGAACCCAAAAATCCACCATGCAGGTGTGTGTGCTACAATCAATGAAGTCCGCGAAGGGAATGTCGGCAGCGCTTCACGCTGCTTAGGAAGTGGGCAAGATATGTGAACTTGATAAGCATACAATATTGACGCTTCGGGAGTTGTAACGTGTACAGGTGACATAGTATTGTGATTTACTGATGAGATTTCAGGTTTATACTTCAAAAGAAAGCTTCAGTCACTGAACGAAAACTATGAATATCAAGTTGCAGTGGTGGCCTCGTGCATCCGCTTTCAGCGTGGCGAATGGGCGGTTCAGTCTTGTGCCCAGAAATTTCCCAACGCTTTTCTCTGGCTTCCCATGCGCTGAACTGCGCTTTCATGGCCGCTGTCAAACTATCTTTGGAGATAAGACGTCACTAGATGCGTTCTAAGCGGCTAGGTTAGACCCTTGTTGATTAGCTGCCACGTTCTAAAAGTAATTCGCTTCCACGCAAATCACAGAAAACCAGGCAAATAAAGTGTAATATTAGGTGAGCGCACAATTCACGGGCTCGACGCTGCGGCTCAGAAAACGAATCTAAACATGAAATGAAACCCTATTTCTCCGCCACTCGAATTTAGTAGTTCACGAAGCCGTAGAAAGAAATGCGGAACGTTCTGACGATATATCAAAAATGTTAACGAGAAAAAAAATGGAAGCTTGCCGAGGGGTGATCTGCGGGTATGTTAATACACTGAAACCCTACGGTATATGAAAAAAAATTCATTCTTATCTTTTCGCTGAATTATGTCCTCGTCCAGAATATCTGGGTATGACTACCCGTGCCTGCGAAGTGATGGGTACAGATGACCCCAGGCCGCTGGAGGAATCCGTTAACGCTGTCGTGGCGTACACTTATAGCGAAGCTGAAGTATCCAATAAAGTTTTTATTTTTACATTTTTATTCAATTTCAGTGAGGCCAAGAACACAGGAAAATGAGACATTTCTCTTTCGGAATTCTCGTCTTAGGAGAACTCTATCGGTCAATCGTTGCTGCAGCGTACCCCCTGTGGTGGCTCAGTGGTTAGGACGCCAGAATAGTGAGCCGCACTACCTGGGCTCGAACCCGACCGCAGGGGCCGCGTTTCGATGGAGGCAAAACGTAAAAGGCATCCGTTTGCTGTGCAAAGCCAGTGGACGTTAAATATCTCCAGGTGGCTGAATTTATTCCGGAGCCCACCACTACAGCGCCTCTTTCTTCCTTTCTTATTTCACTCCCTCCTTTGTCCCTTCCCCTACGACATGGCTGAGGTGTCTACCGGGACGTGATGCAGTTACTGGGTCATCTTTCCTTCGAACCAAATTTTCTTTGCTAGAGCGAAGTGGAAGCTGGTTGTTTATCGTCTCATGGGCTTTGTAGGCGCAAATGCACGCACGGTATACATTACTATGAAGGGGGGTGTAGAGAGCATTCATGTTGAAAAAAAGGCGGTGGCACCTTGAAATTGCGAAGAAATGCTGTTCAAGGGGTTGAAGGTAAGTCTAAAAACTCTGCAAGCCAAATAAACTACAAACAGGAAAAATGCGTTGGCCGATATTTACGGAACGTCGTTTTTTTTTCGTATTGGACTGTTACATGTCCAAAATTCTCGGGCAAAAATTTTGAAAAGTGAAAAATTGTGGATACTGTCATAGAAATATTGAAAGCAATGGTCCATTCTTGCGATATGCAGGAAAATCTTTCTTTTAAAGTGTTTCCATCGATCGCATCGAACAGTTAAGACTGCAATTGAAACCCAATGGAGAACGCTTTTGACGATAGCAAAAACGTTAATAGAAAAAAATCAAGAGTGCCATCTGGTGATCAGTGGGCATATTGATTTCTTTAGTGAAATCTTACATGTCATAAAAAAATTGCGTTCATTAACAGTTTCCCGCTCAAAAATGCTTTTGTCCAGAATTGTTGGGTATGCGTGGGCTTCGTAAAAAGTAAAGCAAAGATGGACTCGGAAGCGAGGAGACGTCAGGGAACAAGAGGAATGGTGAGTGCTGGTTACGTGGTGTCCCGAATAGCACACGCGCGGTCGTCCATGCAATCCAATCCGCCTCGTCGGAGCCGCCGGCATGTCACCTTCGATAGGTGGACGCCGACGAACATGCCATTCACGCCCGTCAGCTCTAGAAACTGTCGGTAAGCAAAGAGACACAATGGGCTCGGAAAGGTGTCGGCCTGCATTGGCAGCTTTGTTTTCTCCTTGCACTTGCTCTTCTGCGGTTCGGCTTTCACGCTGCAGCTGTTAAAGCTTACAGGGACCATTATTCTTTTTCTTTCTGAAGCCAGTGTCTCTAAGAGTGCGTCGCACATGCGTAAGATAAGTAAAGTGTGTGTTCCAATACAGTTTCAGGAAGCGTCCGCTTGTAGCAGTTTGAGCGCTCATGTTGAGGGGAAATAAGAAAAATACGGATATTAGCTGACAGCTGGCATTCACAGAATATAGAGGACTCTTGCTATTTCCATGTTTGCGTGCTTTTAGGAAAGTTGTTAATTATTAGGAAGCGAATAGCCCGTCGTCAATGATTTTGATATTTCTTGTGGATGCTTTTCTACGGTGCACCCTTTTCACGCAAAAAAAGCAATTCTCTTGCACATAACTTTCCAGGTAGCTTTTTTCTGAAATTGCCTTTCTATGATACGAGTTTACGGGTCGGGGAAAAAAAAAGTACCATCAACAACGTAGTTGGAAGGCTTCACAAAGAAAAATTGCAAGAGCAGAAAAAAAAATTTCCTCTCGGCGCTCATTCTCTACATCCATAACCAGGAATCGGCACAAATTATGCATAAGTGCGGTCGTAATCAATGCTAGCCTTTATGCAGGAAGCCTCGCACTCAGGTGGCTCCCACATCATGTAAAACAGCTTTTTCTTCGAACTTAAAGTATGCAGGCGTTTCGAAGAGTAGAAAGCTCTTTACGCGGTCGGAGATTTCGAGATGATGATATTAGAGCGCCGTTATGATTTGAGCGGACGGCGAGATACCGCGCAGCAGCTTGTTAGAGCAATGCGAAACTTCGTGCAATTTCAGTTTAACGCCTACATGTAGGCTCTGATCCTACGAACTGCAGCGTGCTATCGTCCTTACAGAAAGCGACGTCGTCATGAGTACTGAAATTGCTCTCGCTCCGCGGAGAGCTGTTTTAGCAATTTCCCCTCTTGTTCCCAAGTTTTTTTAATTTAGAAATGAAACTTTTTCAGGTGAAATGGTGGCTTTTAACTGGATGTTAACATCACATAGATAACCAGATTACTACAGTATGTAATGCCTACCTTTCAATAATCCATGAGGCTTCAGCCAGTAAAACCATTTTTCAATTTAAAAAGAAAATGAAGTCGCTATTTTCACTTGTTCCTGATGTACCAAATACTTAAAACATGTAGTGTTTTCTCTAGTCTATAATTTTTCTTTTGTGTCGCTAATTGTAGCATTACTGCTTGACAATACCAGTTGTTGGGCGAGTTGGTGCTGACGATGATCCATAACAGCGCGACAGACGGGACAAGGAAGAGGAGACACAACACACAGCGCTGTGTGTTGTGTCTCCTCTTCCTTGTCCCGTCTGTCGCGCTGTTATGGATCATCATGATCAGCATTACTGCTGTATTTTCCGTCTTTAAAATGCCTAGTTAATGTGGCGAGTTGGGCGTGTTGGTACATTTTTTCCGAGAAAAGCGGCGCAAAAAGACGCGGGCAAAGACGAGACGACAAGGACGGGCGCTGAACTTACAACAGCTTTTATTGTGAAAGAATTCACTTTTATACACGTTCTGCACAACTGTGGCTACCGTGCACGCATGCGCAAATAGGTCAGCTCTTTTCGGGAGAGGGCGATAGAGGCGGTTCTGACACAGCCCTCTCCCCAGACTGCATATCTGTTCAAATTCTGCGATTTCTCTTGTTATGCGTTCTTTGCTCTTTCTGGTTACAGAGGGGTCATCAAGTGCAGGTGGACAATCTTGGCAAGTGAGACAGTGACTTGCGAGTAAACTTTCGAAATCTTTTCCCTCGCGTGCATTTCTGACGTTCCTGGCGTGCTCTCTTAAAGTCTCGTGCATGCATCTCCCAGTTTGCCCAACATACGTTTTTCCACAACTTACGGGAATTCGGCAAATTACACCTTGTGCATTCAACAAAAGGCCGCCTGTGTATTTTGCCACAGCCACGCTACTGGGTCGCCTCCGGATCAGTTATCCTGCAAAGCTTGGACAGCTTGTGAGAAGCAGAGGACACGACTTTCGCGTCGTAACGCTGGGCTACCTTTTTCAGATTGTGCGACAGTGTGTGTATGAGAGGTATCACTGTTACCTTCTGCCTACGCTTTGCGCAGCCATCGCACATTTGCACCTTACTGCGCATCTTTTTCAGGAGTCCTTCAGTGATTGAAATTAGGAGGCGGTGTGGGTACCCAGCGCTGAGCAGTCTTTGAGCTTGACGGTTGAACTCTTCTGAAGATATAAGTTGCGGGCAGGTTTTGCCGAGAGCGTTTTTGAGGCATGACATGGCAATAGCTCGTTTAATAACGAACTATGTCAAGACTATAATTGATGATATTTGATATTGTTTTCATATATTTTGTTATTTCAATTTTGTTTTTGTTTTCTGAGGAAAATGAATTTTCCCATTTTTCTGCCATGGATGTGTAACCCAGGGTGAGGACTCGTCAGGATGTACGCTATCAGCTTCCTTTTGCCTCATCCCGTGGGCATGTACTGTGTTTCATGTCCGAATAACGTAATAAACTGATTTGCTTTCATTTGAAGTGAAAAAGAGAGGGATATATATATATATATATATAAAGATTACGTGGTGTCCCGAACTGCACACGCGTGGTCGTCCAAGCGACCCAATTCGACTCGTCGGAGCCGCCGCCGTGTCACCTTCGATAGGTGGATGCAGACCAACAAGCCATTCATAGGGTGGCGCTGGTGAACGCTCTCAAGATTCGCGTACCCCCTATAGACATAAATACCCACGAGAGCAGCAGATTGGACAGCCGTCGCCGTAGCTCAGTTGGTAAGAGCACCGGACGCGATATTCGGAGGTCGTGGGTTCGGATCCCACCGGCGGCATGGTTGTTTTTTCTGCTGCCTTATAAGTAATTTTCTTTTAGCGATTTATTAATCTAAGTAATATTATCCCACTGATAAGCACAACGCATTAAAAAAAATAACGTTCCCCTGTGCACCTTGGTTTCGGTGACTATTGGCTCCCTTCATAAGTTTGTGAAACGGGCCCCTCATTTACTTTGCCTTGTCTGCTAATAGCTTAACGAGGGTCTCGGTTCTGGCAGTCTTGATGCCACAGGTTGCTTAAGAGGGCTCTCGCACAGATTCCGCCCTCGCCGTTAGCTGACGTTCCACGTCACGCTCGCGGTATTACAGGACGTGCTACGTCCGCCGCTATGGACGAGGGTGGCGCTGGTGAACACTCTCAAGGTTCGCGTACACCAAATAAACATAAATACCCACGAGAGCAGCAGATTGGACAGCCGTCGCCGTAGCTCAGTTGGTAAGAGCACCGGACGCGATATTCGGAGGTCGTGGGTTCGGATCCCACCTGCGGCATGGTTGTTTTTTCTGCTGCTTTATAAGTAATTTTTTTAAGCGATTCATTAATCTCAGTAATATTATCCCACTGATAAGCACAACACATTAAAAAAAATAACGTTCCCCTATGCACCTTGGTTTCGGTGAGTGTTGGCTCCCTTCATAAGTTTGTCAAACGGGCCCCTCATTTACTTTGCCTTGTCTGCTAATTGCTTAACGAGGGTCTCGGTTCTGGCAGTCATGATGCCACAGGTTGTTTAAGAGGGCTCTAGGACAGATTCCGCCCTCGCTGTTAGCTGACGTTCCACGTCACGCTCGCGGTATTACAGGACGTGCTACGTCCGCCGCTATGGACGAGGGTGGCGCTGGTGAACACTCTCAAGGCTCGCTTACACCCAGTAAACTTAAATACCCACGAGAGCAGCAGATTGGACAGCCGTCGCCGTAGCTCAGTTGGTAAGAGCACCGGACGCGATATTCGGAGGTCGTGGGTTCGGATCCCACCGGCGGCATGGTTGTTTTTTCTGCTGCCTTATAAGTAATTTTCTTTAAGTGATTTATTAATCTAAGTAATATTATCCCACTGATAAGCACAACGCATTAAAAAAAAAATAACGTTCCCCTGTGCACCTTGGTTTCGGTGACTATTGGCTCCCTTCATAAGTTTGTCAAACGGGCCCCTCATTTACTTTGCCTTGTCTGCTAATAGCTTAACGAGGGTCTCGGTTCTGGCAGTCTTGATGCCACAGGTTGCTTAAGAGGGCTCTCGCACAGATTCCGCCCTCGCTTTTAGCTGACGTTCCACGTCACGCTCGCGGTATTAGAGGACGTGCTACGTCCGCCGCTATGAACGAGGGTGGCGCTGGTGAACACTCTCAAGGTTCGCGTACACCAAATAAACATAAATACCCACGAAAGCAGCAGATTGGACAGCCGTCGCCGTAGCTCAGTTGGTAAGAGCACCGGACGCGATATTCGGAGGTCGTGGGTTCGGTTCCCACCGGCGGCATGGTTGTTTTTTCTGCTGCTTTATAAGTAATTTTCTTTAAGCGATTCATTAATCTAAGTAATATTATCCCACTGATAAGCACAACACATTAAAAAAAATAACGTTCCCCTATGCACCCTGGTTTCGGTGATTGTTGGCTCCCTTCATAAGTTTGTCAAACGGGCCCCATTTACATTACCTTGTCTGCTAATAGCTATATATATATATATATATATATATATATATATATATATATATATATATATATATATATATATATATATATATATATCGTTTTAAATATTAGGGACAGAAGCTAGGTGATGGCTGCATTTTAGCTTGAAGTTAGCTAAAGCGCGAACAGTTATTAGAAATTTGGAAACGTGATTATTATCAGCAATACAGCTCAATGAATTCAATCCATCTCGCATGCCTTTCGTAAAGCGCTGGCCTATGCAGAGTGTACAGCAGCGTAAACCAGTACATGTCACTCCACTGCTCACCCGTACCATCACCTTCAGTGTCCCGACTGGGCATGACCTGCGTGGAGCGACAAGGCCTGGAACACACATCTAACCACAATGTGTACTTTGTTAACACAAAATAAGTTTAGTTGTCTTACATGGTACATGGTCTAGAACAAACAAACGAGTCAAGCAACGAAAATAGAGAAAAGACGAGGCACACACTGCGACCGGAAATTACAACTGTGTTTTATTGAAACAGGTGCGTCTAGCAGGAAAGCCAGCCGAACATTCGCAGCGCAACAGCAAACACAACGTAGACAACGATGCGATGCGAAGGTCTTAGCGCCGGTGTGAAAGGAAACGTAGTTTCCTCTGGGCAAAGAGGTAGACAACGTGCTTTCGCATTTAGTTCCTACCATGCTGATCTGATAAGTTTCGAGAATTTCGCTCTTTGCCTTGCCCTTACCTTTACAAAGAGGACTAATAGTGGTAAACAGCGGGTGGCAGCCACAACTCCTGCAGTGGCGAATCAGGATTGCTCTGTCAGTGGGGTTCAGAGAATTGTGGCGCTCTCTCAGCGTATCATTGATGTACCGACCTTTTAGGCCGATGTAAACTTATTCAAAATTGAGGGCAATTTAGTACACCAGACGTGTCGCACATCTAATGTAACATTTTTCATGCTGCGTCCTACGCACAGTAAGTCTGATTCTGTCACACGCAATATGCGAACAAATCCTTTGAAGTTTGCAGGCAGGAGAAAAGAAAACGTTCATGGCTTGCCTGACAGCAACTTTTCTGATGCTGTGGGAAAACATACGCACATATGGCACCACCTCAATTTTTGTTCGTTCAGCTCCTGCAGAGTCAGCAATTTTCCCATGTCGAATCAAAATTTTTTACAGCGACGTTTACGGGAAAATCAGGGCCCTGCAGTGTTAAAAAAATTCGTCTCACGGTGTCCTGCGCAGCGAATCGGAAGCTAGGGCTGAAAGAATTTTTTAGCCATCTCGGGCATTGCTTTCGAGCTTCGAAATCTCAGAGAATAAGGCTGCCAGGTTATGTGATAGCGAAAGTTCCTGCACTCAGATGCGCCAAAACAACGGGACACTCAAGTTACTTCCTAGAGTATTCGCCCGTCGGGCACAGGAGCTTACAAGCATTACAATACGTGATTCTGCAAGCAATTCCGTTTTCTGGGAGCCAGTGGGGAAAATGAGAAAAACTGTCGTCATTAAGAGGATCACCGAGATAAAATGAGGAGATTGACCACAGCATAGCGACAACGCAGAATGGTTAAAAAAGGAGGTGTGATTTCATGAGGTTTCGAATGGTAAAGGCATGTACAGTATTCTTCATCAGCAATGGGCATAGGGTCCCTTGAATGGTAATAGTCAGTCCTTATAGGCTCATCGTATTGAATGACTTTGTGCCATTTGGGGTTTCGGGGAAGCAGCAGAATCAAACGCTACAAAGGCAACCTTTACCCTTACCTATAGGGGCTTGGATCGTCCCATTTGTGACGAGGGATGCGGTGTGTCCTATGGGAAAGGAGTATGGTAGGGCGTGAGCCAGTGGTAAAGCAAGAAATATCAAGGCGAAAAGTGGGCATTAAATTCTGTGTCATAAAACAATTACTGGGTGACCTGGCATTAGACGTGACAGTTCTTCAAATCTCGTCTAATATGTGTGCACGATTATGCTTTGACGGTTTTTGCTTTTGGTTGTTTTGCAATCGTTGGGTTTGCCGCAGTTCACTTCCGGAACTCGCGGTAATTTAATTTCGACTGAGGGTGTCTTGCACATTTGATTTGCGGGCTGCTTGGTTGGTAGGGTGGTGGGCAAGGTGGGCGGATAGGGTTGAGCTGGAGTAGTGCCCGTAAGGGGTGCTTCTGCAGAACAGCTGGAATTCCCACTGTGACCTTGAATTCGATTTCGTCATCGGTTTTGTTCTCCTGTTGAGTAGTTTCCAATGGGGACATGTGGAGGATGAGAGCCGGTGTGTTGATGGCGGGTGGTGCTTGTACAAAGCGAAGGTGGGCGGGGCTGGTGGTAGATGAAGAGATGAAGTGCAGTCATGGATGAATGGGGAGAAACCTAGCTATGGGACTGTGGTGTTGATGTGGCTGGTGGCAGGTGTTCACAGGTGCTTCTGCATGGTGAAGTTTCTCATTCCGAGGTTTTACACAGAAAGACATCGGTGTTTTTGCATTGTGATACTGGTATCACATTCGGAGTGAAAGAGAACTACTTACATATTGCATCCCACGCGAACGTGAAAATGCTGGATATTGGGAGTCAATCATCGACAGAAAATGCGGCCTCTTTCTTGTACTTTTTTCTTGAATTCGGCCCTAAGGCTCTACATGAATACATCGATACCAGTCCACACTATCGCGGCATAACCACATACACATTTTATTGTTTCTTCCGGCCACCACACTAAATCAGCGTATTAATATTAGTATAATACTTGCCAATCAAGCAACAAAACTAGTTGGCAATAATAGGTATCCTTTAATTAGAAAATTTTGAGCGACATTAGGAATAATAAATATTAACACATGAAGTAGGAGCTCAAGGCTGAAAAAACTTTTACGTTTTTGTTGCGATATACGCAGCATTTCTGAGCTTCATGTCTCTGCCTCTGAGACATTATTTGCCTATGTGGGCCGCCGCGGTGGCTGAGTGGTTATGGCGCTCGGCTGCTGGCCCGAAAGACGCGGGTTCGATCCCGGCCGCGGCGGTCGAATTTCGATGGAGGCGAAATTCTAGAGGCCGGTGTACTGTGCGATGTCAGTGAACGTTAAAGAACCCCAGGTGGTCGAAATTTCCGGAGCCCTTCACTACGGCGTTTCTCATAGCCTGGGTCGCTTTGGGACGTTAAACCCTCATAAACCAAACCAAACCTATTTGCCTATGTGCACAAATACAGTCGTAAACGTGCAGCTTTGCGTTACTATGACACAAAAATGTAAAATACTTTAAAAGATCGTTAGCTCTTAACGTAGATGTCTTTCTGTTCATAGCTACACCTGTTTTATATGTCGCACTCATGAACAACATGTCGCCAGCCGGAGTAAACTGCCCATTTCTAAAAAAAAAAAGCCCAGATTAGTCAGGGGTGCATAAAAGTTCTATCTCTCTGAAGATTCTCCATGACCTCCTAAACAGATGAAAAGTGCACCGGCCTGCCTACTGGCTCAAGCTGAGCCACTATGGCTACCACGTGCAGGCAGTATAGAATGTTAAACGAGATACGAGAGGAAAGACTGAAAGACAAGACGCGCGTCGCTACAACCGCGTCATGCGAAACGACGACGACGGTTTAGCAACAGATAACCATGGTGACAAGGAGCCCTCGCCACATTGGTGAGAGCTCCTAGATCCCAGCCCCGTGGGGCCAGGAAGCCACCCATCTCCCCCTGTGCGACTGGGCGCCAGCGAAGCAGCTCTTGTACAGCTCAGCAGCTGTTATACCCTGCTAGTCACGTGGTACAGTAGCGGGGAGGCTTTGAGCAAGCGTTGCTGCGGCACCTCATCACAGCGAGTCACGTGGTGTGACATCACTTGAGCACCTCCGCTCAGCCGGCTCAAGGTCAAACGTGCACCAAACTTGTCCTTGCGAGTTTTGGTGCGAAAGAGTATAGCTTTCGCACTAAAATGGCTTGATTTCGCCATTTTCGGGTGATAAGAGAGGACCTAATAAAAGAGGGGGTGGTGCTTCAGGCAACAGTAAGGCAGTGGTCATCATCCCAATTGGTTTTAGGGCTCTGTGTTCTGAACTTTTACGGAAATGATCTGTGAATACAGCAATAAAGTTACGTCTGCTCTTCCTTGCTATGCAGAATCCACTTGAGAATGCAGTCGCAATTTTGGTATTGCTCACCAAGATATCCTGCATGCCCGAAGGTCTCTTTTTGGGTTGCAGGAGGTAATTCTGCTGTCCGCATTTGAATAATTACTCTCCTCGCTCAGGCGTTTTATGAAGACAGAAGGGATTGTGTGCAAAGCGTAGAGTATTTACTTTGCGGTAGCATTCGCACACTTTCGTTTTAATGCATGTTTCCTTTGTGGCCAACTCTACATCTGGTCAGGCATGGCTGTTATATGCCATTAGCGAATCATGATATCGTGTTTATGGCTTGCTCTGCAGAGAGCGCGTGAACTAACCATGTGAAAGGAAGGCGCTCGAGTTACAAAAAAAATGAAAGAACGCTGGCAAAGCCGGCAACGCTTAATATATTTTTTCTAAAAATGGCGGCATCCTACGAAAAAAAATTGAGCGGTGAGAGGTACATATTATTTGATTTATTATTTGATTTATTTGATTTATTGTTGCATGGGGTGCAGGGAAGGTCAAATTTCTCTATTATTCATTTTATCTGATCTTTAGGATCGTTACTTACTTATTGAATGGCGAAATATGAAAACATTGGTCGACGTTGGGGACAGGAGCGGAGTGTTGGTGTACCTGCCGCTGCGAAGTTTATTATCTCGAATGCAAATAGTTGTCAAATACAGGTGTTTGGGAACATCGGAAACATTCTTGTATGTAGCAGTTCTGTGGGTGTTCATAGCAAACACTAATTTAAACATCTTTTCCTTGCTTGAATAAAAAAGCCACTTTCTCATTTCTCATGTCATTTGTTAAATATAATTTAAGCCGAAAATGTGGCTCCCGTCAAAATAACAATATCAGCAAATAGTTCTAGAACGCTCAAAACAGAAATAGCTTTTAAGGAATCGCTCTCACACACACACACACACACAAAAATCTTCCTGAAATGTTTCACACAAGGCACTAATTGTAGCCTGGAGATACTGACCAAGTTTTTCAGCCAAATTCATTCAACATGAAGTGATCACTACTGCGCTTTTAGTTTTCTGTGCGCGCTACATAGACTAATTCCTATTGCGTCACAGGCTTGCTTTTCCAAACAGAATAGAAATTCCTTACGTTGGCTACCAGAAATATTACTGAGACAACAAAAATGACCGGACACTGGTCATCAAGATGAGTTGCCCTCGGGCAACTAGTTGTGAGCTTGAAATTACGTACTGTTTGGCCCTACATGTGACTGCGGAGAGCATTGTGAAAATCCTTTTGTAGTAATAAAAAAGAAGCTTACATTTTCCTTGCCTTCTATAAAATGAAACTTGGACTTGGTTTAAGATGGACACGTAAAAAAAGATACTTAAGCGTCATGATGCTACTTAGAAGCACTCATAATCTCTTTTTTACTCTGGAACTATCCAGGTTTCTTGCGCAGTTTGGGAGGAATCCTTAAGTCTGCCTGGTTGAAGAAACCACAAATAGGAAGGAGCACTAAAGTCAAAGTATACTCGGATAAGTAATATTTAGGACACGTTTCAGCTGCATTGCCCGGGGCATTGGCGCGTGCGCTCTTCCGGAAACGGGGAGTTCTGGGGAAAAAAAAATCCAGTGGGAACGTCACAACTTGCTGTGGAAAATTTATGCCAGTTTTTTTTTCCTGTTTATTTACTCTCTGTGGTCTGCGAGTTTTTATTCTCTGTTCTTTATAGCATGGTAAGCGGATCCTTATTCAGCTGTTTTAGGGACTTGTGATAGCCGGTGCGCTACGGTATTACAGGCCAGCGGCTGGGAAAAACGAGACCCACGTGACTAGCATGCTGTTCGGGGCGACAGGCACGGTCTTTCCCGCTTAGCCACAGGTCACGCTTACTTTTGCAAGACACCGGCCCTCTTCTAACTTCCGCAGTAGTTTAAAAAACTTTAATGCCGCCTTTGCGCATATTTGGGTGTACCATGCAAACGCGCCATGGCTTCAGTTTTCCCAGATTCATGTCTCAAGTGCAGCGTTAAGCAACCTTTTGCACACCTAACAAACTGTGCACGCCCTACAAATGTACCAAGATGGTTGTAGCTTGTGAATTAGATGGGAAGTTATGTTGCTTCTAATATACTTAATTTTTGTAATTTTTGGTGTTTTTGAGCGCCGGTTCTCAGTCAGTATTTCTTGGAGCCTAAAACCGCTCTGAACGTTCCAAGATTAACATTAGGTTTAAATGCTGCAGGTTATTGGCTTGCAGGTCTCTGTAAAGATACTTTATAGCCGCTCAAAATAGATCTCCAGATGCTCTAAATTAATCCGGAGCCTTCCGCTGCGTTCTGTCTTATATTCCAGAGCCGTGCTTGAAAGCAAGAGACGTATCAAACCAGAATTTGAATATACCGACGAAACACTTCAAAGAATCCACTTGCTGCTATAATGGCTGCCAATCTCTGGAAACCCGATTATCCATACGAGACAGCCAGCAAGGTTAAACCTTGTAGTAATAGAGATTATACGAAGTTTGTTACAGCTCTGATATAATAGCGAATACTTCGAATAGAAATACAGTGAAATCGCGCGCCCCTACTCCTAGGAATCTCGCAGGAAACCTTAGTTACACTTAATGTTATTGATTTCAGTGCAAACAAATAAGGACAGCTGGGTGACGACCAGGAAGACTGAGAAGCCTTTTTGCTCAAAGCAGAAAAAAGCCATAAGGTTCCGGCATACAGAAACGAAGGTTTGAAAGAAATATAGCTGGGATATAGCTGAAAAAAGAAAAGAGTAGCTCGGTGCGATGGAGGAGGCCAAAAGCCAGAAAGTCCAAAGTACTGCGTCGAGATACTGATCTCAAAGCTTAACGCATTCGAGCAACGTTCCTTGCTGAAGAGTTTGAAGAAGCGAACACGACGAGGGTCAAGTCGGGTTAAACACGTGCACCAACAAGCGACACAGGAAGCGCACACTCAAAGGAATATAGAATAATTTAGAAAGACGATATAAGAGTTGAAAAAGAAGCTACTTTCTAGAGCAGCTCGAAGCAAAAGCGAAAGAAAAGGAAGCCGGTCGTAAGGATTCACCAGGGAGGCGCCCAGTGCGTCGGCTGCTTTTGCAGTTTCTGCCTAGTATTCCCTGCACGCTGTTTGGACACGTTGCTGCCGACACTGTTGGAACGCGGAGAACTTTACAGGTAAAGAAAGGTGGCCCGAAAAACAAGTCATGTCACAGGTCTTCCGCCCCTGGGGTTTGCAATAACGCCTGCAACAGAAAGCGGAAAGATAGGGTGAATGAAGCGGATGCCGGAAATGTAAAAACAAAAAGATGAGAGATTTAGCTTCCCATTGGCTTGTGATGCTTTTGGTGTAACGGCTTCGTGATAAAACGTTAATGGCTCGGAAACTATTCGATCGAGAGCCTGATCGCCGCTGAGCAAAGGCTAACAAGCGGAGGTTGAAGATGGCCGATGGAGTTAAGTAGAGCGGAAATTTAAAAGCTTGTTCTTAAACTACTGTAGAACCGGTGTGTATCTTATGTATAGTTTTTTGTTTCCAGATGCTCATATGACGAACACTTTTTGCTTATCGATGTAGTTGTTTATAGGTTTTTGTAAGTTTATGCCCCATATTTCAGAAGATTCGCTCCAACCGTTATCTCAGACGGACTTTGGCCGAGCTCAGCTATGACCTGCGATTCAATTGTTTTCTTTCCTTTTTCAGTTAAGTTTTGTCGATGCACTTCCGCCAATGCACAGATTGTTATTCGCCTAGTGCCTATGGTTCGACGGCGAGGTTTTCTTCGGACGCATTTGCCGCGGCAACCTTATTGCACATATTAGGGGGTAGCGAGAGACCTTGCGCATTGGTGACAGTGATAAAGTTCTTGCATACAAAGTAAGAAACAATGTCATCACGTTTGATTATCTCTAAATTAAGTTTTCTGGGACCGAGCCCGCCCGGTGGACTACTTTCAATGCGTCGTGGTGTTGCTGTAAACATGGTAGGATGCTGCAAAGGCTGCCTCTGATTTTGTGGTCTCTGTTGCGGTGTTCTAAAAAGCGAACGCTTTAATGAAGCCTGTTAAAAATGTTTGGTTGGGAATCGACTACTATTTCGACTTCGTAAATCGTCGAACGTCTCTAGGTTCAGTGTGACAGAGGAGACAAACACCAAGAAAACACAACGGGCGCAGACTACCGACGCGATGTTTAGTATATCGCGCTCGTTGAGTCTTCCATCGTTTTTACCTTGTGTGTCGTGCGGAAGATCGGGGTGTTAACGTGCCAATAGGCCCAACTACTTGTTTTTCTGCTTGAAAAGCACAGTTATAGGTATTGTTACATCTCCTCGTTTGAGAGCCGTTTTTGAGCCCGCGAGTTCGCGACCAATGGGTTGTGAGAAAATTGTGCCGACTGGGTTCAGTTCACATCAAAGGAAAGGAAAGTGCCAATTTTTAACCAAAGTCAATTTCTTAGTTGATAACCGTAGCCCACGCAGCCCGATAGTGACACAGCCAGAAATTACTGAAATAAACCATGAGAAAAGTTTAAACTTTGCACGAGCTGAGAACGAGCTAGTTGCCTCCTTTGCATAAATGAAGTAAGAGTGCTGCAAATTGCGCTGCACTTTCCTGAGGAAGTTAGGGCTGATTTTTAATCTTTACTACGCCAGCCAGCGAGCCATTTCGGCTCGTCGCGAACTTCACCGTATGCCTTGGCGACGAATGACCTTGAGCCGCCGTTGCCTAGCAACGCCGCAGCCGCGCTCCGACAGATGGCGCCGCCGTCGACGCCGCTGCCGTCGCCGCTCGCTCCACAAGATGTGCTCCGCTGGGGTAGAGGGAGAGGAGGTGTCGCATCGCGGTGGGTGTATATATATGCGCTTCACCTCCGTGTATTGTAGTCGTTATGGAGAGTCCTAAAGAGACGCAACAACGACAGAACGAAGCGAGGAAGAGACAACGCGCTCAAGAGACGCCAGAAGAACGTGCCGCACGATTCGAGAAGCGTCGTAACGAAGATGCGGCTAGAAGTGCCACGTCTCGGAGTGACTCTTCAACTGCGGAAGAGACCGCTTTGAGTGCTTGAGAGCGTCGGAATGAGACGCTGCGTAGAGGATGTGCCGAGGAAACGAAGCTTTTGCTATTCAACTAGGGTTAGCCAGAGCTGAACCACTGCCAGATGTTTAGATCACATGGTGGAGAAACGTTTTGGCTGGTAAAGCCACTCAGTGGAAACGACATACCAGTACCAACGCGAATGTAAACCCCTACCGCTGCAATGCGATGCCAGCAAAGACGCTCTCACACTAACCTACGTGACATCAGTTCTTAGCTGGCTGTGCGCTCGTCGTCCCGAACCACACCGTCTTTCCGTAGGCAGCAGCGTCAAAAGCGTACGACTGAAACTGTGTCTGGTATCGGAAAAAAACTAGCGCCCACACGTAGCCGACGAGAACGTAGCACGAGGACAAAAAGTAATCAAGCGCTTGAACTCATCGCTGATAAAAGGTGAGCGGCTCCTCGCAACGAAATCACGAGATTATGAGACACGCCGGCCAAAGCCAGCAGTTAAGTAGTCACGGTTGAAGGCATAAGAGCCGCCAGCCGCTACTTTAAGGGGACGCGAACCTACATATTATTTTATTAAAATTGCTTTGCAATTTCCAATCAAAGGAAAAAAGCTTAAAACAATTTTAAACGAGTCAATAAATTGATTTTTAACTGGTTAAAAATAACAATTATTGCCACACTGCTGACCATTTACCTTTTTTCATTATCTGTGTCTGTCCACACGTTTCATTTTGGCGCTCTAGTTTAGCAGCCTTAATGATGTAGCTGGGACTGGGTTCAAGACTGCATACGAGCTCCGTCTTCGGAACGCATGTAGATTTACCCTGGCAAAGGCTGAAGAACTTCTCCGGCAATTTCGCTGTAGTCGCTGAGCTGCCGCCGCTGCTCTTACTTTTCAGCGATTGCTGTTGGCTTTTATCAACGCTCCAAGCGGTCTGGTCATCGCCGCCTCTCGGGTGTGGCCAACGGCGGATCATTTCTGTGGAAATGGGGATTTGTGGTGGCGACTGTTAGAAATTCTTTTTGTGACACGCCATTAGACAGTTTCGCTCCTGGCCTTTTGCATGGCGTCGTCGGAGACGGAGCGATTCGGTGTCGATGCTGCAGTGCTGAAGTCTGCTTTCTGCAGCGCTGCTGAATGTTTGTACAGAACTGTGGCACGACTTCCGTTTCGTTAGGCGTCATCAACACGCTGGACTAGGGACGCGATCATCGGTCGCATTCCTGTCCCCGCAATGCATTGTCCGAACACTCGCCTCCTGTGGAAACTTTCTATCGGTGCAGATTTAGAGTACCTTTCTGTTGACATCCGCTCTTTTGGAACCTCATCAGCGTTGCCACTGACTTGTGCGCACCAGTGAACACCGCAGTGAGTCATTTGGTGTTTCGTTGTTTCGTTGTCGTGTTTTGTAGCGCTAGCTACATTACGGTAGCATTTCGAGCCTTCAGCGTGGCGGCACCGCCACGCTGTCATGTGGTACGGAGCAGCTGCCGGCGGCGCGGCGCTGTGCGTGGTCACGTGCTCGTCACGTGGTCAATGGTCACGTGGTGTGGAGAGCTGCTTCTGCCGGCGGCGCGGCGCTATGATGAAACCGTGCTGCAACAGCTGTGCGCATTCGTCAGGTGAAGTGCGACGAAGATGAAGGAAGAACGCCCAGGCGAAACAGAGCGGCGAAAGACCAACATTGCAAATCAACTGAGCAAGTTTTACTCGGCCAGCCCTAGTTATCATTTCATTCCAGGTTTAACCAGAACTAAACCACCGCCGATTTTTGTTCAAGGGATAGTTGTTGCCCTGTATTGCTGTGTAATGATTCTCGGCCTCAATGTCATTTTATTCCTTACTAAGCGCTTCCGAGGTCTTGATAAATAACGGGAGGCTTTTTATTTCGTTAGACCGGTAGAGCCCAACTGATTACATCTGAAGCAGTTCGAATTAAAGGAACGCTGCAACAACTTCAAATTCAGGAACAGTTTTCAAGCAGAGCGATTTTTTTATCGGGATCATATTCAATATTATGCTGGTCAGGTTCTTCCTGTCAAAGTCTCCCGGACAAAGCGCTCATCCTACATATGCTTCAGATTGCCGGGTCGTTCTCACTGGCATTGTTCTTCACAACTGCAGTTGCCTGTTCCTGATTGCTTAAGCCGAATCCATGCTCAGCACAACAATTAATTTCTTTAAAACGAGAAGCAGGTACTTGAAATGCTTTCTCCTTGGTAATTTCAACCGCATGTCTACAGGATTCCCGTCGTGCTCCACGATATCCAGTCCAAGGCATTTGGAACAAGCATTCCCACGGACGCTTCTAAATCATGGACTGCAAGAATTTGCTGCGTAATCAGGATTTGGTGGATACTTCAAGCCGCCGTCCAGAACGAGCTTAGCGCTCGGCTGCTAAATGCAAAGGTCACGGATTCGATCCCGGCCTCCGTGGGTGTATTCCGATGGAAGCGAAATACGAAACTACCCCTGTGCACTGCGACGTCAGCGCACGTGAAGGAGCTTCAGATGAACCTAATTAATTTGGAGCACTCTATTTCAACGTCCGTTATGCCCATAAATCGCTTCGGGACGTTAACACACAACGTCCTTAAAGTTGTCTGTAGAGCGGTAGGGCGGTGTGCTGCGTAACAAATAAGTGAAATGTTAGCGCTACTGCCCGTTTTGTAGAACGATTACAATGCCTGTATGTCTATGCGGGTTCACTTCCGACGAAGAATTGCCTCTGTTACCCAGTACCTGCTCAAATATTTCTATTTGTTTGGCAGCGGGTCGCTCCAGCGCTGTAGACAAGGATGCTCACCTCTGTAAATGTGACTTTTATGCTTGCTGCCTTTTTTTGCCTATCTGAATTCTCAGTTTTGCGAAGAAGGTACTCGTTAATCAATGATCGAATGACGGTGCACGGAAAGTATATCGTTGGTGCAGAGCAAAAGCCCGTTAAGGCCACGTGACTCGTCAATCCGTCGTTGTTGTGTAGCTTCAGTGCGGCTATCACATCTCAGCCGTTGCATGCAGTCTCAGCGGAATAAAACAAACGTTTCGAAAGCATTCAAAGAAATTATTAACGCATTTTTTGACTGAATGCGTGAATAATTCTAATATAAAGTTACGTTATGCCAGTGTAGAAATCTGCTAGCCCGCCACGGTGGCTCAGTGGTTAGGGCGCTCGACTACTGATCCGGAGTTCCCGGGTTTGAACGCGACCGCGGCGGCTGCGTTTTTATGGAGGAAAAACGCTAAGGCGCCCATGTGCTGTGCGATGTCAGTGCACGTTAGAGATCCCCAGGTGGTCGAAATTATTCCGGAGCCCTCCACTACGGCACCTCTTCTTCCTTTCTTCTTTCACTCCCTCCTTTATCCCTTCCCTTACGGCGCGGTTCAGGTGTCCAACGATATGAGACAGATACTGCGCCATTTCCTTTCCCCCAAAACCAATTATTCTTATTCTCGCTTTAACGCCAACTGAGCAGTTACCACCAGAAGTTCAGGTTGATATTGACGTGTGCTGCCTCGAGGTCTCGGCAACCCTCATCACGAATGTGCTAAATGAGACGACGTGTTGGTTAATGATTATTCAAACCAGCGTCACGTTATCCCACTTCATGAGCGTAGTACATCGCGATGGAGCGTGTTAGATGTCGTGGCGTCCTTGAGCGAAGCTAAAGTGATTCCGTCAGCTCGTCTGTGCCACCTTGAGTTGACTTGGATGCACTTCGCACAGCGCATGAAGGAATGCCAAACGCGCGTTGAGAGTGTTGTGTTCAGTACAGATTTAAAGGATTTTAGGCTATATACGGGGACAGCTTTTTGTGGCTATGCAGTGAAAGCTACGAGTGCGCGCTGTCAGTTGAAACCATTATCTCTAGCCGCTTCTGGAAGCCTTGCGCCTCGCCCTCGCAGCTTCCACTACACAGCCACAGAAAGCTGTCCTCGAGTATAGTTGCCTCCTCTGTGGCTTTTTGCAAGCGAAAAAAGAAGAGAGTGTCGCTAACTTGCATTGAAAACTCAAAAATGCACCTTGTGTGCAAAGCGAATCTTCCTCCGGAAATCTGTTAGTTCGCTCTGCTGTGTCGTAACGAAGAAGGAAGTTCGCGCTCTGTCTTTCGCCAAGAATTGCACATCTGCTTTTGCACCGGAGTGAATACTCGTTGCCTTTAGGCAACCGTCTTTCGATCGCTCGGGGAATATTTCACAGCACTGTTGAGCTTATTTTCGACGAAAACCCGGCTTCTTTTTCAATTGCGCTGGGTATAATGATTCTTCTATAGCCTTATATTCTGCTTTGAGGACCTAGGTCTTCCAGTTCGATATTTTTGTCGATTACGGACGGTAACTTTTTTGCCACAGTTATTTCGAAGTGCCTGATTTCGTCGCTTCTTGACATAGGCAGCCGGTGGGTAAATATTCAGTTGTTGGGTGTCCTGTTCTTTCATCTTTATGCTGGATCTTTCAGCTTATATTCAAGCGAAAAAGCTGAGTGTCACGTTTGCGACATTGTCAGTTGTGCCGCGACTTTTTCAACGCCACAGACCGTGCCATTACCGAGCACTCAAATTCCTAGAGGCTGCTAGTGCTGCTTCCTCTAGTCGTTTCGGATAGAGTTTCAGAAAAGCACGTATATATGTCGAACACAGCTTTCAGTAGCTATGAGGCTATTTGTGTGCATTTTAATTGCTACCATCCGTAGTTTTTTTTTTTTTTAACTTCAGGTTTCGTGTCCCTAGAAGCCTCTGTCATTTATGTTTATGTGTCGGGAACAAATGTAAGATCGCAACTTGACATGATTTGGAGTGCTTGATTTTATTTTTTAATATAAACTTCATACGCCGAACCACTCACTTTTTCAGCCATATTGCCTTTGCGATAGACCACTGGTTTCCCAAAATGTGAATTACTAACGGCATCTAAATGAAGGCCTTCTGAAGCTATCGAGGTTCGATCAGTTTCAGGTGTCGCTCAGCTGTCCAACATGGTGGGATGTACGCTGCCAAGTTTCCTTGTTTTGAATTGTTCGTAACAGCAGGACATCTGTAGCTGCATGCTCTTTTGATGGACACCTCAACAAAGGAGCAGAGAAGTGACACTGAGCCCGAGTTTTACTGTGAAAGCGTACAACGCTCTTTCTTGGCTATTCTAACAACAAATGAACCGTATAATTTGAATCCTATATTATTCATGTACGACAACTATTGGGGAACGAGTAGTTTAGGGGGGGGGGGGGGAGAAACTAAATCATTCGCACTAATTTCTACATTGCTTTTAAACAGCCATTGTTTTATAAAAATGAGCACGTCAGGCCAGGAACACACAACTGCTAAAACAAAACACAAGGAAAAGAGGCCGAATATAACCGAAACGACGAAAATAAAAGAAAGCGGAAAGAATAAAACTCTTAAGATGCAGCCTGAACATACGGCCAAGTTTGAAAAAAAAATGAAGAAATGCGGTCGTTTCTACAGCCTCGACAACCAAACTACCAACGTTTTTTTTTGCCTTTTAGCGTTAGAGGAACTTCCGAGAGATAGGTTCTACAATTTTCCAACGCCAAATTGTGGGGAGCTGCCATAGGAAAATAAAAGCCATCTTGAACCAGAAGGAGCGACGCTGACATCCCCGGTCGACTCGCTCGCTGCATAAGAACTCAATCTACACCGGGGACAAATCTAGGGACATTCAAAAGCAAGGGAGAAAATAAAGAATCGCTGGGAAGAAAAAGGAACCGAACCTTACTTCGCTGCTCTCCAAGGAGTCATTGGTCCGCCTTGAAGCAGCTGTCTCTCTAGGAAGAGCGCGGCATCCCAGTCGTGCAGAAGAAAGGAAGCTGCACTCTACAACGAATCTTTTTTTCCGCCACCTGGCTCTCAACCAAGAGCTCGTAGTCTTCGTCTCGCTTCGATGACTTTCCAGGCAGTGTGATTGGAGACCGTCCTCAGATTTCCCTGTCGGTCGTTTGTGAAAAAACCTTCCACAGCAAATTCTGTGGACGCATCGTGCAGGCCATATTTAAATGCGCAAAGTTTAAAACTTTTTTTCCCTTTTTTGAACTCCAAAAAGATGTTCTCTACTCTCCAGCATGCCTGCCTGGTGCTCTTCCATAAAGAAGAAAATAAATCCGACAGAACATGTTGAAAAAAGGAAAACTAGAGGCAGGAAGCATTTAATGTTAAAATCAGCGGCAATCCGCTGGCGCTTTTCTTCAACTTGTTGCTTGGCCGGATATATCTCCAAAGAGGGCAAACCAGAAATGATAAACAAAAAACAAGGCGTATTTTCAAGTAACCATATCTGTTGGCACGCAATTTCTCATCTGCATTTTTATTAAAGCTTGCTCTAACTCCCCCCCCCCCCCCCTCCACCGGCATTCCAGCCAACAAAGGAAGGCAAAAAAGCGCAAGGAACCGAAGTAAAGTTTGAAAGTAAGCTTGCACTCTACCTTCGCTACGAAGATCTGCTTCTCCGTATATGTTGGCTTATATGAAAGTGCAGAATGCTACGGTCTTGTAGTACGACGAACCTAATTAGCCTTCCAGCTCTGATAAACAAAAGAAAATATGGGCGAAAAGCCTGCCTTCCAGTGAAGGGGCGCAGTGGGCAGTATTTCTCTTTTTTTTTAATGTTCAAATTTTTGAAATTCAAAGGAATCACCCTGGAATTCCTAGCAATTAGGTGCTTTTAAAAAAAAAAATTGGGATATTGCTGAAATTTCAAAGGAACATGAAGAATTCGTGTCCGGCAGGACGTGATGTGGATAGATGTGATATAGAAATTTGCTTTGAAAGTCGGTTACTATGCCAGGCGCAGAAAAGGGTATGTGGACCTTAATAGAAGAGGAAATGCTTTGCAGCAGCGCGACCTCTTTGATGATTACATCAATAAGTAGAACTGTTTTTTGAATTACGGAAGATGTCGCGAACAATAACTAGAGAAATATATCACATTTTAGTTACCGATGGATAACTCCAGCAACACACATTTTAATTTTCTGAAACTTTGCGGAACTCAGGTAAAACGTGGCAATAGGTGGGGCGTAACCTTTGTAAAACGGCGCAATTCGGATTGCTGAATGCACTTTAAATGTAACTGTGTCGAAAAAAACGAAGTTGTGTTCTTAACCTTGCAAACGGTCTCTTGAGTATAAAAAACGAACAGCCCTCTAAAAAGACGAAGACAAAGGACATTGCACGAATACGGTACTGAGGTGAAGAAGAAGAATATGGTACTTCCCTTTTGGCGAAATGGATAGCTTTATGAGCCGCTTGAGATAAACCTGGATGAGATTTTTCCTGTTTGGATCTGCACCAAACCCTGGCCAATCCCCCACCGTGGGAATGTGCCATCGTATTTGAGTAAACAACAACAACAAATGAATCGCCCAGGGAATCACCCGAAACAGTCGGCAAAAGGTGGCTGCGTAGGCGACAACTGGAAGAGCCACTCAGACACAGGAAGCACGAAAAAGCCACAAAAAATAACGGCTATCAGAAAAGCAAATGAATTGCTTCAGGAAGAGCGATGGAAGAAACAGGTAATTATCGGAAACATTTCCGTGCCTTTCTCGCTCAGCCATAGCGAATGCAATGGGTACTGCAACTTCTAGCCTTGTCACGGAATCATGGTTTGTGGAGCGACGGTAAACAACGTGGTCGGTATACACTGAATGTATGGCTCACGAGTAAGGGATACACTTGTTATCTAGAGCATCTTGCTGGGGAACCAGAAATCTACCTGCTGGAAATAAGATCGCTAGTTATTCTCTTAAAAAAGTGTGGATTTATTTTTGTAGCACTGTGTTAAAACAGTCAATTTGAAGAACAAGTGCGTATAGTCCACAGAGTTTTAAGACGCATCGTATAATTAGGTATTCGCACATAACCGTATTTTTCAGCGCTAGAACCGCGTTCGCATTAAGAAGATCGAGATCCGCATGTACACGTAGGAAATCCGTGCCTTTCTCTTGGGCCGTTCTTGGGCCGCAAAAAAAGAAAATGATTTGTCAGGATTGAAACTAACTCGCCCGAAACCTCCTTTTTCTGAAGTATAACGGGGCCTTGGGCTGAACTAAAAGTGAACCTCAAAAATTCTGATATTGAACTCAAGACATGAATTCCATCAAGTTGAAGTAAAACAGGGGAACGTTGACAAATATGTGGTTAATGAAAGCGCTGCTAGACAATGCATGATATTGTCGCCGATTACTAAGCTTGGAGCAGGTGAGGAATTTTATCGGTTTGCATGAAATTAAAATGCAGTCTGTCCGCGTTCTTGAGCCCCAGGCAGGCTCTGGGAACCAGACACACTGAATAACAAAGTATTCCATCGTTTCGACGAATAAATTAATGCTATGGAAGCATGCACATTGATCCTGTGGAATGCTGGTTTATAGCAGTGAAGAAGATGAGAGAAAGATATTTTAACTTTCCGAGGCAAATATTCAATGGACAAACAAAATATAAGAAAACACTGGTTCGAATAAAATGTAACCAAGAAATAATTGATATAATATCTCCAAAACACTCCGGTGCTTTAGAAAGTAGTGTAAAAAGAGGAGAGCGGCGATATCTCTAAAATACTTTTAGATTGTAATGCGTGTATTTTTCGCGCTATCTTCCTGCTTTGGCTCCCGCGATGCCAACGCCACGTGCTAATAATGAGCCACTTATTGAAAGGAGGTCTGCCGGAAAGAAGAATTTTAATTTCAAGCTTTGTTCCCTTTGTGCTGCGCTTTGCTCGATATTAAACATTTATGGAATTGGCCATCACAGACGTGAAGCCAACTTCCCGAGTGAGCTCAAGACTTTCAAGGCACTTTGGTTGATAATTAGTAATTTGTTAAATTTTTAAGGCGGGTTAGATGGTCTTGTGGTGTGGTAATCCGCTATCTTTTCCTTGTATGAGCAACAGCAGTACAAAAAGCAGGTGTAAACAAATTTAAGCACTAAAATAGATATATGATTACACGCAGCCAACCACAAGAACACATTAGATTTCCTCTAAAAACAAATTGGCTCTTCACACTCTGACAGGAAGAGTTATTGTGAAAGCGTTGCATTGAGAATCAAGCGTACAATGACCTTGAGAAAGAGGGAAGTGTTATGGCCGTTGCGTCCAATTTATTCTCTAAATGCTTCCTCGGATGCTTTCGTATGAGTTTCTACCACTCGGGGACAGTCATTTTAAGGCGCGCCGCTGTTAACCCTCTGTGCTCCCACAATGCCTTCGTTAAACCTTGGTCCATTTGCACAAAAGGCTTATTTTTGCAGCGCGTTGACCCGTCTATCGCGATTGCAGCTTTTAATATAAAGTATGCGTACAAAACACCTGAACAGAAATGCTCAAAAAATTACGTTTAAAAAAATTAAGTATGTCAACGTTTTCACCTTCCTGCCTACTCCAAACTTTTCGGCAACTTGTTAGGTTGAAAGAATGCGAACTATTTTTTGTGTACTGAAAGTTTAGAATTCGCTTCAAAAATCCTCGTGACAACCTGTATTCCGTGCAAGACAAGAAATGAAACAAGAAAAAAAAAAGCCGCGGAAGGACTACCCATAAAATAGCACAAAGAAGCCCGGAAGTGGTCGAGAAATTTTGTTTCATATTTTCACGAAGTGGTCACTGTAGCCCGGAGAGCAGAAATGCTGTGAAAATAGCGTCTAAACAAAACTATTTATTTGGGCTGACTTCCGCCCGCAATGGACTGAATCACTCGGCCGCGGCGTAGCAACAAGCGTGCTCGGCGGTCGTCGAACAGAAAATGCCCGCCGCTGTCGGCCGTGCTCAATTTAAAGCTGATAGCGAACTTTCGAGATAAAGCGTTCAAAGTTACAAGAACATTCCGGAACAACGTAGAATCAGCTCTGCTTGGAAGCGATCAATCGAGTTAAATCTGGTCGCGTCTTGCATCGCAAACAAAGCGATAAAGTGGCATAGCGGCAGCTTTGGAGAATGAACAAACAGTGCAAAGATTCGCGGCAATATGAATAAATAAATCCAAACACCGAATCGAGATACGACCGCACACTATGTTAGCGTGACAATACTGCAAAATTTCCGGCGCTAAAAAGTTTGGTCGTCAGTATTTCTCTATGGCAATATCATTTCTACCCTCAACACATATTGAAAGAAGGAGCCTTAAAGCTTTTCTGTTTCTTTGCGGCCGGCTTTGAGTGCGCTGTTCCGTTGCACGGAAAGCAGCAACCAGTATTTTATTCACAGCGAAGTGCAGTAGGTGACGTGATACAGACTTGCCAACGAGGTTACAAAGTTCTACACACATTTACATTCGTTTGGCGCTGCTAGCAGGCTGTACACGGATCGCACGTCGTGTCGATTCGAATTTCACCGCGACTGCGCGTTGCCCTGCATACGAAGTCGAATACTCCTGACATGGCGTCCTATTTTTCCTGCGGTCACGTTATACTTGATTTCCTTTACAGAAACTGAAAATGAAACTTTTTCTTTGAGTTGTGAAATAAAGCTGCATTTTGTTTCCAGAGATTAGGGTAAACTTTATGTGCGCATTTGTGTTTCAAAATGGTGGAGCACACGCAGACGATGTGGGGCGTAAACTTATATTCGCTTAGTCGGAGGTCCCTCGAATTGCTAGTCACGCACAAGCTGTTTTTTAAATTTGATTTATTTTTTCCACGAACGGTGAAGCGAGGTACTTGACATTGTGATCTGTTGTGCATCGAAAAGAAGACTGTGTGAAAAACACCCCGAGATACACGAATGCGCTACTCGGGTCTCTTTGAGCTATAAGTTACACGTCAAATAAGATCGGAGAATAAATAGCATGTGCCCAGTTAGAGAACATCAGAAGAGCTGCGGATGAACGTAGTGCGTTTCCGAAAACCCTTTGGTCCCAGCATAAAGGGAGAAAAAGGCTGTTTGAAGTAGTTTGGTTTTTGTCCTAAAACTAATGCACGTGAGTAAGTGATCGTCCAATAATACTGACACAGAAGCAGGTAGACTTGTTAAACATGTCTCAAATGACTGGACCGTCCACCCATACTTGATAACCTAAGCAGAGATGAGCCAGATTTACGCACATTGACTCCATCTTTACTTCCTTGTTCTTTTTGATGTCGTTTTGTTTAATTTCGCCACTGTGTTTTGTTTATCACCTCAATATAAACAAACCCCGGAATAAAACTCATCTCAAAGTTCGCGCAACACCTGTTTGTTTCTTGCTTTTCGCCCTCGGTTGTTTTGTAACCACTGCAGCACTTTTAGGAAGGCACCCATGTTATAGTCTTACTGAAATTGAAAGCATTGAAAGCCAGAGGAACGTTGCAGGGGTTGAAGAACGGCTGACCAGATGAGATAAGGTAGGTAGCATGGATAGGGTGGACGGTGCTAGCATAAGCAAGTGTTCATTAGAAATAGATGGGAATTCAATCATCCCACAATGAACGAAGGCTACTTGATGATGATCATAAAATGTGGTCCTGGACACTGCTTTCATGATACTGAGCAGAGTCCATGATCTGGACAGAGAGCTTTCTAAGGACACAAATGACACGATGGTTAGTTTCCACCACTCAGAGCCTGTGCTGCAGCAAAAACTTCTTTTACATGAACCGCTAAACCATTGCCTTTTAACGTCTGGTATCGCGTGTAACAATTATTCACTCCCCTCGAACTTTACATGTCCACAGTGCGATTTGATTTTCATTTCTTCATAAAACACTTCTTTAGTTCTTCACGCAAGGGCAGTAACAGTTTGTTACGTTTGATACAAAGTGATCGTCAATCGAGATGTTGTTATGGAGGGCTCATGAATTCATTATGAGTTAAAATGATTGATAGGCCTCCAGAGGATATTAATTTCGTCGACGTGCGGGACGATAAGCTGTATGCCTGTACGGCAGGTAATGACGTCAGAGGTGATTGATTGTGGAATTTGTTATTGCCTTGCAACACTATCAAAGCGTGACTTTGATTACGAAATTTTAACATGTAACTGCAAAGCTAGCGTGCTCGTGAAAGAGGGAGGCCTTAGGGGCATATTTTGCGACGTTTAATAGTGGCGAGTACAGGCATACTCGAATATGGAAATCCAGATAATTGCCATCAAAGCTGTTAAGGATATTCAACAACGATTATCAAAGGCCGGTACCATACGTAACTTAACACCCGGTGCTTTCCACTACTACATAATTTCCATGCACGTTACGCATAAAAAATTACCTGGTTATATCAGTTTCCGAGGGTTGCTTAGAACGTAAGCAGCTTTCTGCATCACAAAGAGGCCAGCGAACCAAAAATGCGGAAAAACAATTACTAAAAGGGTGAAGTATGCAAGTGGGAGGTACCTTTAGAAATCTTCAGAAGCTGGCCATCATAAGGAGGAAGCGTAGTCGACACTTTTCGTAGAAGAACGTTAATGGAGGCGCCTCTGTCGATGGCGACGCTATAGCGTTCTTGTGATAACTCGCGCAGCAGTTATCGAAGTATTCGTGTTATGGGCACTTCTCCGCATTATGCCAGATAAGACGCCCTTTGACACTCGTGGGAGCCCTAAGACGAACTGACGAGGTTCCAAGATCTTTCCTCCGTGAAAAAGGGGGCATTTTACTCCTTGTCCTATTGATTACTCTTGAAACCTAATTGGCTAATCATCCATTTCTAGACGCAAGCAATTCGTTCAAGGCTTTCAGTCATTTTCTTGCCTTACACAATAGTAGTAAATTTTTGAAAGCAAACGACACTTTTATCTTAACTAACGTGGCCAACGCAGGGTACACTTATTCGCTTTAAGTTTAATAATCAATCGGTTGTCATCCAGCTGATAAACTAAGCTCGCTAAGACCATTTTCATTGTCTAAACACACCATATCTAGTTGCTTGGGTTCTATTTTCACCCTGGTGCATTACGCAATCAAGAAACACGACGTCTTGTCCGCGCAGCAGTATGGTTTCAAGTTCCGGGCATGGGGACCTGTAGTGAACAACTACTGATCTTGTTCCAATGCGACAAGCGCGAAAGTGGCGTTAACATGAACCAGGACATTTATAGCGAAAACTGTTCAGCGTTACGGAGACACGTTCTCGTGAAGAAAGAGAATGAGCCAAAAACGCTAATTTATGAGTGTGTTTTCCGTTCACTTCATTCACCTGCCTGTAAGAATTAAAGCGCAACTGCTCACGTTTTAGAAATCGACGAGCTTAAAGGCGTCGAATGTGTGAAATTTGAAGGTAGAGCTTGCGAAGTGCTTTCGGGCTTGCATTCACGACAGCCTTCAAGCTTCTCTGCAGGGAACAGCGCAGGATTGGGGCGCATCATGATGTCATCGAAGGTACTGGTACATTTCCAACGCATAAACCCGTACTTTCAAGGAAAAAAAAAAGACACCAACGCCCTTGAAGGTAGGTCGCCGAGCGTTGTTTGGCAGCATCTAACGAAGCACGGCAGGGTGTGGTCTACCGCAGCGGAAGTTTGAAATCTTACTTTCCGTGACGTCACACCAAGCCTCATTGCACTCATTTCGTGTTGTGAGGAAGAGGCAAAAGTTTAATCATCGAATACGACACAATTTTAAATGCCGTTGCAAAAGCACTTGGCATGCTTTACCTACCGCCGATATAGAAATACGCGAATCCGTGAATAGCATGAAATTCCTTAAAAGTATTGCAGTTCCCTTTAAGGAAGAGATAAAAAGCTGCAGCAAAAGAGAATATTGCCTTGTTTATTTATTCTTGCAGCACCTGCTACAATACCAGATACGTAGTCTTTATGACTTTGATAGCTAATCTCGTTGAATGTCTAACTGTCAAAACCACTGCAAAAAAAGCCGTTAAATATAAAGGGACATCCAGTTTTCAGGACCGCTAAATCTGACATGCCGCAGCTTCATGTAAACGGGCTTCTCTCAATTACAGCAAACGCTAATGAGTATTTTATGGCAGTCCAGAGCTTTGTCCCACTTGCACAGCGGTTAGCGCGGCTGGTTTTTGCTCAGTAGCCACGGCCTCGATCTTCACCTTGTAAGTAACTTAGTTTAAAATTACCCCTCGATCCCCCCAAAGATAGCAGATAATGCCGTAAACAGCGTATTTTATCCGATATACCTTAGAATATATAACCACTTGAAACGTGAAGGATTGATAGGGCACCTTGCATTGTTATTTCCGTAGCAGAGAAGGTGGACTGATTTTGTAAATCCCCCAAGTTCGATGTGAAAACATGAATACTTAGATAATTGTTTTGTGAAAAACTGCATAGATTGGCTTGTGACATTTTTGTAGCCGGAAATAAATGAAATGCAGAAACTCTACAGGCGAATTTGAAATATTCCATACTTTAAAGTTTAAAAATTAAAATAAACAAGGGCAAGAACATAAAATACCGCTTGTTAAAGGTGCTACTTGTTTCTTCAACACTCACCAGCTCAAAGAAATAAACATTAATTTCACTGGTTGAAATACGAATGCCGTTCCGCAGTTCATACACACCCTTGGACAGCGGCTCTCAGGAAGAGACTGTTGTTCGCGATGTTTCGAGAGCAGCAAATTGCTCACAGCGCAGATGTGTCCACAGCGCAAAAAGGGTTATGCTTTGCGCGATAGGTTTTGCGTTTATTAAAGGCGTTACACTAAGCTCGAAGAAAATCCAGGCAGCACTTTATCCATTTCACTATGCCAGCTCCGCTGGAACCTAGTGTCACGTTCCAGATTTACAAGTTCTTTGTAGGAGAGCAAATTAATTAAGATTTTGGCGCAAGAAGTGCGATATAAGCCACGGGACGATGAAAGCGTAGAGAATAATTTCAACATCACTCCGCTGCTCTATGACAATCGCAACTTAACAGCTACAGTAAGAGGTCAATCTATACCTTAGCTCGAAGCGGAACTGCATGGCTGTAAATTATTTTATCAAAAGGTATGTCAGCGGCAAAATGCGAAAAATGAAATAAGACTTGAACATTGGGGCTGATGACACCGGAAACCAAGTGAGCAGGGCTTAGGAAAACAACGAGGCCGAAACAAAGGAGTTTATTAGTTTGAAAGAATTGCAGCGCTACGCCTCCGGCAGTTACCTATAGCATGCAGGGTGAAGCTAAGATTGCCTTGTAACTATTGGATACTTCATTACTTACGCACGAGATTTTTTCGGCTTCGCGACGGTGGCAGATTGTGTATGGCTTGAAATACTTTTCCTTAATTATTTCATCTAGTGGTCTTAGAACACTGCAGTTTTTGGAGAACAAGGAAAACAACGAGAAAAAAATCATGATTAAGATACATGCGGCCCGGCTATTGTTGTTCTAATTCTTCGATAAAACTATCTCGTATTTCTTGGCCTCGAGACCTGCGGAAATTGAAAATAGTATATAAAACCGTCGAGCAGTGCATCGTCGATTAATTCCGGACAACTGGTTAATGCTGCAGCTTATCAGCACGAGATCTAATTGGGGAATGTTGCGTGCACAGAGTGAGGTGGCACTACGGCGGGCTAGAATTCACAAATGGCAATGAGCCAAGCCGGCCTCCCCCACAAATAGGCACCAGATTGCTCTCAATTAAAAACGTTTAGAGTGTTGTTATTTTTCTTGCAGTGCAAGATTTTGGAGCAACATCCGTGGGCTGGCGCGGAAGAAAACACGAACACTGACACCTCACGTAGTTGTCTAGTAGCTCGCGTTTTCACCGATGGAAGTAATAGCTCGAGCTATTTATGGCTCTCTCATACATCTTTGAATATCCTGTTGGGAAGCCAAGCGCGATGCCAAGTCGAGTCCACTCAAGAAGCGGTAATGGAAACCTCATGCACAACAGCGTAGGAGCTGCGCTATGCGGGCTACGTCCTGCATTTATGTGCTGCACGAAGGGCGTTTCGTGCTCGACATCACCTTCGCTTTTGAGCTGCACTCGAAATTCTTATTTTTTTCAGTTTCAAATCGTTTTTCTGTTCGTAGCGCATCTGCTAGTTCTCAGTTAGTCGCCATTTTAGTTCATGCAAAACAAGGGTTTATTATAGAAGACAAGTGGAGGCAAAATATTTTCTGTTCACTGCTTGTTTTGATATGTTTTCAAGTTTTCACCTTTCTCACCTTCCAGAACCACCATCCATCACCCATCAACTCATCTATAGTCTCCAGGAGCGCCACCTACCTGCACCAACCCTCTTACACCCATCCTCCCTAGCGCCATTCTCCCCAGATGTTCAGGATATCACTTGCTATGGGACTAGATACCCACCGCCACTCTCACAAATGAACTCCTAAGGCAGTCACGTAGTCTACAACAGCAAAACAGAAAGCAAGACGAGACAAAATAAAGTGGAAGAAGTTCACGCATGGAAAGGAGGAAAACTCACAAAACGTAAATACGAAAAACATGTGTATTCAAAAGCATAATCACATGCGAGCAATGCTTTTGCTGATTTGCAGCAGCAGATATCTAGTAAGTCGGAGATGATATTCGCGATTTTCATGGACTCGATTCCAAGCTGCCGCGGCGCCTTAAACTGGTCTAAGAAGGATAAGCTCGCGGAACCGCGCCGTTTGCTCCGCTAAGTTCGCCGGCCCACTCAGACGTTGTTGGCTGATTTTTTGCTTTAAAAATCTATGTTAAAAGCCCTGTTACATAGAACTTTGCGCACTGACGAAATAGAAGAGGCGGGGAGTGCTATTGCAAAAGTTTTCTAGAGCCAGATATACAGTAGGAGTTTGGGAACAGGAAGTTTGCACGCTTGAAAGCCGTATTTCGGCGTGCGTGTGTGGTTATTTCCTACCCACATAGAAAGAGACGTGGAAAGGGGATGATATAATGACTCACAAGATTATTTCTTTATAATTCTTTTTACACTTCGTGGCTGTCTTTGTCAGTACTGTGAATGGGATCGAGCAAAAAGGCGAATTGTAAGATTTAAACAGAATCGGATGAAATAATTGTATCATAGTGGTCTTTGCAATTATTGCCGGCCTTCGATCCACTGCATACGAGCAGAGGCCGCAAGGCGAGGTTGCTCCGAGAAAATGGTGTGCAAAGAAATGAATTTCATATCGCTCTCGCTTTGCACCTGTACAAATGATTAAAATTTTGTTTTTTGTTAACTAATGTAACGCACGTGATCACTGAACTTTGTGACCAGAGAGAAACCCAAAACGAGGAGAGCTAGAACTCAAGTGACTGAGAGAAATTTTCTAGCTTGTTTACTGCGCAAACCACATGGCAGTCACTAAGGTTTGTTTACTGCTAGTGCTAGGTCTAAACGTATGTAAAAAGTGTCCATCTACATTTCTCTCATTCACCCGCTGTGCAAGTCTTCATCTTCAATGTTGCTGATTTTAAATGATCTTCAAAGTGCTCGTCCATCATCCATCGCTCCGCATTCACATCAGACAGCGATTTATTTGTCTCTAATCTAGTTATTTTACACCGTCGAGCAACGAGATTATTGGGTCACCCCGATTCGCCACCGTCGATAAACAAACGCAAGCTTATCGTGAAATCTTAAAGCAGGCGCGGTTCCAGCTAGGCTGGCATGGCACTGCTCTTTCCATACGGCATTGGTCGGTTGTAAAAGCATGTTGTGCGGCGTCGGAATGCGCAGCACTTTTATATACTCGGCGAAGTAAACTACATCTTGCTTTATTCTAACTTCACGGCAATCAGGAAAACTATGTCAAAGGCAGGGAGTATGTTTGATTCATGTCGAATAATTTTTGGCACACAAAGTTTTATTTCTTGAGTGGATCGAAAGGAAGATGTTCGATTCGCTATTCGAAAGTTTCGAATATTTGCATGCCCCTTGATTACCTTAAGGAATGTTCACAAAAAAACGCACCATTTTTTCAGCATGAACAAATGCATTTTAGAGCTGTAAGCAGTATTTTGTATTCTTATTTTACCCGCCTCAGTCAAACGCATTTTATGAGTTGTTGAAGACTGATGTTTGCATTCCGTACAGCAAGTCAAAGTCATGATGCCAACGTTTTCTATTCTCTTTCGATAAAACGAAAAACCGCGCAATCGTGTGGTGTAAATTGTACTGAATACAAAAGTTTAATGCTGCCGATATATCGTGGAACTAGTTTAGTATAATGGGAAGATACATTATAGAACACCCCAAAACAACCTGTTTTTGGTCGAAACCCAGTGCTTAGAGGCACGGAAACTAACTTCTTTCTTGATGTTTGCCCTGGGGGCCCTGTCTCAATAAGGCCCAACGCCAGAAACCGTCTGCCCCGCACTACGTGTGCTAAACACAGCTTGCAGATCAATATTCAATCAGGCGTCACAGGCGTCGCCTGGACACAGCTCCGGTGTCCATCCTGGCGGGGCGCGAGGCTTCGTGCTTCAGGGCACGTCGAGGTTTTACGACGGAATCGCTCTTCTAAACGACAGGGAAGAGTCCTGCTAAATCTTTGCGCATTATGTGCCGCTTCCCCAGGATCGAAAAGGCTCGCCTGTAGTTGTTCATCCCGACGGGGTTTTGAACCATTTTAAGCTTGACATAATACGAGTGTAGGTGAACCATGGCCGGCACTAGCGTCCTATTGAGTAGTCCTGAGTACAAACAGATCAGATAACAGCTGCTACGAACACACACATACTCGTAAACAGACGCACACTCATCCTCAAAACTTTTATTCGACAATTTGAAACGTTTTGAATTAGTAGCCTGCGCTAGGAATGATGTCAGCACAAAATAAAATTTTGTTCTAACCGGCGAACGAAAGACAACATGTGAAACACGTAATATTTAGAGTTTTCGAAGCCGAATAATTTTCAGGATAAAGAAAATACAAAAACATTCTTCCGAACACAACATGACAACAGAATTAAATGAGAAACAAATGATGTGCCCGCTAGAGTAAAAAGAACAAAGGAAATGACTTGTTAAGATCAAACTCAGGTACACAGCTTAACACCTACTCTCTGCGAAGCAGGAGTACGAATATACGGTTTGAAAGAAAAAGCTAATAATGTTCGATTTTTGCTTCAGAAGAGCAGCATAGAAGGCCTAGGAGCGATTCTGACAACAGTATTTCCAAAGGGAGACAAATGATCGCAATGACCGAACGATCGTGTTCAAGAAAGGAATTGCACCCACGGGACGTTGCATCCGAACAACGAGGATCGCAGCGGAGATTTTCGGCACGGATAAGAAGTTTTCTGCCCATGGCAAAAGGCAACAAGGGATGCAACCTTCAGTTAGCTCCCGCTGATCGGCAGCGTACGATAACAATCTCTGGATGTGCCATTTTTTATCCTAGCAAAATCATCGCCGACGGCTATGGAATTGTGCGTACTAAGAAAAAGAGCTATCGCGAAGATCGCTATCAGTAGGCCTTTGTTTAGACTTATTTAAGCACGATAAATTTTGTGTTTTCGAGGAATGCTGTTGTTTGAGCTTGTTGGTTGTTTTGACATATATCTAAGAAAATACGAATTGGCGCGAGGAAACCAAGCGGAAACACTCAGCACATGACAAAAGTAGCATCGACGCTTGTCGTGTCGTGTGTGCTTCCTCATGCTTTGTTTGCGCCTGTTTATATTTTCGCAGATATGTAGTTCTTTGCACTTTTTTGGGCCACAGAAATAAGGCTTCAGGCATGAAGGCGCGGAATACGTAGCAGAAAAGTGGGCGCGTACAGTGCCTTCTTAAACTGGTGCTACAAACGCTTTCTTGTATAGAGCATAAAGTTTGTGTACTCCACTAATCGACAAACTCAGTTTATAAATGAAATGAAAATGATGTGATATATTTCCTGGTGTCAGCACGAGCGCAGTTGTCTCATTTTTATGTGTATATGACTTGAATACAACTCATGCCTTCAGAAAGCTAAATTTCGATCCAAATTCATGATCATTGTAAATGAAGCGCTCAAAAAACGTATTGGCCGGAGTTCCCGGGTTCGGACCCGACCGCGGCGGCCGCGTTTCGATGGAGGTGAAACGCAAAGGCACCCGTATGCTGTGCGATGTGAGCGCACGTCAAACACTCCAGGTGGTCTAAATTATTCCGGAGCCCTCCACTACGGCACCTCTTTCTTACTTTCTTCTTCCACTGCCTCCTTGATTCCTTCCCTTACGGCGCGGTTCTGGTGTTTACTCATTTATGTGAGACAAGTACTGTGCCATTTCCTTTCCTTAAAAACCAATTTTCCTTTTCATGGATCTTGAATGCACTCAGCTCGATAAAACTCAAGTGATGCCGCACCATGAGACGGGGTCAATACCCTTTGGCTCATTGACTCCGCTGGCATTCCGCCGCCTTTTCTTGGCCTTTGACGGTGGAACGTTGCGTAATCTCCGAGTAATGAAAGGTGCTCTACGAAGCGCGGGCCTCTGCGCAGCGCTCGCTCTCGGGTGACTTCAGGCACGTATGAGAAATATGCAAAGCGAAATATGAAAGAGCAGGAGTGATATCGTGAGATTCCTCTCCCGTATGGCATCATCCTTGAAAGACATCAATGACGTCAAATGCAGGGAGCAACCAGGCGCTGGAGAAGAGCGGGCGTACAAGAAACATAGGTTAAAGGGTCGTCGGCCGGATTTGCTGCGCTTTGCTTATGAGATGCGTTTGTGTTCCCCTTTGTTACGTGTTACTTTCTGAGTGTAATTTTTTGGGTCAGAACAGAAAATTTTGAGAAAGGGAAGAGTTGTACTGCGAACCTGAATTTCTCTCTAAATTGTTATTTTGCTGCTGCCTCGAAAGACATAAAATTTAGTTGTGATCAGGGAAAAGGCTGCTGAGCAAATATTCGCGCACGAAACACAATTTTTTAATGCGTGTTCATCGAGGGCAGTCAGTTTAGCTTTTATCTAATGCCTTTTTCTAGCCAAAAGCGATCAGCTGGTTTAAAATGCACGGCGGTCTGTTTTGTCTCTTGCGCTGTATAAAACACATCGACGAATTAAGCTAATGTTTGGAACTCACTTTCATGTGAACCATCTTATTCGTATCGTCAAAGTTTGACTTGCCAAGAACATGTCCCTGGCGATTGTTAGTCCTTTGAGGGTGGGTGTCACGAATGAACTTGCGGATGTGTGAAACAAATATTGTTTACCTTCCAACACCTTTTCACGGCGCCAAATTTTTTTTTGTCTCAGTCAAGGCGTAGCAGGCTAATATTCCTTAGCAAATAGAAAAACTAAAACGGACTGAAGCTCAGCTGTCACGCCTGTAGAGGTATGTGCATACACATACTAGGATGCATGTTGTCTTGTCTGAATTTTTTTGTGTGATATAGAATATTGAACCCAATTTACTAAAGCCGCCACCACCTAAGCAACAGAGCTGTTAAAACGCTGAAATATTAGAGGTGACACTGTAAAGATGTCACGTCAAATGATTCACACGAATTTTCTGAATCTACTGACAAACTGATTCGGCCGCCGCGGTGGCTGAGTAGTTATGGCGCTCGACTGCTGGCCCGAAAGACGCGGGTTCGATCCCGGCCGCGGCGGTCGACTTTCGTTGGAGGCGAAATTCTAGAGGCCCGTGTACTGTGCGATGTCAGTGCACGTTAAAGAACCCCAGGTTGTCGAAATTTCTGGAGCCCTTCACTACGGCGTCCCTCATAGCCTGAGTCGCTTTGGGACGTTAAACCCTCATAAAACATAAACCATGACAAAGTGATTCTCATTGGCCGTCGTTGTTGGTTTCTGAGATCTACTAGAACAACCACACATATTCTATAGACTTCTATAAATATCCATAGGTAAAATATGGCCTGCATGAATGGCAGGATTTATTGAAAGCTTGTGAACAACTGCACTTCTCAGCACTAAGTGTCAACAACACTGGCTTTTATCAGCACCAGGTGTGTGCAAGACGAGAAGTACTACGCGGAGCCCGTAATATTCCGATTACATAAAGAGTACTGTATATTTTCTTTTGACCTGCAGTATTTTTTCAACTATCCGTCCGCTTTCAGAATTCAAACTTGGCGTGCGCTGCTCTTCAAGGGAAACACAATCTACAGCACCGGCAGCATATCTCCCTGTAGCATGCAGCACTGTTTATGCAGTCATCACAAAAAAAAAAAAAACTGAAAGACCTTGGTCATTGCGCAGGTCAGCGAACCATAGAATGCGTGTGCTCCCGTAATCGCTACACAAGCGCTACTGATGGATCTCATCGTTGATGCTGCTGTCCTCATCGATATATCCAGTGGATCAGGTTTTTTTGGCATGGCTCAACGGATATCATGTTCTAGCAGCGCATACCAGTGTGCTGTAGCTATATAGTTTAAGTGAGAGGTAGAAGTTTGAGCTCTGTTTTGGAAACTTTACGTGCATGTAAGAAGGACTCGGGCTTCAGTTAACTGTTCACTGTCAGTGCAACTGTTACTGCAATCAATGCGCATGAACGAAGGTTCCAATTTGGGAACATTGTACTTAATCGTGCTGCACTCAGCTCAAGAGAACTCCGCGTACCGTTGGAGTGTCTGACAAGTTTCGCAAACATTGCAGCTGCTACGTAGCGAGTAAGGGTTTGCGGAGCGCTGTTGCGACAGCTTCTGTGCCCTCGAAGCTCCTAACAACCTCATCGCGGCATGCTGTACGCCATACTCTATTTCGGGAAGGCCTCGTGGGAATATATGCGCTACCAGGACCTGCAGCATCTGTGAACAACAAAGAATGGGTAGAGCAAATGCGGTTCTGATCTGGAGGGGTGCGTGTGGGGGGCAAATGCATTAGGTCATGACGGGGCTGGCGTAACGAAACTGCGGGCGATGACACAAAAACAGGCAGTAGTCGCCGCATGCAAAACAAAACTTTGCCGCCGTCCTTTAAACACATACATTATTTCTTGGATCCGTTAACCACATTTAGGTTCTTCGCGCAACTACTGGTTAGAGGGTCTTCGAGCAGAAGCGTGCCTACACCAGGCTGTCGCGATGAAGCGCCGCGCATACGTTGTCGCAGGAGGTGAGAGCAGCGGCAGCCGGTGTAAGCGCAAGTCTTTATTAATCGCCTGCCAACGACTGCGCCGACCCTATCACATTTCTGACAGTGCTTCCCAAGACGCAAGGAAGCAGTAAAATGGAACTAATGGGGATAGTGCGGCCTCCCTGCTGCTGTAAACGCTATATACCCATGTTCTTCGTAGACGGCTATATCGATGCCGATGTAGTGGAATCAGTACACAGCATCTGAACCTCCAAACAACTGATTCAGCTTATTAGTATAGATGGCTCGTGGTGCAAAAAAAAAGGAAAAGGATGTACAGGAAGTGCCCGGAGACGGAAAAAGTTTAACATCTCTCTGAAAAAAAAACGCATACTCGCAGCTCGGAATAGCTGTTTTTGTATTCTGCCTACTTGGAATGCCTCTGCTAACGTCGAATCCCTTGAAAAATTATGTTCAAAATTTTGGCCGCAATTTTTTTCTTGCCCACGAACACCTGCTGGCGAAAAGAAGGCTAATGACATGAAGTTCGCTTAGGAAAGTTTGGTCTGTTTGCTGCTTGTAAGTTGATCCGGCATAGTAATTGGCGCAAAAGCCAGTAGTACTTGCAGAATGTGTATTTACAAGGCTATCTACTGTTTAACCTTTTTGCGGTCTTGTTTGTTTTCTTGCATTTTTCACAAAGTGAGTACAACTGAACGCCGAGTTCATGCAAGAAAGCTCTTTAAATGTGTAATTGTTGTTCCATTTCTTTTCCCATTCTTCAACCTGTTCAGGGCGCGAGCAACGCGTCTGCAAGATTTCCTTTGGCGCCAAATTGTTTATAATGCCGAAAATTCATAAGTTTCTGCACACTTGCCACCAATGCTGTCGAGACCGCAGGATACGCCTGCCGAACACATGTATTTTCTTTTCTCCTATTGCCTTACAAAAAAATGGTTTCCAATTGGTCCACGGAACGTGGCAGTCACTCACAATGTGGAAACGGTGTGAGGAAAACAAAGGGAGCAACATTGCTTACTGCTCAGGCATTAACGATTGCCACAGCAGATTTTGCGCGAAGATGCTGAAGAACAGTGGAATTTTGTCGGAATATTTTGAGGTGCACGTGCAACGTGAAACGCTAGAGGCGCAACGAAAAATTTAGCGTGCAGTGCATTTTGCTGTCCTGTGCACTTGAGCGAATATGAGGGAAGGAAGATCGAGGGAGAGATTAAGAGAAATAGATCAGTTACGCTCCCCATCTTTCCTACTGCATGTCGAATGCATGCTTAGACTTTGTGCAGATGAAAAGGAAAGAAGTTCTTGACCACCAAAATTTTGAACCCATAGTAGCACCATATTTTGTTGATTACGGAAGAAAATGACAGTTAGTGGCCAATGAGGGCTTGTTATCTCTGCTTGTTATTTTATTGAGAGCGTGTATGGCCAATGAATGCGCCTTGTTGGATAAGGGTCGTCTTACGCATTTCATAAATGCGGTCGTTAGGAGTAATATTAATAATAATAATAATTGGTTTTAAGGGAAAGTAAATAGCGCAGTATCTGTCTCACATCTCGGCAGACACTTGAACCGCGCCATAAGAGAAGGGATAAAGGACGGAGCGAAAGAACAAAGAAATAAAGAAAGAAAGAGGTGCCGTAGTGGAGGGCTCCGGAATAATTTCTACCACCTGGGGATCTTTAACATGCACTGACATCGCACAGTTAGGAGTGGTGATCACAGATGTGGGTTTAGCTAAGAGAAGCAAAAGCCACCGGTACATTGATTTAAACTGGCCGTGGACATAGGTCCGCCGCTCTTCTCATCGATGAAATGAAACAGAGTTATCCTCTTACCTGCTCTGCGATTCCTTACCGGAAGTCACTGAGCTCACAGAAGTCGCGACTCCGCGTACGATAAGAGAGACTTATGCCACCTGATATTTAACCATTGTTGTCAGTCGAAGTTCTAACTTTTCCGACAGTGAGCTCGTAAGCCTTTTTGTCTCCTGCAGAGAGAGAGAGAGAGAGAAACAACTTTATTGCCATAGATTGGCGGGATTTAGGGCAGGTGGGCTTGGTGTGGCCCCCAGGTGGGGGCGACTTCCTGGGCCCACGAAATGAGTGCCAGTTGGATGCTCTTGTCTGGCCTTTTGAGGAGTTCGTTCCATCCATCTTCGGAGGGAGCTGGCAGTAAGGTTCGAGGGGGCGGATGTCCCGCGCAACCCCAGAGGATGTGAGCCTGGGTGGCGATTTCTCCCTGGTAACAATTTTGGCAGACGGGGTCGTATTCCCCGTCTGTGATGAGTGAAAGTCTAGAATGGCTAAGGATAGAGTGTGTCTGCAACCTGCGGAGCAAGGTGGCTTGCGCTCGGTTCAAGTCGGGGTGTGGAGGCGGGAACTGGCGTCTCATCTCTCTGTAGAGGTTGGTAATTTCGGCAAAGGTCTGGGGAGCCTCGGCAAGAGCGTCTGGGTCCGTGGGGCCGGCCGCCCGGTTGGTTAGTCCTCGGGCTAGTCGGTCGACCCCTTCGTTTCCAGAGTTTCCCGCGTGGGCGGGTACCCAGACCAGGTTGATCTTATGGTCGGGAGTGCAGCCGCGAAGGATGCGTGCAGCGGGGTGGCAGATAAAACCTGCCGAGTAATTTTGTATTGCTCTTTTGGAGTCGCTGAGGACTGTGCGCGTACGTGGGTCAGCGATGGCCAGCGCGATGGCGGTTTCTTCTGCCGCTGTCGGAGAGTGAGCTACTACTGTGGCGGCGGTGACGAGAGTAGACTGTGGCGTGGCTGCACAAGCCACGTATGTGTTTGCACTTTGCCGTGCAGCATCTACGTATATTGCGTGTTCGTCGGCAAGGTATGTGGCATCTAGTGCTTGGGCTTTCAGCTGACGGCGCGTATCATGGCGGCCAGGTAGCATGTTTTTGGAGATTGGTTTTATAACTAGGCGGCTATAGACCCCTATCGGAATGGGCGTCGTGGGGTGGACGTCGCCTATGGGGTTGATGTTGAGACGGTCAAGTATGAGCCGCCCGTGTTTAGTGCGGGAGAGGCGGTGGATTTGGGCGGTCTTGTGTGCCTCTATGAGTTCTGTGAGCGTGTTGTAGATGCCGAGTTGGAGGAGGTGCTGTGTGCTGGCGTACTGAGGTAGCCCCAGTGCCGCTTTGTAAGCTGAACGTATAATGCTGTTCACAGCTTCCTCGTCCTTCCGGCGTAGGTGATAGTAGGGGTAGGCGCTGAATGGCCTCCGAGTTTTGCGTGTTGTTCTGTATTAACATACCCAGAACGCGAATAGTGCGGACCGGAGGTATGGGATGTGTGTCGACTTGAAGCACAATAGGTTCTTGCGGGTCGGGGACAGGCAGGCGAGCTCGTCTGTCCCTGATGACTAGTAATTCGGACTTCGTGGAGGAGCATGTGAGCCCGTTCGCCTGTACAAAGGAGTGTACTTTATCGATTGCTGTTTGGAGGGAGTTTTGGATTTCCCCGTCAGAGCCAGAGTTGGTCCACAGGGTAATGTCGTCGGCATATATTGAGTGTTTAATGTGAGGTATCTTTTCCAGGAGCAGAGGGAGGCCTCTCATTGTAGTGTTGAAAAGGAACGGAGATAGGACTGCTCCTTGTGGTGTTCCTCGGGTGCCTAGTGTGATCTTCTCACTGTGGAGGTCTGCAATATGAAGTTCTGCTGTACGGTTATGAAGAAAGTCGGCGATGTAGTTGTAAGTGCGAGTGCCTACATTCATTTGTGAGAGGTTTGCCAGGATGGAAGCATGTGACACGTTGTCGAAAGCCTTGCTGACATCTAGGCTTAGGATGGTTCGTGTAGCTCGGATGGGTCTCGGATCGAGGATGTCGTGTTGGATTTGCCACATAATGTCTTGAGTGGAGAGGCCGGTTCTGAAGCCGATCATAGTGGGGGGGAAAAGGTCCTCTTGGTCTACGTGAGTGTGGAGTCTATTGAGTATGACGTGTTCCATGACCTTTCCCAGGCAGGACGTGAGCGAGATAGGCCGAAGGTTGCCCAGCTCGAGTCGTTTGCCTGGCTTAGGTATGAAAATCACTTTGGCATGCTTCCAAGTGTCTGGAAGGCGACCCTCATGCCAATGTTGGTTGAAGAGGTCCGTGAGTGCTTCGACGGACTGATCTTCGAGGTTACGAAGCATCTTGTTGGTTATGTGGTCGTCGCCAGCGGCCGCGGTGGTTTTAATCTGGTTGAGGGCGGCGCGGACTTCTCCTGCCGTGATGTCGGCGTCCATGTTGGTGTTCTGAGCACCCGTGTATCCTGAAGGGATGGGAATTTCAGTTGAAGTATTGATGTATTTGTCTTTCAGGGTAGCGAGGAGTTCCTCATTTGTTCCCTGAAAAGCGTGTATGACACGGGTGAGGTTCTTGTGAGATGTGGATTTGGTGTGAGTTGGGTCCAGTAAATGTCTGAGCAAGAACCACGAGTTTTTACATCCTAACTGGCCGTTAAGACGGTCGCAGGTTTGATGCCATTGCTCCTGACTCAGTTGGACGGAGTAAGCTTCGATCTCTCGCTCGAGGCGAACGAGACGGAGCTTGAGGGGTCGATTGTGCTTTTGGCGGAGCCAGCGAGCCCTAAGACTGCGCTGGGCCTCCCACATGTGTATTAGTTTGGCGTCGGGAGAGGGGCCATCCTCGTTCTGGGTAGTCGTGGAGGTGGCATTGGCGGTGTCTTCGAGAAGTACGTTTGCCCATGCGTCCAGGTCGTCTATGGGGGCCGAAGTGCGTTTGGCGCGCACGTATCGGAAGGCGTCCCAGTTAGTGTGCCTGATTGTTCGGTTGGGGGCTTTGCTGTGTGTAGCCGTGAAGGTTGTGCTGAGAACATAATGGTCGCTACCTATGTTCATGCCGAGGTTTTCCCAGCGTGCGTCTGGGATGTTGCGGGCGAAAGTGAGATCGGGGCAGCTGTCCTGTGTGACACTGTTTCCAATGCGAGTAGGCCTGTCGGGGTCTAGGAGTAGTGTCAGGCCCAGTGTTTGGGCTGTCTCCCACACTTTGGCTCCCTTACGACCGCATGCTTTGCGGGGGTAGCCCCACTCGGTATGCGGCGCGTTGAAGTCACCTAAGATGAGTAGCATCCCTGTTTGTGCAGTCGCGCAGGCCTTACGAACGAGGGTTGCCACTCGTGTGCTTTTGTCGCTAGGGGGGCTGTAGACGTTAAGGATGTGGAGCGGGGCTTGTGAGCGACTGTTCGGTAGGACCTGTACGAAAGTGTGCGGAACCTCGGGGTAACTAAGGTCTATATGATTAGCTGCTAAATTTCGGTGGACCAGGATGGCGGTGTTGGGCCGTTGGTCTGGTGTCGTTTGTTGGTTATATGCGGCGTAGCTGGTAAGTTTCGTGTCCATGTATGTTTCCTGAAGTGCGATGATGTGGGGGGTGTGCTCCAAGGCTCGCCGCTTCGCCTTGAAGCCCCTGCAGTTCCATTGCCAAACTGTGAAGGGGGAGCTAGCCATCGCGTTTCCCGTAGGGTTCGGGGCGCTGTGATAGCGCGACGGGTGATTTAAGAATGCCGCCTGCACGTGAGCGCGCGGTTGCACTCTCCGATGTGGCGACAATAATGGGTGCTGGGTAGTTAGGAGGGGTTGGCGACTGCAAGGGGGTTGCTGATGTCGGGGGATTCGTGAGGGTATCGAGCCTGGCATGAAGGGTTTGGATGTTGGCTGCCATTGTGGCGCAGCTTTCTACTAGACGGTCAATGGTGGGGGCGAGTCGAAGGAGGGCGCCCTCGAATTGGGCCATTCGCGCATCAGCTGCCTCGAATTTGGCATCTATGTCTGCTTGTGAGGAGGGGAGAGGTGCTTTACGCTTCGTGCGCTTAGGCTGCTCAGTGTCCATGCGTGGATCACCTACAGGGTCGGATGTGGGAGCGTGAGCCACCTGCTGTGGTTGCAATTTGGGGTTTGCCTGTGCTGATTCTAGGCTATGAATTTTAGCGTTTGCTTTGGCCAATTGTAGCTGTATTTCCTTGACCATATCTGCCAGCTCCCTTACCTGTGAATCTGGTGTAGAAGCGGTGACTTGTGCAGGAGTCTTCCATCCAACTTGTTTGGCTGCTTTGGTCCCCGGCCGGGCTTGAGAGCTGGCCCGAGAGCTGGGTGAGGCGGATGTGGAACGGCTGCGAGTGCGGCTGGAAGGGCTGTCGCTGCCGTCGCTGGCAAGCGGGGGGAAGGAGCCGTCCCGCAGTAGGTTGTCGTCGCCGCGTTTGCGGTCTCGGGACCGGGACTGGCGTCCGGGGTTTGCCAAGTTGGAGCCGGTATCGGTGTCAGTGACCGACGGGGAAGACTTGGGCCGAGTGGAGGACGTGAACCGGTATTTGCAGCTTCTGCTGCCTGTAGGGTGGGCACCTTTGCAGACGATGCATGAGGCTTGGCACGTGGGCGGTTGGCCAGCTGGAGGAGGGTCATGGGCTGCGCCACAGCGTCGGCAGGTCGGTTGTCGCGGGTGGGGGCACACATCCGCCCTGTGGCCTAGCTTCCGGCAGTTGAAGCATGCCTCCGGACGGCGTTTGTAGGGGTACACCTCAAAAGTGAAGCCGAGATACCTCACGTAGCGGGGTAGCTTGGCATTGGCGATAGTCACCACGAAATGTCGTGTGCGGCCCATGCGGCGTGCGGCGACTACGGGGAGATCAGGGTTTCGAGCTTGGAGCTCAGCGAGGATCTCAGAGTCGGTCTCGTGACTGTAGGCTCTGTATATGATTCCTCGAACGGAGTCATCGGGGGCTGGGGCATACGTGGCTACCCGGATGGCATTGGAGTCAATGGTTAACGTTTGTATTTTAGCATACAGGAACGCCCGTTCTTTTTCCGGTGTGCTGATGGTAACAGTGTTGTTTGTGGGGTGGATGCGGACTTGGTCGGCGGTGATTGCAAGGCGGCCGTCGATCTTGGCGGCGTTGTAGATAGCCATCGCCAATTTGGCCGGGCCGACTGCGTTGAGGTCGACGGTACCTTGCGGTCGGAAGACGATTTTGTAGTCCTCTGTAGGCAGGCGAGGAAGTGGTCGTTTTTTAGTCGGCGGTGGTGGACGGCCGCGGGGTCGTTGGTCTGACAGGACAGTGGTGGCTGCAGGCGTTTGGGTGTTGGCCGGCGGCGTTGCCGGTGGTGGCGGGCGTCTGTAGCGGCGTTGCATTTCGAGCGCCGACCAAGTGCCATCGGCCAGCTCCGCGGCGGTAACATCCGTGCCGGTGACTGTGTACTGCATCTTTAAATGCAGGGAAGCGCCGTCGAGGCGAAGCGGGCGTCGCCGCCGCAGGTGGGAGCAGAACACGCACTAGGCGTGCTGAGCCGTTAGGCCTAGCTCCCGCGGTCGGGCGTTGCCGCAAATCGGCCGTAAAGTTGAAGACACTCGCCTGAAAGTAGTTAAAAGTCCCACAGGTGACGCCGGATGGGTGGCGGGCCGTCCTGTGAAAAATTGGTGGCTGTAAATAGCCGGAAACTGGTGAAATCGCCGGAAAATCGCAGACCGCATATAAGATGCGTCCGCTCGCTCCGAGCGCCTTGGGGTATGTCTTGTCTCCTGCAAATAGGAGAATGCCGGATATTTTTTGTACATCGAACCTTCCCTCTCGTAAGACTGCATGAAGTAGGTTCGATAGTTGTGCTAACTTCTTGTTTTGTGCCGAAGAGTTGTTTCTTTTAGGTTTGATTTTCATTTATTATGACTTGCTCTTGCAGTCTATGATAACAGTCGCCTTATATAACACCAACAATAACACGCCACAGAAGACGTCATCATCCTGATTCACTGACACTTTAGTATGCTTGAACTCATACGCTTTAATTTCCTTTTAATCCTCGCAGAATATAGCAACGATATATTTACTGAGAGTTTCGAGGTATGAATAAAAAATTGTGGATTTTGCTACTTGCTTGTTTTCTGATTTATTCATTATTGTTTCTGTGTACACGAATGCACATCTACTTCGATGCAATAATAAATGAATAAATAAATCAAATATGCGCGTCATGTTCTATCGAACTAGAGAGTGCGGTTCCCTGCTAGACGTTTCGATTAGAGGGGAACAAGAGAGTGCTTCGTCCTATATCTGGGCGCGGGAAAATCGAGCAGGCTCGTGGACAACGCTGTTGGGACCGCTGCCGATATCGCGCAAGCCCGCAACAATGTATCCTTGGGCTGCTGTTTGCCCACAGCTAATTACGCGCAGGTCTCCAAGGTACTACGAGCTCTGCGCCGAGGGCTATGTGCTAAGTATGGGCGGCGAGGAAAGCGATCAATCATGCCCGTCCCTAGGGAAAACTGCCCGTACGAAGAAAGCTGGCAGCTAGCCATGCACAAGGGACGGTAAGAACGGCAAGCTCATCCCGAACGAAGAGCGGTGACGCAACGGCGTTACGATAGCCACTCAGAAGGTGCAAATGTGTTCCACTCCTGAATAGATCTTGCTTTTTGTGATGTCCGTTCCTACCAGGGTGGCTGACATTGTTATGGCAAATCCTAATACTGCGCTCCACTGTGGCGCAGGCGAAGTGTAGAGAGGTTAATGTTTAGGGGCGCCTTTGATTGTGTTTGGGGGGGGGGGGGGGAAAGGGGGGGGGGGGACCGGATATTGGAGTCGTATGTTTCCTCATTCTAACGGAAGCGCTTTTGCTTTCCTTTTTACACGTGACGTAATGTAATGTCGTGTATTTGTTAGAACCATTATATGGGTCCCCCACGATGCTATAAAAGCTGAAGTGAGCGGAAATCCGCCGTGATTACAATTCTCAAAAGATGTTGATGGTCAAGCTGAACGGTGTTTTTCTGCTTAGAGTAATATTCAGCCATGTAAGATTTGAGTGCTCTAGGCACAAACATGCATACTACGTGGGTATGACGCTGTAGTGTCACAAATGCTTGGAGGTTTAATTTCTGTAGAGTTCCTATTTTAGACTACAGACACTTATCACGTTCAGTAGTGCATTCATACGTAGTGAAATGATGTGCTGTGTCTCGTCCTAGGGGAGATATTGCGTAACGAATTTACCTTTTTGCAACACTGTGAGAATCAGGCAAACAGAATCTTAATTTTCAGCAGTTACACTTAGAGCGCCGCCTCATTGCTGCGGAATTAGGATGTTGCCAGTTTTGAAGCTTATTCAATCTTCAATACGAATTATGTAGTACAACTGCATTCATGGGAAGCTTCCGTACTCACTAACTGTGACTAGCCAACTCTCTCGACGTGGTTCTGCGCGTTTCATATCGCATTACATCTGCTTTTAACCAAAACAGAGAACTAATTATGGGTAATTCAAAAATGAGTTAACCATAGAGAGCTACATATTGTATCAACTGTTAAATTAAACGTGCGCTGCCACCTTCACTCCGTGCGGATGTTTATGTTTGTGCAGTGCATTTTGATGTTTATGGCAGAAGTGTTCTGGCAAAAACAATTCGTTCAGTTACTACGAAAAGGAGGTCTTCGCTTAATCCTTGACCCTGGGACCTCATTCTGTATTTAGCTTGTTATGTTTTTGTTAATGCCTTGAGAACGCTATTTTGCAGTAGACTGTCGGCTAATGCGTCACATTTGTTAAAGTCATTAAGTCAAAGGTGAAACTTTGACATATCCCCTCATAATCGCATATTAGGAAGATAACTGTGTAGACAATGCTGAATGAAGCATCGAAGCCCCGTATGGACCATCGCTGCATTTGGGAGATTAACATGTTCAGATATCGTTGTTTCATTGATATTCATTCCACTGTAATATTTTTGGCATCACATGATTCCTTGGCACTGCTATGAAGGCTTTGCTCATTCTTTCGCACCAGCAAGTTAATGACTTAAACCTTGCAAATGCTGAAAGCTAATCAGAAGGCGCTGTAGTCGACGTCGTCAAAGCATTCAATATTCCTTTATTCTTTGTTTTTTCTTCTCAGAAATAATGACTGTACTTCTAAGCTTCTTTTTTTGAACTTATTTGGCGGTAACACGGTCAATTTACTTCACCGTTGGAGAAAATCCTGCGGCGCACAAACTGACAGTACGCGGTTTTCAAAGTTCTTGGAACTCTCTCTCTCAGTCAAACATGGAGCGTGAATTTTGGACACCTAGGGAAGACTTCGATGGATAGTGTTGTGTACGCCGGTAGAGCCGTGCCTAGGAAAAAAGATATACTTGTTCCTGCCTAATAGATGCGCGCAGCTGCTTCTGAGCCCCTTGGAAATTCAAGGCGGCAGAATAGCTTCTGTGATGCACCTGCAGCACCCTTTGTTCGCTAGTTGACAGTGTATAGATTTTGCATGATTTTTAGATTCCGATGCACTCTATCTATTATGCTGTCGTTCTCCGTTCAATTTTAGAGCAGTGTCTCCAGCGTAAATTTTAATAGTTAAGAGTAGAGACAGACGTCTTCGGCGCTTCGGCTGTCTAGGCCTGCTGTTTTCTTATTTCATCGCGTCTCTTGCGTTCCCCACCTACGGGACCCGAGCCAGGAGGGCGAATCAGATAGTCTATCGAGAGTGGCAGGGCTTGAAACGAGTTGCATAAGTTAAGAGATTTCACGAAACTTAGATCGCTTACCTCGAGCCACGTTGTTAGGTAATTCAAGCACTGAAATTTGGAAGCAACGCTTTTAGTTAACGAAACTACTGCCACGTGTGGCATGAGGCTGAACAGTAAAATTACTGCGGGTGTTTTAAACATTTGGTACCACCTCCTTCCCCTTATGATTTCCTCTGGTCACCGAAAATCACTAGTGCGAACGCAGAAATAATTAACTTCAGTTTTCTACCGCTTGGGAGAGTCGGACATAGCCACGAACATGTTGCCACAGCACTTCAACGCCCTCTTTAGTTTCGCACATCTGCAGGTTTGCTACTGCCATCCTAGGAATTTCGCTGATGCTGAGGAATGCCCGGCTTGGATACAGCCTGATGCGGTCATTACTTGTGGAACTGTGGAGGGTTCAAGCATTTTCAGCATAAACCATGCTTCCTGGCTGCTGAGCTAACGGGTACCACAATGTCGGAGAGTTGGTATAGAGAAAATATCTAATTAAGCAAGTGACTGAAATTTTGCCGAAAGAAAAAAGCAGGGTGACCTCATAGAGAGCGACTGGAAGGATGGGATTCGGACAGCAGCTCGGCGGCCGTGCTTAAATGTGGAGACTAGGAGCACGCAGTGGCATTGAGTTCTGTTACACACGTAAGAAAGGCGGTCCAGCCTATTAGAAGGAGTCGATGCACATTCACAGCATATTGTAGTTGTATCTGTTAATTCGCTCAGGATCGCAATTTGTTCGCGGAGATATGGTACTGGGTGAGATATTTAAAGTCACACGAACACACAAAGAACCTCAGGATATCGATGCATACTGGCGGACATGGTCCGTATTGTTGACTCGCGAAAGCCAATAGTGGAGGACAATATAATATAGGAGAAGCAAGCAGACTTCAAGCGGAGTTGTCGAGGGTAGGGTTGGTGTCTCACATGATCGAAAAATGATTGTTGAGTGAATGAGTGTTGGCCGCAAAAGACTTTTGCAATGAATCGGAGAACACAATGTTTATATTTTTTGCTGAAATGGACTTCGTTGCTCTGTCATTGGTTGCCTTCGTTAGAATTATATGGTTTGATGCGCCTAATCTATGTCTACAGCGTCTCTCATAGCCTGAGTTGCTTTGGGTCATTAAACCCCCATAAACTTAACTAAATTAATAGCAAAAGTTCATTATGGTTTTCATTTTTTAGGTTACTGTTTATTTCGTTGTTATAAGTGTGATCGTTTCATTTTGTAGCTTGAGAGCGCGCTGACTATCTAGAGGGCGAGCAAAGGTGACGGCATGCAGTAGAGTGACTAAATCACTACGTAGACAGTCGGTGTCCGTCTAGTCTTCACTTTCGTTCTTGGCTCGTTAGTAGTACTACATTGCAAAATGTTCTAGCATTTGTGTATTCGTACGTTAAACTGCGCACCCTGCATATCTCTTTTGGCAATTAGGTGCGATTCCTGTTTACTTTTCGCTTCGCGCTAAGAGTTAACGCAAATAAAAATGGCTAAGTGTAAGCATATTCTACAGTAAAGAGAATGTATGAAACATTTCCTTCCACATATATTTACATAGCGCTGACCCCATCTCTTTTCGTCGTCCGTCCAAATCTAAGTTGGACCGGTGTGATTTTTCATTGCTTACGAGCTGGCCCTAGTCATCGAAATTATAAACTCTGACCAGTGCTGCGGCTTCAAACAGGATGTTGTGATACTTCAGTCGTGCAATACTGCTTGGAACATGGTCGCACGTTGATTCTGCTTCATATTTCACAGTTTTCGCCACAGAGAAGCCTCATAAATGTCCTACACCATAAAATGGGCTCTAAAAAACTGCAACAAAACAACTAACAGTTATCTAAATTGGGAGGAAATCTAAACCGTTATTTTTTCTGCCTCACAGGCGGGATAGATAAATATCTCTGGGAGTTACTTGTAAAACAGTCTGCACAAAATTATTTGCTGCCAGAACAAAATATTTTCCTTCCGCTTGTGGAAAAAGGGCAGAAAGGTGAATCCACATGAATATATTAGAAGCACTTCCGCATAGGTACTGGGAAATATGTCAACAGACAGTTTACTGCAATGAGATGTAGCGAATGCGAACAGAGAGTACATAAATATGTCAATGTGACTGAATGGCTGCTGCATCGCGTTGCCACAGTTTGTTCCCGATTAGTGCCTGAAAGATTCCTTGATAAAATGCGTTGTGTTTAATTTAAAGTGACCATGGCAGAAGATGTAAATAAGCTTATTGAGCAAGATAATTCGGTTTGGGAGAGTACCTACACGTTCGCCTTGTCCTTATATCTTGATTGTTAAAGTAAAAAATATGGTAACATATTTTGGATACATGTCTATACGTGTGAGCGATAAACCGCTCCGTTTCTCTTGTGGTCTTTTTGTGGCAATAAAAAAGAATTAAAAATAAACAGAAAACCTTCGTAATTTTGAATGACATGCGAAAAGAAATAACAAAAATAATTCAAGGCGACCTTCTCAAGGACACAATATCAGCTCCTCTGCGGATTCATCTTATGCTCTTTTATAATGCAAGCTGGCTAAAGTAAAGTACCCTCGACAGAATCCTGTTTCGGTGGCACCGGAGTCGTCTCTTTGTTCATGGAGACAAAACTGACAGAATTTTTAGCAGACTTTGCGCAAAACTGCTTCTTCTACTCGCATTTTTGCCGCTATGTGCGTAGCAAAGAAAACGTGTGACAATAAAAAGTTTTTTGTTCGAGGCCGCTTGCGGGGCTGTCTTCAGTGAGTGCTGTCTACTGCAAAGTACTCCCGCGAAGTAGCATTTCATTTAGGTTTTGCTTTCGCGTCATGTCAGGAAAGATTAATAAAAAAATGAAAGCAAAGCTCGAAGGATTCTGAAAAAAAAAATTGCCTTCGTTACCGAAAGTCGCGTACAGCTGAAGGCTCGCCGAAGCGTTCACATAGGTAGGAAATGAATCAAACAAACAGGAAAATGGTCGGGCTCACAAGGAAGCTGTGCGTAAAGGAGGTAGAACTGTTATTTAGAACCCATCTCTCAAACAACTGAGTGTCCAGAACCATTTGCCAACAAAGCGAGTCACCGTCGTCCAGAGAGGGCTGTTTGCTCAAGATATGCCGCTGATGTTTGCTTGTGCTCTCCGGCTTATAGTCCAGCTAGTGGAAACAAAAACAGCCAGACCAAAATTTACTATTTCAGTAATATTTAGGACTGCTCTGAATGCTCAAGCATTTCGTGTAGACTTGGCATGATCTGTTGATTATAAAAGTGAGGCATTATTTTCCCAAGCTGCTTTGAGAAAAGAAGACTGATCAAATATTGCTTCAACGACTCGCGAACTTCTTTCCCAGTAACGCTGATTACTCCCCCCCCCCCCCCCCCCCCTGTTTTAAAGTAAAACTCACTAGCGCTTCCCTAGGTGCTTAGTTATGTTTCTTGAGGGCCTTGTTCAGTTGAGCAACCGCCACTAAAACTAACCGACAGTCACTTTCCCGAACGTTTCCGACCACTTACAAGTAGAGGCATCTGTTCACAACACCAGAGGTGCACCAAGCACCGGAGAGAGTTCTCGCCAGAGTAATTGCTGCGCTGTCTGTGTAGTGAAGTCGAAACAGACTTAACTCCTTTTCCTTTATCCGACCTCTTCACTCGCAAACAAACTGCCCTCTAACTACCGTGCTTGAGTGCACTTCATTGCTTCGCAGCGCGCTTGTATGCTTCGTGGCCCCTTATATGGTTATCATTTATATAGACTTTAGCCACATTGTCCTTGCCTTGGGCACAAAAGAAAATAGACGCATGATGTAGAGCGTAATCATAAGTGTGCCCTCTAAAGAAAGGAGGCAAGCCATCGGCGAAGCACCGGGACTAATGTGTTTGTCGGAGCACTGTTTACATCAGGGAGCGAAATGAATCCGTCGAGTAAGCAATGCAGAATCAACAAAAGCAGCCACTTACCGCTTGCATACGGGAGTACCCTATTAGGGTAGGAAGAGAAGAAGGAATAATAAAGGAACGTCAGAAGGAAGATGGAATGGGCTTTTACCGCAGAACAAAAAGCTAATAACCAGTGAACTCATTATACATCTTTCCTTGAACAAAAACAGCTCAGAAGCAGGGACAAGAAAGAAGAAAACGGGACAAGCGCTGACAATAATTGGTTTTTGGTGGAGAGGAAATGGCGCAGTATCTGTCTCATATATCGTTGGACACCTGAACCGCGCCGTAAGGGAAGGGATGAAGGAGGGAGTGAAATAATAAAGGAAGAAGAGGTGCCGTAGTGGAGGGCTCCGGAATAATTTAGACCACCTGGGGATCTTTAACGTGCACTGACATCGCACAGCACACGGGCGCCTTAGCGTTTTTCCCCCATAAAAAAGCAGCCGCCGCGGTCGGGTTCGAACCCGGGAACTCCGGATCAGTAGCCGAGCGCCCTAACCACTGAGCCACCGCGGCGGGTAGCGTTGACTAGCAACTAAAGGTTTATAGAAAAGGAACACGTGAAATATACACTTATTCCGGAACCCTCCACTACGGCACCTCTTTCTTCCTTTCTTCTTTCACTCCCTCCTTTATCCCTTCCATTACGGCGCGGTTCAGGTGTCCAACGATATATGAGACAGATACTGCGCCATTTCTTTTTCCCAAAAACCAATTATAAAATATACAGCCTTTACAGCCAAGAGCGTGCATGAACTGTACCAACAACACATATGCTGACAACTTATCAGCATTTCTAAATGAAATATCCCGCTGAACTTTGAGTTTCCGAAGTAGGTGACGGTTTTTCTGAGCGTTTGTAAACAATATTGTCTCCGCAGTCTCGATGAGCGGTGCGCCGAATGCATACGCAAGCCGTTTGTAATCACGAGCACATGGCTGGACATGGAATTGGCGCACTGAAGGAAAGACGAATTAGTTGGCCATAGGTACATTGAAACGCTTTGCATTTATTTTTTCATTTCAAAGCATGAATATTGCCAACCAATATTTGACATAACCTAAATTTCTAATGGTGCCCGTTGAAATATACAGCTTATTATTCGATAGAACTTGTTATGTTTGAGTTTGATTTTGCATACAGTGTATACATCACTCTAGCAGACCGAAAAAACATTCCGAATATGATAGTACGCCGCAATTGTTATAATGGAACACATCAAGATTCTGCGAGTATCAAGAGTTGAGTCAGTAATTTTGCATGTATACAGTTTGTCTCCTCTTCAAAACATCGCCTTTAATTTTTTTTTTCAAGTGTGTTTTCACTTTACTCACTGTTGTGATCAGAGGCAATGAAAAGGTTCGAGGCCGAAATTATTTCGAGGGGCTCTCAGGTGCCTGTGGACAACGCGCAATGGCAAAAAATCCATTTATTTCCTTCAGATCGGAGTAGGTTAGCTGATCGTTTTTTAAATGTGCGCTTTATTTGGGACACACAACACATTACAATACGTGTCAGGACATGCTACAGGCTGCGTTTCCGTTGTGCGTCATTCTGTTCCATATTGCACTGTTTGTTTATCCTTTGTAACGCGTAAACTTTAAAGAGAATTGAGCATTACGGTAATTATGCACTATTCTAAATAATTAAACATATAAACTTCATGACAGTTTTTCAAAGGAGAAAATTTATTAATAAAGATTGGAAAAGATCCGCAGTAACTGAAAAATTGAGACATGACTAGGGTATAAGAAATTTTTGCGGTGAAAAGCTGATTGCCCATAGTAGTGACAATAATGAGGAATAATTCTTTTTTCCGTTTATAATAATCCGTTTGCCTCTCTCGCCAATGCGAAGTTTTTTGCTTTGTGTTCTTAAGTTAGCGCCAATAAAGAGTTTAAGTTGAACGCAAGCAAGCTTCTTTGCGTCTTTTCCAGCTGCTTCGTTTCCTGCCGTAACCTGCGAGCAATAATGTATCCCTTGAACTGCCGTTTCATACGTGAAGTAGTTTACGAACATGTAGCGCATGTTATTGACATTCCATCGGCGTATTGTCACAGCGCTTGTCTAAACTTAACATTTGGTGCCAATAGGTCAATTTCCGGAATCTTCTTCGATGTTTACTTAGGTTCAGCTCTGCGCTGTACGTGGCAGCGTGCTCTACGGCAGACGTCGAATCGACCACACCTAACGTTCCGCTGAACGCATGAAAGTGCACCGTTGTTTCATGCAGAACCCACTTTCATGACCAGCGCGTGCGATGCCGGCAGACGCTGTCCCGCTTGACCGAAGGTTAAGGTCAAAGGTCAGGGTCGAAGTCGAGATAGCTGGTGTAACAGCCGCTGGTGTCGCTGCTCTAGCTGACGTCATGTGTCGAACCTGACTGCCACCAGTTATGCTCATGGTTTGATTTCCAGCTACATTCAAGGTCAAACTTTCTGCCCCGCTGGCGGCTCGAAAAGCTGGCGTAGTGAAGCTTTTGACTTGAAAATATTTTGATTTCTTTTAATATATTTCAGCATAAACCACAATTTTATAGTCTGGCAATCAAAGTAATTGCATCTTCACTGATTTTTTGCGAGAATACAGGTGAAGCCATTACCAGTTATAAATTAGCATAGTTGATTTAGAACTTTACGATAGTGTTATCAGTTTCTAGTGCAGCATTCTGCCACTGAACTCCTTTCCTACTGCTGTGTAATCTATTCAGCGAAACTTGCAGAATGACATGTATAAAAATATAATAAATTCATCAACACAGTCCGTTCGAAAATTTAAGCCACTCAATTCAGGAATATTTTTTTCTGCAGAATCTTGGCGTACTCCTCGCTCTGCTGCTTGAATGCGCATTCAAGCAACAATGCAATACCGACTTGCGTCGATCTTCTGTCCCCTTGCGTCTTCCCTGCTCTAGTATCACACTGGCTGCAGAAAGTAATGGGATTTCCTTTCCGAAAGACACAAAATACACACAAATAAAGCAACGCTGCGCAAACCAGATGTGCATATCGTAGCGGTGCACCAACCATTGGTAATGCATCCATTGTTATTCTCTGTAGCATAGCCATTCTCGTCGCATCCAATTATTAACACGATACCAATTGGATTGGCGTGCACCTTCTTATAATGACCATTGTATCTGTAAGAGACAGCATCTCGTACAAAAATCATGAGGAAACAAGCATGATCCCACTGGCGGCGTAAAGCAGGGCCTATTGTATGTGGTCCGTCCTATATGAGCAGTTCCCTTTTATTCATGCGTCTTCCGTAGAGCAGACCGAAGTGTCTGAGCAGAAACATGGATAGCATGAGGGGGTCTCAGGGAAGAAAGATGGAACAAGCTGAATGAGTCTGGTAGATGAGGGCGTGGTGTGTGCCTCCTCCATCCTCCTCTTTGTGCTTTTTTCCTACTCTGCACTTTGTTCGCTGTCATATTACACAGCTGGAGTTGCATGGTTTCGTATAAGAGCTAACCGTTAGGGGCCTTGCACGCTACAAAGTTCTCCTGTATTGTCCCCCCTTCTGCTTCATTGTTCTGATTGTTTCTTGTCCAAGACATCTCCCACAGAAGGCATCATGAAATCATAATTGTTTCGTGCACAGAGATTCCACACATGCTCATGAGCACAAAAGGGGTGGTGTGTGTTCAAGCATGTATGCAATTCCGTGCCGACTTTTAGGGACCGGCCCCATAGCCGCCTTACATATCATTGCGTAGTGATTCGAAAAAGGACGAGTCCATGGCGTTACTGGAAGTAACTTTAGAAACTTCGTCGCATAGAATTGTCCGGAAGTTAGAGAATCGTCATGACGTCAAACAGTCTAAGGAACCCGTTACGAAAGAGAGAAATCGGAGTCTTCTAGTTCCCACGAGAAAATTTAAGGACATTTTTCTGACTACCACACTAAGCACTAAGTTCAGGAATGATTTTCAAGACGCATAATTTTGGCAAAGCAACGAACGCATGAAGTGAGCAGAAGTGTGACACTTAACCCGGGTGGCAGACATGCAGTTTATTGGGTGATAGGTAATTTTGGTAAAATGGCAGGAGTCACTGGCTGCAGCGACCACAGGTTCTCCAGGTGCAAGCTTTTCTAAGGGATGAAGATAAATAGGCTTAGTCTAGAGTAAGTTTAGAAAGCCATTGTTACCAACTGTTGGAAAGAAGGAAGGAAGGAAGGAGAGAGAGAGAGAAAGAAAGAAAGAAGGAAGGAAAGAAAAAGAAACCAAGGTATGTAGACAGAGTGAGAGAGTGGTGGCGGTGGTAAAAATGCTTGATTGATACTGTTAGGAAGCTTTAACGGGCGGAGTCCTTATTCTGGAACTCCTTTGGAGAACACTGCTGCCGCGGCTCTTGTGACGAGGTAGGTCTTTCTGGTCAGTACCGTCGGAGCTAGGTAGAGCTGCCTCCCATCTATCCTGCGTTGGCTTTTCTATGATGTTTAGGCACCTATTTTCCGGAGGGGCCTATACCATGTGATATAAGTCTGCCTTCTCCCCGTAGAACTTTCATTTTGAGTCGAACGACTCCGACTCTATGTCGTGTAGTTTATCGTCATCACCATTAGCCAGACTACATCGAATACATGGCAAAGGCGTCTCCAATATCTCTCGAAATAACCCTGTCCTGTACCAGCTTCGGCTATTCTACTACACAAACTTCTTAATCTCATCCGCCCACCTAACACCTGCCGCCCCTTGCTATGCTTGCCTTCCCTTGGAATCCACTTCTTTTGGAATCCATCGGTTATCATGCCCTAGAATTACATGCCCTGTCCATTCCCATTTCTTCGTCTTAATTTCGACTTGGTTGTCATAACCAGCGTTTGTACTCTCAACCACTCTGCCCTCTTCCTGTCTCTCTAAAGCGTTGCTTATATAGAGTATTAAAAGTGTTTGTATGAATTTTATGAAGTGAGATCTATTCGACTGTATATAGCGTTTCGTGCGTATACGTTGTGGGACAGCCTGATGTACTGTAGTATGTCTGTCATGATTGGCAGGGGGGGGGGGGGGGTGGGTAGAAGATTCCACAGTATCGCTATGGGGTGCCCGGAGGAGAAATGCTGGGGCTGGGCCTGTTCTTTCTCGTTCCCTTTGATGCTCTTGTGGCTCAGTACCAATACTAAGTGTTTGTGTTCTGTTTTGTAGCCGCTGTAGTGGCTCTTAAGGATACTAGCCGCGAGCGGCGTTATCCGGCCTTCAATGAAGTTACGATATGCGGTTTCTGAGTGTGTTATGATGTAATGTAAGCAGGGTAAGTTGCTCCTCCGCTGCTGTCGCACCCTGACTGACGAATGTTACTGTATCTTCGCTTTATAACGTGATTACGCATTGCAAAGAACTGGTGTGAAACTTGGTTAATATCACATAACATTAAAAAAAACTTCAATAATCTCTTTCCATCGTCGCTACTCTTTTGTAACTTCTAAGTATTTTCTCCGTAACTTAGTAATATCACCTGTGTCGTCATACAAATATCTTGGGGTTATTTTTACACACAAACTTTCGTGGTCCTCTCACATTACACGAATTACTATGTTAACCGCACCCTGGACTTTCTGCACAGAAACATGATATTCGCCTCCCCTTCTGTAAAGATTCTTGATTATAAATCTCTTGTTAGACACAAACTGGAATATGCATGCCCAGTTTGGAGCCCTCATCAGATGTACCTTTCTAACAACCTCGAATCAGTCCAGAACCGCGCGGCTCGTTTTTTTCTGCAATGACCATTCATATTACGCCAGTGCCACATCGCTCAAACTTAATGCAGGTCTTCCGAACCTTGAAACCTGGCGCAAACTTAGCAGGCTTAGTCTCTATCATATGTTTTATCATTTTTCACTTGATTGCACTATCATTTCTCTTGCACGTCACCACTCTTCACATACAAACCACTCAAAATCTGTATACCCTGCGAATGCGGGTCTGTCTGTCTGTCTGTTACTACCAGGAAAAAAGAAAGGAAAGTGCACAGGCCTGCTCACTGGCTCAAGCCGAGCCACAATCGCTACCACGTGCAGATAGAAGGAGAGTTGAAAGAGGAGATAGAAAGACAGGATAGCAAAGACGCGCTAAAGACAAGGCCTATCCCGGAGGTAGTGCAATACCGGGCCAACCGGTGGCGGGAGTGAAGCATCCTTCAAACTCTCCGCCACATTTCCAAATATAAGTCCAACTTGGACCCGTAACAGATACTTTACGGGTCCGGCACTTCGTTGCATCTTTGTTCTTTCTTCTTACAAACAGCGAAGGACTGGAATGATCTCCACGAAGAAGCCGTGCGCCACTCCATTGCTGCCAATTTTAGGACTGGCATTGAGCACGTCATCAATCACTAAAGATACCCACCCCTCATGTAAAACCTTTACCGAGGGGCGTTTGAGGAATACTAAATAAAAATGAATAAATCTACAACCTGATTTTGGTACAATAAATCGATCGCCGCTATGCCTCGCGCAGGTCCCGCAGCATTAAAGTAAATGTTTCGTCCACTCCATAGTGCTTCTCTATGGCTTTAGCTCCAGTTTGTCTTCTCTCCTTGTGAATCTTGGGATGCTTGTTTCCTTAGCATCGAAGTGGTCTTGTATTGTCCCATCCACGGCGCTCGCATGCCTTCTCTGGTGTCGAGTAGGAGGGGGCACCTTTGTCGACCACCTGTCGCAGCAGGCTGTCGGTTGTGCTTGTCAGAGTCCCAAGGCCTTCTTGCATGCCATCCTGATTATGGCGGCCAGATTCTTACTGTCTCGTCTTCTGAGTTTTAATTATGGCATAACAGATACTACTTCACTCATAACGACGGCTTGCAGTAGGGGAAGGGTGTGGTCTTACACCACGGCCGTCTTTTTGCCATGATTCTCGCTAACATCCTGTTGTCTTGTTCGCATCTGGATCGTATTTTCTTTATTTTTGTAGAGTTGATCTCTTTGTTGTTCATGCACACGCCCGAGACCCTGTGAGTGCCGTCCACTTGCACGTTGACCGTCTCTTCACTGCCCTCCTACGGAATACGACCAGCTCTGATTTTTTCGGAGGAACACGACAGCCCGCATTTAAAGACGTACTTCTGAACCACAGTAACGACTTTCTGCAGCCTGTCCTTCATTACTCCGATGCTGCCCTTTGTGGTCTAGATAGGTATGTCGTCCGCATACAGGCCGTGTCGTATGCCCTGTATTTGGTCAAGCAGAGATGGAAGCCGGAAAAGTGCTACGTTGACTGGCAGAGCAGATAGTACCGCTCCTGAGACATGCCTCTAGTTCCAATCTAGATCTTGATTTTTGCGTACCTGTGTTGAAGTTAACGATCCTGCATGTGAGGAAATTCGGGGCGTACGAATGCATTCTTTGTCCGCAGCTAATGTTTTGCGTGTTCTCAAGGACTGTGGAGTGTTGTACGTTGTTGGAACTCTCCCTTGAACTCAAGTATCAGAATGGGCTCTTGTCGTATTTTTTAGGTTGATCCAATCTACGACTTCGTGCTTGAATTCTAAGTGTACTTCCTAGGTTGACAGGTCTGCTCAGAACCTAAATATGGTCCACAGGAGGAGGTTGTTGTCTTATATGTAGTTGGGAAAGACGCTTGTGAACTGCCTTCTCCATAGGTATGCTCACGCATGACGTAAGGGATACTGGACGCAGGTTCTTTATATTGATCTTTTTGTCTGCGTTAGGAATGAAGCGTACGTTGGCCGATTTGCACGTCTGTGGGATGGAGCCGGTACGTCACCATTCGTTGGTGTACTCCGCAAGTTGTTGTATGACTTTCGCACAGAGGTTAGCCATCAGTCCCACCGTGTCGTGGTCTTCCCCGGGGGCTGTGCGATGCCGCATTTCCATCAGCGCAGCAATGATATCGTCGTGGGTGAAGTCCCTGTCTAGGCTGGGATTTGGTCTTCCATTTAGTTTGTGTTTCCCAGCTTCAAGTATCGTTAAGTGCACATGTAGCAATCGCCCGTGCCTTCGTTGCCACGTAGGGCCTTGAATAGGTTATGCGTTGTTCTCCCTTACCTTCAGGTTGGTTGATAAGGAACCTGATTAGGTTCCATGCGACCTGAACATCCAGTTTGCCTTTTAACGATTCGAATCTTACTAGCCAGTTCGTCTTGGCTACTTCCCAAGCGTGCTTTTCTGTCTTGGTTGTGAATTTTGAAACTCTAAGTTTAGGGTTGCATCAGCCTTTCCATCTATTAATGAGACTACACCTGGCTTCTCAGAGGTAAAGAAGGCGATTGTTTATCAATGGATGGTCATCCGTGTTTTCTAACGTCCTCATGAGCTGGTTTTAACTTTTAGATTTGAGTATGCTCATTCATCGAAGTTAACGATTTGGCAGATGCCATCATTTTCACACCCTTTCGAAACTTTTACCAGTTTTTATCCTGTTTTGTACTCTCGGTTAATAAAGGAAAAAAAACAAGCTAGGATACTAGCAATGAAGTTCAAATGAGCGAGCTGACAAGATAGTTGGTCCTGCATTGTAGAAATACAGCGCAGAAATACAGTACAGTACATTACGCACTGTACTGGCCATGGACATTGAAAAAGAGTACGATAATATCAGTCATGCTGCCATCCTGGAATACCCCCCCCCCCCCCCCGTTGCGTGTGACGTTGCGCAATTTTGTTAAATCTTTCCTTAAAGGCCGACACTTTGCCATACGCCTTAGTGGTGAGGCCGTCGGATCATTTGTGCCTTTTCGCGGCGTTCCCCAGGGATCGGTGTTATTGCCATCATTATTTAATATTGTTTTTATCCCCCTTGCTTGGCGCTTACAAGATGTCTCTGAGGTTAAGTTCTTATTGTATGCTGATGACATAACGGTGTGGTGCACTCACAACGACCTGATGACTCAAGCAGCAGGCCTACAATCAGCCATAGATATTACGTCGACTTTTGCTTCTTCAATTGGTCTGCAGCTTTCAGTGAGCAAAACCACGTTCGTGTCAGCCGCTAACCGCTGGGGGCGCCGTAAACTCGCTGCAACACCAATTCGTCTCTATCTATCCGGAGCTCCATTTCAAGAAAATTCGACCGTAAAACTCTTGGGCTTGACAGTCAGGAACAGGTACTGCTTGGCTTTCTCGGGCTAAAAAGCAAGCAATTCAGGCGTTTGGTCTGATTAGACGCATAGCTCCTAAAACAGGCGGAGCCCGCTCTCATGTTGCACGACAGTTGGTGCGGGCGGTTGTGCAACCGCGCATCGTTTACCAAGCCCAATTCCAGCATTTGACGAGGGTTCAATGGGATCGCCTAGAAGCTGTTAATCGAGAGGCAATGAGGGTCATCACTTGCCTTCCCCGCATTACCCCGATCGTGGCACTAGAAGAACATGCGCAGCTGAATACACCAGATGAGCTGGTGCAGCAACGACGCGATGCTCACCGCCCAAAGACAAACCTTACACACACAATGTGTGCACTCAGGGCATATGCTTCATCGCACTTCATTCTACAGCCGCCCCCGCCAGTTCTTCCTCCCTGACGTTTTGTGCAGCTAAGCGACAACAAACCAACTGATCTACGTCGGCCATCATCTACCTGCGCGGCATCTTCGTTTCGCGACCGAATTACAGATCAAGACGCCAATCTGCCGCATGGCTCCATCGTTATGTACGTTGACGCAAGCATCCAGGCCTGCGAAACAACAACGGCAGTTTACGGTCCTTGCAAGCCTGCCCTGAACAAAACGTCAAGGTTTCGCCTCTCAGAACCTCCTTCCTCTTTCAGTGCGGGGATGCTTGCGGTTCAAGAGGCACTCTTCTCTGTCGCCGCCGTTCCCATGCTACCTACGGTCCGCATTGTCATTCGCACCGACGCCTTTCACGTCACACGCCTACTATGACGAGTCAGTCGCACCCCAGAAATCTGCCAAGACATCCATCGACTAGTGGCACGCGTCCCGCAGCAAATCCGTATTGAGTGGGTCTCTCGTGACCACCTGAGCGCACAAATTCGTGCAGATTCTGCGATCCGCCTTTCGACCCGAACCTCGTCTTTGCCTCGAGTCCTCAATCTGGATGACACCACCCTCCTTTTAAGAAGAAAGGAACTCCTCCGGCGCCGCACACGTGCTCTATCCCTCCGTGTGCCGTAACTCTCCTCCGTGGTCTTACCCGTGCAGAGAAGGTTGCCCTAACTCCAGCTGTGACACGCAAGTGGCCGCATTTCACAGATTTATATCCCCGCCCCGGGTGTCCAGTCTGCAAGAACAGTGAGGCGGATATTCACCACATGTTGTGGGACTGCCCGGCGCTGAACCCGACGAGAATTCGGCACCTAGCAGCAGTGGGACTGTCACTGGACCATCCGGATTCCCATATTGCCTGAACACAGGGTACATATCATCGTTCACTTCTTGATTTCATCAGATCAGCCCGCCTTTTTTCATTTATATAAGCTTCTTACTCATCTCTGATTTCATAGTTTTTATGCCCTGAAGCAATAAACATCGCTTCAAAAAAAAAAAAAACAGCGCAAGCACAACTACAAAAGGCACGTTGTGCATTGCGCTGTATTTTCCTCATGCAATAAAGATGACGAGTCATTACTCGCTTTACCAATTATAGCGCACTCATCTAACACAACAGAGCAACGCCAACACAAAAGGCAAAAATAAGGCGCAAGGAACGCTCGCAACGACATCATGGGTATTGGTCCCTAAATAATAGGGCTAAGAATTCCTCCTCAGGGATCACTTCGGATATCACTCCAGGGGGAACGAGTCGTAGAACCCTGATACGTACGCACTCATTACCCAGGGCACCACGGAATTAATGCGGAATAGGAGATATAGAGAGCGAGAAACAACTTCATTGATTCGAGCTCGACGTCTGCTTAGACGCCGTCGATGGGAGTGGTTCCCTCTTCACGGGACCCATATGCTTCCCTAGCCGCCTAGCCCCTGGAGATCAGGACGAGCTGGTCTTCCACGGCGGGGCTGGTTAGCAAGGTCTCCCATCGCTCGGTAAGGGAGGGTGATGGATGGGGTGGGGTAGAGGGGCAGGTAAGAGGTGGGGGGATTTCCTTGTTGAAGTTGCATACTCCAATGACATGTTGGAGCGTGCCTAACTGCGCCTTGCAGAAATCGCATTCCTTCTCGTACCTTTCTGGGTACATCTTGTTTTGAAGGTAAGGCTACGGGAAGGATCCTGCCTGTATCTGCCTGTAGATCGCTTGCTGTTCTCTGGTAAGCGATTTGTGAGGATCACAGTAACGTCGCCTCTCCGTCTTGTTGCGGAAGAGGGAATCAAGATCACAACCAATTAGCCGCCATCAAGATTGCTCCAAGGACTTCTTCTTGTTCGCCTTTGGTAATTGCTCCGGCCTGCATTTCTTTGTTCATTTGTTTGGTGATACGCTATGAATGTATTTAGGTTATTCGCAATGACTAGGAGCCATTGGTTTTCTTGCGCGCAAATCATTTCACGAAACGTTGGCACTTTTTCCCTTTTGATTTTCCGCTCTGTTGTCTACTTCCCTTTTTAAATCCAGAATATTTCCTAGGAGTCTGCAGCCTTTACCCCTGCTATATTCTGTGTATTCCTTACAAATGTTATTGCTCCTTACGTCCTATATGTCCTCATGTTAATTACCTATTCTGACGGAGTCGAGCCATCACCGCTTCGTCTTTTTCGGTTGGCTGCTCTCTCATTAGAACCTTGGCCGCACAGGTCTAAATTCGGGGACCACGACCTTAACTGGTGTCGCTTGCGTAGTATAAAACTTTCCGGAAAGCCTCAAAGCACGAAGACAAACAAAGGTGACAGAAAGCGAGAAAATTTAGCCCCTGTTAATGTTTTTGTTGCTGAAACGAGCCCCGCGACATCAAGCGCAATTAAAGAAAACATTTATATTTGATGCTAGTGCCAGCTGACAGTGAAAACTTCCCGCCGCCGCAAACAATAGGGAGCAGAGGACTGCACACCGAATTTGAGCGGTACGCATTCATGTCTCAAAATCACATATCTCTTCAACCCATTGGGGGAAATTCTTCACGACCACTGAATGCAACAAGACTCTCAAGTGAAATTAAAGTATTAGTGGTTATTGAGCTTTTGTGTGCTAGGCAAACTTGCGAAATCAATTACGCTTTTCTGAACTCGATGCCTCACGCGAAAATCAGTGGCAGGTTGGAGCGAAATCGAAGTATATATTTTATCAGTTTATCTATATATATTAAATCGTGCGGGAAAGCACGCCAAATTCGAGATGACCTGCCTACAAGCCTCACAACGCATCTACAGCGTTCGCCAGCAATTTTATTAATTTCGTAGATGCAAGGGCAACAAACAGATCTCCAAGTTTGGTTTATGGTTTATGGGGGTTTAACGTCCCAAAGCGACTCAGGCTATGAGAGACGCCGTAGTGAAGGGCTCTGGAAATTTCGATCACCTGGGGTTCTTTAACGTGCACTGATATCGCACAGTACACGGGCCTCTAGAATTTCGCCTCCATCGAAATTCAACCGCCGCGGCCGGGATCGAACCCGCGTCTTTCGGGCCGGCAGCCGAGCGCCGTAACCACTCAGCCACCGCGGCGGCAGATCTCCAAGTGTATTTTGTGCATTGCTATGGTTGCTCCGAGAACAAGACTTGGTGGTTGTATCAATAGGGCTGCAACAAAATGGCGGGATATATGTGACTAATTGCACAGCGAGAAAAAGCAATTGAGAATTTTAAGCGATGTTTTATTAGGAGTGCAAATATTTGGTAGTTTGTATAGAATACCCCGTAACGTCTTCAGTCGCTACTCATTCGGCGTCGGGCAACAGCCAGCTGTCCATATTTCCGCCGTTTTATATATTCGAAACGAAATTTCGATGTCTTGGAGCTAATCGGCAAGATATATCGTTGTGTACTTTCTGTTCCCGTGTTTTCTCTGGTTGGAACAGTTCGCGAGTGCAACAATACGTTTCCGCGCAGTGTTTAGGTCAATGGCCAAGCTGCTAGGGTTCACGTCGACACACCTCGCAAGAGAATCATGGAATAGTTTAGGTACCACGTGATTTCTTCGTCAGTTGAGCAGTATTTATTTTTTTTGAAAGAACAAGCACCGCACCTGTGTTTTGTGGCTCCGGTATTTCACATGAGCTTGTTACATACGGGCAGTATTTAAATCGAAACAAATAATAGCTGACGTGTCTATCACAATTCTGCTTGACATTACAACAGCCTTAATGTATTCAATATATATATATATATATATATATATATATATATATATATATATATATTTATGAAGGGGGCCAACAGTCACCGAAACCAAGGTGCATAAGGGAACGTTAATTTTTTTTTTTTAATGTGTTATGCTTATGAGTGGGATAATAATACTTAGATTAATAAATTGCTTAAAGAAAATTACTTATAAAGCAGCAGAAAAAACAACCATGCCGCCGGTGGGATCCGAACCCACGACCTCCGAATATCGCGTCCGGTGCTCTTACCAACTGAGCTACGGCGACGGCTGTCCAATCTGCTGCTGTCGTGGGTATTTATGTTTACTAGGTGTAAGCGAGCCTTGAGAGTGTTCACCAGCGCCACCCTCGACCATAGCGGCGGACGTAGCACATCCTGTAATACCGCGAGCGTGACGTAGAACGTCAAGTAACGGTATATATATATATATATATATATATATATATATATATATATATATATATATATATATATATATATATATATATATATATATATATATATATATATATATATACCGGGCGTCTCAGCTAAATAGAGCCAAGGGTTAAAAACTTAATAATTAGGGGCCGGCGAGCGAAACCAGTTGCTTATTAGTGACAGGCATCTTGCGCACCACGGGCAATTTTTTGTTTCGCAATTAAAAATAGTTTAAATAAATTTACTTTTTTAAATTATTAAATATTAATTTTAGACAACAAATTGCTTTTGAAGGGTTGTCGAGCATCTTCAGAAACCCCCATTCCATCATTTACGGTAAGGAAATCCGCACATGCGTCCTTTTCCCCAGCTCCAAAGAGAGCCCGCGAAATACAAAATAAACCACGTGACTAACGCACTTGCGCGCCACGATCGTGCTGCTCTCAAGCGTAGTTCGAGCGATCAAAATCGCCTGCAGCCTTCACTCGACGGCCCCGCAGCAGCGGCAGACCGATATGTTGGCGGCGGCAACTCGCACCGTCATATGTGCCACTCGCTAACGTAGATGATAAACCACCGCCAACATATCGGCCTGCCGCTCGTGCGGGGCCGTCGAGTCAAGGCTGCAAGTGATTTCGTTTGCTCAAACCACGCATGAGAGCAGCACGATCGTGGCGCGCAAGTGCGTTAGTCACGTGGTTTAATTTTTATTTCGCGGGTTTTCTTTGGAGCTGGGGAAAGAAGACGCACGTGAGGATTTCCTTATCGTAAATGATGGTACGGGGTTTCTGAAGATGTTCGACAACTCTTCAAATGCAAGTTGTTATCTAAAGTCAATACTTGTTCATTTAGATAATTAAACTTTATCAACATCGAAACAAAAAATTGTCTGTGTTGCGCAAGATGGCTGTAACCTATATGCAACTGGTTTCACTCGCCTGCCTCTAATAATTTACTTTTAACGCTTGGCACAAGTTAGCTGGGAGACCGGGTGTATATTGGTGTTGCGTCATTCGATGCCAAACGCAGCAAACTCTGCCCTGCATCTACCCTGATGTCTTTCCAAAAGTTTGCTGCCATTTATTCTAATATCGATTGTACGTTCCCTGATTTTCGGTAAAAACAATTTTCCGCTCAAGCACAATGCTTTGAATTTTTCAGACGAGTGCAAAACTAGGTGTCTTTAAAAATCCAGCTCTGTTAGCTCTGTGCTAAAAATTTTTTCCTAAAATGTATAGGCGTTGCACTTTATTATCACCCAGGAATAAACTGCCAGCAAAAAAATGTTTTGTAGATTAATTATTTTTAGTCTAGCTTGAAAACAAACACGTGTTGAATTTTTTTAGAACACGTACTTAACAGTCGTGAGCGATATAAACACCATCCTCTCTGTGAGGAACGTTCTACTTGTTCAAACATGTTTGAACTCGAAGAAAACAGAGTGAGCAATTGAAGAATATTTCGAATTTTGCAAAAAGGCGAGATTTTCAGCGTAATCACGTGCAAATTTTTGTCAAATGTTCGAAGTAAAAATGGATTATGTGGCTCATTATATGGCCAAAATATATTTAATTCCGCTGAACAATTTTAACAGAGTTGTTTTTTTGCACAAAAAAAAAATTTTAAGTTGAACACCATAACTGCTGGTGATTGTTGCCTCGTATAATGTCACTGCACTATGTGGCATGCTTTCGTCACTTCCAAGAGGCACACGTCTGCTATATTTTGTTCGGCTTTCCTAGTGGGCTGTCAGAGCTAAAGATTCAAGTTGAATTCCTTCATGATGAATTTATGATTTGAATTCAATATTAGTAACACGCCCTCAGTCTTGTCCCGCAGGGTTGAGTAATCATGTTTAAAGGATCGCAAATTATACTGCACAATCTGATTTTGGAACTGATTGGTTTTCTTTATTTTGAGCGTTATGACTAAATGGACTAGTGGGGCACGAATGCCATGAGTGACTCATGGTTGAGTTCCAAAACAAGATCTCCCAAACATCCTTACTGGTCGCTTTGAACTTTGCCGAACTTGCGCTAAAGGACACTCATTTCGTTCGGATGCGCGGTTGATTACCGTCGGTTCATTCTACTTGCCTGCCAGAGTGCTCGTTTCAGGCGATGTTCCGAGTTCGCGGGATTGAGTGCGCAGCCTACGCGCAATCAAAATTCAATTAATCTCGGGTACTCAGCACCAGCTCCGCTCTGATTTAACGCACTTCGGAGTGGAATTCCCGCTGTGTGCTAGGGAAAGATGTAGTGTCGGGAGCAGGAATGCATTAATACCAAAGCACGGTAAAAATAAAAACCGGAAGAAGCGAACACAGCGGATCTAGCACTGTGAGCACAGAAGTCAGAGAGGCAATGGTCTAAATGTCATCACAACTGTTGCTATAATATTTTTATTTTTGATTTAAACGTTCAACGTTTGCAAAAGTTTGAGACGTGGCACCACTGGCATAGCTTTAGCATTCACATGCATGCATTTGACACATACTCAGACGTTATTTACAGTCTTGGTCAAAAGACTTAAGCCCACAGCATTCACCTGCAGTGAAATGAATATGCCTAGAATACTCCGTGTATCCGATCATTCAAATCACAAGTCAAACAGGAAGCTTCTCTACCGCAAGACGAAACCGTCCGCTAGCATTTCAGGGTCGTTTGGTCTTTAATAGTTCCGTAGTGTCTCTGTTATGCTACTGAAGCGAAACGCTTCTGGCCTTAAGAATTTTGACCGAGACTGCACATTGGATAGTTGCGATTCGTTTCTTGGGAGTGTCATTGAAATGCTGCTGAAGCTGCCCACATTACTTTGGCAGCAATACCTTGCCCAGTCTCCTACACAGCAGGAGTAAGCATCGATCACTTGCCCCAGCATTGCTTTCTCTTTCAAAAGGAAAATATTGCTTGTTCACTCATATATAAAACGCCAAAATAACTTTTTTCAAAGATTCTTTAAATGTTTATATACAACTTCCCAGATCACATTTCGGTTCATTGCATTCAACCAGTTACTTACTTTTCTGAAAAATACTGTGAGCGATTAAGAGTCTTAAACTAGATGTGTTATTGATTTTTGCTGTCTTATTGAAACAACGCATACACCCTCATTGCTTTGCTTAACCAGGAACTAAGACATCAAAGAACTCCACAGATGTGAAAGTGGTTAAGCGCGAAAACACGGTGTGCCCGTAAGTACATTTCCAATGGTACAATGCACGAACAAACGAGGTTTGCTGAAAAAAGTATTGTTCGTTTTCGGTTATGCCCAACTTTCGGCAGGATTGTGTTTTAAAAAGTTTGCTCAGGCATCCAGTCCACTCAACAAAGAAGTTTTGCTCTGAGTTTGTGAACCAAATTTATTCAGCAGGTGAATTATAAAAGAGAATTCTACTTTGGACTTCTTCCTCCTTGAAATTCTTGGTTAACCAGTAAGACGTATCAAACACTAAGACGGAAGAACGACGTCAATAAAAAAATCGAGCTGAGAAACTGTACAACTCTGGACGCTGCAGATCAACTACCCTTTACTTTTACGAGCTATAATTTCCTTTGCGAAATGTCTGCAGAGATTTCTCTTTAGTTAAGGATTCTGGAACCTGAGAGAGAAAATGCATTTCCAGCTCGATATCGAATGTCTATGATAAGATCTTTCAGTGCTATTTTCTCACTGTTTGATATTTAAGAAAAGGGAAGTACGATATAAGTTCTTCTGCCCAAGACGACTTGCCACTCCGTGTAATTAAATTTCCGAAATAGGCACCAGCTTGAATGGAAAAAAATTAACGTAAGGTACGAATTGATCTTGTGGAACATACACACATTGGCCATTCCAGGTGTGATGCTTTTAGGCTAAAGACAAGTCTGTCTTTAGTTGGTGCTACTAATTTATTCACCGCCTCCGGTTCTGTAAATTTGAAAAGTAATGTAGGAAGCTAAAGCGAGACTTCCAGGAGGGAAAAGCGCTCGGGAATGAGCTGAAACCAGTATTTAAAGAATTTTGAATGTTGCGAATATAAATCATCTAATAAATGTCACATCAATTTAATCAGCTGCCTTGTTCGCAGGAGTGCTCACGGTGCAGCCAATTTTCCCGCCTAACCTGCATTTGTAGTTTCGCGGTTATGACAAACCTATAGAAGCTGTTTCTAGTAGCTCACTTCAGCAAGTGTCTTCATACTCTTCCACATCCTAGTTTATTGAAGAATACGTTGTCTATCTCATCAGGCTTTAGACAATCTATGAGCTTCATTTGCTTTTACACACCGCAGCTCACTCTACAGATCGAAATGAGTTTATTCTTTTTGCTCTCTTCTTTTTCGACATTTAAATCTCCTTTGAGGCGTGTAACTCTTCAAGTAAGGTATTGCTTGATAACCTCCCTACTTACATATGAAACAGATTCGTCATTGAAGTAAAGAGTTTTGTTTCTTGGAAGAAAGGAGAGTTATTGTAAGTGCCTTTTACTCAACTCGCACTTTCATTTTTTTAATGTTCTCTACCTTATACCATAACTAGGATCTGGCTGCTATGTATATGTTGATATGAAAAACAAAGAATGAATAAATCAATATTTCAGAATCACCACTTCTGGTGATAAGGGTCCGAGCAGATCCGAATGCAAAGCTCTAACCTGCCGTATGCCCCTAGATGGACTTTGCAAAGAAGCACAGGGGCTCTCTGCGATAGGGTAACCCGCCATACAGGCTTCTTCAACGGCACTCAGTACTATAATACTGTGGTTTTTGAATGGTGTAGTTACATTATCTGCCTTGATTTAACGTTAATTTTTCCGCCTGTTTTTTTGATGTTCACTCCAGATTTTTTTAGATTGTTTCCGTTATTATACTCCTGAATAACTTAAACATTAATGAATATTTACTGTGTTGAAGGTGCCGCAGGTACTAACTGAGTTTTCTCGCCGAAGGGACGTCGATTTTCATGCACCACCAACCTATCGCATTAAACATGTAAAATGTTGCGCAGCTTAAGGGAGCCTTGCGACGTTTTGTTAACCTCTCCAGCCAGATACGGTGCTTGGCCAATAACTTTCCCCCTTGGCAGACTCGCTCCCATAACGGCATCGCAAGTCTCGTAATGCTGTTAGGCGGAAGAGTATCGCCGGCCTAATACTCTTCCAAGCATGCCGGGAGTAGCAATTCGTTTTCGAAAAATGATTATCTCATCTTCTACTCCGACGCCCATCTACTCCGTAAAAAAAATTAAGAAATATACCTAAAACGGGTAACCGTTAGAGTTCGTTCCTCTTATCCTCCAGCCATCACTCTTCAAAAATATTTTCAGGTTATTAGCATGTATATCATGTTTGGGATTCAGCCTGGAGCAATTCTACGGTGCATCTATTCTTAATTCTTGTTCGTTCCCTTATCAATTCATTTCAAAGTTTTTTTTTTCCTTGTCCTACTTCCTCCTCCCTTCTCTGCGTTCACGTCTTTCTACGCATGTGTCTTGTTAGCATAAGGATTTCGGAGGAATTCACTCTCTCGCGAGATTACCCATTGCGCCTCCAGGGTATCTATATTCCACGTGAGTTTTTCTCCTGTTTGCTCTTGTTGCTCTTAATTTTATTCTTTTCCGGCTAGCGCAAGTACGGAGCGTTGTGTTCGAGGGAGTGTTCTCCGCCTATCTTCGTCTACCACTCGCGGAATAACTCATCGGTAATCTTGTTTCGGTGGCATCTGTGCGGCTACTGATATGGAGTTCCCGGTTTCGAACCCGACCGCGGCGGTGCGTTTTGATGGAAGTGAAACGCAAAGGCGCCCATGTGCTGTGCGATGTCAGTGGACGTTAAATATCTCTCGGTGGTCGAAGTTATTCTGGAGCCCTCCACTACGGCACCTCTCTCTCCCCTTATTATCTCACTCTCTCCTTTCTTCCTTCCTTTTTGGCGCGGTTCAGGTGTCCGCCGGTGTGTGAGACAGGTACCGCGCCATTTCCTTTCCCACAAATCCAATTTTCATTTCATCATTGTGTCTTGGCTGGAATAACAGGCACGTGTCGGCTGTTTTCCTTCCGGTGTAGAGGTCGAGGAGCCGGGAAGCAAGAAAAAAGCTACCCGAAAATGCATGCATGGGCGAGATAAGGGTTCACAAAGTAATCTCTTGTGCTAGTTCGATCAGCAATACGAATTTTGAAATGAAGACAAAGGAAGGAAAAATCTGGACAGTTGAAGCACTTGTCTTCTCTCTGCAGTTGTGTCGTTGCCTGTCTTCATCTGGGCTTTCAAACCTCGGAGGGCGAGATAAGGTCGGCGCTGATGTTACGGGATTGGTGAGTTTGCATGCAACAGCGAAAAGATAACATGACCGCGTCCCCCTTTCGCCTCCTTGTGCCCTCATCAAGTGGGGGTAGAAAAATAAACCGCATTGCACCAAAACAACGTCAAAGTCTTGTTATTCAGTAGCGTTGCGCTCGATAAGCCCTAAACGGTAAGAAAGTTGTGCTTGGTTTCTTTGAAAATACGTACACGTTCTCTATTTCGTTTCTTAGAAGCAGAAAAAGGATATAAAAGTATATGGCTGTTTCGAAGAGGGTGGACAATATTCCTTGGTTTCCCACTTCTAAGAAGACTCAGGTAGTTCGGAAAAACAGGAGTCTAAGAAGAATATTAACAACTAAAAAAAATATTTACAGTTTGCTTGCGGGGCGGCCTTTCAATTTTCGAGACCTTTCCCTATTCTCCTTGACGACAATGGGGCACGTTAATTCTCCTCATTGGAGATTGGACAGCATTTTCTTCTGATTCTCGACATATATGGCTTGGACAAGTCAGCATAATTCTATATTTTGACAGCTTTAACTCACCGATCTCATTTGTTTGTTATCCAGCGTCACATTTATTGATAATCCTTACATAAAGGTGAGGAGGGATCGCTGGTATGCAGCTTATTTCTATTGGACGTTATACGCTGGTGTGCCTTTAGGAATAAATTTGAAGGTGTTGCGGATTAAAGTGTCACTCAAGAAAAGTATGAGTTTGTGCTCTCAGGTAACCTCATAGCCAAGCCTGTCGTGGCTGTGTTTATGTATGCTCGGCAAAACTAGCCGCCAATATTGCTTAGCAGTATGAATTTCCTGGGAACAAAATGAACTTTTCTTCAACGACAGTGTGTATGTGAAAGCTCTCTATCTTGGATTCGCAGCCGCTTGAGTAAATGGGCGTACGAAATCACTGGCTTGTGTCAGATCTACAGCCAGTCAGCGATCGTGTTTGTCGTTCCATTCCTCTCCGTTTTTGGAGGTGCTGCCTCACATATCTGTTCAGTTTTTAATCCAACTTACATTAAAAGAAAAAGGTGGTCACAGAAAAACCCTTACATCACATCGAAAGCAGCCAGCACAAACTGAACAAATTAACTCGATTTAATACTGACGCCAGACATTTCGTGTTGTCCTATACTATTAATAATTCGTCATCATTGAAAATCGCTCATACATCAAAGGAAATCTCAAAGCATGAAATACCCAATGGCGCGATGTAGCGAACGAACCCTCATAAACAACCGAATAATAATAATAATAATAATAATAATAATAATAATAATAATAATAATAATAATAATAATAATAATAATAATAATAATAATAATAATAATAATAATAATAATAATAATAATAATAATAATAATAATATAATAATAATAATAATAATAATAATAATAATAATAATAATAATAATAATAATAATAATAATAATAATAATAATAATAATAATTGGTTTTTGGGGAAAGAAAATGGCACAGTATCTGTTTCATATATCGTTGGGCACCTGAACCGCGCCGTAAGGGAAGGGATAAAGGAGGGAGTGAAAGAAGAAAGGAAGAAAGAGGTGCCGTAGTGGAGGGCTCCGGAATAATTTCGACCACCTGGGGCTCTTTAACGTGCACTGACATCGCAAAGCCCACGGGCGCCTAAGCGTTCTTCCTCCATAAAAACGCAGCCGCCGCGGTCGGGTCCGAACCCGGGAACTCCGGATCAGTAGTCGAGCGCCGTAACCACAACCGAATCCAATAAACATAAGTGGGGACGGCTCTATATTTAGTTTTAGAATTTGTTTTGTTCGTCAATGGGAGATTCTTCTTCCCAATTCGACAAGCCAGTGTCGATTGTTTTCATTTGAGAATAATAGCGTAATTAATTTATCGGTTAGAAACAATTGATTAGAAAGTAGGAGAAAAAGAACAACATGCCACCTGTGGGATCCGAACCCACGACCTCGAAATTTCGCGTCCAGTGCTCTAACAACTTATCTAACACGGACAATTGATCCAGTTGCTACATATTTGAAAACTTTCGAAAGCGCCTGCGACAGGGGACACCAAGAGAAAGACACGAAAGACTAGCGCTAGTCCTTCGTGTCTTTCTCTTGATGTCCCCTGCGCAGCGCTTTCGAAAGTTTTCGTCAACTGAGCTACGCGACGGCTGTCCAATCTTCTGCTTTAGAGTGTATTGATACTGCGTGTAACGTAACGTTCGGAGTTTTCACCTGCGCCACCGTCGTTCATAGAAGCGGACCCAACGGTATACGCGGCAGCCTGTTCTCCAGACACCATTCCTTATCTTTCCCTCCTTCACCCTCTCCTCACCCTCATTTTATTTCACGTTTTCTTGGAGTCCTGTCTAACGTGAGGTCCGTTGAGGCTCGCGCTTTCATTAGCCACGTGATAAACATTCGCCGGCGGAGGATACACATGGTTGCTCTCAAACCATTTGACACGCAGGCGTTGATACGGAGCCGCCGTGCCGGCAGAGGTTGCGTAAGCACCGTGAACATTTATCGGCAAGTATCCAAGTGGTCTTTTTCGTTGCACGTAATGCTGGCCTCATAGCTTAATGCGGGACTTTGTTATAATGGAGTTAACAGCCTGCATCGAACTGTTCCGAAAACGAGTCTGCAAGTTTTTGATACGCTTGAAGTGTAGCTGTGGTTCGCAGGTTTAAGCTTTTTTTTTATACTTATGCGTTGACAAGCAAGCCGAGTATTTCGTAATGCAATAAGGGCAGCTCCCTGCGTGTACAGGTGCCGTCAAAAGTAAATGCAAGGCAACATTCACGAAAACATTTGATTTTGTTGCTATTATTTCATGCATGCAAGAGTAGATATATGCAGCCTAAACGTGAGTTTGCAAGTGACACAGTGTGCCAATAAATCTCGACCGTTATTTTTTTAGATTCAAGGAAATTAATTTTTGTTCGGCGGATGTACAGCTAACTCCGATGTGAAGGGACTGATACGATCCACATTGAAGCAATGATTCTTTCACAAGCAGGGTTAAAAATCACTTGTTTTTATTCAGGATAATTTTAACGCGAGAGTGTTAGTCTCCTCATGTTGGAAAAACTGCCTGGCGTAGGCTCCTGCCACATTTGTCACGTGATCTTGTGTCGCCATCTCAACTCGCCCACCGCGCCAAGTGGAGGCCTGCCCATAGGATTGTGAGCAGACTGCCCACCTTGACAGGTGGCAGATAAATGAATGATTGGTTGCCAGGGATTTCTCGTGATGAACAGCCTAGGTCTCACAAACTTCACTGGTCGCTATACTTGAAACAGCCACCTGTCATGGCATCGGCAAACAGACTAACCACTGCACTGCGCCAGGTGCGGAATAAGGACTCCCAGAGGTCTACGAACATAGAGAACGACCAATTAGGCATATATGAGAATTAACTCTTTAACGCTATGGCGCCATACCTTAATGGTGGAGCTTTAGTGTCCCCTTTAGTTTTTCTCTTTTGAATTGTTAATGTTCGTATAATATTTTCAACTTTAGTCGAAAACTTTCAGCTGAATGCGTTCTTGACTTAACTAAAAGCTCTCTAATTTTTAAGCGACCTCTATATCCACCTGACACTTCCTCGTAACCATTGTTTCAAAGACAGCTTATTTTTCTTGATATGGTCATTCAGTGGCTTTCTTCAAGGTTTCGAAACATTGATGAAGGATAGTGGAGGACTTGTTTCCATTCTTACTCATCTTTTTTCACTCAATAGACCATTTGTACCTAATCGCTTGTTAGGGTTTGTTTACTCCCACTATGTTGTGAATTCTTCTTTCAGAGACTGCATTCTATCTTATGTTTATGCGTATCGTATTCTTATAAAGTGTACAACACTCATTAATAGGATTAGCGTATTGAAAGTACAGCAAAGATCGTAAAAATGAATCTCTCTTTAAGTACGCAATCTCTCTCTATGTACTCTAAGTAAGCAAGAAGCATGCATCACTCTCTGAGTGACCCCTAGGTCAATCATGCGCTCCGTAAATCTCAGCTGAGGAAGGATGGTGTACAATTAAAGTTATTTATTTGGCTAAACTGTGCCCCCAAAAAGGCTACAACACGACAGCGGCAATACCTGCAGGTGCGCTCGATTGTCGACGTGTTAAAGATACCCGTCGCTGTTAGCCGTATACAGTTTGAACGCGACGACAAATTTGGGGGTTAAGATGCCTATGACACCTTCTACGATCTCAAACACCATAGAAAGAGCTCTTTCCAGAAAAACGTGGCCTTTTACAACACGGCAAGCAAAATGATAAGGCCGCGTACCGGGGCATTTCAGAAAGGAACACAACAAACAATCATTCGCAGCTATGTATGAACAGTATTGCTTTTTGTTCTCTGGTTAACCCCCTCCCGTCGATCGGGCAAGTATAGCCAGCTTGAAGATTGCAGTTATCTGTACAAATACACAATGCGCAACAATACCTCATTATGTCATAGAAGTCTCATTCCTGAAAAATTCTCAACTTTATCAATAGGAAAAGAAAGTGAACAGTAGCATGAGAAACATAGCTTTAGCCAAAAAATTAAAAATGCAACTAAACAAAAAAGAAAAACCGCACGGCATTAAAACAGCCCTGTTCTTTACTTTATATGTGTCTTCAGAAAGTACTACACGTGAGGCACATGCTCCTGTGTTTCAGTATAGAAAGTAAACATAAATCTAACGCAGCACATATTTACGCACTCTCAGAATGCTTGATGTAATTTTGTGTCTTATTCTGTGGCTGGCAATTTCCAATCTCAAATCATCTGACTGTCAGTTTTGATATCTGATAAGATCCCAGTGCAGATTAAAAAAAAAGAAAACTTATTCCCAGGGCGCGAGGATTGCGGGAGGGAGGGGGGGGGGGTGACACGTGAAAACTGCTGCTGAAAAGGACAGTTTAATATAGCAAGGGAATACTGCTGCCGAGAAATAAGCAACGCATAACGGTTACAAGCACCAAAGCTTCCGCCTCCTCCTCCCGTGCTCACAATTTCCTCGTCCTGCGTATTTTTGTCTTCTTCATAAAGCAAAAAAAAAAAATCGACTGGCGATGAAGCGGGACCTCAGTCGTGTAGAGTGATGATCGCGACCGAATGGGAGTGCACGCCCCTGAAAGCATCAAACAATGAGCGACAGACTGTACAGCCCAAAAAAGGCTTAGCAGTTATGTAAGTACGGCTGCGCGCGCGAGAGAATGTCGACTTTTTACAAAAGCGATTGGCAATCGCATGAAAATTGCCTTTTGCGTGGAGGCACTTGGTGACGCAAAGGCTTAGCTTGGCTCAGCGGAATGGCATAATACGGTGAATAGACATAGCTTTTATCTTTGAAGTAGCGCATTCAGGATTTAACAGCGGCATCTTTCCATAGAAGCAATCAAGACGAAAAGGCGATGGATGTTGACTCTTCGGGCTCCGAAAAAAAGGCAATTAGGAAGGAAGTCCTTCTTTATGCGCGCTGCTTGTGCGCAGAAGACCGGCCGAATCTTGAGCTGCAAGGGAGATTCTGCAAACTGCAGCTTTACAGCGTAGAACATGGTACCTTTTTCTGAATACCCTTTTCTGAGCAGTGCATAATCTCCATGGTTTTATATGATTACTTCTTTCCTTCTTACTACACGTATTATCCTGTTCAAAGACTACGAAGCGCGCTCAACACTAATTCAGAGTAAGAGTGGAACCTGCTGTGGCCAACTGCGCCAGTGAAGCACAGACCAAGACCGTAGCTCCGAGAGCAGCTGTAGCGCCGGATATACCCTATTATCGGTGTTAAACCTTCGGAAAAAACTGGTTTAGAATGATGCCCCATAACAGAGGTATTTTTCCTGAAGAAAAGTTGATATGTTCTGCAGTATACTGCAGGGAGCTTTTCAGTCGGTTTAGTCGGTTTTATGGCCACTTTCTTGTAAAGCGCTGATAAACTAACTGCAGCAGTAAGAAAAGAAAGCTGGCTTCAAAATAATGTTAGACGCTTGTGTAAACTCCCGTTTATTGACACCTTAAACCTCGGAGGAGCTTCGGAATGTCTTCAAGGAAATAAACAAATCGACGCAATTTTCTTTCCCTGAAGGGAGGGAACGGTAGGGAGTCTAAAACGTTTCCTGATCCTACCTTCTTTATAGGAAGGTGAACGATCCAGAGACTCACAGCACCTCGTAGCCGGAAGGAACCGGCTCAAGGGGATTTTAGCGACGCAGAATTGTGAGATTGCGTTTTACGACGCAGATAATATTTCTAATGCTATGATTAGATACAAAGAAAAATACCGCTTTTTCGCAGCACCCTTTATATAGAACTCCATTTATCTGACGTCACGCGCCATTTTAAGTTCACGAGCAAGGATATACGTTTTTTTACATGTTATTTTGCCACCATACTGGTGCCTTTCTTAACGATCCGTTTATGTTCCTTAGCTAGAGCAGTTATTAATCTGAAAGATTTGTATGTTTTATGAGGCGGAAAATTGGACGTTGTCGCAGTTGGCCACACCAGACGCTCCAGAAGCCCGTCCGACCTGATGACCTCATCGGCAGCACCTACATTATCAGGAAAGGAACAAAAATAAAATGTCTCTAAGTGGGTTTCGAATCCTGGCCGGCGGGAACAGATCATCTTCGCTGGCTAGTTTGTTTAGAACAGCGACATGGCCGCAGCCTAAACACCCCGCAAGCTAAACTGTCAGTCTCTGGCGCTGGGCTTCGGCACCGTCAATCTTCATCAACTTCAATTCGAGCGGCGCGGACAGGTCAGCGTCGCCAGCCGAGCAGGAGACGTGGTAGTTACTGATAGCTTCTCGAAGGACAGCCTCGTATTTTATCACGACATTACTAATCAGTTTAAACTAGAAACGAGGGCCTTCCCCCTCATGACAAAACCTTAGATAAGGACCAGGAGACCACATGGAGGCGACTCCAGACGCCATCCTTTATGACTCCTTACTTACTATCGAAGTGCTATACCGATGATTATGCCCCCGAATTTACAGTATGTGGCGAAATAGCCACTTACAATCACATATTGTGGAACCGTAAAGAGGAGTCGCCACCGGAATCTCTAATACAAGAATCTTTAATACACCGATGAGCTGTTTGTTGACAGTCATGAATTATTTTGTTCTGCTGCTGCGGACATTGTACTTTTGACGGATTTTAGAACTGATTTCTATGCGGTCTATGAAATGCCCAAAGCTTTACTGTTTCACAATTTTAATTTTAATTGACGACTATCCACTGATTGCTGACAACATTAAAAAATTCCAGTCGAAAATCGTCCCTTCATTTAGACTATACACCATGTGCGGAATATCTAAGTAAAATCTTCTTGATTTAAACCGAAATTTGCCTTATCGGACTATACAATAGATGCGGACTGTAGTGTGGAAAATACGTCATATTTACGCAGCTGACACTATTTCTCGCGAACAGTCCCGTCGCTCGTGAAGGCCTTTCCACGAAATAAAAAATTCTATAAAAAATACTTCCACGCAAAGTATTTGCCTTTGGCTAAATTAAGGCAGCGGGAGAGTTTCTCCAAAACCAAAGTTGTCATCATATTAGTTTCGAAACTTTGGTTCAGAACGATCTGTACCCCGTGGCCACATTTAACGCGACGGCGTTAAGAAGCTCGTGTCGCAGAAAAGCCGATGTCTTCGACGTCGGCGTCTTTGGCCGTGAACGAAAAAAGGCGCATATCGGTGGACACCTGAACCGCTCCGTAAGCGAAGGGATTTTAACGCGATAGCGTTATGGATTGATTGATTGATTGATTGATTGATTGACTGATTGATTCGTTGGTTGGTTGGTTGGTTCGTTGGTTGATTGATTGATTGATTGATTGATTGATTGATTGATTGATGGATGGATGGATTTATTGATCGATCTATTTATTGAGTGATTGAGCGCAGTATCTGTCTCATATATCTTTGAACACCTGAAGCGCGCCGTAAGGGAAGGGACAAGGGAGGGAGTGAAAGAAGAAAGGAAGAAAGAGGTGCCGTAATGGAGGGCTCCGGAATAATTTCGACCACCTGGGGATCTTTAACGTGCACTGACATCGCACAGCACACGGGCGCCTTAGCGTTTTGCCTCCATAAAAACGCAGCCGCCTTGGTCGGGCCTCATTCAGTAGTGGTTATTTTTCAAGCCAGAGGTTCTCACGCGAAGAGAAAAATTTAGAAGTAGAGCGCGATTGTTTTTCGCCAGAGGGACCGACGGAAAGAGAGAGGAGTAGGAGAGAGAGAGAGAGACAGAAATGCTAACGAAGCACGTAAGTTTTTGAACTAGCGGTGAAAAACTATGGCATGCCCGGCCACACGTGATTCTGGTTTTTACCAGAAAGCGCGACAGTGTCCTAAATACCCTCCCGCAAAACAAGAAATATAAAGTGAACATGTAGCTCACTTAGTGTAAGCTTGCCATAGTTCTGTGACAGTTTGTTAGTGGGCGAACCATTTTTAGTTAACAGAAGATCTTAAAGATCTTGTTCCAAGAAAAGATACGACTCTCAGTTTGACAGATGACATCTAGGTGTGGTCATGTAAGAGGTTTTGAAATAGGGTGTTTATTGCTTGCAGGGACACGTGACTGATTTTTGTTCTTTACGACGCACGCCTATCCGCATATTACGGTGCAACTTCGAATAACAACCGAACATAACCCTACGATTCCTAGTAGCAACCAGTGCGAGCTTGCCGCACATTTCCTTTGCTAAGAAAGCACTGAGATATGTTTGTAGTCACTATATAGCGCCATTAGGTTGCTATATTCGTCGTCGTAGCGCTTGGTGAATTGTAGCCCAGCATCTGTAAGAAAACTATTTCTTCATCAACGTGGTGGCTTGTTGATGAATATATGAATTCATGGGCACGGCTGGAATACCCTTGTATCGCTGCAGGAGCCCGCAGAAACGCTGCAGAAAATGAATCGCCGCGGAAATCCAAAACCATGCGCCGAATGCAAACCTAAACAGCCGAGGGAGCAAGTTTACGGTCCTTTTTATGAGGTGTCAGGTCCGAGGACCTCAGACTCTCAAATATGGGTTGCTAGCCTTTCTTTCGAAGGTTGCGTTTTATTTCTGCGTTGTTTCCATAGGCTAGCTTTTCAAAGAGGTTCTTTGGCTGGTGCTAGCACCTGGGTACATTGAAGGTTCGGTGCTCATTTAGTACCTGGCGGGGGTCGTAAAACGGTACCGGGAGCAGGCAGGCCGGTATAGGTATGCGCAAGGCATGCCCTGCTAAACATGCTGCTTCCGTCCAGATGCTTTGTCCGACTTTTTATGCGGAACTGTAACTGTGCATACAATAGTACTTTTGTCTTAATTGAAAACCCCGGGGCCTCCCTTCCAGGTGCTTTAGGTTTTGACGACTCTTCGGAATCGTTTTACTTGCCTTTAGGCCTGGGGGCTGCCCCCATAACCTGTTGGGAGGAAATGTATATTCTTTTTCTTGCCGGATCCGTTTTATGTCCGCCTAACCCGTCTTCTTATCTAAGACAGAACTGCCGCTGCTTCCTTTTTCTTTATTTTTTCTCTCGTCTATAGAGAGGAAAAAGAAAGAGTCCTGAAAAAAAAAAGATTACCACAAATTTGGGGGGGGGGGGGGGGGGAAAGGGCGAGAAAAGGAAGCGCGGAAGCTAATGCTCAGCAAGGAGACTTGGGAAAAAAGCAACGCCGGATAAAATGCGAACAGCAAACGTCAAAGTAAATTGAAGGTGCAATAAAACCGCTGCGGACCTTTCTAGCTGTTTCGATATGCGCTACTCCACGCTGCTCCATTCAGCCGTATCAAATATGCGACCTGGTCCTGTCAAAACAGTTCAAGTAGGGATATTGTGATAAAAAGGTATCCTGTTTATTAAGAGATATTACCAGCACTAAATGTGGGGCAGCCGTTTGCGTACTGGTGTTTAATTGAAGGCCACCTAAGGCAGTTTTATAAGGTATAGCAGGAATCCCACTGTTGCCTGGACATGACTCTGTTGATATTGCAGCTGACGTGTAAAGAAGCGACTAGGTGATTACTACGACTTCCTCAGACCAAAATGCCCCCTTTCTCATGTGCTGCTTTCCGTGTGATACCCCCGGCGGTGAATGTAACCATTGCGACATTAAATTTCAACTTTTTTGTCTCCTTAGGAGAGCATTTACTACCTCGGTAGAAAAAACTTCCTTAGCTGTATATGTGCGGAATTTGAAAAAAACACCAATCTTCCAGCGTTGATAGCCTTGTTTTAAACTAAGATTATGGGCGTATTTATGAAGTGCTGGGTACTATGTCTCCTAAAGCTATAGAGTAACGGCTACGTTAGGAACACCGTAAGGGCGGCTGAATAATAAAACACTGACTCATTTTTCTTTCTTTATGGAAAGGCAGAATAGCTAATCTCACTACTAATCACTGAAGTATTGCACATCTGACCTCGCTTACACGTCTCTAAGTGTGGTGCAGGTTTATATACAACACTTCAGTTTCTCCGCCGTCTGAAGGTTGAAGTCTTTTCCAAGTATTAATGGAACACTCCTGAATAGTGTTGACCTTTGCGCCGATTAATTTATATCTCACCACTCCGCCGGCCTTTCCAACTTTGATTACGTTTTCTTTGGCTTCGTATCTACTTTAAAGCTTTTAGAGTGTACCAGTCTTCACGTTCACTGTCGTCCACTTGTATTCTCGCATACAAGTATACTTGTACTCTTGTATAGTTGTATTCTTGTATATTCTTCACTTGTATACAAGACTTGCAAACTTATCTTCAGCTTAGGGCTATTTATGTGGTGGTGTTATGAGAGACTTAACGTCTTGAAGGGACACATAGACTCTAAATGAGGCAATAACGGAGTGATTTGGAATAATTTATACCACCACTTGTTCTTTAACGATAAGTTCCTCTCAAATTTTAATCGTGTGGCGGGGCAACTGCACTGAAAGAAAGAAGGCCAGAGACGATGAGTAAAAATGGCAGAGAATGAAACCATGTTTTATTTTTTTAGGTAACAACAGTAGTGAAAAAGAAACATTTGTTCGCACTCGTGAGCGGCTGCACTTATGAAAACCGCGACAATACTAGCCTTAAGCATGTGTTTTTGCTTTACTTAATGATTCTTTTTCGGGAGAATAATTCTTGCTTTCCTTGAAATGCAGAATATATGAGGGAATGCTTTGAAAACAACAAAGCGAGAGGCAAGGCAGTAATGCCTACGGCACAGCGGGATGTGGAATATATTATATTTGTAAACCTGAGAATCTCAAGCAGCTAGGAGTGAATGTTAACTACCACAACCCAATTACAAAATACAGTGCAGGGAATCAGGGCTTAAAGGTAGGAGAATCAAGAGACAAAAACCATGAAAAGCAGGCGAAGCAATACCAAAAACCGCAGTGAGAGGGGGACCGCCGTATTTCAGGGAAATCAGAGATGTGAAGAGAACAAAGCGTAACAACAAATGCAAAGTCTTTCGCTGCAGAGATTTAATACATATTTCTCATGAACTTGCCCATTGTAATTTTTCTACAGAGACTTGAATAACACGTCATTCTTACGGGAAAGCTTCTTGCCTCCTGAAGATGTTTTTATAATCAACGTAACGGCGACGGACGCAGAAATTAAAAAATAAATTCTCATAAACTTCACCAGCGTTTGACTGTGATAAGAAAAATACGCACATTTAAACGAAGCTCGGTTATGACACAGAGAAATCACTAATGGAGAAGGATAGCAGTCTGCTTTGTCTTTAATTTCCCACTTTCCCAACTTATCACAGTTAGGCCAGCCATATTCGGTGACGGCATATTTGGAATGCGCGGGGAAAATCTTTATTTGGTAATAATTTTATTTCTAAAAATTCTGAAACAAAAATAGCCACTAGCTGTTCAAATTACGTCAGCGAATAATGCACATTAGAAGGAACCATGAAAGGCGATGCTGCTACACATTTCTTCGTGGTTCTTCCTGCTGCCAACCGGCCGAAAAAAAAAGACTAGAACGTAGAACTCTCGATGACGTTTAAAACTAACAGGAACAATATAAGAAAGAATAATTCTTCTTAACTTGTTGATTCCAGATGTTGCAGAGGGGCGGAATTCGTAACTACATTTTCTCTTACAAGCCAGGAACTAGCTACGAAAATTTTCTACGTGAGAAGGGGAATCTTTTTCGCCTTTTATGTCACGGAAACATGCAAAATGCTTGTAACTTCAAAACTAATTTCGCCTGTGCGTTAACACGAGGCCTCGCTAGGTGCCTGCATAATATTTGCACGGTTTTGGTGAGAAGCAAAGGTTTACAGGAA